>NC_079193.1:134703187-135370687 GCF_029499605.1 Hyla sarda | reverse complement strand
CAACATGTTTCCTGCCCGTAGCGGGCACTTCATCAGGCAAATGTCAACACAGGGAGGTGATAGGGACCACAACGACTAAATCTCAGGGTCTCAATCAGATGATGACAGGCAGAGGTCCCTTACCATGCTCCGTCCCTTACCATGCTCCGTCCCTTTCGATCAGCAATACTTCATGCAGGCTCGGAAGCCTGTAGTAATGGCGTAGCAATAACTCTGATCAATGCTGAACAAGGTAATAGTACACTATGGAAACAAAAAATTTGTAAACTTAATGTGTGGTATTTCTGTGTGCTAAAATGTCTTAACTATTAAAATATCATGTTAAAAATCACATGGTCAATGGTGTACACATTAAAAATACAGTACAGAGTTGCTATATATATATATATATATATATATATATATATATATATATATATATATATTTATTCAGAAAAAAAATATGGGTCTGTAGGGGGTATTTAAGAGGTTACTACCCTGGCCAGCTTTTGGAACATTTAGTTCCGAACGCTGTGTGCGCACTGCGGGAGGTCAGGCACACCCAATTGTGACGTCAGGCTACGCCCCCTCAATGCCAGTCTATGGGAGGGGGCATGGCAGCGATCACAGTAACGAGGGGGCGTGACTGACCTCCCGCAGCAAGCGCACAGCGTTCGGAAGTAAATGTTCCGAAAGCTGGCCAGGTGAGTACCCCTTTAAAATATTTTACCTACAGACCCATATTTTTTTTTCTAAGGGGGTACTTCCCTGGCCAGCTTTTGGAACATTTAGTTCCGAACGCTGTGTGCGTGCGCTGCAGAAGGTCAGCCATGCCCCTCGTTACCTCAGGCCACACCTCTAATATGCAAGTCTATGGGAGGGGGGTGATGGCCGCCATTCCGCAGATGAAAAACGGCTTCCTCAAAACCGTACTGTACTGTAAACTCTATCAAAGCGTGTACAAATTTTAATCCATATACAGTGTCCGGTTGCATCTGTTTAAAACAAAAGTTTTAACTTTTCACTCCATTATGAATAAAGTTTCACTTGTTTGATTGAAATTCCAAGAAAAAAAACTGCGCAAAGCCAAAACCGTATGGTGAAAACCTGATGGAACCGTACGCATATACGGTTCCCATTGACTCCATGTTTTAAAAAAACCATATAATATATATAGTTTCAATACTGTTTTTCACTCGGACCAAAAACCGTGCTGAGCTACGGTTTTGGGCGTGGGAAAAAACGGACAAAACAGTACAAGACGCAACCAGATGCATCATTTGGCATACGATTTTCAACAGAGCGTCAATGCATACGGTTTTCGAATTGAAAATGTATACGGGAACTGTATTGCAAAAACATGGTGTGAATTAGGGCTGGGCGGTATACCAGTTCATATCGAATAGTAACAATTTTGTCCTGCACTATATGAATTTTTTCCCATACCGCAATACCGGTTTGGCCCCTCCCCCTTGGGAATGAGCCCAGCACTGACACTGTATCCCTATGCAAAAGGTAAACAAAATAAACTTTAACTCACCTTCCCCCTCGGTCCGGACCAACTTCCTGGGAACGGGAACGTCGGACAGCTGTCAGCCAATCATCGGCCGCAGTGATGTTCTGCCCCAGCCGGTGATAGGTTGAGCCCACTGTCGTAAGAAGCCGGCTTCTTACATGACAGTGGGCTCAGCCTATCACCGGCCGAGGCGGAACATCGCTGTGGCCGGTGATAGGCTGACTGCTCTCAGACGTTCCCATCCCCAGGAAGAGCGTAAGGCCGACGTAGAAACGTGCGTTAAAGTTTATTTTGTTTACCTTTTGCAACCCGGGCATAGGGATACAGCATATACAGTATAGTGTGTTAGCGCCGGCAGCCCGCAACAATAAGGAAAACGAGGAGAGCAGCGCTTGCGGGTGATATGTGAGTATTTACCCCGATGGGGACAGCGCAGCGCTGGGCTGATAATTAATTGGGGGGGAATAAACCATTATATACCGTGGAACCGCCATAAGTTACAAAAATACCGTGATACACATATTTGGTCATACCACCCAGCCCTAGTGTGAATGTGCACTACTTGAAGGGTGAACCTGCTGACTTCAGTAAGGCAGACTGTTAAATTAAATCCCCAGTTCTTATGGTAAAAAATAGTAGTCGCCCTCAAGTCTAAACCCTTTTCTTCCCCAGACGGAGGGAGTGCCCCCTTGTCTTTTGAAGGGTTTTTACCATATGTTTTGTATCTGCCAATTGGTCTTATCAGTTTTTTTTTTCAGCTTAAACATTATTTTGGGCAATTTAGTGGTTTATGGGGTTAAAACTTGGAATGTACTCTGGACTTGATACATTGGGGTCAAATTATGGAAAATTTTAATGAGAAGGGAAAATTTTGTACTCCATGGAAGTGTGATACTCCCTGAAGCAATCCTTAATGCAGAGGCCTGGATGATCAGGGCAAGTGTCACATTGAGTGGTGGTATCCTTCCGTATCCCCCTCTTGTAACACACTCTGCATCTTTTCTTGGTTCGTCCCTTCTTTCCAGTGTGGGGGACTTCACCTGGAAAGTGTTGGCCTGGGACGATCCTGGCACCTATTACTCCAGTTCCTTGGGAAGTCTAGCTTGCTCTTTCCCGGTCGCCAAAGATCAGGACCTTTAGGACTTCTTCTTGGAACTGGAGGAATGTCCCTGTGTTGCCAGCTTGCTGGGACAGTACAAAAGCGTTTTACATGGCGACCTGTACCATGTAGACCGCAACTTTTTTGTACCATACCAGTGTTTTGCGCATGGCCATGTATGGCTTGAGGACTTGATCAGAAAGATCAACTCCCCCATATACCGATTGTAGTCCAGAATACAATCGGGCTTGAGGACCGTTGTTGTGGTACCTCGCACAGGGACAGATGAGCTGTCTTTGCCATGAATAGTGGTCAGCATAAGGACATCCCTCTTATCCTTATACTTGACCAACAACAGGTTTTCATGGGCAAGGGCACGGGACTCACCCTTGGTAATAGGTGTCTGCAGAAAATTTAGAGGGAGGCCTCTCTGATTTTTCTGCATGGTCCCACAAGCGGACGTCGATCTGGCGGCAAGGGATGTGAAGAGGGATGCTGGTATAAAAGTTATCCACCTACACGTGGTAACCCTTATCAGGCAATGGGTGCACAAGCTCCCAAACGAGTTTCCCGCTAACACCCAGAGTGGGGGAACAATCTGGGGGTTCAATACGGGAATCTCGTCCCTCATACACTCTAAACTTGTAAGTGTACCCGGAGGTACTCTCACAAAGTTTATAGAGCTTCACGCCATATCGCGCCCACTTCGAGGGAATATACTGGCGGAAGATGAGTCTCCCCTTAAAACTGATGAGAGACTCATCTACAGAGAGGTCCCTGAGCGGTACGTAGGCCTCCAAAAATTTGACCCCAAAGTGATCGATGACCGGCCTCACTTTGTAAAGCCGGTCATGGGCTGGATCACTTCCGGGTGGACATGCCTCATTATCTGCATAATGAAGACATTTCCGAATGGCCTCGAACCGCTTCCGTGTCATGGCTATACTGTAAAGCGGGGTCCTGTATAGGACGTCCCCGCTCCAGTAGTGCCTGACACTAGGCTTTTTGTCCAGGCCCATATGCAGCAAGAGGCCCCAAAATGTCCTCATCTCTGCTGCATCAATGGCGCGCCATTCATTGGGCCTGGCCAAAAAAGAATCTGGGTGGTGGGCGATGAACTGCCTGGCGTACATATTCGTCTGTTCCACCATTAGATTGACCAGGCAGTCACTGAAAAAATAACTGAAATAGTCAATTTCAGTGAACCCGGCCGTGTCATTCCGGAGTCGCCAACAAACTCCGGAACCCGTGGCTGATAACCCTCTGGGGGTCTCCAGACAGGTTCACCAGAAGCCATCGCCTTTTTCTATGGTGGCGGGGGGGGGGGGGGGGTTGTCGGGTGGGGGGGGGGGGGAGAGAAGTATGTACTGTGTGTGATTGGTGTAACTATAAACTGTATGGGGGGGGGGGGGGAGGGAAAGCGCTGTGGACGAAAAAAAATGGGGGGCCAAATGCAGCGCCCTGAACCCCTAATAGGGCCCGGGTCACACTGATAAATTGCGGCGGACCTATTAGGGGGTCAGGGGGGGAAATTTTTTTGTTTTACTTTTATTAACATTTTTACCCTACCTTTCCCTGGGCTGCATTCTTTCCCTGATCTATGGGGGGCTTATTTTCTTCTGTGGGGGCTCCCATCTCATCCTCCAGCAGCTCTGACCGCTGACTGAACCCAGCCAGCCGTGGGAGCTGCAGGAGGATGCCAGCCAATAACAGCGATCCTGGGGGGGGTGAGAAAATCTCCCCCTCCCCGTAGATACAGGAGGTGATCGGGGGTGTATCCTACACCCCCGATCACCTTGTATCACCGGAATCGCAGCGATTCACAAGTGTGAATTCGCTTGCCTTTTTTTGCGATCGCCGAAATGGGGGGGGGGGGGGGGGGGGGAGAGGGGGGGGGGCGTTTGCACGGGATGCCTGCTGAATGATTTCAGCAGGCATCCCAGTCCAATCCCCGCCCGGCGGGGACCGGAATTGTCCATGACGTACGCGTACGTCATGGGCCCTTAAGTACCAGGGTGTCATGACGTACGCGTACGTCAAGGGTCCTTAAGGGGTTAAGGACCCGGCCATTTTTTGAACATATGACCACTGTCACTTCAAGCATTAATTTCTCTGGGATGCTTTTACCTTTCATTCTGATTCCGAATGTATGTCAAGTGTTCCGCGGGCGCAGTAGAGGGCTCAGAAGGGAAAGAGCAACAATAGGATTTCGGAGAGTGAATTTGGCTGAAATGGTTTTTGGGGGGCATGTCACATTTAGAAAGCTCCTATGGTGCCAGAACAGCAGAAAACGCCAGATGGCATGCCATTTTGGAAACTACACCCCTCAAGGCACTAAACAAGAGGTCCAGTTAGCCTTAACACACAACAGGTGTTTGACAACTCCTTAAAGTCGGATGTGTAAATAGAAACAAAAAACATTTCTCTAAAGTGCAGTTTTCCCCCCCCAAATTTACCATTTTTACAAAGGGTAATGGGAGAAAATGCCCCCCAAATTTTGCAACCCAATCTCTTCTGAGTATGTAAATATCCCATGTTAGGACGTAAAATGCTCTGCGGGCGAATTACAATGCTCAGAAGAGAAGGCATCACATTTGGCTTTTTGAAAGCAAATTTTGCTGAAATGGTTTTTGGGGGGCATGTCACATTTAGGAAGCCCCTGTGGTGCCAGAACAGCAAAAAATACCCACATGGCATACCATTTTGGAAACCACACCCCTTAAGGAACATAACAAGGGGTACAGTGAGCCTTAACTACCCACAGGTGTTTGACGACTTTTTTGTTAAAGTTGGATGTGTAAATTTTTTACTAAAATGCATTTTTTCCCCTAAATTTTACATTTTTACAAGGGGTAATAAAAGAAATGGGGTTACAAATTTTGGGGGTCATTTTCTCCTGAGTATGGAAATGTCCCATGTGTGGACGTCAAGTGCTCTGCTGGCAAACTACAATGCTCAGAAGAGGAGGAGTGCCATTGAACTTTTGGAAAGAGAATTCATCTGGAATGGTAGTCAAGGGCCATGTGTGTTTACAAAGCCCCCCATTGTGCCAGAACAGTAACCCCCCCCCCACATGTGACCCAATTTTAGAAACTAAACCCCTCACAGAATTTAATAAGGGGTGCAATGAGTATTTACATCCCACTGGCGTTTGACAGATCTTTGGAACAGTGGGCTGTGCAAATGAAAAATTAAATTAAAATTAAAATCTGACACCTGTGGGTCGTAAATGCTCACTGTACCCCTTATTACATTACATGAGGGGTTTAGTTTCCAAAATGGAGTCACGTGGGGGGGGGGCATTGTTCCGGCACTATGGGGGCTCTGTAAACACACGTGGCCTTCAATTCCGGACAAATTTTATCTTCTTTATCCCAACGGCGCTCCTTCTGTTCTGAGCATTTTAGTGTGCCAGCAGAGCACTTTACATCCACATATGGGGTATGTTCTTACTCAGAAGAAATGGGGTTATACATTTTGGGGGGATTTTTTTCCTAGTTTCCCTTGTGAAAATGAAAAATTTAGGGTAACACCAGCACTTTAGTGAAAAAAAATTAATTTATTTTTTCATTTTCCCTTCCAACTTTAATGAAAATTCGTCAAACACCTGTGGGGTGTTAAGGCTCACTATACCACTTGTCACGTTCCGTGAGGGGTGTAGATTCCAAAATGGGGTCACATTTGGGTATGTATTTTTTGTTTGTCAGAACCGCTGTAAAATCACCAATTTAGGCCTCAAATGTACATGGTGCGCTCTCACTCCTGAGCCTTGTTGTGCGCCCGCAGACCATTTTACGCCCACATATGGGGTATTTCCGTACTCAGGAGAAATTCCATTATAAATTTTGGGGGTCTTTTTTTTTTTATTTTTTACTTTTACTGCTTGTGAAAATAAAAAGTATGGGGCAACACCAGCATGTTAGTGTAACATTTTTAATTTTTTACACTAAAAGGCTGGTGTAGCCCCCAACTTTTCCTTTTCATAAGGGGTAAAAGGAGAAAAAGCCCCCCAAAATTTGTAGTGCAATTTCTCCCGAGTACGGGAATACCCCATATGTGGCACTAAACAGTTTCCTTGAAATACGACAGGGCTCCGAAGTGAGAGAGCGCCATGCGCATTTGAGGACTAAATTAGGGATTGCCTAGGGGTGGACATGGGGGTATTCTACGCCAGTGATTGCAAAGCAGGGTGCCTCCAGCTGTTGCTAAATTCCCAGCATGCCTGGACAGTCAGTGGCTGTCCAGGAATGCTGAGAGTATGTTGTTTTGCAACAGCTGGAGGCTCCGTTTTGGAAACACTTCCGTACAAGACGTTTTTCATTTTTATTTTGGGCGGGGGGGCAGTGTAAGGGGGTGTATATGTTGTGTTTTACCCTTTTATTTTGTGTTAGTGTAGTGTTTTCAGGGTACATTAGCACTGGCTGGCTACGGTGAGTTTCCCGCTAGGAGTTTGCGCTGCGGCGAAAAATTCTGCCGCAGCCCAAACTTGAAGCAGGATATTTACTGTAAACCTGTCCTTGTGAATGTACCCTGTACATTCACATGGAGGGGGGGGGGGGGGGCAAACCGCCAGCTGTTTCAAAACTACAACTCCCAGCATGCACTTACAGACCCGTGCATTCTGGGAGTTGTACGTTTGCAACAGCTGGAGGCACACTGGTTGGAAAACCTTCAGTTAGGTTCTGTTACCGAACTCAGTTTTTTCCAACCAGTATGCCTCCAGCTGTTGCAAAATTACAACTCCCAGCATGTACTGATCATCGAAGGGCATGCTGGGAGATGTAGTTATGCAACAGCTGGAGGTACGCAACTACAACTCCCAGCATGCCGAGACAGCTGTTTGCTGTCTGGGCATGCTGGGATTTGCAGTTTTGCAACATCTGGAGGGCTACAGTTTCTAGACCACTGCACAGTGATCTACAAACTGTGGACCTCCAGATGTTGCAAAACTACAAATCCCAGCATGTCCAGACAGCAAACAGCTATGTGGGCATGCTAGGAGTTGTAGTTTTGCGAGATCTTGAGGGATATGGTTTAGGGACCACTGTATAGTGGTCTCAAACTGTAGCCCTCCAGCTGTTGCAAAACTACATATTCCAGCATGCCCAAACAGCTGTCTTGGCATGCTGGGAGTTGTAGTTTTGCAACAGCTGGAGGGCTAGAGTTTAGAGACCACTTTACAGCGGTCTCAGACTGTAGCCCTCCAGAAAAACTTGCCGACTTCCGTAGGGTCTGATGACCCCCCCTCCCCCGGGAATTTGCGCAGGGTGCTTGCTGATCGATATCAGCAGTCACCCCGGTCCGGTCCCCGCCCGGCGCGGACTGAAATTCCCACGGGCGTATGGATACGTCCTGGGTCCTTAAGTACCAGAAAGCCAGGGCATAGCCATGTGCCCTAGGTTCTTAAGCGGTTAATACTGTTCAGTGCCGTTGAGACTGACTGAGGCAGGTGAGGGGACTTCCATCTGCCATTATTGATGATTGGAACCCCACAGCAGCGCTGCGGGCAATCCAATCATCCATATTAAGTGCAGCACTGCCGTAGATCGATGTTGATCATGGCATCTGAGGGCTTAATGGCACACATCAGTGCGATAGCTGAGGTGCGTCATTACCGGTGGGTCCCTGGCTGCTGATCGCAGCAGGGACCTGCCGCGCATGACACGAGCACCGCTCTGGTGCTCACGGTCATGTATAGGATGTAAATGTACTTCCTGGTTTAAAGGGGTTCTCCGTAGGGATCGACCGATTATCGGTATGGCTGATATTATCGTCCGATAATCACGATTTTGGGCATTATCGGTATCGGCAATTACCTTGCTGATAAGCCGATAATGCCCCGCCCCCACCGACCGCCCCACCACCCAACCCACCGCGAAAGCCCCCCGACCCGCCGCACCGCGACCGCCCACCCAACCCGCCGCACCGTGAACGACCCCCCCCCCCCCGACCCACCGCACCGCATCGCACCCCCCACCGTAGTGCTGAGCGGTATACCGGTATGGATTTTTGCCCATACCGCTATACCGGTTGGGCCCCTCCCCCACCCTCCGAGTCAATAAAAAAAATTTAACTTACCCGTCATGGTTGTGGTCCGGGCCATCCATCCTTCCTGTAGTGTCCGGCGGCATTCCGGGTGGAGGGTGAACCGGTCCGGGCTGTCCTTCTCCGGGGGTCATCTTCTCCACTCCGGGCAGGCTCCGGCCTAGTAACGCAGCATAGACGCCGCTGCGCAGCGACGCACCTGATGTCAAGGCGTAGCGGCGTCTATGCAGCGTACTAGGCCGGAGCCTGCCCGGAGTGGAGAAGATGACCCCCGGAGAAGGACAGCCCGGACCGGTTCACCCTCCACCCGGAATGCCGCCGGACACTACAGGAAGGATGGATGGCTCGGACCACCTTGACAGGTAGGGGGAGAGAAGCGGGTGGTGGCGGCGGCGGCGGCCTATGACACCGCAAAAGCCACTGCAGTGCATTGATTTAAAGCACCCGCTTTAAATCCATGATCTGCAGCGGTGTCGCGGTGGGATAAATAGCCGATTAAGTTATACCAGAATATCGGTATAAGTTATCGGCCCTAACCTCCACAGATTATCTGTATCGGCCCTAAAAAACAGATATCGGTCGATCCCTAGTTCTCCGATGCCTAGACATCTTATCCCCTATCCAAAGGATAGGGGATAAGATGCCTGATCGCGGGAGTCCCGCCGCTGGGGACCCCCGGGATCTTGCACGCGGCACCCCGTTTGTAATCAGTCCCCGGAGCGTGTTCGCTCCGGGTCTGATTACAGACGACCACAGGGCCGGCGGCGTGTGAGGTCACGCTCCGCCCCTCAATGCAAGCCAATGGGAGGGGGCGTGACATCTATCACTCCCCCTGTTGTAGGCTTGCATTGAGTGGTTGAGCGTGACGTCACACGAGGGCGGAGGTGTGACGTTACACTCCACCGGCCCTGTGGTTGTCGGTAATCAGAAACGGGGTGCCTCATGCAAGATCCCGGCGGTCCCCAGCGGCGGGCTCCCGCAATCAGGCATCTTATCCCCTATCCTTTTGGATAGGGGATAAGATGTCTAAGCACCGGAGAACCCCTTTAAGTACCAGGGCACTAGGACGTACATTTACATCCTGTCGTTAAGGGGTTAAAGGGGTTCTCTGGTGAAAAACAATTTTATTTTAAATCAACTGGTGCCAGAATATTAATTTACAAATCTGTTTACTTCTATTTAAAAATCTTAATCCTTCCAGTACTTATCAGCTGCTGTATGCTCCAGAGGAAGTTCTTTTCTGTCTGATCAAAGTGCTCTCTGCTGTCTTTCTCAGTAACTGTCAAGAGCAGGGGCAAATTCCCATAGCAAACCTATCCTGCTCTTGACATTTCTTGAGACTGACTACAGTGCTCTCTGCTGACACCTCAGGAACTGTCAAGAGCAGGATAGGTTTGCTATGGGAATTTGCTCCTGCTCTTGACAGTTCCTGAGAAAGACAGAGGTGTCAGCAGAGAGCACTGAGATCAGACAGAAAAGAAACTTAAAAAAAAAAATGTGGAGCATAGAGCAGCTAAGTTCTGGAAGGATTAAGATGTTTAAATAGAAGTATTTTACTTTGTCTGGTTAATGTTTTTTATAATCTTTTTAATCAACTGGTGCCAGAAAGTTAAACAAAGTGTTCCAGCGGAGTACCCCTTTAACCCTTTAGGTGTTTCACAGAATTTAACCCCTTAATGACAAAGGACATAAATGTACGTCCTGGTGCCCTGGTACTAAACACACCAGGACGTACATTTACGTCCCATACATGTCCGTGAGCACCGGAGTGGTGTTCGTGTCATGCATGGCCGTTCCCGGCTGCTATCAGCAGCCAGGGACCCGCCGTTAATGGCGCACATCAGCAATCGCGCTAATGTGTGCCATTAGCCCCTCAGATAGCGTGATCAATACAGTTCACAGTGTCTGCAGCAGTGCAGCACTTAATATGGATGATCGGATCGCCCGCAGCGCTGCTGCAGGGATCCGATCATCCAGCATGGCGGCCAGAGGTCCCCTCACCTGGCTCCGGCTGTCTCCAGAAGTCTTCTGCTCTGGTCTTATATTGAGCAGACCAGAGCAGAAGATGGCGATAATACTGATCAGTGCTATGCCCTATGCATATTAGCAATCAAATGATTGCTATAAATAGTCCCCCTATGGGACTATTAAAGGGTAAAAAGGAAAAATAAAAAAAATTGAAAAATCCCATCCCCAATAAAAATGTAAATTGTCAGTTTTTCCCATTTTACGCCCAGAAAGTGTTTACCCCCAGAAAAAAAAAAAAAAAAAACATTTTGGGGGAGAATTAATAAACAGATTTGTCATTGCCGCGTGCGTACATGTCTGTACTATCAAAATGTTATTGATCCCGTACAGTGAATGGCATAAATGTAAAAAAAAAAAGATCCAAAATTGCTGCTTTTGTCACATAACATTTAAAAAGTATTAACCTCTTAAGGACTCAGGGCGTACCTGTACGCCCTGAGCCCGGTCCCGGTGTGAAAAACGCATCACACCGGGTCGGTCCCGGCTGCTAACGATAGTCGGGACCCTGGGCTAACAGCGTGCACCAATCGTTGTGCCGCTCGCTGTTAACCCTTCAGACGCGGCATTCAAAGTTGACCGCCGCATCTGAAAATGAAAGTAAATGCTTCCCGGCAGCTCAGTTGGGCTGATCGGGACTTCGTGATAAAATCGCGATGTTCCGATCAGCTGGGACGCAGGCGGAGGTCTCCTTACCGTTCTTCGTGGCGCCCGATCGTCGATTGATTGCTCCATGCTTGAGCTACGGGCTTGAGCAATCAAGCCCCTTTCTCACTGATCCGTGCAAAGCTATGGCTTTGCAGTGATCAGCATAGGAGATCCGTGTGTGCAGTGTTATAGGTCCCTATGGGAGCTATGGCACTGCAAAAAAAAAAGCGAAAAAAGACTCTGAAAAACCTTTAAACATTACAGTTTAAAAAAAATATATATATTTTTTTAATACCACTGTTTTTGGTCCGGTCAGAAAACCGTATATGGGGCATAAATGAGACAACAGGAGTCAGCGTTTGACTCCGGTCGGCTCATTGAAATGAATGGGGTTCGGACCGGATGCGGCTGGGATACAGGAGCGGACGGTTTTTCGCTCCTCCCAAACGGTTCAGCACCCGTACACTAAAAACGTAGTGTGAACCCACCCTAACACAGCTTTCTAGGGCCCCATGTGGCCCTAGAGCACTCCACAGGCCTCAGACATGACTTTTATTTAGGATATTTTGTAGGCATCATATCAAGATGCCAAGGCCTTTGGGGTCCAAAATATTTTAGTGAGACACATTGATGTTTTCATTGGTACCATTATGGGGTACATGTGACACTCTGATCGCTTTTGATCCTATATTTTGAAGTGGTAAGATTTAAAAAAAATCTGTTTTGCCATGGTTTTTATTTCATTTTTTTTTACTTACGTTCTTCAAGCTGTATTAGGGTGCATTCACATGGCCGTCTTTCCCAGTCCTCCCCCCCCCCCCCCCCCCCCCCAGTTTAGGTTCCGTTGTAGATGAGATTTTTTTTTTTTACAATCCTTTCACATCAGGTTGCACAGTCTGCGCTCATTTCGGTTTTATCTTTTTCGGGAGAAAAGATGGTGCATGCAGGATTTCTTATCTCCTTGAAAAAACGGATACAGTAAATTTAACATTGATGTCTATGGAAAATGGATGAGCCTTTTGTCATCCGTTTGCATCCGTTTTTTTCAATCCGTTTCTTGATCCGTTTTTTTACTTCTGAACATGTTCAGAACAAAAAAATTATTTTTTGTTTATTAACTGAACAATAACATCTGTTTGCATCCGTTAAAGTCTATTTTTATTTTTGACGGGAGAACAGGACGGGTCTAGAGGGCCGTGTGAACGCAGCCTAACTTGTTGTTTTCTGTTTGCCGTTCGGTACGATTGTGGTGATACCAAATTTATGGTTTATCCGATTTTATGGTTTATACTATTTAAATCACAAAATAGATTAATATTTTAATTTTTTTTGTTTGAGTGCACCATATTTTGAGAGCTGTAACTTTAGTTATTTTTTTTTTATTTTTTTTACCAATAGTGCTATGTGAGGGCTTATTTTTTGCCGGATAAGTAGCAGTTTTTGATGGGACAAATTTTTTGGGTAAGTTTGGGTTTGACATTTTGGTCACTTTTTTATTACATTTTTAGTGAGTGAGGATTACAAAAAAAACTGTAAATAATAATAATCTTGCCAAAATTACAGTGTTCACTATGCAGTATCAATGACGTGGTAATTTTATTCTATAGGTTGGAACGATTTTGGTGATACCTCATTTAGGTACTCTATTTATGGTTTATTGCACTATAAAACTATTTTTGATTTTAAAAAAAATCTTGTTTGCGCATCGCCATTTTAGTGTTTTTTTTTTTTATTGATTTTTTTCAAATATACAGACAATGTGTTGTGATGGCAATCTTTTTCCAGGAGGAGTTGACAATTTTAGTGGTACAATTTTGGGGCACCTGGGACATTATTTTTTTTACCGAGGCGGCAAGCCGCAAATTTGGAAAGGTTTTAATTTAAACTTTTTTCGTGGTGCGGTTTTATTGCTTGGGTTGTTACGGACATGGCAATATCAAAGGTGTATATCATTTTTTTTAAGGGCGGGTATGGGACATTGCATGTATGTATATATGTACGCATGTGTATTTATTTTTTTATTTATATTTATTGTACTTATTTTTTACTCGGTGATCAGCTACTATAGCCAGGTAACCAGAGGGAAGTTCAGAGGTCTCTGGTTGTCATGGCTACCAATGACTGACTCTCGAAGTGATCCAGTATTTTCCTGGGGTACCATAAAACTTCTATCTAGTTCACTGCTGCTTATGAGGTTTTCTCTAGAAAAGTCAACTGTACTAAGCTGATTTCTCTTTTTCACTGTTTAGGCGCCTTCAAGAGGAACAACTGCGCACATCCTCTTTACCAGCAATTCCAAATCCTTTTCCAGAGCTTTGTACACCTGCAAGCTCCCCAGTACTTGCACCAGGATCTTTACCTCAGAATCAACCTGCCAGCAAAAGGAGTGTAAGTATAAATATGATATTAAGTGTTTTTTTTATTCATGAAAATATACACTCTTACTAGACATCTTATCCCCTATCGAAAGCTGGGACCCCATGTTGCCTGAGACCCCGACGTTCTGAACATTTATGTACAAAACACCGGCTGCACTAGACTGCGAGCTGCCGTGGCAGTAACCCCCCCCCTCCATTAATGTCTATGGGAGATCTATGGAGGGTGCATAACTGCTGTGGTCACTTGTAATCCAGCATGGAGTGGAGTTTATTCTGTGCATGCAAATTACTGGGGTGCCAGGCAGGTGATCGCAGGGGTCCCCAGAGGCGGGGGACCCCCTGTGATCAGACAATTTATCTTATCTTCTGTCCAAAAGGATGGAGGATGTCTAGGGGTGAAGTACCCCTTCTTAAAGGGGTACTCCGGTGAAAACCTTTTTTCATTTAAATCAACTGGTGCCAGAAAGTTAAACATATTTGTAAATTACTTCTATTAAAAAATCTTAATCCTTCCAGTACTTATTAGCTGCTGAATGCTACAGAGGAAATTCCTTTCTTTTTGGAACACTGATGACATCACGAGCACAGTGCTCTCTGCTGACATCTCTGTCCATTTTAGCAACCATGCATAGCAGATGTATGCTAAGGGCAGCATGGTGGCTCAGTGGTTAGCACTGCTGCCTTGCAGTGCTGGGGCCTTGGGTTCAAATCCCACTAAGGACAACAATAAATAAAGTGTTATTATTATAATAATGTCAGCAGAGAGAACTGTGCTCGTGATGTCATCAGAGAGGATTCCAAAAAGAAAAGAATTTCCTCTGTAGTATTCAGCAGCTAATAAGTACAGGAAGGATTAAGATTATTTAATAGAAGTAATTTACAAATCTGTTTAACTTTCTGGCACCAGTTGATTTAAAAGAAAAAAGGTTTTCACCGGAGTACCCCTTTAATGTTCTAGTGTCAAACATTTTAACCACTTAGTGTAGCTACTTCTGACTTATCAATTGTTGTATGCGGTGTTCAGATGCAGTAAAAGTCTGAGAATGACCCAGTTCATTTTTGTGTGCTTTGCTTTCTGAGGAAAGCTGAGCATAATCGGAGTCCCAGACCTTCAATGTGCCTGTTCACTGTAACCTTTTTGTTTTTGAATGAACAGGAGAACACTTCTGTCCCTTGGATCGAATTGTTAGGGGTCTCACGTGCTAGACCCTTACAAATTAAAAGGGTACTACTCCTTTCCCTTGCTTTCGGAGCTCCACTCCCCAGCGTCCGGAAGTTATTATTCCGAACAATGTGTGTGCGGGCTTCCGTGTTCAGACCCGCCCCCTCGTGACGACATGCCCGCCCCCTCAACGAAAGTCTATGGGAAGGGCGTGCAACGTCACGAGGGGCGGCCCTGAACACGGATGCCCGCACACACATCGTTCGGAACAATAACTTCCGGGCGCTGGGGAGCGTAGCTCCGAAAGCAAGGGAACAGAGTACCCCCTTAACTTCTGAAATGTCTTTGAAATGTCTGAGGTTGTATCAAAGTTTAAAATATGAAGTACAGTATTCTGGTGCAGTGCTTGCAACAGGATTAAAAGTTTTTTCCTAGCTTGTACATCCTTCCATTGATCCCAGGGTTAAAGTGTACCCGTCAGATCCAACAAAATTTATTTTTTTAATATATCACTCAGTATCTAATCCTGACCATGTACATCTAATTTTTGTGTCTAGCACCTTTATTATTTTTTATTACACTTTTAATTTTGCTCACTAGTCTGAATTCCTCTCAAAGGGAGGGGGCGTGGCCTCACTGTTCAGGTCACCGCCCCCTCCCTCAGTGTGCTGTCTGCTCACATCTCCCCTAGTATTGGCAAAACTACAACTCCCAGCTTTTCCTCACTGACAGTAGTGGGACACAAGCTGACAATGGGAGGCTTTTTCCTCCAGCTCTGAGCTCTGCACTCACAGCTGTCAATCAAGGAAGTGTGTCCATGACATAGATGATGACACATGGACACCACAGGACTAGTATGTGTCCAAGCAGGTGGGGGGGGGGAAGTTGTTTGACTGGCTTTTTCAGTATGAAATACTGAAAATTTGCTAATGAAAGCAATGGCAAAACCTACTGGTTTTGCACGCTTTACAACATATCAAAAGTTTTTGTATCTGACATTGCAAATTTAAAGAACTTTCTTCAAGTTATGACTTCTCTTTAAGGAGTATTCTGGTATGATTAAATTTTACAACTACCCCGCACAATATGAAAATAAGTGATACTTGCCTCTTTTGGTTCCCCACTGTATTCTTTCATGAGTGATGGTTGAAGGGTGGTGCTGTGGATATAGCCTATCTGGACTTTAGCAAAGCCTTTCATACAATTCCACATAAAGAGCTTATGATTTATTGGAATTAATCCCTGTATAGTTTAGTGGATTTACAGTTAGGTGAATAATAGATATTATAGGCTTTTTTGTTAGATAACTGAAACCTCCAAACCCCCTCTAAAGTCATAGGTTAATTCATTAAAAGATGCTTATTCTGAATCTGTAATTCTTTTTTTTTATTCTCTTGTATCTCTTGCTATAGGCCCACAAACACAGAAGTCTGAGTAGTCCTCTCCATTATTTCTCTAGTTTTAGTCCTCTACGAATCAGCATGCATAGTTTGCACACTTACAGCAGCAGAATGGAAATAACTTTTTATGGTGCAAGTTCAGAGTTTGATTTACCAGTGATGTGTCACCTGGTTCTCTTCTGGGTCCTATTCCTTTTAATATGTGATGTTGGAGTAGGTTTGTTTGCTGATCACACAGTTTGCAGTAGGGTTATCAATGCTCATGTTATCTATTAGAGCTAAATAATTTGCAATATTACAGACGAGTGTTCAAAACAATGAAAAGTGCAGCCTAGGATTTCCAAATGTGATGTTTGGTCTTCTTTTATTTCCTGCACCACCATTTTGGTTTCCCTTGAATGGTCTCCCCACAACTTGAATATAAACTATGCACATACAAAATGCTAAATAAGCAAAGGTGCAAAGACCCTATCTTAATATTCTGCTCTAGGTGATTATCATGGGCTGGATGTCATCCACTGTAGTACTATGGACAACACTGGTCAATTATATATTCCTTTCCATAAAGTACTCAATATAAATTAGTGCCCTGCAATTGTTATATGATCATCAATATGATTGCGGATATTGGTCATTAATGGTTAGTGCCTGCTGCTGATAGCAACTAGCATCTGCCATCTATAAAGCTAGCTCAGCTCCTGCATTAGCATCATTGTCTCTTGAAAGAACGTGCACCATACATGTACGGGGTTAAATCAGAAGCTGAGACTGGGTTCACACTGCATTTTTGCGATCACTTGATCACTTATACCACTCAGCATCCCTCGGAGGATACCCATGTATACTGTGGTGTACAGCAGGGAGTGCCATTTATTTTAGTGACCTTTGTCACCTAGTAAATCAGTTTTGGCTGCTTTCTGCTGATATAATTTAACATAGCGGGCTCCATAGAAAGTCCTGTTAAATTACTGTTTACCAGTGGAGAGTGGCTCAAGGCCACATTGAATGGCGCCTGCTGCTGCTCGCCACACCTGAACCCAATTGTCAGTGGAATGCTGACAAAAACCTGGTGTGTACCCAGCCTTATTCTGTTGCATCCGGTTTCTTGAAAAGGTTGCAACAGAACACAAATGATGCAGGTTACTCGTTTGTTGGTAAATTTGGTCACCCCAAAAAAACTGTACCTTTTAACAAGCACCATAGAACCTCGTGGGCAGGTGATGGCACTGTGGGCACTCTTGCGAACTCCCCCACCCATACCCATTTTATGTAATACCAGAGTTAAAGCACTTAATACTTGTGCTTAGCATTTTGTTTTCTGGTACAACTATTTCTTGTTGATGATACAAATTATGCACATCTTCAAAAATTAATAAAAAAATTTGTGTTTTTTTTTATGTACTATTTTTGAGGATTTACATAGCTCCAGGGCATATTTTATTCAGACATGTTCTAGCTAATATGTAGTGACACTTTTTGGAACAGTTGGCAAGAAATGAGCCTCTGACTTACATCCTGCCAGTCCTACCACATGGAGAACCAATCTGGGTGGCCGCACTGACCTACATTTTCCTGGAATACCATCTTGCACCATTGCTTTATATTCTTGGGCTCAGTTTAAATAGACAATAAAGATGCTTAGGTCATTCTTGTGTTGAAGATCTTGGTGCATGAAATTGGGAAGCGCAGTAGCCTAATTGCCACAAAATATTTCTGGCAGGAAGCAACATTGCTGTTTCTCTCCCCAACCCCCCACACCCCCTGTTTCCTTGCATTAATAATTCTGAAATAATTAGTGAACTTTTTTACTTATAGTTGAGAGTTACAAATACACCACCTAATTTGCCCACTATGCAAAAATGAATATAAATATGTGTATCATATTAACTATTAACTTAGAGTGATTATTTTTTTTGTTTGGCTCAAAAAAAAAAAAAATATATATTTTTTAAAAACTCACATGATGTTGCCCATACGCCTCAGACTTCACTGGGTTTGGCTGACATTAAAACATGGGCAGTCTAGAGAGACCACTGTTGACTGAACTAGTATTTGTCCAGCAGTTGTTGAAAGTGTATGGTCAACTTTAGAAAATGATTTACGGTACTTCCTGCTTGTTCCCCATGCTGGAGCAGAGTGTTTAAGCCAGAGGCCACAAGTCTACCTGCCTCTGTTTCAGCTGACTTTTAGGTCACTAGATTGTTCCACTGTTTAGAATAAAACTGTAAAACAAGACCAAAATAAATTTTAAATTATGATCTATTAAAAGGCTTTTGTAGCCGTGGCTTATGTTCTTTCTAATGACAGTACCATAAAATGTACAGCAAAACCCAAAAATATTTTTGCAGGGAAATTTTGCACATTTTGGAGGTTTTCGTTTTCACACTGTACATTTTACGGTAAAACTACTATGTTCTCTTTATTCTGTCGGTCAATATGATTAACATAATGCCTATATTTACCGTACTTGCTTGTATAACTTTTAAAAAAAAATTTTTTTTCATACAGAATAAGTATGTTTAAAATTGCCCTGTTTTGATAACCTATAATGTTCTTTTTTTTCTGTATACGAGCTGAGGGGCTATGAGGGCTTATTTTTTTTGCACAATGAGCTGTAGTTTTTTGTACTTTTGCGAATGTGACTTTTTAATCACTAATTCACAAAAAGCATACATTTTGACCTTTTTTTTTTTAAATAAAAAAATATATATTTTTTTTCTTGTTTATGGCATTATATTTTTATAGTTCACACATTTATGCACGCACCGATACTAAATTATGTAAAAAAATTATATATACTTTTTGGGGGGAAATGGGGCAGTAAAAAATTTTATATGGGGAGTTTAACACGCAGTTTTTAGGCTAAAATTGTTTGCTTAAAGTCTATCTGCGTGTTATACGCCGATAAGCCTCTGCAGTTCAATGAGTTAAAGCGGGTGCTTCAAATCAATGAACTGCAGCTGCTTTTGCAGGTCCAGAGGCCTGCCGTCGCTGCCTGCTTCTCTGCCCCTGCCTATCCTGGGGTCCAGAGTCCAGAGACTGCCGCCGCTGCAGCCCCAATACCTCCCCCATCCCCAGTTTTATAATTACCTGTTCCCGGCGTCCGCGCTGCTTCTTGCTCCGGCGGTTTCCTGCGTTGTTGCTATGCGCTCCACAATGACGAGTGACGTCTTAAACGCGACGTCACAATCAGTGGCCCGGCGCACAGTGACAGCTAAGGACGCCTCCGGAGCCAAAAGCAGCGTGACCCTGGGAACAGGTAATTATAAAACCAGGGATGGGGGAGGTAATGGGGCGGTGGCGGCAGTCTCTGGATAGCCAGGGGGAGAGAAGCGGCGGCAGCAGGACTCTAGACCCAGGAAAGGCAGGGGGAGAGAAGCGGGCAGCGATGGCAGTCTCTGACCCCGCAAAAGCCGTGCTTCTGCGGGGTCAGAAACAGTCTATCAGGGTATACACATGCATACACACGCACCCTCATTTTTACCAAGGATATTTGGGTAAAAATTTTTTTGTTACCCCCATATCCTTGGGAAATTTAGGGTGCGTGTTATAGGCCGGTGCATGGTTTACCCCGATAAATACGGTGTACGTGTGATATATAATATGTGTGTGTGTGTGTATATGTGTGTGTGTGTGTATATGTGTGTGTGTGTGTGTATATATATATATATGTGTGTATATATGTGTGTGTGTGTGTGTATATACCGTATTTATCGGGGTATACCACACACCGGCCTATAACACGCACCCTCATTTTACCAAGGATATTTGGGTAAAAAAGTTTTTTACCCAAATATCCATGGTAAAATGAGGGTGCGCGTGTATACCCCGATACACCCCCAGGAAAGGCAGGGGGATAGAGGCCGTCGCTGCCCGCTTCTCTCCCCTGCCTTTCCTGGGGTCTAGAGCCCTGCTGCCGGCCCTTCTCTCCCCCTGGCTATCGGCGCCGCTGCCCGTTCTGTCCCCCTGACTATCGGTACCGGCGCCGATAGCCAGGGGGAGAGAAGGGGCAGCGGCACCCGTTGCCTCCCCCCATCCCCGGTGGCATAATTACCTGGGTCGGGTCCGCGCTGCTGCAGGCCTCCGGAGGCCTGCAGCAGCGCGGACCCGACCCAGGTAATTATGCTACCGGGGATGGGGGGAGGCAACGGGGCAGCGGCGCCGGCAATGGGTGCCGCTGCCCCTTCTCTCCCACTGGCTATCGGCGCCGGTACCGATAGTCAGGGAGACAGAACGGGCAGTGGCGGCGATAGCCAGGGGGTGAGAAGGGCCGTCAGCACGGCTCTAGACCCCAGGGAAGGCAGGGGGAGAGAAGCGGGCAGCGACGGCCTCTCTCCCCCTGCCTTTCCTGGGGCGGTATCGGCGTATAACACGCACATAGACTTTAGGCTAAAAATTTTAGATAAATACGGTGTGTGTGTGTGTATGTATGTGTGTATGTGTATGTATGTGTGTATGTGTATGTATATGTGTATATATATGTGTATATATATATGTATGTGTATGTATGTGTATATATATATGTATGTGTATGTATGTGTATATATATGTATATATATGTATGTGTATATATATGTATATATATGTATGTGTATATATATGTATATATATGTATATATATGTATGTGTATATATATGTATATATATGTATGTGTATATATATATATATATGTATATGTATGTATGTGTGTATATATATGTATGTGTGTGTGTATGTATATATATGTATGTGTGTGTGTATATATATATATATGTATGTGTGTATATATATATATATTATAATATATATATATATATATATTATAATATATATATATATATATTATTATATATATATATATTATAATATATATATATATATATATTATAATATATATATATATATATTATAATATATATATATATATATTATAATATATATATATATATATATAATATATATATTATAATATATATATATTATAATATATATATATATTATAATATATATATATATATATATATATTATAATATATATATATATATATATATATATATTATAATATATATATATATATTATAATATATATATATATATATATATATATATATATATATATATATATATATATATATATATATATATATATTATAATATATATATATATATATATATATATATTATAATATATATATATATATATATATTATAATATATATATATATATATATAATATATATATAATATGGGGGTGACTGGTTCTCAAGGTCTTGAGTGTGATGGAAATGTGTTATATGGTTTTGTCTGTGAATATGTAATGATGATAGTGGTGTTTATGAATAATTCAAGAGGGTGATGATGGGTGTTTGTATAAACTTGAGGGTATATATATATATATATATATATATATATATATATATATATATATATATATATATATTATATATATTATTGAAAGAGGGTGATAGGTGTTCCTGTATAAACTGGAGAATCTGTGTATAATGATCGGTGTATATGGGAGAGAGGGAAAAGTATGGGGGAGAAAAGTATCTTGATCGGTGTTTGGAGAGGGGGATGGTAAGTGTTATTAACCAATCATTCACAAACACCTATCAAGATACTTTTCCCTCTCTCCCATATACACCGATCAT
The DNA here is from genome assembly GCF_029499605.1 of Hyla sarda. Lineage (NCBI taxonomy): Eukaryota > Metazoa > Chordata > Amphibia > Anura > Hylidae > Hyla > Hyla sarda. The sequence goes on along the minus strand of NC_079193.1, from coordinate 135,348,803 downwards.
TATATACAGATCCTCCAGTTTATACAGGAACACCTATCACCCTCTTTCATTATACATATATATACATACCCTCAAGTTTATACAAACACCCATCATCACCCTCTTGAATTATTCATAAACACCACTATCATCATTACATATTCACAGACAAAACCATATAACACATTTCCATCACACTCAAGACCTTGAGAACCAGTCACCCCCATTTATCTTTACGAATTTTCTGCTTAATCAGGGTATACAGGAGATTATACCCAGACTGAAGTTCTCGGTCACCACACCAGATTGAGTACATCTCACACTTCCTTAATCTTTTTCAATATATATATACAGTATATATAATATAGTGTGTATGTAACACACACACCGTATTTATTGGCGTATAACACACATTTTTTATGCTAAAATTTTTAGCCTAAAGTCTATCTGCGTTATACGCCAATAGACTGTTTGTGACCATGCAAAAGCCGCTGCAGTTCAATGATTTAAAGCGGGCGCTTTAAATCATTGAACTGCAGCAGCTTCTGCCTGGCCAGAGTCCCACTGCCACTGCCAGATTCCCTCCCCGTCCCCAGTTTTATAGTTACATGTGCCCTGGGGACTGCGGTCGTTCATGCTCGGGCAGTCTCCTGATCTGTCACTGTGCGCTGCGTAATGACGAGTGATGTCCTCAACAGGTCACTCGTCAGTCAGTGCGCGGCGCACAGTGACAAATCAGGAGACCGCCGGTGCATGAAGGGCCGCAGTCCCCAGGGCACATGTAACTATAAAACTGGGGATGGGGAGGGTATAGAACAGCGGCACTCTGGCCCCACAGAAGCCACTGCAGAAGCCACTAAAGTGCTTGCTTTAAATCATTGAACTGCAGAAGCCGTCAGAAACAGTTTATCGAGGTACACCTTCACACACGCACCCTCATTTTTCCAAGGATATTTTGGTAAAAAAAACTTTTTAACCAAAATTTCCTTGGAAAAATTAGGGTGCATGTTATAAGCCGGTGCGTGTTATACCCCGATAAATACGGTATATACACACATACATGTTATGTCTCCATAGAGAACTATTTATAGCAATCATTAGATTGTTAAAGGGGTACTCCGGTGAAAACCTTTTTTCTTTTAAATCAAATGGTGGCAGAAAGTTAAACATATTTGTAAATGACTTCTATTAAAAAATCGTAATCCTTCCTGTACTTATTAGCTGCTGAATACTACAGAGGAAATTCTTTTCTTTTTGAAATGCTCTCTGATGACATCACGACCACAGTTCTCTCTGCTGACGTTATTATAATAATAATAATAATAATAATAATAATAACTTTATTTATTGTTGTCCTTAGTGGGATTTGAACCCAAGTCCCCAGCACTGAAAGGCAGCAGTGCTAACCACTGAGCCACCATGCTGCCCTTAGCATACATCTGTTATGCATGGTTGCTAAAATGGACAGAGATGTCAGCAAAGAGCACTGTGTTCGTGATGTCATCAGTGTTCCAAAAAGAAAGGAATTTCCTCTGTAGCATTCAGCAGCTAATAAGTACTGGAAGGATTAAGATTTTTTAATAGAAGTGATTTACAAATATGTTTAACTTTCTGCCACCAGTTGATTTAAAAGAAAAAAGGTTTTCAGCGGAGTACCCCTTTAACCCCTTAAGGACCAAGGACGTACCGGTATGTCCTTGGTCCTGCTCTCCTGATATAACGCGGGGTTACACAGTAACCCCGCGTCATATCACGGCGGGCCCGGCGTCATAGTGAAGCCGGGACCCGCCTCTAATAGCGCGCAGCGCTGATCGCGGCGCCGCGCGCTATTGACCCTGTAGTGAAAGTGAAAGTTGCCGGCTAGCTCAATCGGGCTGTTCGGGATAGCCGCGGCTAATCGCGGCATCCCGAACAGCTTACAGGACAGCGGGAGGGCTCCTACCTGCCTCCTCGCTGTCCGATCGCCGAATGACTGCTCAGTGCCTGAGATCCAGGCATGAGCAGTCATGCGGCAGAATCGTCGATCACTGGTTTCCTATGAGAAACCAGTGATCAATGATGATCAGTGTGTGCAGTGTTATAGGTCCCTATGGGAGCTATAACACTGCAAAAAAAAGTGAATAAAGATCATTTAACTCCTCCCCTATTCAAAGTTTGAATCACCCCCCTTTTCCAATAAAAAATACAACACAATGTAAATAAAAATAAACATATATGGTATCACCGCGTGCGGAAATGTCCGAATTATAAAAAATATATCATTAATTAAACCGCCTGGTCAATGGCGTGCGCGTAAAAAAATTCCAAAGTCCAAAATAGTGCATCAATAAGTCCTATCAATGCAAAAATGGTACCGTTAAAAACTTCAGATCACGGCGCAAAAAATTAGCCCTGATACCGCCCCTACACGGAAAAATAAAAAAGTTATAGGGGTCAGAAGATGACAATTTTAAACATATTAATTTTCCTGCATGTAGTTATGATTTTTTCCAGAAGTCCTACAAAATCAAACCTATATAAGTAGGGTATCAGTTTAATCGTATGGACCAACAGAATAAAGATAAGGTGTCATTTTTACCGAAAAATGTACTACGTAGAAACGGAAGCCCCCAAAAGTTACAAAACTGCGTATTTCTTTCAATTTTGTCGCACAATGATTTTTTTTTCCGTTTCACCGTAGATTTTTGGGCAAAATGACTGATGTCATTACAAAGTAGAGTTGGTGTCGCAAAAAATAAGCCATCATATGGATTTTTAGGTGCAAAATTGAAAGTTATGATTTTTTAAAGGCGAGGAGCAAAAAACGAAAATGCAAAAACGGAAAAAACCCCGGTCCTTAAGGGGTTAATACTGTTCAGTGCTATCGGAGATCTGTTTCTGTGGTCTGCAAGCCATCAGTGCTGCACGTTGCCACAGATGCCAAGATCAGTATTGATCGCTGATGTGTGCCATTTCCGGCGGATCTCCCGCTGCTGATGGAATCCGGGTCCCACCGTCTATAACACCCCCATGACGTACATTTACAATTATACATTAAGTACCAGGGCACTAAGACGTAAATTTATGTCCAATATCATCAACAGCTTAACATTTAAAAAAAATTTTTAATTTTTAGTAATACAATTACTAAAAGTAGTAAAATAAAACCTAAATTGGACAGCATTGTAATTGTATTGACCTACAGAATTTGTTTCTTTTTTCCGAAAAGTGTGCTGCATAGAAAATAAACCACCAAGTTGCAAAAGTGTTTTTTTTTTCTCTAACAATTTTTTTCATAGTTTTTTTTTTTTGAGAAACGTGAAGGAAGCAGTATGAGTGGTTACTATGGGCAAATCTCCCACATAAATTGCTGCTCCCTTAAGGGGTTATAAGCCTTCTAATGCCCTAAAGTAAAATGTTTATCAAATGATGCCAACATAAAGTAGACATATTGTAATGTACCGTAAATTAATTCAATTACTTGGCACGCCAGTTTTTCTTGCAAGTAGATATATTCAATTCCTCTGAATGTGTTTAGCACTTGCACAAAGCACAGTATGTCGCACAAACAATCTCTGAATCACTTGTATCATTAAGTGTTCCAAAGTTATTACTACATAAAGAAACACAGGTCAGATTTGAAAAATGGGGCCCGATCATTAAGACCAAAACAGGCGGTATTCATAAAGGAGATATGCAGCGCACAACAATTGCTTTCCCCATACAGCAGAAACAAAAGTTTTATATAACTTTCCAATATACTTGCGTTTTCTCTTTCACAGTTCATCTGTAATTCCTTCCTGAGCTGTCTACAGGAAGCTCAGTAGTTCTCCCAGCTAGTGTGACTTTCCAGCCCATAGAGCTGCGTTAGGCAGCCATATATCGGAACGTCACTATTGCACACAATTCAACAGGAGGGTTTTCTCCCTCCCATCACCCGCCTGCTCCAGCCTGACGAGCCGCCCCTTATGATTATTCATTATGTCATTAAACGGCCATCCCTGATAGGCTGAGCTTTGCAGCCTCCTGGATGGCCACTGTAACACCCCCCCCCCCCCCCCCTCCCTCATCCAGCTCTGAAAACCCTGATCCCCACCAGCATTCTTCATGCTAGTATAGCAGGTATAGTGGTCTGCAATCTGAGTCTCTAACACTGGCGAAACTACAACTCCCAGCATGCCTGGAAAACCAAATGCTGTCCAGGCATGCTGGGAGTTTTAGTTTTGCCAGTTCCTGGACAGAAGTCTGGTCAATGATGGTGGTTGTAGTAACACCACAGCGCTGACGGACTGCAGGAATCCCTTGGCTGTGATTCTGTTGTAGCACTTGTGCAGATGGACAACTCCCATCATTCCCAGATATCATTTTCTTGTCTGGAAATGAGGAGTTGGAGTTTAGTAACAGCTGGAGACTGTCCCTCTGTGCTGGTACACTACTCCCACCATGGACATCCCTTGACTGCTGGAGTCTTGGTACAAGCGCTGCAACAGACTCCCATGATGGGAGTAGTAGTACCAGCAAAGAAAGACAGCCTCCAGCTGTTGTAAAACTACAACTCCGGTCATTTCCAGTCAGGCAAATGATATCTGGGAATCATGGGGGTTGTAGTTTCAAAACAGCAAGCCTCCAGCTGTTGCTAAACTACAACTCCCATCATTTCCAGACAGCCAAAAGATGTCTGGGAATGATGGGGGTTGTAGCTCAACAACATCTAGAGGCTCCCTGTTTGCAATCACTGTTTTTATGGGCATTCTCCCCAGGGGTGCGTCCAAAATATACTACGGTAACCCTTTTTCGTGTTTTTCTTTTCTTCTCATTTCAGATAAGTGTATTCGGAGGACTACTTCATATTCGGTCGATGACAAGTGCCTTTTTAATATATATATATTTTTTTTATAAAATTGTTAACAAGGGCTTGTTGGGGAGTGTTTTGGGAATAAATTTTTTTTTAAAACAGTTTATTTTTTATTTTTTTTATTTACAGGCTTAGTAGTGGAAGCTGTCTTATAGACTGAATCCATTACTAAGCCAGGGCTTAGTGTTAACCCCAAAATCAGCTAGCGCTTTCCCCCAATTATTACCCCGGTACCCACCACCCCAGGGGTGCCGGGAAGAGCCGGAACCAACAGGCCCAGTGCATCAAATATGGCGCCCCTGGGCCTAGGCGGTGACAGGCTGCCATTATTTAGACTAGGGAAGGCCAGTAACAATGGTCCTAGCTAGTGCTGGGCGTAATACCGGTATGAACCGGATACGTTTTTTTTTTTTCTCCCACGGTATGGATTTTTGCCCATACCGCTATACCGGTCGGGCCCCTCCCTCCGGATAAATTGTAGAGCCCAGTGCGGCACCCTCACTTGTCCCGGTGTGCTTCTGTGGCCCGATTCCGAGAGCGGAACCGGGCCACAGAAGCTAATCCATTTACGGTGTCCACCCGCTGCGCCTGTCAGCCAGTGTCCCCGCGAGCACGATCAATCCCCACCGCTAGCGAGATCCATGTGCCCACTAGCGTTGTCACAAGAATGCTGAGCGCGGCTCTGTTCCCCGTCCCTGTCAGCTCTCAGGGTACGGGAACAGATTTAAAAGCCTCGCGCGTGGCTAACGTAGTATTGCGGAGGCGCAGCACTACGCAAATAGCGTAGGGCTAACGTAGGCAGCGCTAGGAGCCTAGTGTTAGCCCTACGCTATTTGCGTAGTACTGCGTTAGCCACGCGCGAGGCTTTTAAATCTGTTCCCGTACCCTGAGAGCTGAAAGGGATGGGGAACAGAGCTGCGCTCGGCTTTCTTGTGACACCCTAGTGGGCACAGGGACCGTACTAGCGGTGATGGTAGAGCTCACGGGGGGCACATTTGACACCGCTAGTGGGCACAGGGACCCCCCGTGGGGGGTGGGGATACGCGGTAATACCGTGATACCGCGATAATAAAAAAATAAAAACCTTGGTATTCATTTTAGGCCATACCGCCCAGCGCTAGTCCTCGCCCACCCTGATAATGTCAGGCTGTTGCTGTTTGGTTGGTATTTTGCTGATACTGAAAATACGGGGAACCACACACGTGTTTATTTATTTAAAAAAAATTTCTGTTTGAAAAAAATAAATAAAAATTATGCATGGGGTTGTCTGTATTTCATTCTCAGCAAGATACCAACGAAGCAGCAACAGCCTGATGTTACCAGGGTTGGCGACCATTGTTACTGGCCCTCCCCAGCCTAAAGAACTCCAACCTGTTACCATCTAAGCCTAGGAGCGCTATTTTTGATGTTCTGGGCCTGTTGGTTCCTGCACCCCTGGGTCAGTTGGTGCCGGGGTAATAATTGGGGGGTTAACGCTGGCTGTTTTTGGGGCTAATGCTAAGCCCCGGCTTAGTAAAGGATTCTGTCTATAAGACTGCTTTCACTACTAAGCCTGTAAAATAAATTAAAAAAACATGTTTTTAGAAATTTTAATTACAAAAGCACTCCTCCACAAGCCCTTGTTAACCATTTTATTAAAATATTTTGGGAAAAAAACAAAACTGGTAATCGTAGTCCCCGAATCCGTAGTAGTCCACAGGATGCACGGATCTGAAAAGAAAAACATGAAAAAAGGGTTATTACAATTTGGTGCTCTCCCCTGGGGAGCACACCCATAAAGCAGTGTATTCCCAAACAGGGAGCCTCCAGATGTTGCATATCTACAACCCCCCATCATTCCCATACAGTCTTTGGCTGGTGGAAAAAAATTTGGAGAAAAAAATTACTGAAATAAATGGAACAAAAAATGTGAAAAAAAATAAACAGATAGATATATGTATGTGTATATAGGGGGGGAAAGTTTTTAGTCAGCCACCATTTGTGGTGTTTTTTTCATCATAGGTATACCTCAACTATGAGAGACCTAATGAGAGAAAAAAATCTATAAAAGCATTGTCTGATTTTTTAAGAATTTCTTTGAAAATGATGGTGGAAAAAAAGTATTTTTGGTCAATAACAAAAGTTCATCTCAATACTTTGTTATATATTCTTTGTTGGCAATGAGAGGTCTAACGTTTTCTGTAAGTCTTCACAAGGTTTTCACACACTGTTACTGGTATTTTGGCCCATTCCTCCATGCAGATCTCCTCTAGAGCAGTGATGTTTTGGGGCTGTCGCTGGGCAACATGGACTTTGAACTCCCTCCAAAGGTTTACAACGGGTTTGAAATCTGGAGACTGGCTTGGCCACTCCAGAACCTTGAAATGCTTCTTACGAAGCCACTCCTTCGTTGCTCGGAGGGTGTGTTTGGGATCCTTGTCATGCTGAAAGACCCAGCCATGTTTCATCTTTAACCCCTTAAGGACACATGACGTACTGGAACGTCATGTGTCCACTCCCGATCGTCATGCGTCATAGCGGGTCGGGCCCGGCCTCTAACAATCGGCGCCTCTAAAGTGAAACCGAGAAACCGAAAGTATGCCGGCTAGCTCAGTGGGCTGTTCGGGATAGCCGCGGCGAAATCGCGGCATCCAGAACAGCTTACAGGACAGCGGGAGGGCCCCTACCTGCCTCCTCGCTGTCCGATCGCCGAATGACTGCTCAGTGCCTGAGATCCAGGCATGAATGCGGCAGAATCATCGATCACTGGTTTCTTATGAGAAATCAGTGACAATGATAAAGATCAGTGTGTGCAGTGTTATAGGTCCCTATGGGAGCTATAACACTGCAAAAAAAAAGTGAATAAACATCATTTATCCCATCCCCTATTAAAAGTTTGAATCACCCCCCTTTTCCCATAAAAAAAAAAAGTGTAAATAAAAATAAACATATATGGTATCGCCGTGTGCGGAAATGTCCGAATTATAAAAATATATCATTAATTAAACCGCACGGTCAATGGCGTGCACGCAAAAAAATTCCAAAGTCCAAAATAATGCATTTTTGGTCACTTTTTATATCATGAAAAAATGAATAAAAAGCGATCAATAAGTCCTATCAATTCCAAAATGGTACCGTTAAAACTTCAGATCACGGCGCAAAAAATGAGCCCTCATACCGCCCCATACACAGAAAAATAAGTTATAGGGGTCAGAAGATGACCATTTTAAACGTATAAATTTTCCTGCATGAAGTTATGATTTTTTCCAGAAGTACGACAAAATCAAACCTATACAAATAGGGTATCATTTTAACCTTATGGACCTACAGAATAAATATCAGGTGTCATTTTTACCGAAAAATTTACTACGTAGAAACGGAAGCCCCCAAAAGTTACAAAATGGCGTTATTTTTTTCAATTTTGTCTCACAATGATTTTTTCCGTTTCACCGTAGATTTTTGGGCACAATGACTGACGTCATTACAAAGTAGAATTGGTGGCGCAAAAAATAAGCCATAATATGGATTTTTAGGTGCAAAATTGAAAGAGTTATGATTTTTTAAAGGCAAGGAGCAAAAAACGAAAATGCAAAAACGGGAAAAAAAACGGTCCTTAAGGGGTTAAGGCCATTGCTGATGGAAGGAGGTTTTCACTCAAAATCTTACGATACATGGCCCCATTCATTCTTTCCTTTACTAGGATCAGTCATCCTGGTCCCTTAGCAGAAAAACAGCCCCAAAGCATGATGTTTCCACCACCATGCTTCAAGTAGATATGGTGTTCTTTGGATGCAACTCTGCATTCTTTCTCCCCCAAACACGACGAGTTGAGTTTTTACCAAAAAGTTCTACTTTGGTTTCATCTGACCATGTGACATTCTCCCAATACTCTTCTGGATCATCCAAATGCTCTCTAGCAAACTTTAGATGGGCCCGGACATGTCCAGGCTTAAGCAGGTCTGGCACTGCATGATTTGAGTCCCTGGCGGCGTAGTGTGTTACTGATGGTAGCCTTTGTTACTTTGGTCCCAGCTCTCTGCAGGTCATTCACTAGGTCCCCCCGTGTGATTCTGGGATTTTTGTTCAGTTCTTGTGATTATTTTGACACCACGGGGTGAAATCAAGGGAGATTATCAGTGGTCTTGTATGTCTTCAATTTTCGAATAATTGCTCCCACAGTTGATTAACAGGTTCAAACAGGTGCTATTAATACAGGTAACAAGTGGAGGACAGAGGAGACTCTTAACCCCTTAGCGCATATGGACGTTTGTGTAAATCCATATGCGCGTCACCATATATAATGCGCGCTCACGAGGTGAGCTTATCTGAGTGTTGTTGTGTAAGAGGGGGCTTGAAAGAGGAGTTTTAAAAAAGCAATGAATATCTGTTGTGCAGAGTGAATCTGTGGAGTGGGTGTGACTGCCTATAGTCCACATTCATATTTTTGGTAAGTCTTTTTCTCTTGCACATAGTGGGATAACTGTTAGTTTAAACACCCTTTTTCTCCTTTTTTTTTTTTCTCTGTTCCACCTCTAGGGGGAGGAGTAGAGTGGGCACAGGTGTATAAATCTTAGCTTGGGATGCTTTACTGAGCTTGCTCTTTCTGAGTGTTGCTGTGTAAGAGGGGGCTTGAAAGAGGAGTTTTAAAAACAGGAGTTTGAAAGCAGGAGGCTGAGATCGCTGAGAGTGTTAATTTCTGAACCCAAAAGGTCTACAAAAAATTTGAAGTGTAATTTTGACTGACTGTTTTTGCCTATACATTTGTGAAATCCCCATAACTAGATGGCCTCTATTTTCGAAAATGCAGTCTGGTGTACATCCTGCGCGATGTATGCAATCCTTGAGCAGCAATTCGAGGGTGCATACTGCTGTGTGAGATGTGAGCGAGTTGTTCATTTGAAAGCCCAGATCCTGGATCTAGAGGAGCAACTGGCAACACTGAGATGCATTGACAACCCGGAGAGGAGTCTCCTGCTCACTGAGCAGGTACTCTCTGGGGTAGAGGTGGGGGAGGACAGTGGGATGGAGGTGCAGGACAGTCAGGCAGCTAGCTGCATTACAGTTAGAAAGCGGGGTAGGGGAAAAAGTGTCAGGGAGGCTAGTCCTGAACTGGCACACCCCAACAAGTTTGCCCGCTTGGCAGATGAGGGGGATGCCATTACAGAGCTAGCAGAACTGCAGCAGGATACTGCCTCTGACCACCAGGGGGGTGTCTGCTCCAGTAAGGAGGGAGGAGTGCAGGGCAGGCCAAACAGGTACTAGTGGTGGGGGACTAAATTGTTAGGGGGACAGACAGGGCGATCTGTCACAAAGATCGCCGAACAGTGTGTTGTCTGCCTGGTGCTCGAGTTCGGCACATCGCGGATCGGGTTGACAGGTTGCTGGGTGGGGCTGGAGAGGACCCAGCAGTCATGGTACATATTGGCACCAATGACAAAGTAAGAGGTAGGTGGAGTGTCCTTAAAAATGATTTCGGGGACTTAGGCCGCAAGCTTAAGGCAAGGACCTCCAAGGTAGTATTTTTTGAAATACTGCCAGTACAACGAGCCACACCAGAGAGGCAGCGGGAGATTAGGGAGGTAAACAAGTGGCTCAGAAGCTGGTGTAGGAAGGAGGGGTTTGGTTTCATGGAGAACTGGGCCGAAATCACTGTCGGCTACCGGCTCTACCGTAGGGACGGGCTGCACCTCAATGGGGAGGGTGCAGCTGTGCTTGGAGCGAAGATGGCTAGAAGGGTACAGGAGTGTTTAAACTAGGGACTTGGGGGGAGGGAACCTACAGCAAAGAGGGGGAAGATAGTGTAGATAGAGAGGGGGGACTTAATAATGTACCTGGGGGTGGAGCGGAGGGAGGGGTTAGAATAGTTAATAGGAATAGGCTTCATAGGAAAATAAAACTTACACCCTTGAATCCCATTAACCCCAATAACAAAGGATGGAAATGTAAAGTGTATGTTCACAAATGCCAGATGCCTAGCAAATAAAATTGGGGAGCGTGAGGCCTTGATGCTGGAGGAACATATTGATATAGTTGGGGTCACTGAGACAAGGCTGGACTCCTTGCATGACTGGGCTGTCAATCTGCAGGGGTTTACATTGTTTCTCAAAGATAGAATGAACAGGAAAGGTGGTGGAGTCTGTCTGTATGTTAGAAGTGGTATGAAAGTCAGTGTGAACGATGCCATAGTGTGTGATGATTCTGAGGATGTGGAATCACTGTGGGTAGAATTACAAAAGGAGGGAAATACTGAAAAAATATTTGGTGTAATCTACAGACCCCCTAATATCGCTGAAGAGATAGGTCGGCTGCATAAACAGAGAGGGCTGCCCGGGCAGGTACAGTGGTAAAAATGGGAGATTTTAACTATACAGATATAGATTGGGGTCCGGGGTTGGCTAAAACTACAAAGGGGCAACAATTCCTAAATTTATTGCAGGATAATTTTATGGGCCAGTTTGTGGAGGACCCAACAAGAAGTGATGCCTTGTTGGATCTGATCATTTTCAACAATACAGAGGTGGTTGGTAATGTAACTGTGCGAGTAAACCTTGGTAATAGCTACCACAATATAGTTACTTTTGACTTAAAATGTAGAAAACAAAGACAGGCGGGGAAGGCAAAAACATATAACTTTGAAAAGGCAAACTTCCCTGGGCTGAGAGCTGCACTACAGGACATAGACTGGGGGGAGTTGTGGTCAAATACTGATACAGAAGGTAAATGAGACATCTTTAAATCAACTCTAAATAACTATACAGCTAAATATATACCAAAGGGGAACAAATATAAACGATTAAAACTAAATCCTACATGCCTGACAAATGATGTTAAAAGAGCAATAAACAACAAAAAATAGCTTTCAAAAAATACAAATCTGATGGGTCAGCTATAAAATCTGTAAAAATGTAATAAAAACGGCAAAAAGTAAAAATGAGACAGGTGGCCAAAGAAAGCAAAGCTAATCCTAAATATTTTTTTAGATATATAAATGCAAAAAAAACAAGGACAGAGCATGTAGGACCCCTTAATAATGATAATGGAGAGGTTGTCACAGGCGATAAAGAGAAAGCAGAGCTACTGAATGGGTTCTTTAGTTCTGTATATACTAAGGAAGAAGGAGCTGACATTGGCCAGGTCAGTGCTGGTAACACATGTAATGTACTGAACTGGCTTAATGTAGAAATGGTACAAGGTAAGTTAAGTAATATAAATGTAAGCAAATCTCCAGGGCCAGATGGATTGCACCCAAGAGTTCTTAGAGAACTAAGTTCAGTAATATCTGTACCCTTATTCATGATATTTAGAGATTCACTGGTGTCTGGTATTGTGCCAAGGGACTGGCGCAAGGCGAATGTGGTGCCAATCTTCAAAAAGGGCTCTAGGTCTTCCCCAGGAAACTATAGACCGGTAAGTTTAACGTGTTTTTAATTGTTTGAAGAACTTATAAGGGATTACATACAGGAATACATAGGGGATAATTGTATTATAAGTGATAGCCAGCATGGGTTTACTAAGGATAGAAGTTGTCAAACCAATCTAATTTGCTTTTATGAAGAGGTGAGTAGAAGCCTTGACAGAGGAATGGCTGTGGATATAGTGTTTCTGGATTTTGCTAAAGCATTTGATACTGTCCCTCATAGACGTCTGACAGGTAAGTTAAGGTCTTTGGGTTTGGAAACTTTAGTTTGTAACTGGATTGAACACTGTTCTTATGGTAAAGAAGGCGTGTCGCCCCTTGAGAATAAACCTTTTCTTCTCCAGAAGTAAGAAAGCCTCTAGGTGTTCAATAGCCAGGTGGATGAAGACAGCAATTTCTGAGGCCTATTTAGCCATAGGTAAATCTCTGCCTCTTCAAATGAAAGCCCACTCTACCAGAGCAGTCTCCTCTTCTTGGGGAGTGAGAGCAGAGGCTTTGGTGGAACAGATATGTTAGGCTGCGACTTGGAAGAGCCTTAATGAGGATATGGCTGTTGGATGTAAAGTGCTTAGCGCAGTTGTCCCTCCCTAATTTTATCTTTGGTATTTATCATGGGTGCTGTCGTGGGGGAAACGGAGAATTATATTCACTGATAATTCCTTTTCTGTGAGTCTCCATGTCAGCACCCATATATCCCACCCTTTTTGTTTTCTTGATGTGGTGTTCTTAAGCCCTTTTTTCCTTTTTCTTTTGGTGTTCTTTGTAAATACACTGGTATGGACAGGAAGGGGTGTGAAATTTACCCTCAGTGTTTTTCCTGTCCCAATCAGGAGGAGTTGATCTCGGGGGTACTGTCGTGGAGACTCCCAGAAAAGGAATTATCGGTGAGTATAATTTAGTTTTCTCTTCATCCGTAGTACCCCTTTAACCTGGAAAATGTGGATGACTTTTGTTAAATAAGATCCCCACTAGATAGGTTTAATTTAGGATAACTGCTATTTTCCTAATCAATGTAACAGGAGATACAAAGCAAATGCATTTGTTGAAGTAATATAGCTGACGGTGTTTTGTGTTCATCTATTTTTCATCTCCTTGTTGATATTTCTGCAGGGCATGAAATAATAGCTTGACACTTTGAATAAGCTAGGGAAAGTGTTTGGAATTTTTTTTAAACTGAAACTAAGGAAATATATTTCTGTAAAAGCTCTGCTATAGTGTAAGCCTGTATGAAATTCATAAATTTAATTCTCTTCCCCTTATGAAAGGTCCTCGGCAAAGTTGATTAGATTTTAACAAATGATATCCCCCATACTGTTTCATTCAAAAGTATATAAATTTGATATCCATGTAGTCATACGCACCTGAAAAATAAGTCCCACGTTTTACCACACAGCAGCCTAGAAACGGAACCATTTAAAATAGCGTCCCCCTCTGTTTTACCATTGTACATTTATAACAGTGTGGAAATTCTGTAAATCTGGGTTCTTTAGCTCCTCTGTATATACAAAAGAGGAAGTTGATGTAGGCTGTGCCAGTACTGCTAATACATCATGAAATGCACTTATCTGGCTTAATGTAGCTATGGTCCAAGGTGAGTTAGTGAATGTAAGCAAAACTCCAGGAACAGATGGACTGCACCCAAGAGTTATTAGAGAATTTTTTTTTCTGCTTCTTTACTTCATTACGTTACAGTACATCTGGCTTCCTGAATAGATCCACCATGATTTTATTTTATTTTCTTCAAGAATAATTTATATTGAAATTTTACATTACAAAATTAGCCGGGGATTCCCCAGATGACAAACCACAAAACACATGAGAACGAACAGTCAGAGAAACAACTGTACAACCAACTGTAAGCAGTCCACCTTACAATATAAGTTAAAATGAATCACTGCAAAGTCCATAGCCTGTAAATGAACAAAGGTAATGAGATGCCATAGTGGAGGCAAGGGTAACACCTAAAAGGCCTGAAATAAATCAAATCAAGGTCTACTGAGTTCGAGAAGGGCCAGATATTGTCCGGGTGGGGGGGGGGGGGGGGGGGGTTGTAGGGGGATGAGGATACAGGGAAGAAAAGGAGGGGGATTGGAAGGTGGAGAAGGGGGGGTAAGGGAGGGTAGGAGGAAGGGGTTCAGGGGATACATGAGTATTGGGAGGTCAACCAAAAGTTCCATTTATATGTAAAACTCGGGTAAGTGGCGTTACCGAAAGAGAGAATCTTCTCATATGTACAAGTGAGATTGATGGCTGCAATTGCATCAGAGATTGTAGGGACCCTGGCGGTTTTCCAAAATCTTACAAGCAGTCTTCGTTATGGCACACATGGTGTACTCCCAATAGTAGGAGCACCTGGTGTGGGGACCATTCGTTATGGTCAGGCAGAACAACTCTAAAGAGCCCCTCACAGCTCTTCAAATATCCCAATATTAGGGGGCACTCCCAGAGTATATGGAACAAGGTACCTCTACAGCCACACCCCTGCACTTATTAGAGGTCGAGGGATATATAGGGGCTAGTCTAAGTGTCGTTTTTTGTGATTGTTTCTATGTGAGTGGAACACTTGAGGAACTTTTGGGACATCTTAAACGCAGATAACCATTCCTCCTCAGTAAAAGTAATTCCAATATCGTTCTCCCAGCTTCGCAGTGAGTGAAATTTGTGGAAATGTGATGCATGTTGGAGGGCATTGTATAGTGGTTTCAGTCCTTTTCCCCCTCTAGAAACATATATAAAGGTGACTGGGTCCCTACATAAAGATGTTTGGGTCAGAGAACCTACCAGGTGTCTGAGTTGTAAGCATTTAAAAAAATCAGAAGTAGGGAGGGCGTAGGTGTCGCTTAGTTGGGAAAAAGACAAAAAGGTACCAGAGTCCATGAGGTTGCCCACCATGGAGATCCCTTGGTCTGACCATAAACGTAAATCCGTGCCTGCAGGAGCGTAAAGGGCAGGGCTTGTTTGAACTGGGATATATTGGAATTTGCCGTTTGATTGAATTTTGCCCAGGCAGTCAGAGAGGCAGTTACTTTCGGACCCAAATCTGCCGGAATAGGTATTTTCCAAAACTGAGTCAAAAGCAGGTCCGGTAAAGTAAATGGGTACGTCATAGATCCCTCCAGGTGGATCCAGGGGGTGGAGTCATCCAGTGTGAACCACCCGGTCAGGGTAGACACCATAGTGGAGAGATATTAAGACTTCATATCTGGCAAAGCCAGGCTCCCCAGTAGTCTGTCCCTAACTATAATGGATCGAGCAACCCTAGGTTTGTTGTTAGCCCAAACAAACTGTGACAGCATTGATTGAGCTTGTTGGAAATATACATCTGGGATCAGAATTGGTAGGGATCTAAATAAATATAGCAACTTTGGCTGTAATAACATTTTGAAAGTTGCTATCCTTCCTTTCCATGATATATCTTGTTTGGTGAGGCAAGTCATTTCGAGTTGTATAGTAGAAAGGAGTGAGAGGTAATTTAACTTGTAAAGATCAGTAGGATAGAGGGCCAGGGTAATGCCCAAGTAGTTAATGCCTAGATGTTGCCAGTCAAATTTATATCTAGATTGTAGTTTAGAAAGTAGTGGGATGGGAATGTGGACGGGCAAGGCTTGGGTCTTATAAGAATTTAGATGATAATAAGAGGGCTCTCCATATGTATCGATCAGGGACATTACCGCGGACACAGAGCGTTCAGGGTCAGTGAGAGTCAAGAACACATCATCTGCGTATAACAAAATTGTGTGGGATTTCCCCCCCTTTCTCAACCCCTTTGATGTAGGGATCTTCCCGGATTGCCTGTGCCAAAGGCTCCATAGCTAGAATGAATATCATGGGGGACAGGGGACACCCCTGTCGCATGCCGGTAGTGAGGGAAAATTCAGGAGAGAGGGCACCATTAACATACGTCCTGGCCATGGGGCTATTGTAAAGGGCCGCAATAGCGGCAATCCTCTCAAGAACCGAGAAGGCGAACGACCACCGGCGGTGATCAAATGCAATCTCAAGTAAAGTCACAGAAAACATTAAAACTTAGCTTTTAATATCACCATTTAGAATAAATTACCATCAACAAAAACATATATAACAATTCTGGTGTCGTACCCAATCGTCGTACATGCAACCAAACTGAGCAAAAAGTTACACCCCGGTCAATCAGACCACATAGTCTGCAAACGTTCAACTTATCTTGGTTGATGTGCAGCATAACAAAAAACACAAGTCCCCCCTGTCTAGCAGCAGTGAAAATTATGGTAGGTCAATGTATATAGGCTACCCTATCATAAAGGGTGGGTATACGGACAGGGTAGATATGGGTAGGACCTAGGGATAGCAGTGGGCCATATATAGAGTGCCCCTATATCTGTCCTGACCCTAGATGCTCACCCTACCATAGGCCTAGACCTAGGCGGAGTGTACACCCTGATAAGGGTGGCCCCGCTCTGGAACCTGCCCTGATATGCCCTAAGACAGCCCTACAAAAGGACAATAGGGAGAGTGGCTCTCTGTCTCACTGGGGCGCCCTGTCTATATCGGTGGACAGGGAGGGTGCCCTAACCTAATAAACACAGATGGAATTTGTATCCTACTGATATCCTTTACAGAGCAATAAATATGTGCTATATGTAGATAGTAGAGGTTACTATAGCCTAAAGAAATATATTAATCAGTAACCATGGCATATAGTATGTATTTTACAGATCCCTTTAATTAGATAATTAACTAGTAAATATATCTACTATAAAGTCCCAGGCATCTAGAGATAATATATTCAAATAAGTTTAGGATTCAATAAAATAAGCAAAAATGTCTGGTTGCCATGGACAATACATATATGACTCAAATCAGATAAACAAAGATGCCTGGTTGCCATAGGTAACCTATCTTTGAATAACAAGCAAAGAATGCACAGACTGGTATAGACAAGGAAGTATTGCTCCACAGTATAGTTACTTCATGAGGAAAAAAGGAGAACAATTACTCCTGGTTACTAGGAGCTACTCTATAGAGTCACAGTTTTTAGATATCAGACATCAAAGTAATCCTGTATGTGGTCCACAAATTTGGCACCACACACTACCAGATGGAAAGTCAAGATATTGCACTAGATGGATATCAGTATATAGTATACACAAATTCGATCAAAAGAATACTTATCAAGCTGCTGGAGGACTGTAGTCCCTACGCGTTTCACTCCCTCAGTTCTTCAGAGGACAATGCCATGATGGCAGAATGCAGTAGGGTGGAAAATCTCAGCATCCAGAGCCAAGGCCAGCACTGGGAGTTTGTGTTTGGTGGCATGATGGAGGATGCCCAGTACTCTCCTAGTGTTATAGTACACCTGTCTGGAGGGGACAAATCCTGTCTGATCCATAGCTACGAGGGACGGTAGGAAGGTAGCTATAAGATTGGCAATAATTTTGGCAAATAGTTTAACGTGTAAGTTTAAAAGGGAGATGGGGCAGATGTTTTGGGGGCTGTCAGGGGGTTTGCCGGGTTTAGGGATAGTGACTATTAATGCTTGCATATTTTCTGAGGGGAAAGAACTGGATTCTAAAACTTGTTGGAAAAAATTGCATAAGTAGGGGGCTAAGAGGGGGCCAAAGTGCTTATAGTAGTGATTGGCAAAACCATCCGGTCCCGGGCTTTGTCTTTGGGGAGTTGTTTGATGGCTAAGGCAACTTCCTGGGGTGTAAGTGGGGTATTGAGTTGAGTAAGGTGGTGTGGAGTCAGAGAGGGAAGGTTGATGAATTATAGGAATATTGGGGGGAGTCAGATAGGAGTCCCTCAGGTTATATAGCTGTGCATAGTAATCTCGGAATGCATGCGTTATCTCAGAGGGGGTGTACAATTTGGCCTTAGTATGGGGATGAAAGAGGTAGCGGATCCTAGCTTTTGCATGTTGCACTTTCAGGCGTGCGGCCAGTAGCTTACCCGCTTTATTACTTGGAGAGTAATAAGTCGCTTTTGTCTTGCGGAACGATTTCTCATACGAGGTTAAAAGTAGGGCTCTAAGCTCGTGTCTGAAGTCTTTCAGTTTGGAGGCTAGGATGGGAGAAGGATTAGCTTTGTTATCCATGTCGACCTTCCTCAGTTCGGAGAGCGTCGCTGTCAATTGTCTCCCTCAGTTTCTTTAAGGTAGCTCCTTGTTTTATAAAAGAGCCCCGTATGTACGCTTTATGAGCGTTCCAAAGCGTACTCGGCTGAACCGTGGAAGGTTTGTTTAGAGCAAAGAACTCCGATAAGTCTTTCTCTATCTGAGTCCGAGAGGTGGGGTTGGAAAGGAGAAAGGGGTTGCTCCGTCAGAGAAAGGTGGGTGGGGGGTTTAGGTGTTCATTCAGAATTCCAGTAATGGCGGAATGGTCAGAACACTGTATAACATAAATAGTGGATTTAATAGTCAGGGGTAGTACCATCCTGTCCACCAGGAACATATATATCCTGGAGTATATGTTGTGGACTCCAGAATGAAAGGTATAGTCTCGCTCAAGTGAGTGTTGGGCTCTGCACACGTCGTACAGGTCTTCCCTCCAGAGAAGGTCAGCTAACGATGTCTTGTGTCTGTTAGTAGGAGAAGTAGTGTCAATGTGAGGGTCTACAGTAGCATTAGTCTCCGCATAAAATCACTTTGCCTTCCCGTATGGGGTTAAGCGTGCACAAGAGTGAACGAAAAAAGCGTAGCTGGGAGCTGTTGGGTGCGCAGGATACTACCGTGTATGTGTTATTGTTGATGGTACAGACTAAAATAACAGAACGACCCAAAGGGTCACTAATCAGCTTGGTCACAGAGAGGGCCACAGTGTTCTTAATAGCTATTGCTACTCCTCTAGACTTTTTGTTGAAGTGCGACATGAAGCTATGAGCATATGCTCTGCGTGACAATCTGTATGCGTCTGTGGGAAGTAAGTGGGTCTCTTGGACAAAATATCTCCTCCCATAATGTTTTTGTTTCCACAAATGGGCCCTTCTCATCGGTCTATTTAGGCCATTGGCATTGATACTATTTTCAGTACCATCGTAAGATCATGACATAAGATAGATGGATTCTGTGGCGGTTAAGAGGTAGGTAGGTCGCCTCCCAGCGAGGGTGCCCCTCTCGGCAATACACAGGCCAGGTGAGAATACACTTTGCAAGGACTGTCAGTACAAACTTAAAAAAAATAATGCAGAACTAAACAAAACATCAGAGAAACATAACACAGTGGAAAGGATACATTTAACGAAAATGAGAGATTGAATTCAATCAATCAGTTTGGGGTCCGAGTCCCATCTGTAGCCTCTTGCTGCAGACAACATGCTGAGACGTCAACGATTGGCTACCCGGAGTAGAGTAAGTCCCTGTTCTTCATCAAGCCTTCAGCAAGAAGTGGACCAGTCCTCTTGAAGTTTAGTTGGAGTCATACTCGAGGGAC
Organism: Hyla sarda; assembly: GCF_029499605.1. Classification (NCBI taxonomy): domain Eukaryota; kingdom Metazoa; phylum Chordata; class Amphibia; order Anura; family Hylidae; genus Hyla; species Hyla sarda. The sequence goes on along the minus strand of NC_079193.1, from coordinate 135,329,188 downwards.
TAGGGAGGGAAATGTTCCAGTGTTTCAATAGGAGTGAACCCTCTTCCAGGGTCTTAATTACATGCAGTTCATCTTTGTGGTAGACGAGCAGGCGAACTGGGAAGCCCCATCTATTTGGCATATTAGCATGATGGAGTGCCAAAGTGATAGGGGAGAGGGACCTCCACAGTTGTAGAGTGGCAGCTGAGAGGTCCACAAATAGTAGAACCTTGTGGAACGGGGCCGGCAGACCTCCATTTTGCCTGGAATAAGACACAAGATCATCTTTCACCCTGTGTCCGCCAGGTGTTTGGGTCTGGGGACCCGATGAGCCCTATCAATCTCCAAGTCTGATTCAGGCAGATACGACAAGGTGGTTTTGAAGAGGGCCCGGACGTACTGTGGAATGTCCCGGGGCGGCACAGTTTCCGGGATGCCACGTAGCTTAACATTATTCCTCCTCCCCCTGTCTTCTAGATTGGCTAACTTCGCTTTGATCATGGAAACGTCATCCTCCAGAGTGGCATGAGCATCTATCAACTCATTATGGGAGCCAGCAAAGTCCCCAAGTTGGTGTTCAAGGTGGTCCACTCTGTTCCCAAAGTCCCCTATCTCTGAGCGTAGAGGGCTTATAAGAGATTGAATATCAGAGAGACGGGATTTGCGTTGCACAAGCATTATCTCTTTCATAACCGTGTCAGTGAGCGTCACGTTAGCCACTTGTAGGGCCATTAAAGCATCACCCTCATGGTCCTTTAAAGCGGTAATCGGGGACGGGGAGCGCTGAGTTCTGTCAGCGTTAATGTGCATCCAGTTTCAGACGCTGTTTGAGAGGGCTACAGGAGGGGGAAGAGGAGACTGATGCCCCAGAGGCAGGTCCATCAGCATGGGGAACTGCTAGGAGGAGAGAAGGTGATATGCAGGCTGGAGGGGCCAGACCACGCTGCACTGGAGATGGGCCTGCCGTAGCCCAGTGACTGGCTCGGCTCTAGTGTTTCATCTGCTTGTCTTCCATGTGGCCAGCCCCTTCAGTGTGGCTCTCGCTGTTTTTCTCCTAATAATCTCACATTTTTTTTAAAGGGCAAAATCGCTTTATCGCGATTTGCAAAAATCCAGCGGAATGCAAAACAAAAATCCTTAAGAAGCTGCCAGTTGTGCCTTACCAGGGGGTGAAATTCCTTCCAGATTCCAAATATGCCAATCAAAAAAAATCCATGGAGCAGCAGTCTACCCTTTAAATTAAGTTCCTATAATTACTTGCCAGGAATGTATCCAGGCCCTTTTTGAACTTGTGTTCACCATTACCACTACTTCTGACAGGGTATTCCTTACTGTAACAACTGTGAAACTATGAAATCTTCTTTTCTTTGGACTTAGAGGATGCCTCCTTGTTATAGATACAGCCCCCCTTTCTTTCCCTCTTAAATAACCCTAATTTTTCTACTGTAGTCATCCCATTCCACTTATTACTCTGTTGCCTGTCTTTGAACACTCTCCAGCTCAACTATATTTTCTTGTACACTGGTGCCCCGTACTGTACACTGTATTTCATACTCTCACCAAAAACAATGAGGCCAAATATGGAAAAAAATCATATACTTTATTGAAAGAACAATAAAAACTTATGTTAAAAAATTACATAACAATAATGGATCGGTGGTCATGCAACACACACTGCAAAAGAATGATGAGAATGTCCCGTACGACTAAACAGAATGTACAAAATACAAAAGGTCTCATTCAAAATGGTGGCGTACCATATGGAATATGTCAATATGCAAATACATAACATGTATAAGAAATGAGACTATGAGAAACAAGAATCGAATACAAAGAAAGGAAGGGCAGGGTAAACAAAGAATGGAAAAAGCAAACAAATTTTGGTCATGCACCCTATCCTGGGACAGCTCACCTACCCCGACCGCGTTTTCGCTTGCCGCTTCGTCAGGGGGCGTGACATGTTTTGCAATTGCTCTCATTAGAAAATTTTCAGTATTTCATACTGAAAAAGCCAGTCAAACAACTGTCCCCCCCCCCCCCCCCCCCCCCTGACTGCTTGGACACATACTACTCCTGCTGCGTCCATGCGTCATGGACACACTTCCTTGATTGACAGCTTTGAGCGCAGGGCTCACAGCTGGAGGAAAAATCCCACTGGCAGCTTTTGTCCCGCTACTCTCAGTGAGGACAAGCTAGGAGTTGTAGTTTTGGTAATTAATGCAAGGGGAGATGTGAGCAGACAACATACTGAGGGAGGGGGTGGAAACATGCACAGTGAGGCCACGCCCCCTCCCTTTGAGAGGTTTTCAGACTAGTAAGCTAAATTAAGTGTAATAAAAAAAGTTGCTAGACGCATAAAAATTAGATGTACAATGTCAGAATTAGGTACTGAGTGATGGATAAAAAAATTAAAAAAAATGTTGTTGCATCTGACGGGTACGCTTTAAGCCTGTGCTTAAGCGGGGACAAAGATGATGCTGCAGCCTAACAGGATTATGTTGAGTATTGTATGGGGACCCCTAATGGCCCTCTACAAGTCCTGATTTTTACAAAGACATTTTTTTATTAAGTATATTAGGTTAAGGTTTTGCCAAGATGTGCAACATTTTTTGTACAAGTTTTAAAATCGAACCATGTCTATTTAAATGTGATTAATGTAGAAATATATAATTTCCTTTCCTTCTCTTCATCCACCCATGCACCTTTCCTGTATCGATCTTTTATCCTCCTTGCATTGGCATCTGCTGGGAGGGGCAAGGCACACCAATAAGGATAAATTGGTGGACACAGTGGAGAAGAAACTGCAGGGAAATAAGATCACATAGCACTATTAGTGGGATTTCTGGAGCTGTGAGGGACTACTTTGAATACAGGTCAGTTGAGGAAGACAGATAAAACTGAACTCTTGTTTCTAGGGAGGCAACGTTACAAAGAACTAGACTGCAAAGAAAGCTTCTGTTAGTATCTATTTCTCCCTGTGATCAGTCAACTCCAGCCGTGTTGATTAGCAGACAGATTTAATTCATACGTATCGATACAGATGGATGTTCTCTTACATGCAGAAAAAACTCTGCAGAAGAAAATGATACCCCAATATAGATTACAGCCCTTTTAAATGGCAACACTCTGGTGAGCTGATTGGCTAAGGAACCCTGGTGGATAATGGTAGATAACTTTATTACCAATCACAGGGTTCCATTTAAACTTTTTCTTATCATGGAAAAAGCCAACAAAAGCATAATTTTTTTTACCAAGGTCATTTGGATAGTTTTCAAGCATCACTGGGCTCTGGCCAGAACTAAGACAATGGTTAATTGAAACTAGAATGTATGTGTAACACTCGCGTTTCTGAAGACAGGAACTCCGGTGTATGTGGATCCGCTGGACCTGTGTGGCAGATGACTCGGACCGTGCCAGGGAACGGAGTCTAAGGTGCCGCTGGTCTTCACCAGAGCCCGCTGCAAAGCAGGATGGGCTTGCTGCTGCAGGCGACACCCAGGTCGTAACCCCTGGCAACGGCTCGACCACACAGGCGGCTGAGGAGATGCGAAGCACAGAAGGGATGAGACAACTTGTAGTCAGGATAGCTGTAGGTCAGGGCAGGCAGCACAGTAGCGTATTTGGGACGTAGCAGAAGTTCAGTAGGCAGGCGGCAGAGAAGAAAGGTAAAGGTCACAAGATCAGGAGATCTGGTACACGGCAGGGCAATACAAAGGAACGCTTTCTCTAGGGCACAAGGCAACAAAGATCCGGCAGAGAACTGAGGAGGGTGGAGGAATTTTTCAACAAGACACAGGTGGTTACACTAATAAGCGTATTGGCCCTTTAAATCTTAAAGCTCCGGCGCACGCACGCCCTAAGGGACGGGGACACGTGCGCTGGAGCAGAGAGGTGGAAGCAGAGGCAGGGGAAACACCCGGAGAGTAACGGACTGGGGCTCGCATGCGGGTGCGTCCCGCAGTGCGAGTCCCAGCCCCGTCGGCAGCAGAAGGTAAGGGGACCATACGCTCACGGAAATCTCTTAAGTTTGTTGGCGAAATGGACCCACTAGGTAGAGTCCTGTCACATACCAGGGCCATTATTTATTTGGAAATTTGCATCTCGTGGATAGACTAAGTGCCCATAATCAGTCACATCTGTGCCTGCTGAATGCACCAAAATGGTGCCTCTGCTCACCCTGTCGTGACATATTAGTACATTGTTGTAACATTTTGATTTATGCAAACAGCAATACTATTTTATTGCAGGGAAGGAAGATTAAACAGGCATGTTTATCTGACAATACTTTGCGATGTTAAAGGGGTATTCCAGGCAAAACCTTTTTTTTATATATATCAACTGGCTCCAGAAAGTTAAACAGATTTGTAAATTACTTCTATTAAAAAATCTTAATCCTTCCAATAGTTATTAGCTTCTGAAGTTTTCTGTCTAACTGCTCAATGATGATGTCACGTCCCGGGAGCTGTTCATGATAGGAGAATATCCCCATAGGAACTACACAGCTCCCGGGACGTGAGTCATGAGAGAGCAGTTAGACAGAAAACAACAACTCAACTTCAGAAGCTTATAACTATTGGAAGTGTTGGATTAAGATTTTTTTAATAGAAGTAATTTACAAATCTGTTTACCTTTCCGGAGCCAGTTGATATATAAAAAAAAAAAAACGTTTTGGCCTTGAATACCCCTTTTAGTTTTAATCTATGCAAAAATAGATTGGATTTCTTTCTGTAGTTCTGCAATGGCCATATTAACAGATAGATAGGTATATTGGCTACAATTTTTTCAGGACTTAAACAAGATTCCAGTTTTAAAGATTAAAATTATCAGCAGTTAATGCAAAGTATTGTATCTCCTCTTTACAATGTAAGTATCCAGCTACAGTGCTTTTGCCACCCATGTCTAAAGGGTAAATTCCTGTTTAATGTAGTCAGTGAATCAGCATCTTGTGAACCTGTGAAAGAAAGGAAATTAAAGAGTTATCAAGCAGACCAGAAGTTCAGTTGCTTAAGTTGCATGTGGATGACATCAGCTGCTTCCAGGCAGGGCTATTGTGTGAACAGTTTGGCACTGCAATCAGGATTCAGTGTACACGCATGCTTTTGGCAGGGAATCTTCCCCCTCCTCCTCCTCCTTTTTCCTTTCTTCTTTTTTTTTTTTTTCTTTCTTTGAACTTTTTTTTTTTATTGGGGGCTTGGATATTAACATATGTGGGTGGTCATAAAATAGATATTTTTCTCTAGGGTGGAATTTTTTTTTCATATAAATGCTTAAAAAAAATTAGAAGTCTGCAAGAGTGTGTGGGAAATGATTACATCAGTCAGTGGAGGACTACGATTGGTCTACAAAATGTGGTTTGATTCACTACCTAAAAGATTGACTGTGTAACCCTTTGAGAGGAGCTCTGGAAGAGTTGCCTGCCTTTCCCCAGGAACAGTGCCATGTAAGACTGGCTACGTGACAGGTACAGTACAGTACAGTAATCCGTTGACACTGTGTGTTCTTCCCTGAGTGTGCAGCTTTTAGTCTGCAAGAGGGGCTTGGAAGGCAGAAAGGAAAAAAACTATTTCAAGAGGCAATCTAGACTTAAAAATGCCATCTTGTTCTCCTGACTGCTGCCTTTTACGTGCAGTAGAGGTAAGAGTCTTCATATCAAATTATTTACTAATGGTATCTTCATTACTTTGTGTATCAGGAAATGAATGCATCTGTGGGTTTTATGCACTTGTATGGTGCCTGTAAATATCTGTGAACGTATGTACCACATATAGATCATTCTTTACAAACCATCTAGAATGTCACCCTTGTAAATGTTTCTGTATTTACAGAATTGCATTTTTTGTTTGTTCATGCATAGATGTTTCATTTCATGACACTGGTGGCTGTTATGTGCATGCTGTTATATTTAAATGTACAGTCCCAGGGTTTAAGATATATAGATGGCATTCTTCAATTATTCAGGTATGTAGGTCAATTATAGATGCAGGTCATGCACTTACATAATTGAATGTTGAAGTGGAAATATAGAACAACTTCCCTTTTTTTAACATATCGTGGTATGCATTCTTTTTATAGGTTTTCAGATTAAATACTGTTTACATTATGTACTGTTTACAAGTTATAGATGCAATTATAACACTTAAACAAATTAATTTAGTAGTATTGTTTGTTCGTGTTGCAAAATGTGTGTGAATTTATATTCTATAGCTAGCTTAAATTACGTACCTTTTTGGGAGGCTGAGGATAACAATAGATCTACCAACTGAATAGCAGAAAGAAGAACTTAACTAGTTCTCAGGATTCTAAAGTTTCAGAGATAGTTACATTTATTCATTGCATGGTAACATCAGTATAGCAGAAAAAGAATAAGTACTGTATTGGATGGTAATAAAATGTTTAGGCTATTAAGTGTATCCTTTGTTACAGGTTGTAAAAGTCTTTAGTGAAGATGGGACATGCAAAATGGTGGAGATTCTTGCAGACATGACATCCAGGGACTTCTGCCAATTGCTGATTTACAAAAGTCATTGTGTGGATGATAACAGCTGGACACTGGTGGAGCACCACCCTCATCTAGGATTAGGTAGGAAATGATCAATGAAGGTGATGAAAGCATACACTTCTTTATCAAGTCTGTGTACCATTTTGCATGGTTTCTTAGGCCTTTTTTTCCTTCTGTTTATGAACAATGTTAAATGAAAAAAATAACACTCGTTCTGAATGAATGGTTTGCACCAGTTGTAGTGTGCAGAATGTGTGCTTTTGATGGCCATGCCAGTAATTCAAGAAATGTAAATCCATATATGCAAGAGAGATGCAAAAATGAAATATACTGAATTTTGTAAAACAATAAAAATTATAACTTGGATACATCAGTTCCTCTGAATAACATCAAGTCCGATCTCACATGTCCAATACAAACCCCTTTGGGCTGGAGGGAGGTGTAGCATCAACTAATAGCCAGATCCTACCATCTTTAACAATCTGTTCGCAAAAAAATATAAATACATAAATGAAATAATTTAAAATAATAATAAAAAAACTCTCCACTTCAGCCCCCAAATTGGCAGCACACGTCTTGCAGTGAGCTTTTTTCCCCCCCCCCCTTTTTTTTTTTTAAATCTTAGCCAAGAGTTTCAACTCATCATTAAAGGAGTAGTCCAGTAGTGACTCAGTGGTGAGCAACTTATCCCCTATCCTAAGGATAGGGGATAAGTTGCAGATCGCGGGGGGTCCGACCACTGGGGCCCCCTGCGATCTCCTGTACGGAGCCCCGACAGCCCGCGAGAAGGGGGCGTGTCGACCTCCGCACGAGCCGGCGGCCGACACGCCCCCTCAATACAACTCTATGGCAGAGCCGAAGCGCTGCCTTCGGCAATCTCCGGCTCTGCCATTGAGCTGTATTGAGGGGGCGTGTCGGCTGCCGCCTCGTGCGGGGGTCGACACCCGCTATCTCGGCGGAGAGCCGGGGCCCCGTACAGAGAGATCGCAGGGGGCCCCAGCGGTCGGACCCCCCGCGATATCAAACTGATCACCTATCCTTTATGTTTGCATCATAAAATTGACGTGTTTTTATTTTTGGAAGACATCAGAGGGCTTCAAAGTTCAGCAGCAATTTTCCAATTTTTCACAAAATTTCCAAAATCACAATTTTTCAGGGACCAGTTCAGGTTTGAAGTGGATTTGAAGGGTCTTCATATAGTTAGTACGGTCGAAAAAGACATATGTCCATCAAGTTCAACCAGAAAATATGTCCATCAAGTTCATCTTAGAAATACCCCACAAATGACCCCATTATAAAAACTGCACCCCCCCAAAGTAGTCAAAATGACATTCAGTCAGCATTTTAACCCTTTAGGTGTTTCACAGGAATAGCAGCAAAGTGAAGGAGAAAATTCACAATCTTCATTTTTTACACTTGCATGTTCTTGTAGACCCAATTTTTGAATTTTTACAAGGGGTAAAAGGAGAAAATGTATACTTATATTTGTAGCCCAATTTCTCTCGAGTAAGCACATACCTCATATGTCTATGTAAAGTGTTCGGCGGGCACAGTAGAGGGCTCAGAAGGGAAGGAGCGACAAGGGGATTTTGGAGCGTACGTTTTTCTGAAATGGTTTTTGGGGGGCATGTTGCATTTAGGAAGCCCCTATGGTGCCAGAACATGAAAAAAAAAACACATGGCATACCAGTTTGGAAACTATACCCCTTGAGGAACGTAACAAGGAATAAAGTGAGCCTTAATACCCCACAGGTGTGTCACGACTTTTGCATATGTAAAAAAAAAAAAAAAAAAATTTCAATAAAATGTGTTTCCGCCCAAATTTCACATTTTTGCAAGGGTTAATAGCAGAAAATACCCCCCAAAATTTGTAACCCCATCTCTTCCGAGTATGGAGGTACCCCATAAGTTGACCTGAAGCGCACTACGGGCGAACTACAATGCTCAGAAGAGGAGGAGTCATATTTGGCTTTTTGAGAGCAAATTTTGCTCGGGGGGCATGTCGCATTTAGGAAGCCCCTATGGTGCCAAAACAGCAAAATAACCCCCACATGGCATACCATTTTGGAAACTAGACCCCTTGAGGAACGTAACAAGGGGTACAGTGAGCATTTACCCCCCCACTGGTGTCTATCAGATCTTTGGAACAGTGGGCTGTACAAACATTTTAATTTGCGCAGCCCACTGTTCCAAAGATCTGTCAGACCCCAGTGGGGTGTAAATTCTCACTGCACCCCTCATTACATTCCGTGAGGGGTGTAGTTTCCAAAATGGGGTCACATGTGTTTTTTTTTTTTTTTTGCGTTTGTCAAAACCGCGGTAACAGGCAACCCAGTGCAAATCGCCTCAAATGTACATGGTGCACTCTCCCTTCTGAGCCTTGTTGTGCGCCCCCAGAGCACTTTGCGCCCACATATGGGGTATCTCCGTAGTCGGGAGAAGTTGCATTACAAATTTTGGGGGGCTTTTTTCCCTTTTACCTCTTGTCAAAATGAAAAGTATAAGGTAACACCAGCATGTTAGTGTAAAAAAATTATTTTTTTACACTAACATGCTGGTGTAGACCCCAACTTCACCTTTTCATAAGGGGTGAAAGGAGAAAAAGCCCCCCAAAATTTGTAAGGCAATTTCTCCCGAGTACGGCGATACCCCATGTGTGACCCTAAACTGTTGCCTTGAAATACGACAGGGCTCCGAAGTGAGAGCACCATGCGCATTTGAGGCCTGAATTAGGGATTTGCATAGGGGTGGACATAGGGGTATTCTACGCCAGTGATTCCCAAACAGGGTGCCTCCAGCTGTTGCAAAACTCCCAGCATGCTTGGACAGTCAACGGCTGTCCAGTAATACTGGGAGTTGTTGTTTTGCAACAGTTGGAGGCTCCATTTTGAAAACAGTGGCGTACCAGACGTTTTTCATTTTTAGTGGGAGGGGAGGGGGGCTGTGTAGGGGTATGTGTATATGTAGTGTTTTTTACATTTTATTTTGTTAGTGTAGTGTTTTTAGGGTACAGTCACACGGGCAGGGGGGGTTACAGCGATTTTCCCGCTGCGAGTTTGAGTTTTCGCGCAAAATTTGCTGCATCTCAAACTTGCAGCCTGATACTCACTGTAAGCCCCCTGCCCATGTGAATGTACCCTGTACATTCACAAGGGGGGGACCTCCAGCTGTTTCAAAACTACAACTCCCAGCATGCACAGTCTATCAGTGCATGCTGGTAGTTATAGTTTTGCAACAGCTGGAGGCACACGGGTTGGGAAACACTGAGTTAGGAAACAGACAATGTTTCCCAACCAGTGTGGCTCCTGTTGTTGCAAAACCACAACTCCCAAACATTCTCAGGCATGCTGGGAGTAGTAGTTCGGCAACATCTTTAGAGCCAGATGTTGCCGAACTACAACTCCCAGCATGCTTGGAGTTGTAGTTTGCAACATCTGGAGGACTACAGTTTGCAGACCACTAATACAGTGGTTCCCAATCTGTGCCCTTCCAGATATTGCAAAACTACAACTCCCAGTATGCCAAAACTGTCCAGGCATGCTGGGAGTTGTAGTTCTGCAACATCTGAAGGGCCAGATGTTACAGAACTACAACTCCCAGCATGCCTGGACAGTAAGGGCATGCTGAGAATGTGTAGTTTTGCAACATCTGGAAGGGCACAGTGGTCTCCAAACTGTGGACCTCCAGATGTTGCAAAACTGCAACTCCCAGCATGCCCAGATGCCAAGGGCTGTCTGGGCATGCTGGGAGTTGTAGTATATAGGGTCCCAATACAGCAATGCATGTCGCTTTACGGCGACGTGCATTGCTGTAAAGGGCCCGACCGCGGCTGAAGATCTACTCACCTGTCGCCGCCGCCGCCATCTTCCTCGCCGGGATCCGGGTCTTCAGGGACGAGGTAAGTACCGGAGCCGGTCCCCAGCACTCCCCCGTCCCCCGCCGCGTCCTCCGGACTTCCAGGGGCCGGACAGGGCGGGAGGAAGTAACCGCCCCCCCCCCTGCGATTGGTCGGTTAGTTAACCGAAGAATCGCAGGGGATCGGAGGAGGTGGCCGGCTTGCCACCTCGCTCCTATTCTTCAGCATGGTCCTAGCTGTCTGTGACAGCCGGGATCATGCGAAATTACCGGGCGGTCGGGTCCCAGAGACCCGATCAGCCCGGTATCGCCGCAGATCGCAAGGGCGATTTCCCTTGCGATTTGCGGCGATCGCCGACATGGGGGGCCTACATGGATTTCAGCAGGGATCCGCAGGAAGAGACATGACTTATGCATACGTCATGGGTCCTTAAGACCCAGGGTGTGATGACGTATGCATACGTCATGGGTCCTGTAGAGGTTAAGCTACAAGTCTGTTCTCTTTAGCCTGCCGGTGGATATGAAAGACTAGTTTTATCTCTTCTACGTTAGGGTTATCTTAAACTTCCAAGATTGGGGAGGCTTCTATGGCACAGTTTAGAGAGAAAAACACAACACAGAGAAAAGGGAGAGCTGAATTGTTTGCTTATCATTTCCATCCAACCCCCCCCAAGATCTACATTACTCAAAGGTTGGCCTGTACACCGTAGTCATCGAATTCCTACCCCTCATTTCCTTCAATTTCATACCATAATTCAAGAACTGGTGTATCCCTACTTAGAGAATTAAAATATATTACGTTATCAATTTAACATCAGATTTATTTAAATCCATAGGGGCCCCCCACACAAAGGTGAATGATATTAAAATGCCTATTAAAGATTCAAAGCCAATTGTAAAATGGATTAACTCTAGGTTAAATCTTATTAGTGAGCTTTAAATGCTAGAATACAAACCCAGAGGAATTGAGGACATCTCCTATAAGGGCTTAAATGATTTACAATTCTGTACAGCAACTTCTTGTTACATAATCTTTTCACTTTTAACTTGGCTGAGGATTTAAGATTTGCAAATGACAACCAGGATTTCAGTAACATTAATAGATGCTCTTCAAGTAAATGATCCCTTGTCATTTACATTTGTAGCGTAGAACTTATGGGATAATGACTAAGAACAACTGCATTTGGTGACAATGAGGGACATTTATCAATCTTTGCTTATGTATTCTTTTTTTTAGTAATTTTTTCCTTACTTTTTTTTTTGCTTATGTGCGACTTATTTATCAACTGGTTTCAGCCTGTTGATAATTTTCTTTCACGTAAGCAATTTTTCCTTTTTTACTTTGGTAGTAGCTTTTTCTGCTCCATGTTTGAGCTGGAGTAAATTGAGTCAATTTTTAACGCTGTTGCGACTTTTTTTTGCGCAGTTGCGACTGTCGCAGTTAATAAATACCTGACTACCCGTAGTCCATTTTAAAATTATTACTACATAGTAAATTTTAGGAAAACTTGCTTTTCTCGCTTTCCAGTCAAAATGTCGCACGAAAAATCGTGTAGTCGCAGTTGCAACAATTTTGCGACAATTTATAGTAAAGAAAACCTGACTAAACCCGTTGATAAATGTCCATAAATAAGCGTAGAATACATTTGTCATATTATTCTGTGTGACTTTTTTTTCCCAGTAATGCAGTAATCAAAATTTTTTACCCATACCAAGATACTAGAATGAATATTTTAACTATATTAGAATCCAGATCTTAATAGCAGATTGGCTAATCATAAGACTGAACTTACTCTCCTGAGCTAGTCTGAATCTGGCCAGAGTCCTCATTGTAGCTCCGGCTGTTAGAGTTCTTTAGTTGCAGGTGGCTCCTTTTTCATTTCAAAGTAAAAATAATTGAAACATGGATCAAAGCTTAATTCACTATTCTAGCTTCAAATTATCTTTGTTTGGTCAAGCTGCTACATACAGAATGCTAATTTTGCCAAAGCTCCTTTTGGTTTGTTACAATTCCAACTTTGTTTGGAAATGTACAAAAGAAAGTCCTATTTTTATATTTTGACCCACCATAAAACAGCAAGTGTGGAGTAGATTTTCGTAACTTGACATACTACTACTGTTCATGTGCATTGGACCAAAACATTGTTGGCTTAAACCCCTTCATGACCTAGGGTTTTTCAGTTTTTGCATTTAAGTCTTTACCTCCTTACCTTAAAAAAAAAAAAAAATCGTAACTCTTTGAATTTTGCACCTAAAAATCCATATGATGGCTTATTTTTTGCGCCACCAATTAAGTCCACGGCGAAACAGGAAAAAAAATCATTGTGTGACAAAATTGAAGGAAAAACACAATTTTGTAACTGTTGGGGTCTCCCGTTCCTACGCAGTAAATTTTTTGGTAAAAATGACACATTCTCCTTATTCCTTATTATGTAGGTTTGATTGTCGTACTTCCGGAAAAAATCATAACTACATGCAGGAAAATTTATATAGGTTTAAAATTATCATCATCTGAACCCAATAGCTTTTATTTTTTCGCGTACGGGGCGGTATGAGGACTCCTTTTTTGCGCCGTGGTCTGAAGTTTTTAGCAGTACAATTTTTGTATTGATTGGACTTTTTGATCACTTTTTATTCATTTTTTTTCATGACCTAAAAAGTGACCAAAAATGCGCTATCTTGGACGCTGGAATTTTTTTGCGCGTAAGTCATTGACAATGCCGTTTAATGATATATTTTTATAATTTGGACATGTCTGCACACGGTGATACAACATGTTTTTATTTTTATGTGCAGGTTTTTTTTAAAGTTAAAAAAGGGGGATGATTCTTTTATTAGGGAAGGGGTTAAATGATCTTTATTAACTTTTTTTTTTTTTTTTTGCAATGTTATAGCCCCCATAGGAGACTATAACATGCAGTACATTGATCTCTCATACTGTTCAATGCTATGCCATAGCATAGCATCGATCAGTGTTTCTACCGCTTGACTGCTCATGCCTGGATCTTAGGCACAGAGCAGTCATTCGGTGATCAGACATGAAGCACCCTCCTCTTGTCCTCCAGCTTTTCGGGACTCATCGATTTCGCAGCGGCGGTCCCGAACAGCCCACTGAGCTAACCGGCACTTATTAGCTTTCACTTTAGACGCGGCGATCAACTTTGAACACCGCGTCTAAAGGGTTAATAGAGCGCAATTAGCCACGGGTCCCGGCCGTTGCTAGGTGCCGGACCTGATCCGCCGTGGCCCCACGTTATAGAAAGGGAAAAGACCCAGTCAGGAAGGGGCTAATAATGCTAAGTTTAAATTTTAACTCTTAAATAAAAAAAAAAATATCCTTTTTGAGGGCAATAATAGCTGCTGTTTACAGGATTTGTTCCCTTTGCAATTCAGATGGCCAACAAATCCTTCATAAAAATATTGAAAGACACACTGAAAATGCTGTTGTCCATTTTATATGTATGTTCTCCATGCTGTTGTAAATATTGGCAAAATATTAACCTTTCTAATATGCTTCATTTGTAAATTTTATTTCCTTTTTATAGAAATCATGGCTTAAGGCTCAACTGTCATCATATATTGACCCCCCCCCCCCCCCCCAGACCACTATAATGGTGTTCCAGATGATAAGGTGACTCCAGCCATACATTTATTGCTGTTTGCTCTTCTTCTCTTACTAATAAAATCCTTTTATCCAAAAGTCAGGCACAGTCGAATAGGCATGGATTGGGGTTCGCCAAGCCACGCCTATCCTGCCTTCCAGCGCTGGGACAGCTGTGTCTTACTACACAGTGCATCCACTGCATATGCGCCGTAGCGTCGGCTCTAACGTGTGTGCGCCGCTACATCCAGAGTTGACAAAGCGAGCGCTCACTCCCGACATCTATGCGATCAGTGCGCATGTGCTGTACTAGAGGCAGTGAGCGGGCGAGCGTGTGCTTCTAGTACAGCACATGCGCACTGAGCGCATCGATGTCAGGAGCGAGTGCTCACTCTGTCAACTCCGGCTCGGCAACGCTCAAGCTTTTACCGGTTCAGCTTGTGCGGGCTGGTAAATAGCACAAAAAAAGTGAAAGCATGTTTTTTTGGCGGACAGAAGAAGCATGGCTGCCAGGGGGTGGTAAGTTAATGTCGGGGCATTAGCGTATCACATGATAACCTAGGTCTATCATTTGATTGGCTGGTTTCATGTGTCGATTAGCACAAAGGCCAATAGGATGCAGCAAGGAACACAGATAAAAGCAACGGAGCTACTGAAGAGAGCAAGAGAGACGCTGATAGTGACAGCTAGTGTTTAGATGGGGAAAGTTAGTGATTAGATAGATTAGAAATAAAGACAGTGTGCGTGTGTGAACTGGATTTAACCCCTTAAGAACCAGGGGGTTTTCCGTTTTTGCACTTTTGTTTTTTCCTCCTTACCTTTAAAAAATCATAACCCTTTCAATTTTGCACCTAAAAATCCATATGATGGCTTATTTTTTTGCACCACCAATTCTACTTTGTAATTACATCAGTCATTGTACCCAAAAATCTACAGCGAAATGGAAAAAAAAATCAATGTGAGACAAAAGTGAAAAGACAACGCCATTTTGTAACTTTTGGGGGCTTCTGTTTCTACGCAGTAAATTTTTTGGTAAAAATGACACATTCTCTTTATTTTGTATGTCCATACGATTAAAATGATACCCTACTTATATAGATTTGATTTTGTCGTACTTCTGAAAAAAATCATAACTACATGCAGGAAAATGTATAAGTTTTTAAAATTGTCATATTCTGACCCCTATAACTTTTTTATTTTACCACGTTTGGGGCGGTAAGAGGGCTCATTTATTGCGCCGTGATCTGAAGTTTTTAGCAGTACCCTTTTTGTATTGATCGGACTTGTTGATCACTTTTTATTCATTTTTTCATGATGTAAAAAGTGACCAAAAATACACTTTTGGACTTTGGATTTTTTTTTGCGCATACGCCATTGAAAGTGTGGTTTAATTAACGATATATTTTTATAATTCGGACATTTCCGCACACGGCGATACCACATGTTTATTTTTATTTTCACGTTTTTTTTTTTTTTTTCTTTTTTTTTATGGGAAAAGGGGGGTGATTCAAACTTTTATTAGGGGAGGTGTTAAATGATCTTTATTCCCTTTTTTTTTGCAGTGTTATAGCTCGCATAGGGAGCTATAACACTGCACACACTGATCTTTTACATTGCTCACTGGTTTCTCATAGGAAACCAGTGATCGATGATTTGGCCGCTTGACTGCTCATGCCTGGATCTCAGGCACTGAGCAGTCATTTCACACCAGGAGGCAAGGTAGGAAACCCTCCTCGGGTCCTACACCTGTTCGGGACGCCGATTTCTGCCGCGCGCTACCGTACCGGTATGTCCTTGGTCCTTAGGTTAATCCCCATGCAAGAATCCTATAGGGACTCCTATACACCAAAAGAGCTTAATCACAGCCTCTGAAGGGCGCAACTTTTTCAAGGGTCATACCTGAATATACCTTATTTGAATCGTGTTCCTGAACCAGCTACAGTAGCCAGTGAGGTGCAGTGATTTGTGCCACCCACAAAGTGTATTCAAGTGGCACCTATGTATGCCTATAGGGCCTGTGAACACAGTAATTAATATATAATAATAGATTTCTGCAAACACATTCTGTACTCATTGTGCTGCCATCTCTGCCACCCAAAAAAGCATTCAAAGCGTTGAAACTTAGATTTGACAAGTAGGTTGGTGAAAATTAACTCAAAAAGGATAAAAGTAAATATTCGGGAAAAGGAGTTGGTGGACAGGGTAGAGGGCAGAAGACCCATGCCATGTTCTCTGCAAGTAAGATTGTTCAAGGCAGTACTAGTACAGGTAGCGGTAACAGCAGCCAGGTGTTGTTTGGTAGCCGCGTCAGCCATCCCAAGTTCTCATTGCCTGAGAAAGGTAGTGGTTTCACAGGATGATCCGGCTTTACTGGAATGTGTGTGTGTGTGTGTGTGTGTGTGTGTGTGTGTATATGTGTATATATATATATATATATAATATATCTCTATCTCTATCTCTATCTCGGACGACTTCTGAGGAGGAAGACTGACAATATGACAGTGAGCCACAGTCACTGGATTCCTTGGCATCTACACTCATGCAGGGAAGTGGAAACTGCATCTCAAAAACATTTCAAGAATCCGCCCGTTTCTCACTACTGAAACTGCTAAAACGCTCATTATTGCTTTGATTCACTCCCGCCTCGACTACTGTAACTCTTTATTAATAGGCCTTCCTTTCTCCAAACTCTCTCCTCTCCAGTCCATCCTTAATGCCGCAGCCAGACTCTTCTTCCTCTCCAGCCGCTACACCGACTCCTCCTCCCTGTGCCAGTCACTACACTGGTTACCAATTCAGTCCAGAATACAGTACAAAATCCTCAGTCTCGCACGCAAAGCTCTCCACAATGCTGCACCTCCCTACAGCTCCTCTCTCATCTCTGTCTACCATCCTACACGTTCTCTCCGATCTGCTAATGATCTCACACTAACATCTTCTATAATCCGAACTTCTCTCTCCCATCTCCAAGACTTCACTCGTGCTGCACCGGTTCTCTGGAATGCTATCCCTCAATCCCTCAGACTCAACAACATCATCCATAGTTTCAAATGTGGCCTAAAAACACATCTCTTCAGACAGGCCTATAACAGTCTCTAATTGGCCCCAACATGGCCCCAACATGGCCCCAACATGGCCCCAACATATCCCTTGAAAATAATGGGAGGGAGGGTGGGTTGCACCAAAACGCCACACACGCACCTGTGAGTGGGGCGTTTTATACCTTTACGCCCCTCCCACGAACACAGCCTTTGAACTTGTGGTCGGGGCTAGTGTGTACATGAATAAAGAAACAACTTGCCTGAGTTCTGTCTCCCCTGGTGGTAACCTGTAATGTTCGTATTAAATACACAGACAAATGCGGTTGAAAGTGTGCCTGAAACCGCGACCGAGGATCAGCCTTTAGTGGGCAAAGAAGACAACAAAAATAGGGTAAAGTATGGTACTTTATTGAAGATTAAAGCGCCAAACATTTAAACATTTCAGCCATCTCTTTACTGGGGTCAGGTATTTATGTGGCAAAGCAACCTGATTTCCATCTGCCTAATTTCTTAATTACTTGTGTGGTGGAACCTTGTGTGCCGAAGCTGCAGAAGCAGCCCCAATGCGGAAAGAGTGTCCTGAGTAGCTGCTGGGGTCGAGATCTAGATTTGTGATTAACCTTTTATATGTGTGAACTGAATTGGGACGTGGTGAGTACCCCTGAGTGAAATGTAATAGAGGGGAATCTGCAGATCTGTCGTGTAACGCCCTCATTAATTGTGATAATACAGCGACTGGGCACCATTGATTTCCCGACGGGAAATACTTAATGATTGCCCCCTCTCGACATGTCTTGGTGACCTTGAGACTTAGCTGAAAACAGTCATTGGACCATTTCAACCGAGCCTTTGTTATATCGTTGCTGTGACTAGAAGCACACGCGAATTCACCTGGCCGGAGAAAACCGTAAAACGCCAAATAAATAGCTGCCTTTAGTACTAGGCTAGGTAGAAAACCGAAAGGGTTTCCATCTAGCAGCCTGGACATTGCTCTGAATATGTCTGGAGAAATAGGAAGGCGACCTGGTGCCTTGGGTGCTCTGCTCAATTGTACCCCTTTCAGGGCTGCTTTGACTGCGTGTGATGAAAATATGGATGTTCTGTCTGAAAAAGAGAGCGAAATGAAATGTTGTAAGCCAGCTAGATATTGTTTGATAGTGGAGTGGGAAAGATTAAATGCTGAGTGGCAAAAGCCGATGTAGGATAGTATGTGTAAATCGAAAGAGAACTTGAATGTTGTAAAGCGATAGATAATGTTTGTAGGAGGTCAGTGCGGTGTTGTAACCTCTCCTAGTGTTTGGCGCCAGGGATTTCCTGATTAAAGGGGTACTCCGGTGAAAACCTTTTTTCTTTTAATCAACTGGTGGAAGAAAGTTACTCATATTTGTAAATTACTTCTATTAAAAAATCTTAAAACTTCCTGTACTTATTAGCTGCTGAATACTACAGAGGAAATTCTTTTCTTTTTGGAATGCTCTCTGATGACATCACGAGCACAATTTTCCCTGCTGACGTTATTATAATAATAATAATGCTTTATTTATTGCTGTCCTTAGTGGGATTACAACCCAAGTCCCCAGCACTGCAAGGCAGCAGTGCTAACCACTGAGCCATCATGCTGCCCTTAGCATACATCTGCTATGCACGGTTGCTAAAATGGAGAGATGTCAGCAGAGAGCACTGTGCTCATGATGTCATCCGTGTTCCCAAAAGAAAGGAATTTCCTCTGTAGCATTCAGCAGCTAATAAGTACTGGAAGGATTAAGATTTTTTTATAGAAGTAATTTACAAATATGTTTAACTTTCTCCCACCAGTTTATTTAAAAGAAAAAAGGTTTTTACCGGAGTACCCCTTTAAGTTAATAGCAATGCCGGAGAAGTGAGCTAGTCCATCATCCTCATATGGAGTGGCGGTGCCAGGTAGCCTACAGGATACGCCTCGGGCATTACCTGGAAGAAAATGTCGAATTTAGCTCTGGACAAAGCATCTGCCGCAAAATTGTCCCTGCCAGCCACATGTTGACTGATAAAATTGAAATTATTTTCCAGATAGAGGCATACCAGTCTCCTGACAAATTTCATCACTTCTTTAGCTTTGGACCTTTTCTTATTGACAACGTCGACAGTAGCTGCGTTGTCACACAAGAATAGGACCATTTGATTTCCCCAAAGATGGCCCCAGGTTTGAGCCGCCGCCACCACTGGGTAAATCTCAAAAAGCCAGAGATTTCACCAACCTCAGGAGGCCACTGGCCTGCCATCCAATGATGACCGAAAATAGCTGCGAAACCCCAAGATGCTGAAGCATCAGTGGTGATTCTGGGAGAGGTGGCTGCAACTTCCGGGATGAAAAGGGAAATCCCATTCCACGCTGTTATGTAATTGTCAAACATTAAGTCGGCCATTGCTTGTGAGTTACAATGGATTTGACTGTCCTGATTGGGGCCTGACTGCAGGAGGGCTAAAAGCTGAGAGGTGAATGCCCTGCCCTGCGGTATTATTCGCATTGCAAAAGCCAGCATGCCCAACAGACTCTGGAGCTCGACCTTGGTGGTGACCCTTGTGATGGTGAACTGGTGTATAACTGCTTTGATTCTATTTAACTTCTCCATAGGTAGACTAGCCTGCATAGTTGTTGTGTCAAGCACCACCTCCAGGAAAGTGAGTCTGGTGGATGGACCTTCTGTCTTCTTGGGAGAGACTGGAACGCCAAGGTGATTGAAAAGTTGCGTGAGACAAGATAGGTCCGAAGGGTGCGCAGAAGGTGCCTCAATTAGTAGAAAATCGTCTAAATAGTGAAGGACGTTTGTACAACCTTTGACATTGACTAAAGCCCAGTGAAGTGCCTGCGCCAGCTGATGAAAAAGCCACGGGCTACTTTTTGAACCAAAAGTGAGTTTAGTAGCGAAATAGTAAGTTATTGCCAATTCACCCAGAACTTCAAAGGCATTGGTTATGTCAGCTTTTGAAAGCCAGGAGCCTGTACCCAGCTGTAGTATGAGTTAAATGGCCTGGTCGATGGATGTGTATTCCATGGACACCTCATTTGACGGAATTAAAGAATTTATGCTAGGTACCACAGAAGGGTAGGGTGCTGAAAGGTCAAAAATCAACCTCTTTTTATCATTAAATTTGCCGGTAACTATGCCCACAGGACTTACCCGCCAACAATCAAACGGTGGATGTAGGAAAGGACCAATCATGTAACCACGATCAAGCTCCGTCTTGAGAAGATCTGACACTACTTGAGGATCTCTGGCTGCAGACATCAGATTGCTGCATTCAAAAGTAAACTGCGGTAGAGCCACAAGGCCAGTGTGGAAACCGTATGAGAAGCCATTGACCAGCCAACCAACCCAGCCTGGATCTGGATGACCAAGTAGCACCCCTGCCAGGGCCTGAACCTGGATGTCGACTAGTCACGCCTGACCCTTGGCCGAACAAGTTGAGCTGGGATGGGCCCTGTAGCACTGGAAGCAGACATGGAGAAGACGGCAGTTACTGTAATTGCAGGTTGATAAGTTGTAATTGTTACAGATTTGACTGCGACCCAGGTACCTTACTGGGCACCCCAACTTATCAACTGCCATAGCCGATTTCTGCCCGGGCCCAGAACTAGACATGCCTCCTTTACTAGACCTAGCTTCAGGCTGCTGACTGTTACCACACCAAGCTGTGGAGTGAAAGATGGACTGGCATATAGAACAGGCTGGGGATTTCAGACCTGCAAAATGTTTACAAAATAAAACAGTATCCACCACACTCCAGTCAGTGGTATAACCAAATTGACTGGCCTGCAGCTGCCTTAGCCGAAAATGATTTGTGGTAGTCGTAGAAATGTCTACCACCGTACTTGTACGAGAACTCAGTTAACTGGTAAAGATAGAGGTCCAACTCTTCCCTACGTTCTGGTTTGACGGAGCAAATCACATCCCTGTACATGCTGAACGCCATCACAAACTCCTGAAATGTTAACTTTCTACTAAGCCTGACATCCCTGCTCTTCAACACCACAGACAATTCGCCGCATGCAACAGTCTTGGTCTCTGTGAGGTCTTGTGAGGAAATGAGCAGGGACGCCAGGTTAATGTCTTTTCCGTCCAAAATATCTTTTCGGACAGACGCTGGGACAAAATGTGCCGGGGCGATTTTTGGGGCTCCCAATAGCGTACCTGCACCAGCCGCCTGGGTGGTTGAGGGTATAGCTATCGTATCAGGGGCCGCCTGATCACGAGGATTTCCCTTCTCCAACATTTCCAGCCTGGAATTGAAGGTAGACATTGACGTCATGACCGATGACAACATCGCATGTAGTTGATCCAGCGTAGTTGAGGAAAACTGCCCTGGGGCCGTCTCCTCACTACCTCCTGCCCCTGGATCAGCCATCAATAGTTTGTATAGTTTGTTTTTCCGGGCAGTAGCTGGGAAAGGAGTACCCCTTCTACGAAGTTCCTCCACTAACTTGGAAATGGTCCTTGTACAATAAGCCCAGGAGGTTCCACTGCATATGGAACTCCTGGCTGGGGTTTCCGGGATCGACAACTGATCCTCAATGTCGGATCCGTGAGACATGGTCTTGGTACGTACTCCGCCCTGTCCGGTCCGAAATGGGTGCTGGTGAAAAATAGAACGAAAACCATGAATATACTGCTACCTTATGCTCAACGAAACTCGTGAAGTGAAACTGACCTGCAAGCCTGAATCCCAGAAACGACCACGCCTTGATAACCTGGAGTAACACATAATCTACAATGACTACCCGCGACAGCAAATAAGACAGTTACGATAATAAGCCGTGAGGTCGATAGAAATGTTCGTGACGAGTTTTTAACCACTCGGTGGTTGACCCATGGCACCTGCGTCATGTATTCCCAAAAATGTATGTTCTTTTTTTGTTCCGAAAAAGTGTCGGTAACAAACTACCCATGGCTTCCCCTGAAAACGTGTCAGGATAGCGGTAAGGCCATGGCCTATGTGTACTGGATGCAGCCGAGATTGTGGTGAATCTGAGTGCAGTGACCCCCCAAGACGTATCAAGTTAACGGTAAAGACCACTGCCTATGTGTATTTGTGCCAGACCAAACCTGTGGTATACGAGACACCTGATGACCTGAAACTCGACAGGAGTGATACCACTGCTCTGAAAAACGTGTCGGCAACAACAGCGTGCATGTTGCCCCTGAAGAAGTCAGGATTGGGATGGCAACTGTGGAATTTTTTTTTTTTATTAGTCGTTTGATTCTCTGAAAACGAGTCAGTAACATCAATCATGTGGCATTCTCCCCTGACAATATCGGTCAGGATAGCGGTAAAACTACCACCTATAGAATCAATGTACAAAACAAAAGGTGTCAACTGTGTATCGCTGGAACTTTAAGAGGCACCACCGAATGAACCCGAGTGCTCACGTGCCACCTCCTATTATCCCCACAGAGAACCCAACTATCACCATCAAACCTAGGATGCAAGTACTAACCTCTTGCTGACCACTTGCTGCTGAATGGATGAAATAGGAAACCGCTCGTAACTGAGCTAATGGTTGACTGAGACATGAGACAACCAGCTGAGGATGGAGAAAACTCAGCGTCACCTTAAATTCTATGCATCGCCAGACAATACCCATTTAAGCCATATCGAACTGCGGGTTAATTCCTCTATTGCCTGTGCCCGTGCATAAGGTTATGAACGAAATTGGCAATACGTGTCCCCATAAATTAACCCGCGTATATCCCTACCCAACAGTCCCAATAGATGAGCTAGATGAGCGATGTATGTGTAATTTAATGAGTATGTATATACCTCAACACCCATGTCCACTGCATAAACTTGCCAATATACCTCTTCCGCATGTCCTAACACCCCCTCACAACAGCCATACTAAATAAGTGGCTTCTTACCACCTAACAGGCTCAAGTAAGTGTGTGTGAATTTTAAACCAGAGGAACATGATTTTTATTTTATTTTTTCCGTCGCCTCTTCCACCCCCCCCCCCCCTCTCATCAAAGAGGAGGGAGAAGAGGAACAAGGAGAGAGGGAGAGAAACATGCCCAATGTACACACTCTTGCCGGACCACCCTGGAGCAAACCCTTCCCCTCCCCTTTGATGCGCGTTTGCACCAAAACTGCCAGATCCTCTGACCCGTGCAAGCCCCCGTCTGCTACGTGCGGGCTGCAGACCGTCAGGGGAGTGTTTACCTAAGGAGCCGCAGCATGTGCTGTGTGCCGACAGCTTCGGAGACCAGTGGAAACAAGGTGAGATCTGCTGGTACGTGCCGCAGCCGGGATTCATGAGCGGGAATGAGCCGGCATCCCCCGGTCCCGAACGGCCGCATTGTGGAGACCACCCGGGACCGGGCAGAGGCCCGCCCAGCCCCACGCCGCTGCACAGACTCTCCTCCCCGCCTCATGCCAAATGCACCGATGCACAGCCGAGAGTCGGCTACGTGTGCCCACAACCGAAATCCACCCCGCGGCAACCATAACACAATTAACTCCGTATGTTCCGCTAAGCGGCGGACTTACCTAGTCGAGTAGAACCACGATCAGGGGAAGACTCCGACTTCTGAAGGCTCCGAAAGGACGTGAGAGCTCACAGCGGTGCACAGTTACCTGATACTGCCGCCAAAACACCACACACGCACCGGTGAGTGGGGGCGTTTTATACCTTTACGCCCCTCTCACAAACACAGCCTAATTAGGCTTTGAACAAATTTTACAAGTCTATGGCAAACGGAGGAGCCTTTAGTGTTATCAATTTGTGCCCTGTTTATAACCGTTTTTGAACAGTTATTACTACTTAGCATGCTCAGAATTGGTGAAATCAGCGGATTTCTGCAGTGCTGCGAAACTACTACTACTCCCATCATGGAAAAGACTTGTTTCCATGATGGGAGGAGTAGTTCCCCCAGCTGGGGAGGCTACATTTGTGCTTGTACTATTACCCCCATTATGAAACAGGGGGCTGAGGGATTGATCGCATCGGGTCTCTCTTCTGAGAACCAATGCGATCATAAGCTATAAAGCAGGGGAGCAGACAGCATGCCCCGCTCCCCTGCAATATAGAGATAATTTTTACTTTTATTTTTAAATCCCCAGCTGGGAGCCCTGAATGGCCGGCACCCAAGGGGCCATTCGGGGCTCCAGGCGGGGTTTTTAAAATGAGGATTGTGATTGCGCTGCGGGGGCCATATGTATATAAAAGCGCTGCGTGGGCAAGCCATATAGCGCAGTGGGGCCCAAGATATATAGGAGTGCTGCGGGGGACCAGAAATATAGCGCTATATGTCTGCTCGCCGCAGTGCTTCTATGAGTGAAAAGTATTCTTTCAGCAGCGCATCGGGCTGGCCGGTGCGCTGCTGATAGAATACATTTCACACCTAGCGCTGCAGGGGAATATGTATTATACATATTGATAGATGAAGTTAAAAACAATATTATTGGAATTACATTTTTTTTTTTTTTTAACCTATAATATGGAAAGTGGAGAAGTTCTGTAATGGTCAGCCAATATAAGAAAATAGGGCTTTCCAAAAAGAGGTTGCTATATCATAACCACAGGCTATACTATAAGAAAAGTGCAGTATATTAGCAGCATTTGCAGAGGTAGTAAACAGGTACATCTAACAGTAGTAAATGCCCAGGATCACTACGCAGCACTTATTTAAAAAAAAAGTGCAATTGGAGAGTACAGAGAGACATGTGCCATAACAAAAATATCCTTATCAATAAAGATTAGATTCTGAAGTAGAGGTTTTATGGCGCACATTTCATATCTCGTATCATACAAGGTGCCCTTAAAGATGCATGTGTTCTGTTTACATCTACCCTATACTGCTGCATGTATAGCACAAAAAACATTGTAAAACTAATCAATCTTACCAATGTGGGATAGCAACCAGAGCCCTTCGATCGTTTCGGTTTCCCTTTCTCAAGAGGTCTAAATGACATTCTTTTGCATCAGCTTGCATCCGTTAGTAGTATGTGCCATTTCTGCAGCATTGACGGGAGAATAGCAGGATGGGGCATACCGGCCGTTTGAACCTAGCCTTAATTCCTTAAGGACCAAGCGTTTTTCTGTTTTTGCACTTTCGTTTTTTCCTCCTTACCTCTTAAAAATCATAACCCTTTCAATTTTGCATATTCTATAACATAGCGGTAAATTTTTGTTGATGCTTGCATCATTTCATGGTGAAAAATTCCTAAATGTCATGAAAAATTTGAAAGCGCTCCATTTTTTACACTAACATGTTCTTGTAGACCCAGTTTTTGAATTTTTACAAGGGGTAAATGAGAAAAATCCCCCAAAAATGTGTAACCCAATTTATCTCGAGTAAGGAATACCTTATGTGAACGTGAAGAGCTCTGTGGGTGCACTAGAGGGCTCAGAAGCGAAGGAGCGACAATGATTTTGGTGAAATGGTTTTTGGGGGGCATGTCGCATTTAGGAAAACCCCTATGATGCCATAACCGCAAAAAAATTCACATGGCATACTATTTTGGAAACTACACCTCTCAAGGCACGTAGAAAGGGGTACAGTGAGCCTTAACACCCCACAGGTGTTTGACAACTTTTCGGTAAAGTCTGATGTGTAAATTAATTGTTTTTCACTAAAATCCATCTTATCATTACATCGGCACCACACATGAGATTGCCCCGAATAATTCTAAAGGAACAGGAATCACAAAGAGGTTAAAAGGCCCCACCCCAGGTTTTAGCTCCTGGGGCTGGTGACAGGAGCAGACCAAGCCAGGCTGGGGAGGTCTGTTTTCTCGGGATTTCCCCCTCTCATAAGCCGCTATGGGTCGTGTGCTCTCTGTAGCAGGCCTCCCGGACACTCTGGTTCCGCGGTGCTCGGTTAGTTTATGCGGTGTGACGTCACGTTGTGCGCGGAATGCTGGGATTGCCGAAGACCAGATGTTCTGCCTTCTCATGCGGCGGGGATTTTGAAAACCATTGCTGTGGGCGGTGCTGCACGTGGACTCTGCTGGAAAGGTGCTAAATTTAAACAGCTGGGCTATTTAAAGGGAAGACCTCCTTATCCTGTCTAGTGTCAGAATGGAGGCTGCTTCTTCAATCCACTCTGGAGCTGGGGAAGACTATCAGCCCAGTGAGTATCTGGCCCCTTGGGGTTTCATTTACTTGATCTTGTGGGGGTTTTCTTCCCTATTCATGGGTGTTCCTTATCTCCTTTTTTAGGGAGACAAGGAGACCCCAAAAAAACCTTCTAGGGCCAAGCTTAAGAAATGTGCTATATGCTTTGAGAAATTACCTGAAGGGCATCTGAAATCCTTATGTAATTCTTGCATGGCCAGAATTGTTCAGCAGGACACTCCGTCCTTTATGGAGGAATTAAGATCCATGATTAATCAACAGGTCCAGGCCTCTGTGGCAGCTGCTCTGTCTACGCCTATAACTTGTGATCCTTCTCCTGCTAAAATATCTAAGCCAACTTGTAATGTGGATTCAGACTCAGATTCTGAGATTAATGCTTTTTCTTCTAACTTGGATTCAGAAGATGATGTTCCTTCTACCTCCAGGAGATTAGAAGATAGACTATTTTTCGGACAAAGATACTGATACCCTTCTAAGTGCAGTAAAAAGTACTATGAATATAGAAGATCCTAAGGTTACCCTTTCAGTACAGGATGAAATGTTTGCGGGGTTTAAACGTAGGAAACAAAATGTTCAATATTCATGAGAACCTTAAAAGTCTAATCTTGGATAAATGGAAAGCTCCTGAAAGCTCATGGTCACTAAAGAATTCAGAGCAAGGTTCCCATTCAGTAGTGAAGATAAAGATTTATGGAGCGAAGCTCCTAAAATAGATATACAGGTGGCTAAAGTAGTCAAAAAGATGTATCTCCCATTTGAGGATTCCTCTCAATTAAAGGACCCTTTGGATAGGAAAATGGAGGGTATACTTAAGAAAATTTGGGATGCTTCATCTGCATTACTAAATCCTAATATCGCAGCCACAAGTGTTGCAAGATCTCTGTTTCTATGGCTGGGTCAGTTGGAAAACCATATTGAAAATAAAACGCCCAGAGACCAACTTCTTTCCTCTATTCCTATGCTAAAACTCGCCACTGCTTTTTTGGTTGATGTATCGGCTGAATCTGTAAGGATGGCAGCAAAATCTGCAGCATTATCCAACTCTGCTCGAAGAGCCCTGTGGTTGAAGACCTGGTAGGGTGATTCTGTCTCAGAAACCAAAACTGTTCTGTTCCCTTTGAAGGTAAATAGGTGTTTGGCTCTGTATTAGATAACATTTTACAGCAAGCAGCAGACAACAAAAATACATTTCCTGAAGAGAAGGGTACAAAACCAAAAAATAATTTTCGTCCGTTAAAGAATAGACAGAGAGAATATAAAGGGAAAGGGAAGTCCGGAAGGTGGAGTCAACTTAAAGGAGTTAAGGAGCGAGATTTCTTGCTCAACCCTAACAATTCAGACAAAAAGCAGTGACTTGTCTCCGGTGTGGGGGGAAGGGGGAAGACTAACTGTTCTACCATCAGTGGAAGGATATAACAACAAACCAGTTCATTCTAAATTCCATCAACGGGTTCAAGATAGTTTGCCTCTCCTCCACCTCAAACCTTTTGCACAACAAATCTCAGTTCCCATTGTCTCAATAAATGGTTATTTCAGGGGGTTCAGGATTTGCTAGATCTGGGAGCAATCATTCCTGTCCCTCTGGAGGAACAAGAACAGGGCCACAATTCTCGCCTTTTTCTTGTACCCAAGCCGAATGGTTCTTTCAGAACAATAATAAATCTAAAACATCTGAACTTACAAACGCTTCAAAACACCTGTCCCCCCTAATACCTCAGAATGCCTGGATGGCAACAATAACTCTAAGGGACACCTATTTCCACCCATTTTTCAGACACATCAAAAATTTCTGAGATTTGCTGTAACCCAAAACCATCTGACCTACCACTATGAATTCAAGGCACTAGCGTTCAAAATATCCTAGGCCCCAAGGATCTTTACCAAAGTTATGATAGAAGAGTAGCATCCTTGAGACAAAAAGGAATTCTAATTATTACATATCTGGACGATCTTCTGGGTATTGGCCGGTCCAAAGATCTCTTGTCCCATCAGCATGTCAATTTAACAATTATCTCCTTACAGAATTTAGGCTGGATCATAAACTTCCAGAAGTCAAATCTCCTTCCTGCAAGCAAAAAATGTTTTTAGGAATGATATTGGACTCAAACAAGCAAATGACTTTCCTGCCAGAGGAAAAGGTCTCAGCTCTAGTCCAGAAAATCAAAATCTTCTATCAAGCAAACTGTACTACCATCTGAATTGCTATGTCCCTGTTAGGTTCCCTGACCTCATGCATTCCAGCAGTCCCATGGAGCCAAAGTCATTCCAGAAGTCTTCAGAAACAAATCCTTAAAGTCTGGGGTCATTCAGTGCTCTCTGTTAAAGATGAGGATTCCTCTCACCTGTCAAGAAATCCCTCAAATGGTGAATGAAGAGCAAAAATCTAAAAATGGGGCTATCCTGGGTTCCCCTTCCCTCAGCGACAGTCACAACGGATGCCAGCCAAAGAGATTGGGGGGCACATGTTCAGGATTTTTTTCCTCCAGGGCATCCAGTCAGAGGAAACTTGCCTTTGCTCTTCCAATTTCTGAGAGCTAAAAGCTGTGTTCACAACATCTGATCCTGAACCATCATGTGAAGATTTACACCGACAATGCTACTACAGTAGCTTTTATAAATCATCAAGCACAGTCAGTCTCCTACAAACACTGACAGAAAAAAAAAATTCTTGGGCGGAGGAAAAGATATTGTCAATTTCTGCTATACATCTCAAAGGAAGCGAGAATATTCAGGCAGATTACCTAAGCAGACTCCAGATTAATCCAGGATAATGGGAACTCAATACGCAAGTTTTTCAGGAGTGGTCTTGAAGTGGGGCATACCAGAAGTAGATCTATCTGCCACCTGAAAAAATCAGAAGGTAAACAAATTATTTTCCCTGTTTCCACTCGATCTCCCAGATGGAGTAAATGCTCTTCGACAAAGTTGGAACTTCAAAATAGCCTATGCTTTCCCTCCTTACCCTCTGATCAGCAGGACTCTGTAGAAGCGCCAAGTTGGCCCAAGAGAGGGTGGTACATCCTAGTTCAGCAACTGTCCATAGATCACCGTTACCCTCTTCCAGTAAGAGAAGATCTCCTGTTGCAGGGCCCGCTATTCTTCAAGGATCTATGAAAGCTGCAGTTGACAGCCTGGCTTTTGAGCGGTCAATTTTGAATCATAAGGGTCTTTCTCAGAGTTATTAATACTCTATTAAAAAAACAAGAAACCTACAACTTCTGCTATCTACTGGAAACAATGGAAAAAAAATTGTCACCTGGTGCGGCTTCTGTCCTCCAAATCCCTTGAACCCTGATAACCCTCAAATTCTAAATTTTCTTTAAGATGGACTTGACAAAGGTTTATCAGTACTTTAAAAGTACAAACCACAGCCTTGGGTTGCTTTTTCGACACAAGTATTGCAGACCATAAGTGGATTAAAAGATTTTTTGGTGCTGTGGCAAGACTAAAACCAAAAATATCTAATCTTTCGCCACCTTGAGATCTAAATTTAGTTCTCACTAGTCTTACTAGAGAACCTTTTGAATCACTTGAACCTTTTGAATCACAAGAAGGCTGAGTGAAATCAAAGCATTTTCAATTGAAGAACCTTACCTAACTATGCTTGAAGACAGAATTTTTCTGAAATTTAAATCCAGCTTTCCTACCAAAAGTAGTGACAAACTTCCAATTCTCCAAAAAACAGGAAAGAAGAAATTGTTCCATTCCCTGGACGGGAGAAGAACTATTCTTGTTTATTTACAACAAACCAAGGATTGGAGACAAGATCTAAATCTATTTGTTCAGTTCCAGGGCCCTAACAAAGGGAAGAAAGCCTCTAAAGCTTCTATTGCAAGATGGGTGAAGTCATCTATTTCTGATATTTCTGTGAAAATGAAAAGTATGGGGCAACCCTAGCCTGTTGGTGTAAATTTTTTTTATTTATTTTTTTTACAATTACATGCTGGAGAAAACCACAACTTTACCTTTTCATAAGGGGTAAAATGAGAAGAAAAAAAAACAAATTTGTTAGGCAATTTATCCTGGGTACGGAAATACCCCATGTGTGGCCCTAAACTGTTGCCTTGAAATACGACTGGGCTCCAAATTGAGAGAGCGCCATGCGCATTTGAGGCCTGAATTAGGGATTTGCATTGGGACATACCCAGATGCAAGAATTACACTTGCCTCAGGTACCAAAATTACCCTACGGCAGTGTTTCCCAAACAGGGTGTCTACAACTTTTGCCAAACTCCCAGCATGCCTGGACAGTCAATGGCTGTCCGGCAATACTGGGAGTTGTTGTTTAGCAACAGCTGGAAGTTCCGTTTTGGAAACACTGCCGTACCAAAGGTTTTTCCTTTTTTTTTTTTTTTTTGGGGTGGGTGGTGGTAACTGTGTAAGGGTTTGTGTATATGTAGTTAGTGTTTTTAGGGTACATTCACACAGGTGGGGGTTCATAGCGAGGTTTCCGCTGGGAGTTTGAGCTGTAGCGGAAAAATTGTGGCATCTCAAACTTGCAACGAAAAATTCACTGTAAACCCCCGCCCGTGTGAATGTACCCTGTACATTCACATGGGGGGGGAGTTAAATCTCCAGCTGTTGCAAAACTACAACTCCCAGCTTGCCCTTTGGCTGTCCGTGCATGCTGGGGGTTGTAGTTATGCAACAGCTGGAGGCACAATGGTTGCAAAGTTGTAGTTTTGCAACATCTGGAAGGGCTACAGTTTGGAGGCCACTACACAGTGGTCTCCAAACTGTGGCCCTCCAGATGTTGCAAAACTACAACTCAGGGGAGTTGTAGTTTTGAAACTCCAAGAAGCAGCAGTAAAGATCACTTTACAGCGATCTTCACTGCTGCCTCCACATGCCTGCCGCCGGTCCCTGTGTGATCTCAGGTAACTGCCGCCAGTCCCCCCGCATAAACGGCCTCCACAGCCATTGCCGCCATCTTCTCCTGCTCTGCCCGGAGTTCCAGGGGCAGGCAGAGTGGGGGATCTGAACTTTCACCCCCTTCCCCTGCCCTGCGATTCACTGATCAGTCCTGACGGGCCAATCATAGGTGATAGGGGGAGGTGGCACCCCTTCCACCTCACTCCTATCCTTTAGGACAATCGGGGCCGTCTCTGACAGCTCCGACTATCCCTATTTTCCAGGCGATCGGGTCACCAGAGAGCCGATCACCCGGAAAAGCTGTGATTTGCCAGTCATAATTGACGGTGATCGCAGACGGCGCTCAGGTTCAGAATCATTCAGCAGGCAGCCCTTGCAATCCCCCCCCCCCCCCCTCCCCCCCCAGGGGTTTGCAAGGGGGGCCTGCTGAATGATTTCAGCAGGCATCCTGAACTGTTCACCACCAGAATTCCCACAGGCGTTCAGGTCCTTAAGTACCAGGATGTCAGGGCGTACCTGTTTTCCCTATGTACTTAAGGGGGTGGGGGGGATTTAAACTTTTTAAACCGGGAAACTTTTTAAACTTTTTAAAAATGGGAAAAGGGGGGTCATTTAAACTTTTAATAGGGAAGGGGTTAATGAACTTTTATTATATTATTTATTTATTTTTACACTTTTACAATTTTTTATGTACAACATGCAATCCTCTAATTGATTACACTGATCAATGCTATGATATGCCATGCCTAGCATAGCATTGATCAGTGTTCTCGGTGCTCTGCTGCTCCTGCCTGCTGAGCAGGCATGGAGCAGTAGATCGCTGATCGGACGACTGAGAGGCAGGTAAGCACCCTCCCGTCGTCCGGTAAGCTGATCGGGACGTCAAGATAGTCCTGATCAGCTCCGCTGAGCTGCCAGGATTCTTTTACTTCAGACGCCGCAATCAACTTTGATCAAGGCGTCTAAAACATTAATGCCAGGCATCAGTCCGATTGGCTGTGTCCGGCATTAGCCGTGGGTCCTAGCTGCCAGTAGCAACCGGGACCCACCGGGGTTTAACCTATTCTCCGCTGGTGAGAACAGTTTAACCCCTTAAGGACCAAGCCTATTTCACCTTAAGGACCAGGCCAATTTTATTTTTGCGTGTTTGTTTTTTTTTCTCCTCTTCTTCGAAAATCCTTAACTCTTTTTTTTTTTTTTTATATTTCCATCTACAGACCCTTAGGGGCTTGTTTTTGCGTGACCAATTGTACTTTGTAATGAAACCTCTCATTTTACCATAAAATGTACGGCGAACCCCCAAAAATATTTTTTAAGGAGGAAATTTAAATGAAAACCACAATTTTGCACATTTTGGAGGGTTTTGTTTTCACACTGTACAATTTACGGTAAAAATGACATGTGTTCTTTATTCTGTGGGTCAATACGATTAAAATGATACTTTTTGTCTAGATACTTTTATATTTTTGTACCGCTTAAAAAAAAAATCTATAAACCTTTTTGTACAAAATCAGTAATCTAAAATCGCCCTATTTTGACCACCTATTACTTTTTCATTTTTCCGTATATAAGGCGGTATGAGGGCTCATTTTTTGCGCTGTCATCTGTACTTTTTATGGATACCACATTTTCATATATAAAACTTTTATATCATTTTTTATTAAAGGGTAACTCATTAAAATTACTTTTTGCTATTTCTTATGGTAAATAAAAAATATTTCTAATATACTTTTTTAAAAAAAATGAAGTTTTCTATGTTTTATTTGTGCTTAAATAAAGGTCAAGAGCACATTTTCTCCCATCCTATACACACTTAGGACCGAGGTCCAAACACAAAGTGCAGCCTGGAGTGCTGAGGGGTGTGTCCAGCCTCATCCAATCATAGCTCCTCTCACACAACGGCCATATGCTGTTGGTTGGACACACACACTTCAGCACTCCAGGCTGCACTTCCTGTGTTTGGGCTTCGTCCAAAGTCTGTGTATGAGATGGAGGAAAATGTGCTTTTTTTTTTTTAAGCACAAATAAAACATAGAAAACTTCATTTTTTTTAACCAATGTATATTAGAAATATTTTTTATTTGCCATAAGGAGTGCATTAGCAAAAATTTGTTTTAATGAGTGCCCATTTAATTTTTTTTGTCATAAAATGTGACAAAAAAGCAGCATTTTTTTTTTTTTTAAACGTTTACGCCGTTCACCGTACAGGATCATTAACATTATATTTTGATAGTTCAGGCATTCACAAACGCAACGATACCAAATGTTTATTTAAAAAAATGCTTATGGGGTTTTTGGGGGTAAAATGGGAAAAACTGAAATGTTTCATTTTCATTGGGGGAGGGTAGTTTTCACTTATTTATTTATTTATTTTTTACATTTTTCAACTCTTTTTTTTTTTTATTTATTTTTTATTTTTTATACACTTTTTATGTCCCCATAGTGGACTATCTTTAGCAATCATTTGATTGCTAATACTGTTCAGTGCTATGCATAGGACATAGCACTGATCAGTATTATCGGCTATCTCCTGCTCTGGTCTGCTCGATCTCAGACCAGAGCAGGAGATGCTGGGAGACGGAAGGAGGGGGACCTCCGTTCGCCATTAAATATGATCGGATTGCCGTGGCAGCGCTGCGGGTGATCCGATCATTTATTTTAACATGTGCATTGCCACAGATGCCATGATCTGTACTGATCACTGCATCTGAGGGGTTAATGGCGATCGCAGATGTGTCATTACCGGCGGGAACCTGCCGTGTATGACGAGCACCGCTCCGATGCTCGCGGTCATACACAGGACGTAAATGTATGTCCTTGTGCGCGAAGTGTCACCAAACCAGGACGTACATTTACGTCCGTGGTCGTTAAGACGTTAAACCCACTAAAGAGACCAGACTGTACAGGTACACCCTGCGTTCTTAATACAACAGCATGCACCATATACAGTATTTTGTATTAACATCACTTCAACAGTAGATGGCACTATACACTAAGGTTGTCAGTTGTGTTTATCTGTAAAAATTTGTTGGCTTTCCTTCTCCTTATACCAAGATGGCTGGTGTTACAGTTAGCTAAATGTTTTTTTCTGTGTTTGCAAGTTAACCCTAACCCTAATCCACACAAGTAAACAACGTTCTGCCTCATCACAAGCTGCTAGTGTCTTCTCTAATCGATAACCAACAATAGTCCCCTATTGTGTAACAAAAAAAAAAAAAAAATAATAATTGTAAATGTGATTTAACCCTTCCCTAATAAAAGTTTAAATCGCCCCCCTTTTCCCATTTAAAGAAATGTAAACTAAAATAAACCCTTTTTATAGCCCTTTTTCAGGCACGGAGCAAAGTTTGCTCCGTGCAGCAGATGACACTGGGTGCTGTGGGGGTTCCCAGTGGCAGGACCTCCGCCATCAGACATCTTCTCCCCTATCCAAAAGATAGGGGATAAGCTATCTAGGGGCGGAGTACCCTGTTAAATGCTAGAGTCTTCCTTACACATTTGCTAATTTCTTATCTTTTTGGACAACTCATTTTAGCAGTTATTTGTTAAATAAATCTGCTAATGATTTGTTTAGTACACCACTAAGCTCTTTTATTAACTTTGGGTGTTGGATCCTGGCCCCCGTGACTTGTCTTTACTTTAGACAGCTGACATAACTTTTCCTCTGTAGAGGCACATGCATTAAATTATTTTAGTCTTCCTCCCTAACTGAGGTCCCTATCCTCCATTTTCCTCCGTAAAATCTGGACAGAAGTATTCATTAAGGCAGGTAGCGTTATTTATATACCAGAAAAATCTATTATCCCCTTTTTCCACTGACTGACTGAGCTAGACTTTCTTCTGCCTTTTTTTTTTTATTTTGAAAACTCGATTGGCCTCTTTCTGCCTAATGTTAGATTTTTTTATTTTCATTCTTGGTGTTTTTTTTTTTTTGTTTTTTTTTAATCACCCTAAGGACGAAGGGAGTACCCTCATCCCACTTCCCTTCTATGATGTGAGTTCAGCTGCTGACCCCACGTCATAGAAGCTACCCGTAGCTAGTACCGGACATCACTGATTGCGGTGATGCCCCGCATTGACCCCTTAGGCACTCCGATAAAAGTTGATAGCAACTTTTTAACGAAAAGTGCACTTCGTAGAATCAGTCATTTTTTACTGAAAAGTGCACTCCATATTGAAAGCCCCCAAAAGTTACAAAAAGGAGTTTTTTTTTTTTTTTCATTTTGCTCACATATTTTTGGCAAAATGATTTATTTCGTAATAAACTATAAAAACAGATTAAAAAGTCATGTCCCCCATAATATCAATGAAATCTGCAGCTTGCTGCAAAAAAAAAGACCTCACTCACTGCTCAGTCGACCAAAAACCATGTGACGTGCCTTTTTGTTTCTGAGGCCAGTGTTGGGCAGTGCATGAAGGACACGCATGGGATATTTCTGAAAACTGCAGATTCTGGATAATTCGGTTCATTCTTCTTTTAATACCTGCTGTGAAGTAGAAAATAGAAAATTAGCAACAAAGTTGAAATTGTTCAGCCCCTTAAAGGACATTTGCAGCAAAAAAAAACGTATCCTCCTATCCACAGGATTGGGGTTAAGTGTCTCATTGCGGGGGGGTGGGGGGGTCCGAATGCTGGGACCCACCATCCCCACCCCCACCCCACGACCCCCCGAACGAGGCCGTGCTGTGCTTCGGCTAATGCTGGTAGCGTTGCTCGCGGAGCTCGACGTTCATGCCCCCCTCCATACAGCTCTATGGGAGAGGCAGGGATGCAAGAACGGGGCGGGGCCTCTCCCATAGTTACATGGAGGGGTGTGTCGGCCGCAATGCCATGCTGCTGCGACATGCCTCCTGTACGGGAGAGCCGCGGCAGTGCTGGATCCCTGTGCAGGAGATTACGAGGGGTCCCAGCGTTCGGACCCCCGCGATCAGACAATTATTCCCTATCCTGTGGCTGTGCCATTTAAAGGCACAGCCCATCCCATTTTAGCCTTGAGGACACAGACAATTTCCATTTTTGAGTTTTCATTTTTTCCCTTCTTTTTAAGAGGCATAGTATTTATTTTTTCCATCTACAGACCCATATGAGGGCGATTTACAAAGTACAATTGGTTCTGCCAACAATGACTTGCCATAAAATATAGTGTAAAACCAAAAAAAAATATTTGTTGGGGGAAATTGAAAAGAAAAAACACAATTTAGCAATTATTGAGGGATTTGATCTTAACGCAGTGCACTTTTCTGGTTAAATTATTTTTATTCTGTAGATCAATGCAAGTAAGACGATACACAATTCATAGTTTTTTTTTGTTTATAAAAAAAATAAAATCAGTTTGCTTAAAAATGTCCTATTCTGATCCCTGTGTTTTTATTTTTCCATATATGGAGCTATTTTTTATTTTTTTATTGCACCATAATCTGTAGTTTTTACTGGTAACATTTTTGTTTTTGATTGGGCTTTTTGGTTGCTTTATTTTTCAAAAATAGAATGTGGCCAAAAATTTTCTTTTTTTTTTTTACGCTGTTAACTATGTGGAATCGTATATACTATATTTTAATAGTTTGAACAATGCTGCACACAACAATAAAAAAAATGTTTTATTCATGTTTATCAAATGGGAAAAGGGTGTGAGATAGAGATAGATATATAGATATATATAGATATATATACATATATATATATATATATATTTTTTTTTTTTTTTGTTTTTTTTTTTTTTGGAGGGCCTTTTATAAAATGTTAAAAATATTTATTTTACACCTAAGTAGGGATGTCCCGATACCATTTTTTTAAGTCAAAGTAAGAGTACCGATACTTTAATTCTAGTACTCGCCGATACCAAGTATGAGTACTTTTATTTTAAATGGAATCTGACACCAGGGTGACCCGGTTTCTGCCGCTGGTTACCGTATATGTGGGTTCCTTGTTGTGTACAATGGAGGTGGCTGCTGTAGTATAAGCAAAGATTTCTCTCTTCTCCATTGGACAGAATTGGAATTTGGAATTGGAATTTGCATTGGCGGCGGGACTAATGATCACATGGTGAGCAGCGGTAGAAACCGGGTCACCTGCATCTACCTTTAAATTCAAGTTAGTGCAGGTGACTTTGCTGTAAGATTGTCTTTAATAGTAGGTAGTATCCCCCTGCAGACATTAGCAGCAGCCCCCTGGCAGTCATTAGTGGCAGCCCCCCTTGTAGACCACAGCCCCCCTGTAGACAGTGGCCCCCCCTTTAGACAGCAGCAGGGCCCCCCCTTTAGACAGCAGCAGGGCCCCCCCTTTAGACAGCAGCAGGGCCCCCCCCTTTAGACAGCAGCAGGGCCCCCCCCTTAGACAGCAGCAGGGCCCCCCCTTTAGACAGCAGCAGGGCCCCCCCTTTAGACAGCAGCAGGGCCCCCCCCTTTAGGCAGCAGCAGGGCCCCCCCCCCTTTAGGCAGCAGCAGGGCCCCCCCCTCTTTAGGCAGCAGCAGGGCCCCCCCCTCTTTAGGCAGCAGCAGGGCCCCCCCCCCTCTTTAGGCAGCAGCAGGGCCCCCCCCTCTTTAGGCAGCAGCAGGGCCCCCCCCTCTTTAGGCAGCAGCAGGGCCCCCCCCTCTTTAGGCAGCAGCAGGGCCCCCCCCCCTCTTTAGGCAGCAGCAGGGCCCCCCCCCCTCTTTAGGCAGCAGCAGGGCCCCCCCCCTCTTTAGGCAGCAGCAGGGCCCCCCCCCTCTTTAGGCAGCAGCAGGGCCCCCCCCCTCTTTAGGCAGCAGCAGGGCCCCCCCCCTCTTTAGGCAGCAGCAGGGCCCCCCCCCTCTTTAGGCAGCAGCAGGGCCCCCCCCTCTTTAGGCAGCAGCAGGGCCCCCCCCCTCTTTAGGCAGCAGCAGGGCCCCCCCCTCTTTAGGCAGCAGCAGGGCCCCCCCCTCTTTAGGCAGCAGCAGGGCCCCCCCCCTCTTTAGGCAGCAGCAGGGCCCCCCCCTCTTTAGGCAGCAGCAGGGCCCCCCCCCTCTTTAGGCAGCAGCAGGGCCCCCCCCTCTTTAGGCAGCAGCAGGGCCCCCCCCTCTTTAGGCAGCAGCAGGGCCCCCCCCCTCTTTAGGCAGCAGCAGGGCCCCCCCCTCTTTAGGCAGCAGCAGGGCCCCCCCCTCTTTAGGCAGCAGCAGGGCCCCCCCCCCTAGACAGCAGCAGGCCCCCCCCCTTTAGGCAGCAGCAGGGCCCCCCCCTTTAGGCAGCAGCAGGGCCCCCCCCTTTAGACAGCAGCAGGGCCCCCCCTTTAGACAGCAGCAGGGTGTGTCCCCCCCTTTAGACAGCAGCAGGGTGTGTCCCCCCCCCCCCTTAAGACTTTAGTACCAGCCCCCCCCCCCCTTCTTGCAGGCAGCTCACCTCCTCTGTCGGGTGCTGGTGCTGCCGCTCCACTGCCCTGTTATCCCATCCTCCGGTCCGCATTATGGCGTCCTATGGAGGAGCATGTGACATATACGTCACTCTGCTTCCTCCGTAGCGTTACGCTGGGCGCAGGGGAGGAGGTGGAGTGACGTGTGTGTCGCATGCTTCTCCATGGAACACTATGATGCGGACGGGAGGACAGGAGAACGGGTCAGCAGAGTGGCAGCAGGTATCGGGCATGGTATCGGGGACAATAAGAGTCCCCGATACCATGCAAATGGCTAATATCGGCCCCGATACCAGTATCGGGACATCCTTCACCTAAGTCCCATAGGGATATATGATAACTAGATGTTTATAAGAACTTTATCCTTTGAACTACTTTCAGATTAGGTTATACAAATACAACTACAATTAAGAAGTTGTAAATCAATATTTTTTATCACATGTGAATTTAACATATGATACTTATTTGCTTATTTTATGTTCATAATTTTGTTCTTTGATTTTCTTAAAAATTATTTGAAACTGGATATCTGCAATCACTAGATTGTGTTCACTGTATAATGTTATACCTAAATAAATGTCTTTTGGGGGGGCATGTCCCATTTAGGAAGCCCCATGGTTCCAGATCAGCAACAGTAACGAGGGGTATAGGGAGCCTTAACACGTTACAGGTGATTGACAAACTTTCATTAAAGGACAACTGTAGTGATCAAAAATCCCTGCCCAAATGTTCCCCAAACAAAAGTTATACAATTCAGTCAATTAGTTCTATTTACCTATATGCAGCCGTTTCTGAGATATTAGAGTTGCCAGCATAGCCCAGTAGTCCTGCGTCCGTCCCCTATTCATTACATTGCAGCCGCCATCTTGGGGACGGAGATCTCTTCCTCCCAGCAGTGTTTGTGCTCCCCCTAGCCTCTGTCAGGTCCTCCCTGCTTATGCATATGCATGAGCGGGTGCTTTCTGAGGCAGCCATAGGCTCATCCTCAGAAACGCCCCTATCTATAAGATTCAAGCAGGGGGAGAATGAGGACGTCCACAGCTCCTCCCCCCTCCCCTGCTCTGTCTACATAGGACCTCACTTATCACGGGGAGGTTTCAAGTTTTCATGGGGGAAACACAGAGCAAACCACAGAGCAGGGAGGACGTGTGTGTGAAGGAGACATATTACACTGCACGGGCTGGTGGTGTATAGACTACAGGGAATAAATATCATACTGATTCTGTGTGTGAGAGGGGGGAGGGGGACTACTGAATGACACATGCTGGGAGTTGTAGTCCCTGTTATGTGTGTGTGTATGCCAGTGTTTTCCAACCAGGGAATGCTGGGAGTAGTAGTTTTGCAACATCTGGAGGCACCCTGGTTGGGAAACACTGGTGTATGAACTACAACTCCCAGGAGATTACAGAGATACAATAGAGGTGTTGGTGAACTACAACCCCCAGGAGACTACAGAGATACAATAGAGGTGTTGGTGAACTACAACACCCAGGAGACTACAGAGATACAATAGAGGTGTTGGTGAACTACAACTCCCAGGAGACTACAGAGATACAATAGAGGTGTTGGTGAACTACAACCCCCAGGAAACTACAGAGATACAATAGAGGTGTTGGTGACCTACAACTCCCAGGAGACTACAGAGATACAATACAGGTGTTGGTGAACTACAACTCCCAGCCAGGAGACTACAGAGATACAATATAGGTGTTGGTGAACTACAACCCCCAGGAGACTACTGAAATACAATAGAGGTGTTGGTGAACTACAACTTCCAGGAGACTACAGAGATACAATAGAGGTGTTGGTGAACTACAACTCCCAGGAGACTACAGAGATACAATAGAGGTGTTGGTGAACTACAACCCCCAGGAAACTACAGAGATACAATAGAGGTGTTGGTGACATACAACTCCCAGGAGACTACAGAGATACAATACAGGTGTTGGTGAACTACAACTCCCAGCCAGGAGACTACAGAGATACAATATAGGTGTTGGTGAACTACAACCCCCAGGAGACTACTGAGATACAATAGAGGTGTTGGTGAACTACAACTTCCAGGAGACTACAGAGATACAATATAGGTGTTGGTGAACTACAACTCCCAGGGGACTACAGAGATACAATATAGGTGTTGGTGAACTACAACTCCCAGGAGACTACAGAGATACAATACAGGTGTTGGTGAACTACAACCCCCAGGAGACTACAGAGATACAATATAGGTGTTGGTGAACTACAACTCCCAGGAGACTACAGAGATACAATATAGGTGTTGGTGAACTACAACTCCCAGGAGTCTCCTGATACAGTAGAGGTGTTGGTGAACTACAACACCCAGGAGACTACTGAGATACAATAGAGGTGTTGGTGAACTACAACTCCCAGGAGACTACAGAGGTACAATAGAGGTGTTGGTGAACTACAACTCCCAGGAGACTACAGAGATACAATAGAGGTGTTGGTGAACTACAACTCCCAGGAGTCTCCTGATACAGTAGAGGTGTTGGTGAACTACAACTCCTTTATACACTCAAACAGCAGAAAGCTGACACGGCATGCTTGGATGTATAGTCTTACAACAGCTGGAGTCACCTCTGCAACTCCAAGCATGCACATACAGCAGAAAGCTGACAGGGCATGCTGGGATTTGTAGTCTTGCAACAGCTGGAGGCACCACTGGAATTCCCAGCATGCCCAAACAGCATATAAAATAACTGGGCATGCTTGGAGTTGTAGTTGTGAAAAAGATGGAGGGACCCCTATCAGGACAGTTTTATAGACAAACAATTATGGTTTTTTTTTACCATTTTTACTTTCACTCTCCAGTGCCCACACTACAGTGATCATGGAGGCAGCTGCTTCATCACTGGACAGGAGCCAGCATGGGGAGGGGGAGATGAGCAGAAGTGGAGGGTGTATGCATAGGGAAGGGAGATGTGGGCGTCACAATATAATAATTTGCTCGGGGGGATAGAACAGGGGGAGGGCAGCAGCTTACAGGAAGTAAGCACAAGGCATGATGGGAGATGTAGTTTTATTTTCACTTCTCCTCCGTAATTCGTGTGCTGATAACGGGAGAACGACTGGGCCAATTTTGATGGGGGAGACATTGTTGGAAAGGTCTTTCAAAGACCTATTAAATGAGGTAAAAAAAAGTTTTTTTGCCCAGCACTGCAGATGTCCTTTAAAGTTGGACGTGAAAATAAAAAATTTTTTTTTTTTAACTGAAATGCTGGTGTTACCTGAAACTTTTCATTTTCACAAGGGGGAAGAAGGAAAAAAAAGCCCCCCAAAATTTGTAATACCCCATATGTGGATGTAAAGTGCTCTGCTGACACACAGGGCTCAAAAGAGAAGGAGCGCCACTGGGATTTTGGAGAGCGAATTTGACTGCAATGGAAGTTGGGGGCCATGTGCGTTAACAAAGCCCCCATGGTGCCAAAACAGTGGACCCCCCCCCCCCCACGTGACTCCAATTTGGAAACTACACCCCTCACCGAATGTAATAAGGGGTGCAGTGAATGGCACAGAAGGGCATGCTGGGAGATGTAGTTATGCAACAGCTGGAGGTACGCAACTACAACTCCCAGCATGCCGAGACAGCTGTTTTCTGTGTGGGCATGCTGGAATTTGTAGTTTTGCAACATCTGGAGTGCTACAACTTAGAGACCACTGAACAGTGATCTCTAAACTGTGGACCTCCAGATGTTGCAAAACTACAACTCCCAGCATGCCCAGACAGCAAACAGCTGTGTGGGCATGCTAGGAGTTGAAGTTTTGCAAGATCTAGAGGGCAGTATAGAGATCACTGTGCAGTGGTCTCTAAACTGTAGACCTCCAGCTGTTGCAAAACTACAAATTCCAGCATGCCCACACAGCAAACAGCTGTCTGGGCATGCTGGGAGTTGTAGTTTTGCAACATCTGGAGGGCTACAGTCTACAGACCACTATAGTGGTCTCAGACTGTAGCCCTCTAGGTGTTGCTAGGCAACTCACCGGCTTCCGTCGCATCCAGGGAGCCGTCCTCTTCTGCCGCCTGCTGCCGCAGATCTCCGTCGCCGATCGCCGTTGCTCCGCTGCCTCCGGACGGGTAAGTGGACTCCGGCGCCGCTCCACTTCGTTTTCCCCGTTCTGCCCCGCCTATTGTGGGAGGGCAGGACGGGGAAAACGAAAGTTAACCCTCCCGCCCCCGATCTGCTATTGGTGGTCGCGTCTAGACCACCAATAGCAGGGATAGGAGGGGTGGCACCCGTGCCACCTCACTCCTATCGCTTTAGGGGGATCGTGGGTGTCTTAGACACCCTCGATCCCCCTTCTATATCGGGTCACCATAGACCCGTAATGACCCGGAATCGGCGCAAATCACAAGTGTGAATTCACGATTTGCGCCGATCGCCAACATGGGGGGGGGGGGGGGGGGGTCTAATGACCCCCCTGGGCATTTGCACGGGGTGCCTGCTGATAGATATCAGCAGTCACCCCGGCCCGGTCCCCGCCTGGCACGCGGCGGGGACCGAAATTCCCACAGGCGTATGGATACGCCCTTCGTCCCCAACAGGTTAAATTTCCTCACACAGTTATTTTTTGGGTTTGCCATACATTTTATGATAAAATTGTAAAAAGTTCAATTAGTTTCGCAAAACAAGCTCTCATATGGGTCTGTAGATGGAAATATAAAAGTTATGGATTTTAAAAGGCGAGGAGGAAAATTCGAAAATGCAAAAATAAGTTGGCCTGGTCCTTAAGGCAAAAATGGGCTTGGTCTTTAAGGAGTTAATTACATAGTTACATAGTTAGTATGGTTGAAAAAAGACATACGTCCATCAAGTCCAACCAGGGAATTGAAGGGAAGGGTGTAAGGGGATAAGGGAAAGGGATGTAGTTTTATAATTCTGCATAAGCATTAATGTTATTTTGTTCCAGGAATGGATCTAACCCTGTTTTAAAGCTGTTAATTGTTCCTGCTGTGACCAGTTCCTGAGGTAGACCGTTCCATAAATTCACAGTCCTCACGGTAAAGAAGGCGTGTCGCCCCTTTAGACTAAACCTTTTC
Source organism: Hyla sarda (assembly GCF_029499605.1). Classification (NCBI taxonomy): domain Eukaryota; kingdom Metazoa; phylum Chordata; class Amphibia; order Anura; family Hylidae; genus Hyla; species Hyla sarda. The sequence goes on along the minus strand of NC_079193.1, from coordinate 135,285,806 downwards.
TTCTCCAGACGGAGGGAGTGCCCCCTCGTCCTTTGGGGGGGTTTAACCTGGAACAGTTTTTCTCCATATTTTTTGTATGGGCCATTTATATACGTTTATCATATCCCCCCTTAAACGTCTCTTCTCAAGACTAAACAATTGTAACTCCTTTAATCGCTCCTCATAGCTAAGATGTTCCATGCCCCATATTAGTTTAGTCGCGCGTCTCTGCACCCTTTCAAACTCTGCAGTGTCCCTTTTATGAACAGGTGACCAAAACTGAACAGCATATTCCAGGTGAGGCCGTATCAATGCTTTATAAAGGGGGAGTATTATGTCCCTGTCCCTTGAGTCCATGCCTCTTTTGATACATGACAATATCCTGCCGGCTTTGGAAGCAGCAGCCTGACATTGCATGCTATTCTGTAGTCTGTGATCTACAAGTACACCCAGATCCTTCTCTACCAGTGACTCTGCCAGTTTAATCCCCCCTAAGACATACGATGCATGCAGGTTATTAGTACCCAGATGAATAACTTTACATTTATCCACATTGAACCTCATTTGCCAAGTGGATGCCCAGACACTTAGTCTATCCAAGTCATCTTGTAACTTATGCACATCCTCTATAGACTGTACCGTGCTACAAAGCTTGGTGTCATCTGCAAAGATAGAAACAGAGCTGTTAATACCATCCTTTATATCATTGATAAATAAATTAAACAGCAGCGGGCCCAGTACTGAACCTTGGGGTACACCACTAATAACCGGGGACCAATCAGAGTACGAATCATTGACCACCACTCTCTGGGTATGATCCATGAGCCAGTGTTCAATCCAGTTACAAATTAAAGTTTCCAAGCTCAAGGACCTTAACTTACCTGTCAGACGTCTGTGAGGGACAGTATCAAATGCTTTGGTAAAATCCAGAAACACTATATCCACAGCCATTCCTCTGTCAAGGCTTCTACTCACCTCTTCATAAAAGCAAATTAGATTGGTTTGACAACTTCTATCCTTAGTAAACCCATGCTGGCTATCACTTATAATACTATTATCCCCTATGTATTCCTGTATGTAATCCCTTATAAGTTCTTCATACAATTTACCCACAATGCACGTTAGACTTACCGGTCTATAATTGCCTGGCGAAGACCTAGAACCCTTCTTGAAGATAGGTACCACATTCGTCTTGCGCCAGTCCCTTGGCACAATACCAGACACCAGAGAATCTCTAAATATCATGAACAAGGGTACAGATATTACTGAACTCTTGGGTGTAGTCCATCCGGCCCTGGAGATTTGCTTACATTTACTTTACTTAACTTACCTTGTACCATCTCTACATTAAGCCAGTTCAATACATTATATGATGTGTTACCAGCACTGACCTGGCCAATGTCAGTTCCTTTTTCCATAGTGTATACAGAACTAAAGAACCCATTCAGTAGCTCCGCCTTCTCTTGATTGTCCGTGACAACCTCCCCATTATCATTATTAAGGGGTCCTACATGCTCTGTCCTTGTTTTTTTTTGTATTTATATATCTAAAAAAATATTTAGGATTAGTTTTGCTTTCTTTGGCCACCTGTCTCTCATTTTGAATTTTTGCTGTTTTTATTACATTTTTACAGATTTTATTAAGCTCCTTGTACTGTTTAAATGTTAAAGCTGACCCATCAGATTTGAATTTTTTGAAGGCTATTTTTTTGTTGTTTATTGCTCTTTTAACCTAATTTGTCAGCCATGTAGGATTTAGTTTTAATCGTTTATATTTGTTCCCCTTTGGTATATATTTAGCTGTATAGTTATTTAGAGTTGATTTAAAGATGTCCCATTTACCTTCTGTATCCGTATTTGAGAACACCTCCCCCCAGTCTATGTCCTGTAGTGCAGCTCTCAGACCAGGGAAATTTGCCTTTTTAAAGTTATATGTTTTTGCTTTCCCCGTCTGTCTTTGTTTTCTACATTTTAAGTCAAAAGTAACTATATTGTGGTCGCTATTACCAAGGTTTTCCCGCACAGTTACATTACCAACCAGCTCTGCGTTGTTGGAAATGATCAGATCCAACAAGGCATCACTTCTTGTTGGGTCCTCCACAAACTGGCCCATAAAATTATCCTGCAATAAAATTAGGAATTTTCTCCCCTATGTAGTTTTAGCCAACCCCGGACCCCAATCTATATCTGGATAGTTAAAATCTCCCATTATTACCACTGTACCTGCCCGGGCGGCCCTCTCTATTTGTTTATACAGCCGACCTTCTATCTCTTCAGTGACATTAGGGGGTCTGTAGATTACACCAAATATAATTTTTTCAGTATTTCCCTCCTTTTGTAATTCTACCCAGTGATTCCACCTCCTCAGAATCATCACACACTATGGCATCGTTCACATTGACTTTCATACCACTTCTTACATACAGACAGACTCCACCACCTTTTCTGTTCATTCTATCCTTGCGAAACAATGTAAACCCCTGCAGATTAACGGCCCAGTCATGCGAGGAGTCCAGCCATGTCTCAGTGACCCCAACTATATCAATATGTTCCTCCAGTATCAAGGCCTCAAGCTCCCCAATTTTATTTGCTAGGCTTCTGGCATTTGTGAACATACACTTTACATTTCCATTAAGTTTTACACATATAGTCTCACTAATGGGATTTTCAGAGTTATTGGGGTTAATGTTATTATTTGAGTTATAAGGGCTAATTGTACTATTTAAGTTATTGGGGCTAATGGGATTTTTTGCGTTATTGCGTCTAACGTTATTTAAGTTATTGGGGCTAACGGTATTTTTTGAGTTAATGGGGCTTATTGTAGTCATTGAGTTATTGGGGCTAATGGAATTTTTTGAATTATTGTGATTACAATTTTTCGGGCTACATTTATTTTTACAGCTGGTTTGTAACGCATGAATCTCCTTATCCACTGCTCTTAACCTCCCCCCACAGGACTCCTCTCCACCCACCATCATGTCCTGACCCCTCTCTAACCTATCCATCCCACTGTCTGCTTTCTTTGCTTTATTATCCTCCCCCCACTCACCTAGTTTAAATACTCAGCCACCCCTTCCAGGATTCTCTCCCCCAGCACAGCAGCCCCCCTTCCATTCAGGTGCAAATTATCCGTAGAATAGAGTTTGTACCCCAATGAAAAGTCAGCCCATTGCTCTAAAAACCCAAACCCTTTCCCCTCACACCACGACTTAAGCCATGCATTTAACTCCCTAAGCTCCCGCTGTCTTTCCTGCGATGCCCATGGCACAGGAAGTATTCCAGAGAACACAACCTTAGAGGTCCTTCAGCTTGGCACCTAGTTCCTTGTAATTATTCTTCAAGGACCTCCACCTACCATGTATTCTGTCGTTGGTTCCCACATGGACCACGACAGCTGGGTCATCCCCAGCCCCCCCTAGTAATTTGTCCACCCTTTCCACCACATGCCAAACCCTGGAACCAGGGAGACAGCAAACCATTCGGTTGAGGTGGTCTTGGCGACAAATTATTCTATCTGTCTTCCTGATTATAGAATCCCCTACCACAACTAACTGTCTTGGCCTACCTGCGTTACCATCCCCCACACTACTAGTTGAGCTGTTCCCCCGGCTGTTAGGGAGACCAATATCCACTAGGATTGCCATCTCTGATACTGAGGCCCTCGCATCATCGCCCAACTTGGCAATTTTACTTGGGAGATCAGAAGCAGAAGTGACCTTCCTTTTCCTTGCCCCTTTTCCAGTCCCTCTAACTACATTAACCCAGCTCCCTACTTGGGCCTCCTGGCTAGTTTCTCCAACCTCCATTTCTACCCCACTAACTGCTTGCTCTGTAAGATTGTCAATCGCCCTCAATGTTGCATTTTGCTCCTCTAGATCTCTGATACGAGCTTCCAGGTGGGCAACATGCTCACATTTGTCACAGCAGTATTCACCCTGAAGCTGCTGCTCCAGAGATGTATACATGTGGCACAATGTGCACTGAAGAAAACCTCCAATCCTGCTGTCCATATCCTTGGTGACAAACAGCTATTAACTATTAAGAAAAACTACTTTTATCAAGGGAGTGTAATTCGTACAGTTACAGTGGGTCCTGCTTACAACTTCTGCTTATAAAACTTCTCAGATGTAACACTTAATAATACAACACTTTAGAATACAGACCCAGCTTCAGTGAGACTCAGTCAGAGCAGGGCTCACAGAGTTTCCCAGTTAGTTTTATACACCTGAGAGCAGTTAATCAATTAACCCCCTCCCCCAGGTGTGCTACAGACAGGAGGGAAAAAAAATGCAAGAGAAAAGAATCCTGCATGTCAGTTTTCTTGTTTTTTTTCTCCGCTCAAAATTAATGAAGTAATAAAAAAGTAAAGGGCATCTAACTGTGAATGGATCTGGTTGGGTTCCGTTGATGTCTGCTGTCACAACAACCATGCCCACCCTCCCCATTAGCATCAGTTAGGGAGCTCCCTAATGGAGTTCGACAACCCTGATGTGAACCTACCCTAAAATAAAGTACGATGTGTCACAAATCTCAGAATTACTTGGATAAGTAAAAGCATCACAAAGTAAAAGTAAAAGCATTTAAAGGAGTACTATGGTGGCTTTTTATTTATTTATTTATTTATTTATTTTTTTGTGCCCAGCCTGTAAAACAAAATAGAACAAACTTAACTCGCCTACCTACATTCCTCTGTTGTGCCAATATCTGTCCCGTTCTCTGTTCCCTGTCTACTTTCGCTTCCTGCGGGAAGGCAAGTCACGTTGCGCTCAGCGTATCACCGGCCGCAAGGTCCCGCTCCCAATAATGTCAAATGAAGCTACTCAAATTGCGTATTACAGCCAGTTGTTCTTGCTTGAGGTGCCAAATCATCTACAAGGGCCTCAAACAGGCTGGAGTTAGCCAGGCAGACATATTTTTTTAATTCAGGAGAATTTTTATTTTTTTATTTTTAACAGGGCCGCTAATGACAAATTTTGGTCTGTATTTTACAGAATTATACAATATTTACAGTAATGTCTGTCAGTTTGTGGGCAGTGACACACACAACTGTCATAATTCAGCTTCTGTACACTTTGTTACTGATTAGGAAATAAACCTGAGCTGTGATTTCTTAACTGCATTGATATGAAAAGTTGCTAGATTGTTTTTGTTTTGATATGGTGAGTCACACTGAATGTTAAAGGGGTAGTCCTGTGGTGAAAAACTTATCCCCTATCCTAAGGATAGAGGATAAGTTTGAGATCGCGGGGGGTCCGACCGCTGGGGCCCCCTGCGATCTCTCTGTACGGGGCCCCAGCTCTCCGCCCAGATAGCGGGTGTCGACCCCCGCACGAAGCGGCGGCCGACACGCCCCCTCAATACATCTCTATGGCAGAGCCGGAGATTGCCGAAGGCAGCGCTTCGGCTCTGCCATAGAGTTGTATTGAGGGGTGTGTCTGCCGCCGCCTCGTGCGGAGTTTGACACGCCCCCTTCCCGCGGGCTGTCGGGGCTCCGTACAGGAGATCGCAGGGGGCCCCAGCGGTCGGACCCCCCGCGATCTGCAACTTATCCCCTATCCTTAGGATAGGGGATAAGTTGCTCACCACTGAGTCACCACTGGACTACTCCTTTAATAGAGAAAAGGATCTGATCTTTGTTGTTGCTTTTTCTATAGTTAACAGTGTTAGTTCTGATCCTGGAACCAACATCAAGTAATGTTATGACCTCCTTTGTGCCACTAATGTTCAATAGCATCTAAAAAGTAATATGCAGTTGGCCCCAGGGCCGCATTTGACTCAAGTGGGTTGGTTGGTTGCCTGAGCTTTGTAAGGGTCTTTAGGAGCACCTTATGTTCAAATCACTTTATAATAATAAAAAAAAAATATCCTAAAATTTAGCAACCAAAATCCATGTGGCACTGAGGCCTTTGTCGGACAGTGCACGTAGCACACACATGGCCTATTTCCAAATACTGCAGATTCTGGATAATTAATACAGTTTAATTGCTAATACCTGCTGTGATGCAGAAAATAATTACAAAATTTGCAATAAAGTTGAAGTTGTTCAGCCTTTTTTTTTCCTGCAAAATTCTGTGTGGAAGCGCCAACTAAATTCTGAATTAGACAACGTTAGGACCACTCAGAAATGTGCCTTCTCCATAGAAGACAATGCGTTTCCAAGAGGATTTAGATGAAAGTGTGAACATGTTCATTCTTTCTCTGTAGTCAGCAATTCAAATTTCTGTGACAGAATTTTCAGCTGTGGAAACTCTGCAATGTGTGCACTTTGCAGCAGAATAGAATTTTTAAAACAATAGGAGGCTGCTGCACCGGATTTACAGAGCGTAATTTTATCCGATGGATTATGTGCGAACAATTCAGATTCAACAGTTGTGATTATAGTAAGTCTTTCTCACCCAAAGGCCCTTTGCTGACATATTTATTGCATGTCCTTATAGACTACAGACTTTTAGTTCACCATATATCATAGTGTTTTTTATTCTTTAAGAACACTCCTCACTCCCCCCGCCAAATAGAAGACCAGGTATTCTCATAGGTTTAGGTTTGTATTGATTGGTGAACAATTTGTCTTCACAGCTTGGTTGTATACAGACTGAGCCATCATATTTAATTTCTTTATGCAAAGTAAAGATATTTACTGGATTGTAAAGATTGTTAGATTAAAGAGTGTAATTTTTTTATTAAATTTTTTTTACGGATTAGAGCCAGATTCTGAAACATGTTTTTGTTCTTTTTCTAATGTTTTGATTCCCTTATAGTTAATTTATTGTACATGTTTCAGAATGTATTATGGGGGCTCTCATCTTGCCTTAGCGGTTTCTGACAGCATTTGAAGATTTGCTTTATTGCAAGCCCACATGGACACAGGGATTAATAGGCATATTCTGTGACTTTTACAAAGGTCATTTGCCAAGGCGGATGGCTAGGCACAACTATAATCTATTTTTCGCACTATGTACTGGTATTGCCTTTTTGGTGTACAGATCACAGATCAGTGGTCTCCTCTGTATCATGTCAGACAGAACAGAACATAGATAGTAAAATGGAAAATTAGAAAAAAACATGACCAAGAATCTTAAAATACAACAATAGGTCTCCTAGGACTGTATCCACCTTTTCCAGACCACGGGAGCAGCTGAAAGCTGAACTCATGAATTTATGCAGGATAAGCCATCAACTGCCAAGCCGAGAAGTTCGTGACAAATCGAATTTACTGTAAATTCGCTCATCTCTACATCTGATGATTGAGCTGTGATTGGCATCCAGCTACAGGAGTTGTATTAGAAGTCATACCAGCTGCAGAAGAGTCCACATTTTTCATTTAAAACCAATTTTTAACATTTATTGGATAACATGCATACAATGCAATAATACATAACAGGTGTCCGGCATTTGATATATTTTTCTACTTTGAAATTATTGAGGCAAACATCCATTTTAGAAAGACTTCTATTACTTAGTAATTGGTGATAAAAACAAAGAATGAGACTTGATGAGAGACTTGAGGCACAAGTGATTTATTTATTTTTTTTTTTATATCCCATTTTCAATTAGAGAGATGTCTTGAAGACCATGAAGTGGTATGGCACATTCAGTCCATGATGACAAGTGAAAGCAAGTTTCTGTTTAGAAAGAATTATGCAAAATATGAATTTTTCAAAAATCCTGTGGTAAGTAGACTGTTTAAAACCTGCTATGATAGTACCCATCCCCCACCATCCTTGTTGAATCGTTATTAGAATTTTAATTTTTTTACGTTTTTTTATGTTTAAAAGTTTGTCTGTCTGTAATGATGCTCAGGTTGATCCACCTATATCAGCCATGATGGAGTCAATGCAAATAGCAAGTTTAGCTGTGCATGTCCATGTATTTAGGTGTGTCAGTAGCTGCTTAGCCTCATAATAGTTAATTGCTGGGGATCCTAGCAGCAATATCCACAACTATCTGATTTTAATCATCCATTTTTTTTTTTTTGGGGGGGGGGGGGGGGGGGTTATTGTGTGAGATAGATAGAGAGAGAGATATATATATATATATATATATATATATATATCTATCTCTATCTATTATAATATCTCTATCAGAAAAGATATATTGCAGCACTACTCAGCATCAGAAGTGTGTGTGCCAGCGTCCAAAACTTCTTGATAAAAAGTCCTTAGTTAGCATCCAGCAACAACGCGGCACTCCAAAAGTCAGGGAAAAAATAGGGGTTTTATTTCTGTCACATCAGTACAAGCAACGTTTCTGCTCTTTATGGAGCCATTTTCAAGCTTAGTGCTACACACCAGTAAGGGGTTTAAATACCCATGTGAACAATACATCATCAAATTGCAAATTAAGTGATAATTATACAAAGATCTCAAAAATTTCATAAATATCATGTGCATAAAAAACATTCCATTTGTACATTACATATCTTCATTGCACCTCCTTCTCAATAAAGTGTATACATGTGCATTAAAGTGCATATAAGTGATTTAAACATTAAAATGCTTGAAATATTCTGCTCCAATTTCATTATAATAATATAGAAGACCTGAACAACTATATTGATGTACATAAAACAAGGAGATAGACTCTTACCTGCTCTGTTAAGTGTCATGGCATCTGTTGGCGTGGGTAAAAACGCCACTGCGCCTGTGTGAGATGCGGTCCGGATCCAGGGCTGTCATGTGACTCGTCACTTGACTCGCCTCGGATCACATGACCGCTTTCACATACTACTGCACTGGCGTCGCTTGTTACCTTGGCTACCACTCTGGCTATTCAGCCTCAGTGTGAGCCTCGGAGCCGGCGCTATAGATTACCTTAACAAGTTCCTGTTCAGACTATATGCCAAACTCAAACACACACTTATCAAAACAATGTATATTATAGTATATCTTTTTACTCCTATATTGAATGCATGGAGGTCAGTTCTATACTCGATCAATTAGAAAAAGAGGAAAATGAATTTGAAAAAAAAAAATAAAATATCAAAAAAAAATATGAAAAAGAGTAAAAATAAAATATCTAAAAAAATAAAAATATATAAATTTTGAGAAAAAAATAAAATTAAAAAATATTTTTTAAATATTAAAAAATAAAAAGAATATATTTTTTTTACCGGAGGGCTCATTTTTCTGCTGGAAAATGCCCAAAATCATAAGCTCAGGGTCCTTTTTTTGGCAATGAAACTCCCTTATCTGTAGGACTGTCACCACTCGGAGTCATCTCTGATCTCCAGAGTGGTGACTGTCAACGGGGGACAGTGACATTGAGATTGGAGGGTCCCTTCATGTCCTTGTCTACCCACCTACATATACCATGGAGTGTGCCTGCTCTTTCAGCAGCAACAGACATTTTATACCTGAGCTACCTATTGTGTACATATTTGATCAAAAAAAATAATAAACAAATTAAATAAATAAAAAATAATGCAGAAGAAAAGGATTGTCCAGCGCTAGGCTTGCGGATAAAAGCTTGTTCTTTATTGGAAAATTCAGAGATCACTCGACAGAGGACAATGTCTGACGCATTTCACACACAAGTGCTTAATCGTAGACTGACATATTGTGCGGATCATACAAGTTAAAATACAAGAGCGCCAAGTCAAATGACCTGATACGTCATCAATTAGTTAAAATTTCAAGAATACTTGGAAAACATGGAAGAACCTTAAAGAGATGTGTTGGCTGCAATCAGGTGGGTGGCTTGGATATACTGGCAAACGGACTAGCTTGAATCAGAATCAGGTTCATATTTGTCGCATAAACATTATCTATACATACATACATACATACCGTATATACTCTAGTATAAGCCGACCCGAGTATAAGCCGAGACCCCTAATTTCAACCCAAAATCCCAGGAAAAGTTATTGACTCGAGTATAAGCCTAGGGTGGGAAATACCTCATCCCCCCCGTCATCATCCAGACCCCCGTCATTAACATCCTCATCATCATCACCGCCTGTCATCATCCAGACCCTCATCATCATCACCTGTCGTCATCCCATTGTCATCATCCCACACATCCCCCCTTCATCATCCCCTTGTCATCATCCCACACATCCCCCCTTCATCATCCCCTTGTCATCATCCCACACATCTCCCTTTCATCATCCCCTTGTCATCATCCCCACCCCCCTTCATCATCCCCTTGTCATCATCCCACACACCCCCCTTCATCATCCCCACCCCCCTTCATCATCCCACCCCCCCTTCATCATCCTCTTGTCATCATCCCACACCCCCCCTTCATCATCCTCTTCTCATCATCCGCCCTCAGTGGTCTTCAACCTGCGGACCTCCAGAGGTTTCAAAACTACAACTCCCAGCAAGCCCGGGCAGCCATCGGCTGTCCGGGCTTGCTGGGAGTTGTAGTTTTGAAACCTCCGGAGGTCCGCAGGTTGAAGACCACTGCGGCCTTCGACATCATCCAGCCCCCTCTCACCCCCCTTTAGTTCTGTACAGTACTCACCTCCGCTCGGCGCTGGTCCGGTCCTGCAGGGCTATCCGGAGAGGAGGTGGTCCGGTGGGATAGTGGTTCCGGGCTGCTATCTTCACCGGGGGCGCCTCTTCTCCGCGCTTCCGGCCCGGAATAGAGTCGTTGCCTTGACAATGACGCAGAAGTACGTTGGCAATGAACGTACCTCTGCGTCGTTGTCAAGGCAACGTGACTATTCTGGGGCCGGGCCCGAAGCGCTTAGAAGAGGCCTCCTCGGTGAAGATAGCAGCCCGGAACCACTATCCCACCAGACCACCTCCTCTCCGGACAGTTCTGCAGCACCGAACCAGCGCCGAGCGGAGGTGAGTACTGTACAGAACTAAAGGGGGGTGAGAGGGGGCTGGATGATGTCGAAGGCCGCAGTGGTCTTCAACCAGCGGACCTCCGGAGGTTTCAAAACTACAACTCCCAGCAAGCCCGGGCAGCCATCGGCTGTCCGGGCTTGCTGGGAGTTGTAGTTTTGAAACCTCTGGAGGTCTGCAGGTTGAAGACCACTGCGGGTGGAGAGTTCACTCGAGTATAAGCCAAGGGGGGTGTTTTCAGCACGAAAAATCGTGCTGAAAAACTCGGCTTATACTCGAGTATATACGGTACATACAATATTATGTTGATGCCATTCTTAAAGATATATTGTTAAAGATGTATCCATCAATGAGATTCAGGTTTCTTTTGTCGGCTTCTAGATTGATACTATCGCCGTTGCCAATAGTTACCACCCTTCTGATGCAACGTCCACGTCTTACAGGGTTATCATAGACATTTATCTTGGTTCAGAGAGGTGCTTCTTAAATAACTAAGGGAACATAGAGAAAAAAGACCATGATTAACCATACATAAATACAATATAACATTATTGACACACGAAATGTAGTTTGTGTGTCATGTGCAATATTTAATAGTGTTATTATTGTTTCTTATAATTTCATTTTTTGTTTATATAATCATTTTAGCTTCTATGTGTTATATTACCCCAGGAAAAAATATATAAAGTGATCGCATAAATAGATATAACGACCCATCATGACATATCTCAAACTATATGGCTTATTTCTCAACACTGGATTTTATTGATTGACACCTGGATCTCTTATAGTTAATACATCAGTGCATCTTACTACACGTGTTTAGGGACATTTCATAATCATATCTAGTCTTTTATTCATCCCTCTCGGGTATCTGGTGTCTAACACAAAGATCCAGTATGTCTCTCGATTATAAAGTTTTCTTTTTAGATCGCCACCTCTAGGGCCCAATTTGACTCTCTCCAACCTGTCAATTTAAGTGACCTAGTATTACCTGCACGTGCCTCCCAAAAGTGTCTGGATAACATGGCTATATTAATGCTGTTGTTACTGGCATCTGATACATGCTTTCTGAATCACATTTTTAATGGGTTGCCCGTGCAGCCTACATATTGCAGGCTGCACTGGGTACAGGTTGCCACATAAACCACATTTTTTGTGTTGCAGTTTATGTAGCTCCGAATGGCATGACTAATCCCTGTATTGCTTGATACAAAATCTTTTGTGATGTCCATGTAATTACACGTTAAACATTTATTATGGCCGCACCTATAGTTACCTATGGATTTGAGCCACATCTGTTGGTGGTTCATTTGACTAATACTTTCTCCTTCGTTTTTGCTCCTGCTATAAAAGAGACTAGATGATAAAGCTGCTCCAAGTGAGGGGCCCTTCCTGGAGACTACGGCTATGCCATCTGATACAATTTCTTTCAGTATGGGATCCGTTTCCAACACGGGGATATATTTATTTATAATGTGTTTAATTTTTCCAAACTGTACACTATAAGGGGTGACAAAACGGTTTTCTAGAGTTTTTATTTTTATTAAGGCTTTTGTTATCGCTCTGCATATCTGTTGCCATTACTTGGGGGTTATCATCTACTCTACTAGTTGTGTTTCTCCTTGAATATTTTGTCAGCTCCGTCCTGCTGATCTTGTCCACTCTGCTGCATGCCTTTTCTAGGACCGGGGTTGAATATCCCCGGTCCTTAAATCTAACCATTAACTCTTTGTCGACTGTTTTTAAAGTGTTATCATTGGAACAATTTCTTTTAAAACGGCACATTTCCCCAAAAGGAATATTTAGCAAAACGTGCCTGGGGTGGCAGGAGGATGCCAGCAGGATGGAGTTGGTAGCTGTCTCCTTTCTATAGGTTGTGATCTCAATCTGTGACTCTACCTCACTAACCGTAATGTCCAAAAAATTAACTTTGGCGCCCCCAAATTGGTATGTAAATCATAGATTGAGATCATTGGAACTGATGTAATGTACAAAATCTTTGAATTCCTCTTCTGAGCCCTTCCATATTAGTAGCAGATCATCGATAAATCTGCCAGCCCAGTGTATTTTGTTAAACATACCAAGCAAAGAAAGCAGACAGTGGGATGGATAGGTTAGAAAGGGGTCAGGACATAATGGTGGGTGGAGAGGAGTCCTGTGGGGGGAGGTTAAGAGCAGTGGATAAGGAGATTCATGCGTTACAAACCAACTGTAAAAATAAATGTAGCCCGAAAAATTGTAATCACAATAATTCAAAAAATTCCATTAGCCCCAATAACTCAATAACTACAATAAGCCCCATTAACTCAAAAAATACCATTAGCCCCAATAACTTATATAGTACAATTAGCCCTTATAACTCAAATAACATTACCCCAATAACTCTGAAAATCACATTAGTGAGACTATATGTGTAAAACTTAATGGAAATGGAAAGTGTATGTTCACAAATGCCAGAAGCCTAGCAAATAAAATGGGGGAGCTTGAGGCCTTGATACTGGAGGAACATATTGATATAGTTGGGGTCACTGAGACATGGCTGGACTCCTTGCATGACTGGGCCGTTAATCTGCAGGGGTTTACATTGTTTCGCAAGGATAGAATGAACAGAAAAGGTGGTGGAGTCTGTATGTAAGAAGTGGTATGAAAGTCAGTGTGAACGATGCCATAGTGTGTGATGATTCTGAGGATGTGGAATCACTGTGGGTAGAATTACAAAAGGAGGGAAATACTGAAAAAATATTTGGGGTAATCTACAGACCCCCCTAATATCACAGAAGAGATAGAAGGTCAGCTGTATAAACAAATAGAGAGGGCCGCCCGGGCAGGTACAGTGGTAATAATGGGAGATTTTAACTATCCAGATAAAGATTGGGGCCGGGGGCTGGCTAAAACTACAAAGGGGAGAAAATTCCTAAATTTATTGCAGGATAATTTTATGGGCCAGTTTGTGGAGGACCCAACAAGAAGTGATGCCTTGTTGGATCTGATCATTTCCAACAATGCAGAGCTGGTTGGTAATGTAACTGTGAGGGAAAACCTTGGTAATAGCGACCACAATATAGTTACTTTTGACTTAAAATGTAGAAAACAAAGACAGACGGGGAAAGCAAAAACATATAACTTTAAAAAGGCAAATTTCCCTGGGCTTAGAGCTGCACTACAGGGCATAGACTGGGGGGGAGGTGTTCTCAAATACTGATACAGAAGGTAAATGGGACATCTTTAAATCCACTCTAAATAACTATACAGCTAAATATATACCAAAGGGGAACAAATATAAATGATTAAAACTAAATCCTACATGGCTGACAAATGAGGTTAAAAGAGCAATAAACAACAAAAAAATAGCCTTCAAAAAATTCAAATCTGATGGGTCAGCTATAACATTTAAACAGTGCAAGGAGCTTAATAAAATCTGTAAAAATGTAATAAAAACAGCAAAAATTCAAAATGAGCGACAGGTGGCCAAAGAAAGCAAAACTAATCCTAAATATTTTTTTAGATATATAAATACAAAAAAAACAAGGACAGAGCATGTAGGACCCCTTAATAATGATAATGGGGAGGTTGTCACGGGCGATCAAGAGAAGGCGGAGCTACTGAATGGGTTCTTTAGTTCTGTATATACTATGGAAGAAGGAGCTGACATTGGCCAGGTCAGTGCTGGTAACACATCATGTAATGTACTGAACTGGCTTAATGTAGAGATGGTACAAGGTAAGTTAAGTAATATAAATGTAAGCAAATCTCCAGGGCCGGATGGACTACACCCAAGAGTTCTTAGAGAGGTAAGTTCAGTAATATCTGTACCCTTGTTCATGATATTTAGAGATTCTCTGGTGTCTGGTATTGTGCCAAGGGACTGGCGCAAGGCTAATGTGGTACCAATCTTCAAGAAGGGCTCTAGGTCTTCGCCAGGCAATTATAGACCGGTAAGTCTAACGTGCATTGTAGGTAAATTGTTTGAAGTACTTATAAGGGATTACATACAGAAATACATAGGGGATAATAGTATTATAAGTGATATCCAGCATGGGTTTACTAAGGATAGAAGTGGTCAAACCAATCTAATTTGCTTTTATGAAGAGGTGAGTAGAAGCCTTGACAGAGGAATGGCTGTGGATATAGTGTTTCTGGATTTTGCCAAAGAGTTTGATATTTTCCCTCACAGACGTCTGACAGGTAAGTTAAGGTCCTTGGGCTTGGAAACTTTAATTTGTAACTGGATTGAACACTGGCTCATGGATCGTACCCAGAGAGTGGTGGTCAATGATTCGTACTCTGATTGGTCCCCGGTTATTAGTGGTGTACCCCAAGGTTCAGTACTGGGCCCGCTGCTGTTTAATTTATTTATCAATGATATAGAGGATGATATTAACAGCTCTGTTTCTATCTTTGCAGATGACACCAAGCTTTGTAGCATGGTACAGTCTATAGAGGATGTGCATAAGTTACAAGATGACTTGGATAGACTAAGTGTCTGGGCATCCACTTGGCAAATGAGGTTCAATGTGGATAAATGTAAAGTTATGCATCTGGGTACTAATAACCTGCATGCGTCGTATGTCTTAGGGGGGATTAAACTGGCAGAGTCACTGGTAGAGAAGGATCTGGGTGTACTTGTAGATCACAGACTACAGAATAGCATGCAATGTCAGGCTGCTGCTTCCAAAGCCGGCAGGATATTGTCATGTATCAAAAGAGGCATGGACTCAAGGGACAGGGACATAATACTCCCCCTTTATAAAGCATTGGTACGGCCTCATCTGGAATATGCTGTTCAGTTTTGGTCGCCAGTTCATAAAAGGGACACTGCGGAGTTGGAAAGGGTGCAGAGACGCGCGACTAAACTAATATGGGGCATGGAACATCTTAGCTATGAGGAGCGATTAAAGGAGTTACAATTGTTTAGTCTTGAGAAGAGACGTTTAAGGGGGGATATGATAAACGTATATAAGTATATAAATGGCCCATACAAAAAATATGGAGAAAAACTGTTCCAGGTTAAACCCCCCCAAAGGACGAGGGGGCACTCCCTCCGTCTGGAGAAGAAAAGGTTTAGTCTAAAGGGGCGACACGCCTTCTTTACTGTGAGGACTGTGAATTTATGGAACGGTCTACCTCAGGAACTGGTCACAGCAGGAACAATTAACAGCTTTAAAACAGGGTTAGAAACATTCCTGGAACAAAATAACATTAATGCTTATGCTTACACCCTTCCCTTCAATTCCCTGGTTGGACTTGATGGACGTATGTCTTTTTTCAACCATACTAACTATGTAACTATGTAATCTAGAAGCCGACAAAAGAAACATGAATCTCATTGATGGATACATCTTTAACAATATATCTTTAAGAATGGCATCAACATAATAATGTTTGTATGTATGTATAGATAATGTTTATGCGACAAATATGAACCTGATTCTGATTCAAGCTACTCCGTTTGCCAGTATATCCAAGCCACCCACCTGATTGCAGCCAACACGTCTCTTTAAGGTTCTTCCATGTTTTCCAAGTATTCTTGTAATTTTAACGAATTGATGACGTATCAGGTCATGTGACCTGGCGCTCTTGTATTTTAACTTGTATGATACACACAATATGTCAGTCTACGATTGAGCACTTGTGTGTGAAATGCGTCACATTGTCCTCTGTCGAGTGATCTCTGTGAATTTTCCAATAAAGAACAAGCTTTTATCCGCAAGCCTAGCGCTGGACAATCCTTTTCTTCTGCATCGCTTTGGGCCGAGGGCGGGACCGGCGTGTCCGTGCGCAGGTGTGGTTGAATAGATCGGTGTAGTGAGCGACACTGAAGTTTGCAAATAAAAATTTTTTAAACTAAATAAAATATATTCCAATTAGTTGAGTAGAACTGCCATACATGCGTAATAGTTATAATATCTAACCTCCACTATATTAAGTGTATTCAAGTAAGGCACACAATCCAACACTTTATTCCTCGATTTTATATATAAACCATAAACAGAGCAGATAGTGTCTTCTTGGTCTCTTCTTCCTGATGTGGATCTATAAAGATATAAGAAAAAATGTGTATTAGTATACAATAATTATATTTTACTCTGTGTAGCAGCTTTGGATTACAGGAAACAAGATTTCATGTGGTTCCCCCTGGTTACTGCACTCCCTGTCACACCTGAAACAATGTTAAAGTCCACATTGAGGCCTTTTGGTTTTAGTGAGTCCAACTCGTGGATCCACCACATTTCCTTATATATATATATATATATATATATATATATATATATATATATATATATATATATATATATATATATATATTATATATATATAATATATATATATATATATATATATTATATATATATATATTATATATATATATATATTATATATATATATATATTATATATATATATATTATATATATATATATATATTATATATATATATATATATATATATATAT
Organism: Hyla sarda; assembly: GCF_029499605.1. Taxonomy (NCBI): domain Eukaryota; kingdom Metazoa; phylum Chordata; class Amphibia; order Anura; family Hylidae; genus Hyla; species Hyla sarda. Next base: position 135,268,578 of record NC_079193.1, on the reverse strand, counting down.
ATATATATATATATATATATTATAGATAATATAGAAGGGCCAGCCTATCCCCCTCCCCCTCTCACCGGTGCTGGCACAAAATCGATCGCCATATATTTCAGATCGCTTTCAGAATATTTATATTCAAGAAAATGTTTTGAAACCGGAAGGTCTGTTTTACCTTTCCTTATGCTATATCTATGGTTGGTTGTTCTAGTCTTTAAGCTCCATGCAGTCTGCCCCACATATAACATCTTGCATGGGCACATAAGTAAATATATAACCCATGTAGAGTCACACGTGAGGAAGTATTTACACGAGTATTTACGTTGGGTAGCCGGATGTACAAAGGAAGGCCCCTTCATCATTAAGTTACAATTTATACAGGACAGACAAGGATAGGATCCCAATCTTTTGGGAGCTAAAAAGGTCTGTCCTGTTTTTTTATCAGATACAATTTCGGCTTTCACTAACTTGTCCTTAATATTCTGCCCTCTCCTATATGACATGAGCGGACCCGTTGAGAACTCAATTTCATCAAAATTATTTTTCAATATATGCCAATGTTTGTTTAATATTTTCACAATTTGTCCACTCATGTCATAATAGGTTGAGGTAAAAGGAATACGTTTATTGGTAATTTGTGGTTTTTTCACAAATGTGGATTCTCTGTCTAGAGTTTCCACCGTCCTTCTATGTAGTGTCGAGATTTTTTTTTTAAGACACTTCATCATCCACCACTCTCTTCACCCTTAGTATTTGGCTATAGGGGAGTGATTTAACCATACTCCTAGAGTGGTGGCTGTTGAAGTGTAAAAGTGTATTTTTAACTGTGGGCTTCGTATACAGTTGTGTTTGTAGTTTGCCATCTCTTTTGATTACCAATACATCTAAGAAACTAACTTCATGAACATTGTGAAATTAATACTGGAGTCTATATTGTTAAGAAACTCATGGAACAATTCTTCAACTGTCCCTTCCCAATGCCTGAAACGTTGGGATCGATAGATGATGTCCTCCTCCAGGGTGGCCACAGAGATTTGCATACATAGGTGCCACATTTGTCCCCATGGCAGTGCCGGTTAACTGTAAATATTTGTTATCAAAAACAAAATAGTTTGTTTAAAAAAAGGTCCAAAAACTGTAGAACAAAATCTTGCAATCTTTTTTTACTGCCCTTAGGCCTCTTTCATTTCAAATGGATGTATATAGGCTTGAAAGGTCTAGGGAGACCAGGATTGTGTGATCTGTGGTACATATAGACTTAATTTTTAACAAAAAAAAACATTAGTATCTTTAATATATGAAGCTGTCTGAAAAACAAATGGTCTCAGCACCCTGTCCAAAAGGATTGATGCCTTGCTCAGTACTGCATCTCGACCTGAAACTATAGGTCTCCCGGGGGTTTGCAGAGCGACTTATGGATCTTAGGTAACATATACAGTCTAGGTGTAATAGGATATTTGATTATCAATAAGTCCCTCTGCGAATGCCCCCTCCACTATGGTGATTAGCCGTCCCATTATTTCCTTCACTGGATCTCCTTCTAATTGTTTGTAAGTACATGACGCATTCTAATCATGAAGTTAGTTTCTTAGATGTATTGTTAATCAAAAGAGATGGCAAACTACAAACACAACTGTATACCAAGCCCACAGATAAAAATACTTTTACACTTCAACAGCCACAGGTTAAATCACTCCCCTATAGCCAAATGCTACGGGTGAAGAGAGTGGTGGATGATGAAGTGTCTTTAAAAAAATCTCTTGACACTACATAGGACGGTGGAAACTCTAGACAGAGAATCCACATTTGTGAAAAAACCACAAACTACCAATAAACGTATTCCTTTTACCTCAACCTATTATGACATGAGTGGACAAATTGTGAAAATATTAAACATTGGCATATATTGAAAAACAATTTTGACGAAATCGAAGAGTTCTCAACGGGTCCGCTCATGTTATATAGGAGATGGCAGAATATTAAGGACAAGTTAGTGAAAGCCGAGATTGTATCCCAAAAGATTAGGATCCTATCCTTGTCTGTCCTGTATAAATTGTAACTTAATGATGTAGGGGCCTTCCTTTGTACATCCGGCTAACCAACGTAAATACTCATGTAAATACTTCCTCACATGTGACTCTACATGGGTTATATATTTATTTATTTGCCCATGCAAGATGTTATACATGGGGCAGACTGCATGGAGCTTAAAGACCAGAATAAACAAGCATAGATATAGCATAAGGAAAGGTAAAATCGAGCTTCTGGTTTCAAAACATTTTTTTGAATATAAACATTCTGAAAGGGATCTGAAATATATGGCGATCGATTTTGTGCCAGCACCGGTGAGAGGGGGAGATAGGCTGGCCCTTCTAAAAAAAAATAAATAAATAAATAAAAATAAAACGGAAATGTGGTGGATCCACGAGTTGGACTCACTAAAACCAAAAGGCCTCAATGTGGACTTTAACATTGTTTAAGGTGTGACAGGGAGTGCAGTAACCAGGGGGAACCACATGAAATCTTGTTTCCTGTAATCCAAAGCTGCTACACAGAGTAAAATATAATCATTTTATACTAATACACATTTTTTTCTTATATCTTTATAGATCCACATAAGGGAGAAGAGACCACGGAGAAGAAACTATCTGCTCTGTTTTATGGTTTATATATAAAATCGAGGAATAAAGTGTTAAATAAAGAGTTGGATTGTGTGCCTTACTTTAATACACTTAATATAGTGGAGGTTAGATATTATAACTATTCATGTATGTCAGTTCTACTCAACTAATTAAAATATATTTTATTTATTTTATTTTAAATATTTTTTTTTATTCAAGTTATTTTTTTTTTTTTTTTTTTATCAAATATGTACACAATGTATAAATGCTCAGGTATAAAATGTCTGTTGCTGCTGAAATAGCAGGCACACTCCTTGGTATATGTAGGTGGGTAGACAAGGACATGTAGGGACTCTCCAATGTCACTGTCCCCGTTGACAGTCACCACTCGAGATCAGAGAGGACTCCGAGTGGTGACATTCCTACAGATAAGGGAGTTTCAGTGCCAAAAAAAGGAGCCTGAGCTTATGACTTTGGGCATTTTCCAGCAGAAAAATGAGCCCTCCGGTAAAAAAAATATTCTTTTTTTTTTTAAAGTATTTAAAAAAAAACACTTTTTTTTTTTCTTTTTTCCTCAAAATTTATATATATATATATATAATATATATTTACTCTTTATTTCACTTTTTTTTTTTCAAATTCATTTTCCTCTTTTTCCAATTGATCGAGTATAGAACTGACCTCCATGCATTCAATATATGAGTAAAAAGATATACTATAATATACATTGTTTTGATAAGTGTGTGTTTGAGTTTGGCATATAGTCTGAACAGGAACTTGTTAAGGTAATCTATAGCGCCGGCTCTGAGGCTCACACTGAGGCTGAATAGCCAGAGTGGTAGCCAAGATAACGAGCAACGCCAATGCAGTAGTATGTGAAAGCGGTCATGTGATCCGAGGAGAGTCAAGTCACATGACAGCCCTGGATCCGGACCCTATCTCACACAGGCATAGTGGCGTTTTTACCCACGCCAACAGATGCCATGACACTAACAGAGCAGGTAAGAGTCTATCTCCTTGTTTTATGTACATCAATATAGTTGTTCAGGTGTTATATATTATTATAATGAAATTGGAGCAGAATATTTCAAGCATTTTAATGTTTTTAAATCACTTGTATGCACTTTAATGCACATGTATACACTTTGAGAAGGAGGCACAATTAAGATATGTAATGTACAACTGGAATGTTTTGTACATGATATTTATGAAATTTTTGAGATCTTTGTATAATTATCACTTAATTTGCAATTTAATGTATTGTTCACATGGGTATTTAAACCCCTTACTGGTGTGTGGCACTAAGCTTGAGAATGGCTCCATAGGAGCAGAAACATTGCTTGTACTGATGTGACAGAAATAAACCCACAATTTTTTCACTGATTTTTGGAGTGCCGCGTTGTTGCTGGATACGATATATAGATATATATATATATATATATATATATATATATATATATATATATATATATATATATATATTTATTTTTTATTTTTTATTTTACGTATGTGTGTATATTGTAGTGTGTGTGTATATGTGTGTATATATATTTATATTATATTATAAATTATTTATAAATAATTTGTTTTTTGTTTTTTTTCTCACATAATTGACACACTATTGCACATGAATATCTCAGGTTTAGCTTTGCATGCTTAGGAAGGATCCATGCTTTTCTTGGAGCTAAAAGGCTGTGTTGTAAATACCACACCACCATAAGCTGCTGCTTTCTTTTTGGGAAATGGCTATTTCCTGATGGAGTTTCATCCAACTGAAAGTCCCAGGATCCCTTGTTTGTAAGTTCACTTTTCACCCTCCCACACATCAGCCACTCCACCCATTGAAGCCATCAGGGAATATTCCCTCCAGCCTTGTGGAGATCTTCCAATCCCCCCTTCCAGCAGTTGTTCCACCCATTGAAGCAGGCAGGCTCTCTTTCAACACCTGTTGAAACAAGGGGTAACCATAAACCTCAAGGGAAACACCAGAGTCACTGGTATATGATGTTTGTATATATGAGAGCCGTGCTTATATTAGATTTTATGAAATATTTTATTAAAATTCTTGCATTAAAAATGGTATTAAAATGCACAAAACTAGATTCCTCTTACTCCAAATTGACAACCACTAGTTTACAACCCTGGGATTGGGAACATAACTTATACGACGTCTGGCGTTTGCAGCACCCAGATGAAAAAGACTTCACACATTTATCACCTGCACATGGGTCGTACTCCAGGCTAGACATGTTCCTTGTGGGACAACCACTTTTAAGCACTGTTTTAGAGACTGATATTAATACCATATCATGATCGGACCATGCAAGCGTAACGCTCTCCCTTGCTGATGCTGTGTCCTCAAGAGGAACTGACTGATACGCCATTGGTATGATTCTCTAATCACATGGAACATACTCTCAAGAACTATCCACTGATATTTTTCCTTTAATGCCCACTCCACCGAATCACCTGTTCTTTTATGGAACTGTCATAAGGCAGTTATCAGAGGCCTCTGTCTTAAATATAGCTCCATCCTAAAAATGAAAAAAAGAACACCACATTCACTCCATCCTGACTAAGATTAGAGCTCTAGAATCCACAAACAAAGCACACCCCCTAGACACCGCTACCTCTCCCTTAGTGTCCTTGAGGAGAGAATTCCGTTGTCTTATGCTCTCCGACTATGAGAAATCACTCTGCAAAACCAAAATAGAGATACTGCTAGCAGAATAATAAAGCAGGGAAACTACCTGCTAGACGTCTTAAAAAAACAACTGAAATCCCGAATTCCCTGCCTCACTCATCCCATAACCAACCAACAGCTATTCACGCCCAAAGAAATAGCAGATGGTTTTTAGGCATTTTACTTCACGCTCTATAACTTAGAAAGATCTATACATCACCTCCTCCAAATGCCAAAAACGGCACTTCAACAATACTTAGACACTCTTCAATTGCCATCCCTTACAACTTCCCAACTTGAAGATTTAAACCGCCCTGTCACTGCCACTGAGATCCAAAAAGTGATTCATTCACTACCTCTAGGGAAATCACCAGGCCCAGATGGCTTTTCCAGCTCCTATTATAAAACCTTTTGCACCCTTCTCTCCCCTCACTTATCCGCTTTCTGCAACCATGCTATTTCTACAAATTCCCTAACCTAAGAGAATCTGCAAGCCCTTATCACTACAATCCCCAAACCCGGCAAAGACCCTGAATTTCCCCAAAACTATAGACCAATATCCCTCTTAAATCAAGATGTGAAAATATTAGCAAAATTGATAGCGGTACGTTTGTCCACACACCTTCCCCATCTTATTAAACCAGATCAGGCAGATTTTGTTTCAGAGCGCCAAACATCGGACAATACTAGAAGGTTGCTCAACATTTTCCATCACAGAGGTCCATGATACCCCATCTCTGATTCTTGCATTAGATGCCGAGAAGGCATTCGACCGCCTTAAATGGTCTTTCGCTTTTGCGGTCTTGAAAAAAATGGGTTTGAGGGTTGTATACACTCTGCTATAACCTCTCTATACTCTACCCCCACCACTAGAGTGCTTGCTAATGGAGCCCTATCTGAGGAATTCTGTATCACCAATGGATCTAGACAGTGATGCCCTCAGTCCCCCCTCATCTACATATTGTCCCTGGAACCATTAGCTCAAGCGATCCGATTGGACTTTAATATATTAGGGATCAGTTTTTGTTTTCCCCACACTATCTCGTTATATGCGGACGATATCATACTTACCCCAGCCAACCCCCTCCTCTCCCTCCCTAATGTGCTTTGTCACATTAATGTATTTGGCATGCACTCCTTTTATCTTCTGAACAATACAAAAATCCAGGCATTTACTATTAAACGTCGCAGCTTCAACTGTGGACCACTTACGCTCTCAACATGATTTTGATTGGCGTACGCACGGTTTAGACTACTTAGGAGTTCATCTTTCCTACCCGCACTCGACCCTATACCGACATAATTATGAGCCCCTCCTCTCAGACCTTCTAACTGAAACTCGCAGATTATCCCAATTTGAGGTATCCTGGATAGGCAGAGTAGCCACTTTTAAAATGTTCCTCCTCCCCAAGCTACTATATAAATTCTGCACACTTCCTATAGCCCTCCCGAACACTTTCTTCCGTACAGCACATTCCATTCTTATGGACTTTATTTGGGCGGGAAAAAAACCTAGAATTGCAGCTACTCTTTTAATGAAAGCCCCAAACACAACAGGTTTGGGAATCCCGGACATGAAAAATTACTATCTCTCCACGTTGATCTCTCAACTTAAGCATTGGTGGAATGCCACTCCATCATCACGTTGGGCCCAAATAGAGCAGGCCTTTCTTCCGCATTGCCCCTTACGCGATCTCTTATTGCTCCCAATCTGGGATATACCATGCCGCATATACATAATCCTATAGTCACTATGTCCCTATCAGCATGGACAACCTTTCTGACAAAGCTACAGGTGAACACCCATACTAACCTCAATGACTTACCTTTATCTCTTCTGCAACTCACTGCACCAGACTTATCCTTCACTACTTGGATAGCAAATGGGATTACAGATATAGGCCTCCTTTATGATAATGGCTCTCTAATGACTTTTGACGTTCTATGCCACAGTTATCAGCTACCCACCAAGGACTTTTATAAATATCTTCGCCTGAGACACATCCTATCTTTTGTCAAACCAACTCACCTAGGCATTGATGCCCTGACTCTAAAAAAAACCTTTTTCCCTCTACGAAGGGCCTCAAATGTAACTACAGATCCTTAACCCAATCTGACATCTGTACTAAAAGCTACCCACTGAGATTATGGGACAGAGACTTAATAATGGACATTGTTATTGCTGATTGGCGAGATGCATTTAGAAACATAAATACAGCCTTCCAATGTTCTTCACACAGGGAGTCTGCTTATAAAACGATATCAAGATGGTATTTCACCCTGGATAAGATAGCTAGGGCATACCCTGGCACTTCTGACCAGTGCGGACAAAGAGGCACCCTACTTCACATCTTATGGCAGTGCCCTGTAATACTTACCTTTTGGAAACAATGGGGGACGTGTATCATTATTTGTGTATGGTAGAAGCATTTTACCCCTTTTACCGAACTCTAAATTATGTGCAGAAGCGCTAAATTTATCAATCAAGCGCAGAGAGCTTCATAAATTGCGGGTAAATATAGTAATCTCCTCAATCCACTCTTTGGAAAATAGAATTGATGATTTAGAGCATCTTGCTACGTTAAGTCCAAGATGGCTTATATTTGCGCAAAAAAAACAGCTCTTGCGGCAAAATTTTGGGTGTAAAAAAAAAGTACGCAGTTAATCCATGCGTACTATAGATGTCACTCCAAGGTACCCCGATTCAGCCACATCTGGAGGACATGCTCTACCAAAACGTGCGCAAAAAAGGCTTGCGCAAAATTTTGCGCAAAAAAATACAAACAAAACAGGGGTAAAATCTTTGATACATGTCCCCCAATGTGAGGCTCTACTGCACCAAATATTCCCATTCCCGTTGATATAGTCTCTACAATCAGTACTGCTTTTTTTTTACATATAGGGTATATACCTCACCCACATAGAGATCTATACAGCATAATCTGTATAATAGCGAAAACCTTACTAGTTAGTTACTGGAAGACTTCCACTGTTACAACCATGGAACTTTTGATTAATAAATTAAATAACACTCTTATGAAAAAATAATTGCCTTTGGAGCTGGACTTACTGGTAAATTCACGCGTAGATGGGAACTCTGGAAAGCTTCGAGTTTATGCTCTGACATATAACTCCCGCTCTCTCACAAACACACATTCATTTTTGTGGTACCATTGGCCGTAATGTTCTTTACATCATATCCTAATAGACTATTGAGCTTAGGTATCACACACACTCCTACGCTGTCTTTATATATTTTGAACCCAAAAGTTGTTTGCTACTGCATATTCTTCTCTGATTATTTTAGGCAGATTGTTCGTTGTCTTGTTGACATTTTTATTTTCTTTACATTTCTTCTTACTCTGCTAACTGTATTATATCCATTGACTATTGCTTGTTTTAGGCAGCTGTGACTGTCGCTGTATTTGTAATGTTTAAAAAAAAAAAACCTTTTATAAAAAACTATTGAACGAAAACTAGTATTAAAATATGTTAATACACCTCCTCTCACAGGGCCCTTGTGGGAAGGTAAGGTAACAATAAATGTTACAAAATAAATTGACACACTACTGCACATGAATCTCAATTTAACTTCTTTCAAAAATCTGGCATTCAATACTCCGGAATTAGGATACCAGACTGACAGTCCCTCTGTCCCTCAGTTCACTCTGTTTCTAGTTGCTTCAAACAGATGAAGGTGCTGGCAGGCACTTTGCTGGGCCGAGGTCTGTGAGAGCTTTAGGATAAGCGCAGGCAGGCGCTGTTGTTGCGGCTGGTCTGTCTGCTACGGGCCCAAGGTATACCGCGCAGTGTTCACTGGAGACAGCTGACAGCTCGCCAGTGTCTGGACCTCGTGGAGTTTGGCGTCTGACGTCAGGAGCTGGATAGGTGGAAGCTGCTGATGTTGCAAATGGATATGGATATCGGACTACTGGTTCTCATAGATAGATATGGCAGTAGTCTTTTCATAGATCTAGAAGTGTTTTAGGGTACTTATAGATATACACAACCCTTTCTTCAGTAGATGTATTCATCAGTAAGGAAAAGAATCCTTTTTATATGTGCATGGTCTCAGTTAAAGATAGCAGGTGAAAAGAAATAGTTACATTGTCAGACATAATTTAGGAACGGATTCACTAAGCGAGTCTTTTGTCTTAGGACCTAATACATATTATAACACAATAGGGAGGAAAATATATTGTCGTCATTCACAGACATATAAGGTAACATGGTTGAATGGGTATATGAAATAAAAATGCATCAACAGTGAAAAATCAATATGAATAGACATACACAAGAAATGAAAATGGAAATATATGTAAAATAAAAAACATATATATATATATTTATATTACATGGTAAGATAAAAATGAATAAATTAAAATGAGTGAAGAAAAATTATATTAGTATGACCCAGAAGGCTGTAAAATGTAACAATTATGTTTTCTGTAGGGGATTCACTGCATCCTAGTGTCTTTCTTATTTTAAAGGACAGCCACTGCATCCCATGCTGTTATTCTCCGTGACGATACATTTGACAGCCTTCTGGGTCATACGAATATTGTTGTTTTTCTTCCACGCTTTTATTTAAAAAAATTATTTAGTCATTTTTATTTTGTATTTTTTTATTTGAATATATATGATTTTTTTTACCTATATTTCCATTTTCATTTCTTCTTGTGTGTGTCTATTTTTATTGAATTTTTTTTTCATTATTAATGCTTTTTTATTTTATATACCCATTCAAAATGTCTGTGAATGATGACAATATATTTTCCTCCCTATTGTGTTAGAATATGTATTAGGACCTAAGACAAAAGATCAGCTTCGTGAATCCATTCCTGGAATTATGTCTGACAATTTGTTTTCACCTGCTATCTTTAATTTAGACCATGCACATATAAAAAGGATTCTTTTCCTTACTGATGAATAATCTACTGAAGAAAGCATCGTGTATATCTATAAGTACCCTGAAATGCATCTAGATCTATGAAAACTCACTACTGCCATATAATAGATCTACCTATGCAAACCAGCAGTCCAATATCAATATCCATTTGCAACATCTGCATCTTCCACCTATCCAGCCCATTGCTCCTCAGATGCCAAACTCCACAAGTTCGGGACACCGGCGAGCGGTCAGCTGTCTCCAGTGAACACTGCGCGGTATACCTTGGGCCTGTAGCAGACAGATCAGCTGCAAAAACAGCACCTGCCAGCCCTTCTCCTACAGCTCTCAGACCTCGGCACAGCCAAGTGCCTGCCAGCACCTTCATCTGTTTGAAGCAACTAGAAACAAAGTGAATATCCAAACAGTGGGGCTGGTAACTGTTCTTTCATCTTTACAGGTGGTTTATTTGTAGTATGATAGACCACATTATGGACTCGGGCTCATAATGCCCAGGATCATGGACTGTTAGTCTGGTACCCTAATTCCAGAATATTGAATGCCGGATTTTTGAATAAAGTTAAATTGAGATATTAATGTGCAGTAGTGTGTAAATTTATTTTGAAACATTTATTGTTTATAATCTCACCTTCCCACAAGGGCCCTGTGAGAGGAGGTGTATTTATGTATTTTAATACAATTTTTATGCAAGAATTTTAATAAAATATTTAATAACATCTGATAATTAAAGCACGGTCTCTCATATATACAAACATCATGTACCAGTGACTCTGGTGTTTCCCTTGAGGTTTATGGTTACACCTTGTTTCAATATATGCATCTAACACCTAAGGTATAGGTGTTCAACCATAGTATACCTCGGTAAATTAATTGTGTGCTGCACTGTCCCATTTTCTAGTTCCCTTTTAACACCTGACTAGTGATGTAATGTCTTGGCCGTACTGCAACCAGGGAAAACCTGAGACAACACATTTTGTATGCTGTTAAAATAAACATCAGGACAAAGCTCAAAAAAACTGAAGCTTTTTATCTTATAGTGGTATTCTAGTTTTTATGTAAAAGTACAGTAAAATTTTATGTTTTCATGTTTCTACAGCTTAAATGACAGATTTTTGTTTTCTCATTTTATTTCTAAGAATTTCTTTCCAGAACAGATGGTTGCATGGTGTCAACAATTAGATGGTAGCATCCCCAAATCTGAATTACTGCAGGTAAAGATAATGCTTATTTATGTGTCTAGTTTTTAAAGTGCAAAATGCAGTGTGAAATTGGCTTCATACAGCTTAGGGAAAAAATTAAGAGACCACTGCCAAAATGTAACATAGTTCATGAGGTTGAAAAAAGACCAGAGTCCAAGTTCAACCTATATCCCTAATGAGTCCCAACTGAATTGATCCAGAGGAAGGCAAAAAACCCTCATACTAGAGGTAAAAATTCCTTCCTGACTCCAAATATGGCAGTCAGAATAAATCCCTGGATCAACATTCTGTCCCTATAAATCTAGTATACATAACCAGCGATGTTGTTATTCTCCAAAAATGCATCCAGACCCGTTTTTAACTCTCTTACAGAGTTCACCATGGCCACCTCCTCAGGCAGAGAATTCCACAGTCTCACTGCTCTTACAGTAAAGAACCCCCGTCTGTGCTGGTGTACAAACCTTCTTTACTCTAAACGTAGAGGATGCCTCCTTGTTATAGATACAGTCCTGGGTATAAATAGATCATAGGAGAGATCTCTGTACTGTCCCCTTATATATGTATACATAGTTATTAGGTCTCCCCTAAGCCTTCTTTTTTCTAAACTAACCCTAATTCTGATAATCTTTCTGGGTACTGTAGTCCTCCCATTCCCTGTCTTTGAACCCTCTCCAGCTCCACTACATCTTTCTTGTACACTGGTGCCCAGTACTGTACACAGTATTCCATGTGTGGTCTGACTAGTGATTTGTACAGCGGTAGAATTATTTCCTTGTCGTGGGCATCTATGCCCCTGTTGATGCACCCCATGATTTTATTAGCCTTGGCAGCAGCTCCCTGACACTGGTCACTACAGCTAAATTTACTGCTGACTAAGACTCCTAAGTCCTTTTCCACGTCAGTCGTCCCAAGTGTTCTCCCATTTAATACATAATCCCAGCCCGGATTTTTCCTCCCCATGTGCATTACCTTACATTTATTAGTGTTGAACCTCATTTGCCACTTCTCAGCCCAAACCTCCAACCTATCCAGATCTATTTGTAACAGTGCACTGTCCTCTATAGTGTTTACTGCTTTACAGAGTTTAGTATCATCTGCAAAGATTGTTACTTTACTATTCAACCCCTCTACAAGGTAATTTATAAATATTTTAAACAGAACAGCACCCACGACGGACCCTTGTGGTACCCCACTAGTAACAGTCACCCAATCAGAATAAGTACCATAAATAACCACCCTCTGTTTCCGATCACTGAGCCAGTTACTTACCCACTTACACACATTCTCCCCCAGCCCAATCCTTCTCATTTTATGCACCAATCTTTTATGAGGCACCGTATCAAATGCTTTGAAAAAATCCAGATATACGACACCCAGTGATTGCCCCTGGTCCAGTCTGGAGCTCACCTCCTCATAGAAGCTGATCAGGTTAGTTTGACAGGACCGATCCCCCATAAAGCCATGATAGTTTCTCAGATTTTACTATTCATAGATATATGAGTAAAAAGAACAGTAATTATAAAATCAGTTAATAAAATGAAGTTTCTACTTGAAGAGTTTGGAAATCAATATTTTGGAGGAAAACCTCGATTTTCATCATCTTTCATCAGTCTTGGTATGGTCTCCACCAGTTTGTTACATTTCTGTTGGGGGACTTTATGCCACTACTGAAACAAAATTTCAAGTAGCTCGGCTTTGTTTGATGGCTTGTGACATCCGTCTTCCTTTTGATCAAATTCCAGAGGTTTTAAAGGGTTCAGGTCAGGAGATTGGGCTGGCATTACAGGGTCTCGATCTGGTGGTCCGCTGTACACGCCTTGTTTGACCTCGCTGTGTGGCATTAAGCTGAATGAGTTGAGGAACATTGTCAGAGCAGTAAGAAGCGGTTGTTATTAAAAGGCAACCTTGTACTTTTGTTTGATTCATGCTTCTTTCACAAAGACGTATGTGCCCAATTCCAAGCTCCATTCCTCTTAAATACAATCCTTTATGGTCTTTTCCAAATTTCTTCCTTGTTTCAATTTTTTAAGGGCTTTTTTTTTTTTTTTAATATAGCTTTGCATAACTGTTTCACCCTTGAAGCCTGTTTTGTAATGCTTTTATTTATTTTATTTTTTTTATAACCCAGCTGCCAGTTTGCCCCTCTTTTTGTAGGCAAGTTGTTGATAGCATATGTGACATTCAAATGACCAATAGCTGCACATAGTTGCACACTGTAGCTATCGGGTATCACGTATTGGGGGGGGGGGTAGTTTCACCTGCCAACTAGATGTTGGCAACTGGTACATGCCCCCTCTCTTCTTAGATGACTTATTCTGAGCTAGGAGGAGGGTGGAATAAGCGCCAGGATGCAGAACAAGGAAGGCCCTTTTTTTTCATATTGAAAAGTTTTATTAATTTTAAGAAAGGACATAAAACAAAATATAAAAACAGCACAAGTGCATATCCAAGGATACAATCATGGAGAAATACAAAACAAGGAAATACACATGGAACCAAGTAAGTTAAGTACTGACTAAGGTCCCTCATGCTCGGAATCACACAATATAAAATAGTGCAAATGTGAATCAACAGTTCGAACTAAGCACAGAACCAAGAAGAGAAAAACAGCAAAGAAAAGACAGACCAAAAAGACACCACAAAGACGCAAAGAACATAGAAACAGAAGACGAACAGAAAAAAAAAACATTGGAGATAGGGAGGGGAAGGAAAGGACAGAGGGTAGAAGGGAGATAGGTCTAAAGAAAGTCAAGGAGCCACAGGGGACCCAGATGCCAACAGAGTCGGTGTCGATTTGAAAAGACAGCCAATCAAACCAGGTTTTAGTATAGCGATCATTGTCTGCAGGGGTCAAGGCAATCAATTCCTCCATACGCTGGAAGTAATTGACATTCGCAAGCCATTCCAAGTAAAGCCTTTTCTGTTCCCCTGAAAACACCTGTAGCACTTAGGATAGGAGATAGAAGCTATTTAGATCAATGTGCATTGTGCTTAAAAGGAAATAACTTTAATTTTTATAAATAAATAACTAACTTTCTTTGACCCTTTTTGAGCTTGGTTCTCTCTGGTGTTTGTATGGTTTTGCCCTGCGGTCTCTAATATTTGGATATTCTACACTGCATGTGATCAGCATTTGTAAGGGTCCTGTGGTTATCCAGCCTTTAATATTATATATAATATAGGGGTATGACTCCCAGCGTCTACAAATAGCCATGTATACACATTGTGAATGCATTTTAATAGTCTTACAGCTGTACGGTACCATGCCACACTGCAGCGTGTGAACTTAGCCTAAATGTATGAACTCATGGGGTTCAGCAGATTAAATTATGGTCTATGTAATGATATTTTGTAATTTTTGTTATCTTTACAGTTACCAAAGCTTACACATAACCACACCTCACACTATTATTTTTGTAGAATTTTTTGAATGCCAACAGCTGCCCGGAAATTCAAGGTTCTTTGCACGTTAAAGAGGTTGGAAAAAAGTCATGGAAGAAAGTATTTGTGTGTTTGAGGCGTTCTGGTCTGTATTGCTCCACAAAAGGAACATCAAAGGTAGTCTTCCCCTTGGATAATTAAAAAAAATAGTTTTTCACTTACTGTACAAACATGAATAACTGCTTGCGTTAAATGAGGATATGTTAACTAAAATGCCTTCTACTTTACACAGGAGCCAAGACACTTACAAGGAATATCTGATTTAGAGGATAGCAATATTTATTCATTGATATCTTGTAAGAAGCTGTATAATTCACCAACAGACTTTGGATTTTGTGTCAAGGTAAGGAGGTAATGAATGCATAATATACTGAAAATACATATTTTAGCAGCAAAATATGGTAATTGTGGATAATTGGTAACAAAAATTTGTCAAACACCTGTGGAGTGTTAAGGCTCCCTATACCCCTTGTTACGTTCCTTGAGGAGTGTGGTTTCCAAAATGGGGGTATTCATTTTTTTTTTTTTTTTTTTGCATTTGTCAGAACAGCTGTAACTGTCATCCCTGTGCAAATCATCCCAATCCACCCCTGTGCAAATCACCAGTTTAGGCCTCGAATGTACATGGTTCGCTATCACTCCTGAGCACTGTTGTGCACCTGCAGAGCACTTTATGTCCACATATGGGGTATTTCCGTACCCAGGAGAAATTGCATTACAAATTTTGGGGGTCTTTTTCTCCTTTTACCTCCTGTGAAAATAAAAAATATGGGGTAACACCAGCATGTTAATGTAAAAAATTACATTTTTTTACACTAACGATGGTGTAGACCCATAAAAAAAATGTGCCCCCAGCTTTTGCATAACTACAACTCCCGGCATGTACAGACAGCCAAAGGGCATGCTGGAAGTTGTAGTTGTGCCTCTAGCTGTTGCTTAACTACAACTCCCAGCATACTCTTTGGCTCTGCATGCTGTGAGTTGTTTAGCAACAGTAGGAGGCACAGCCTTACTTCCTGCTTCTGCTCTGCTGTCCCTCATCGCTTCCACTCCTGGGGCTGCCAGTGTCCACTCCCGACACCCTCTCTCGCCCTCCGGACTAGGGACAGAGCGGGTGCCGTTAGTGACTGAGGGGGTGTGTGCAGCCTTATCCAATCAGAGCTAATCTCACACACTGAACTGCTCTGGGCTGTGTGTAGAAAAGTGAGGGAGGAAGTTCTCCCCTGTATGGCTATAGATGTCACGCCTGCGGGGTAACGCCCCTTCCCAGTCTTTGAATCTGACGGAGACTGAGCAGAAAATACAGAGCAATGTCAAGGTAGAAAACTAAAAATAATAAAAATAAAGGCAGGGGTGGTTTATCATGATGGGGGCAGTGAACTGGGAGGATTTTACCCGATAGAATAGCACAACATGCTATTTGCAACAGCAACATAGCGTTGAAGCAAGAGAACAAACTAGTATAAACAGTGCCTTGTTTATGTGAATAGCTGAGCAACTTGTAGAATGACAGTAAAATCCAACCTCTGTGAGATCCTCTTTTGCACAAAGAGTTTTAGAATAGATCTTTTTCTATCATAATATGTATAAACTTTTTTTTCCTATGGCCTACTAATCTGTAGAGGTCCCTAATGGTAATTCATCCCTTTTGAGATGGGAAAAATAAAAAAACAAGCATCTTACCTGATTAGTTATGAAGGTAAAATTTAGTTTGATAACAAGTTTAGTGGTTTACCACATAACATGAACAACTTTTTTTCTATATTTCAATAATGTTACAAATCTGTTTCCCAGGCCTTTATAAAAGAGATAAATGTCTTGGAAACTAGGTGTTTGTACACCAGGGATAGGTTCCTTTTTTGTAATAATAATTTCTTAAATTATTAGTAGTTTCTAAATACCAGTTTATATTTTGTCCTTCCCTGATATATATATATATATATATATATATATATTTTTTTTTTTTTTTTTTCTCTACATGTATTGGAATGCTTAGTCAGTGTGGTAATGTGCCCTAAGACCTGTATGCACAATATGTAAAATATATTTTGATCTATATTTTAACTTGAACAATCTTCTGGCATTTTTCTTGGAAGGTTGGGGTGTTTCTTTAAGAGCATGATTAATTTGCTCCCTCCCTCTCCCTTTTCAGGAGGTCTACACAAACATTTTTACATTTGCAAAGCTTTGTGCCTAAAGTACATGCTCTATATAACTTGAAAACAGCCATGCGGAACCTATACAATAGATTCAGAAAATGACCAAAGAGAAACAATTTTTTATATAAATAATAATTTAGCACCTTATTTTGCTTGTCAGTGTACATGGAAAAGCTCTTCTGAATAGACTACAAGCTGTCTTCATCTTGTCTGGATCTCACATGGGTTTAGCTCACACTGGTAAAAGCTGGATTATACACTGGAGGGAGCAGAGCAGGGAAAGAAACACCCCCTCAGCAAATGGGTCCGAATTTCTTGTTGCTAGGACCAAAAAGGCTTGGATTACAATGTTCGTTGCAAAGTTTAAAGAGACCCTAGTGGCAGTTTTAAAACTACAACTCCCAGCATGCCTTTGGCTGTCTGGGCATTCTGGGAGTCGTAGTTTTGCAACATCTGAAGGTTACAGTTTAGAGACCACTATACAGTGGTCTCCAAACTGTGGCTTTCCAGATGCTGCAAAACTACAATTCTCAGCATGCCCAGACTGTCCAGGCATGCTGGGCGTTGTAGTTCTGCAACATCTGGCACTTCAGATGTTGCCGAACTACAACTCCCAGCATGCCGTGACAGTGGTCTCCAAACTGTGTCCCTCCAGCTGTTGCATAACTGCAACTCCTAGCATGCCCTTTGGCTGTCGGTACATGCAGGGAGTTGTAGTTTTGCAACAGCTGGAGACACACTGATAGGTAACAGACCCTAACTCAGTGTTTCCCTAACTGTGTTTCCCAACCCTTTTGCCTCCAGCTGTTGCAAAACTAAAACTCCCAGCATGTACTGACAGACCGTGCATGCTGGTAGTTGTAGTTTTGCAACCGCTGGAGGTACACTGGTGCGGAAACACTGAGTTAGGTAGCAGACCCTAACTAGGAGTTTCCCCACCAGTGTGCCTCCAGCTGTTGTAAAACTACAACTCCCAGCATGCATTATCTGTCAGTGCATGTTGGGAGTTGTAGTTTAGCAACAGCTGGATGTAAAGAGTAAAACACTCTACAGTAGAATCTCCCAATAGCGGACACTCACGGGGTATAAAAAAGTTTCCACTATTGGGAGAGGTCCCCTATTGGTGAAAAAAGGCTAAACATCTTTCTAAATGACGGAATACTGTTCTATACTCACTCCAGAGTCTACTTACTAAGGCTGGGTTCACACTACGTTTTCTCCCATACGGGAGCGCATACGGCAGGGGGTAGCTAAAACCTCGCGCTCCCGTATGCCTTCGTATGCGCTCCCGTATGTCATTCATTTCAATGAGCCGGCCGGAGTGAAACGTTCGGTCCGGTCGGCTCATTTTTGCGCCGTATGCGCTTTTACACCCGGACATAAAACCGTGGCGCAAAAATGAGCCGACCGGACCGAACGTTTCACTCCGGCCGGCTCGTTGAAATGAATGACCGACGGGAGCGCATACGAAGGCATACGGGAGCGCAAGGTTTTAGCTCCCCCCTGCCGTATGCGCTCCCGTATGGGAGAAAATGTAGTGTGAACCCACCCTTACATAACACAATAAAAAGCTAGGTATAAAATCATAATTTTGCACTGTAATAAGCCTTTAAAAAAATCTCAACAATATAATTAGGAAAAGTAATGCCAAATCATTCCCCCCCGCAATGCCGAATCATTCTCCCATCCCTCTGTTCTTCTTACTACTTACCTGGCAAGCAGGCAGTGAGGAGTGACGCACCTCTGTGCTTTACTCAATGAGGGCAACGGCTGCAGCCAGCATTGACTAGTGACTCTCTATACGTCAGTCGTCATTTTGGGACGCTGCCCTCAGTGAGTGAAGCGCAAAGGAGCGTCGCTCATCACTGCCTGCTGGCCAGGTAAGAAGAACAGGGGTATGAGGTAACGAGGAATGATTTGGCATGGTGGTGGGGGAATGATTTGGCACAGGGGGGGGGGCGTATTTGGCACACGGTGTGTGCTGTGGCTTCTACCGAGGGGCCAAGCAGGGGCCAGGGCCCCCTGGGTACCCAAGCCACTTACTGGGGTATTGGCTGTAACCCCCTGTAACCAGTGTACAAGGTAGGGCGGCACATATGCCCGATTGTCCCCTATTGTTAGTGTTTTGTCGACTATTGGGTGTGTCAATGACTGCTATTGGGAATGTCCCCTATACAGAGAGTGCAAATACATTAAGCCCTATGGGACTCTGTCGGGGAATTGAAAACTGGCCGCTATTGGGAGGTGTCTCCTAATACTGGGTGTCCACTAAGGGAGATTTCACTGTATATACACATACCCTTACACAATTACCCCCTTCCCCCAAAAAATTGAAAATAGTCTCGTACGACACGATTTCCTAAATGGAGGCTCCAGCTGTTGCAAAACTTGGGAGAGATTGCGCTGCAAATTTATTGGGGGGCTTTTTCTCCTTTTACCCTTATGAAAAGGTGAAGTTAGGATCTACACCAGCCTGTTAGTGTAAAAATGTGTTTTTTACACGAACATGCTAGTGTTACCCCATACTTTTCGTTTTCATAAGAAGTAAAATGGAAAAAAAAAATTGTAACAACATTTCTCCCAAGTATGGAAATACCCCATATGTGGACGTAAAGTGCTCTCCGGGCGCACAACAGTGCTCAGGAGTGATAGCGTACCATGTACATTTGAGGCCCAAACTGGTGATTTGCACAGGGGTGGCTGCAGGTTACAGCAGTTCTGACATAAACAAAAAAATAAAACTCACATGGGACCCCATTCTGAAAACTACACCCTTCACGGAACGTGACAAGGGGTATAGTGAGCCTTAACACCCCACAGGTGTTTGACAAATTTTCATTAAAATTGGACATGAAAATTAAAAATGTTTGTTTTTTTCACTAAAATGCTGATGTTACCCCAAAGTTTTTCACAAGGGGCAATAGGAAAAAAGCCCCCCAAAATATGTAACCCCATTTCTTCTGAGTAAGGAAATACCCCATATAACGATGTAAAGTGATCTGCGGGCGCTCTACAGGGCTCAGAAGAAAAGGAGCGCCATTGGGCTTTAGGAGAGAGAATTTGGCTGGAATTGAAGGCCATGTGCGCTTACAAAACCCCAATGCTGCCAGAACAGTGGACCCCCCTACATGTGGCCCCATTTTGGAAACTACTCCCCTCACAGAATGTAACGAGGTGCAGTGAGTATTTACACTCCAAAAGTGTCACATATTTTTGGAACAGGGGTCTGTGAAAATGAAAAATGTAATTTTTAATTTGCACAGCCCAATGTTACAAAGATATGTCAGACACCTGTGGGGTGTAAATGCTCACTGCACCCTTTGTTACATTCCACGAGGGGTGTAGTTTCCAAAATTGATCACATGTTGGGGTCCACTGTTTTGCCACCATGGGGGCTTTGAAAAAGCACATGGCCCCCGACTTCTATTCCAACCAAATTCTCTCTCCAAAGCCCAATGGTGCTCCTTCTCTTCTGCGCATTGTAATTCGCCTGCAGAGCACTTTACATCCACATATGGGGTATTTCCATACTCAAAAGAAATTTTTACAAATTTTGGGGGCCTTTTTCTCCTATTACCACTTGTGAAAATGAGAAATTTGGGGTAACATCAGCATTTTAGTGAAAAATCAGATTTTTCATTTTCATGTCCCATTTAACAAAAGTTCATCAATCACCTGTGGGGTGTTAAGGCTCACTGTACCCCTTGTTGCATTCCTTGAGTAGTGTAGTTTCCCAAATAGTGTGCCATATGGGTGTATTTTGCTGTTCTGGCACCATGGAGGCTTCCTAAAAGCAACATGCTCCTGAAAAAAAACCATTTCAGCCAAATTTGCTCTCCAAAATACCATTGTCACTCCCTCCCTTCTGAGCCCTCTAGTGCACCCACAGAGCACTTTACATCCACATATCCACAGATTTTGGTGGGCTTTTTCTTTTTTTTTTACCCCTTGTAAAAATAAAAAGTATGGGTACACAAGAACATGTTGTAAAAAAAAAGATTTAGAATTTTCGCCTCCATTTTGCTGCTTTTCCTGTGAAACACCTAAAGGGTTAACAAACTTTCTGAATCTCATTTTGATTATTTTGAATACGCAGATTTTGAAATTTTCATGAAAATTGCTGCTAAACTTCAAAAAGTAAAAACATGTTAACTTTATGATGCAAACATAATTTATATATTGATTCACATAAACAATGAGGGACATTTATCAATGTTTGCTTATGTATTCTTTTTTTTAGTAATTTTTTCCTTACTTTTTTTTTGCTTATGTGCGACGTATTTATCAACTGGTTTCAGCCTGTTGATAATTTTCTTTCACGTAAGCAATTTTTCCTTTTTTACTTTGGTAGTAGCTTTTTCTGCTCCATGTTTGAGCCGGAGTAAATTTAGTCAATTTTTAACGCTGTTGCGACTTTCTTTTGCGCAGTTGCGACTGTCGCAGTTAATAAATACCTGACTACCCGTAGTCCATTTTAAAATTATTACTACATAGTAAATTTTAGGAAAACTTGCTTTTCTCACTTTCCAGTCAAAATGTCGCACGAAAAATCGTGTAGTCGCAGTTGCGACAATTTTGCGACAATTATAGTAAAGAAAACCTGACTAAACCCGTTGATAAATGTCCATAAATATATCGAATTTGCTTGTGAGGAAAATAGACATACCAAGTATCAATGACATTTTACCACTAACATAAAGTAGAATACGGTATGTCACGAAAAAACTCTCTCTCTATCAAATTCATAAGTAAAAGCATCCCAGGGTTATTAATTAATGCATAGAGTAGATTAGTAAAACATGCTCTGGTCCTTAACCCCTTAAGGACCGGAGGTTTTTCCGTTTTTGCATTTTCGTTTTTTGCTCCTTGCCTTTAAAAAATCATAACTCTTTCAAATTTACACCTAAAAATCCATATGATGGCTTATTTTTTGCGCCACCAATTCTACTTTGTAATGACGTCAGTCATTTTGCCCAAAAATCTATGGTGAAGCGGGAAAAAAAATCATTGTGCGACAAAATTTAAAAAAAAACGCTGTTTTGTAACTTTTGGGGGCTTCCGTTTCTACGTAGTACATTTTTCGGTAAAAATGACACCTGATATGTATTCTGTAGGTCCATACGATTAAAATGATACCCTACTTATATAGGTTTGATTTTGTCGGACTTCTGGAAAAAATCATAACTACATGCAGGAAAATTAATACGTTTAAAATTGTCATCTTCTGACCCCTATAACTTTTTTATTTTTCCGTGTATGGGGCGGTATGAGGGCTCATTTTTTGCGCCGTGATCTGAAGTTTTTAACGGTACCATTTTTGCATTGATAGGACTTATTGATCGCTTTTTATTCATTTTTTCATGATATAAAAAGTGACCAAAAATGCACTATTTTGGACTTTGGAATTTTTTTGCGCGCACGCCATTGACCGTGCGGTTTAATTAACGATATATTTTTATAATTCGGACATTTCCGCACGCGGCGATACCATTTATGTTTATTTTTATTTTTATTTACACTGTGTTTTTTCTTTTATGGGAAAAGGGGGGTGATTCAAACTTTTAATAGGGAAGGGGTTAAATGATGTTCACTTTTTTTTTGCACTTTTTTTTTGCAGTGTTATAGGTCCCATAGGGACCTATAACACTGCACACACTGATCTTTTACATTGATCACTGGTTTCTCATAAGAAACCAGTGATCGATGATTCTGCCGCATGACTGCTCATGCCTGGATCTCAGGCACTGAGCTGTCATTCGGCGATCAGACAGCGAGGAGGCAGGTAGGGGCCCTCCCGCTGTCCTGTCAGCTGTTCGGGATGCCGCGATTTCACCGCGGCTATCCCGAACAGCCCACTGAGCTAGCCGGCATGCTTTCGGTTTCACTTTAGACGCGGCGTTCAACTTTGAACGCCGCGTCTAAAGGGTTAATAGCGCGCGGCACAGCGATCAATGCCGCGCGCTATTAGCCACGGGTCCCGGCCTCTAACAACGCCGTGGCCCCGCGTTATAGATCGGGAGTGGACACATGACGTTCCAGTACGTCATGTGTCCTTAAGGGGTTAAAGGGGTACCCGGTGGAAACGTGTGTTTTTTTTTTTTTTTATTAACTGGTGCCAGAAAGTTAAACAGATTTGTAAATTACTTCTTCTATTAAAAACATCTTAATCCTTCCAGTACTTATTATCGGCTGAATACTACGGAGGAAATTATTTTCTTTTTGGAACACAGTGCTCTCTGCTGACATCTCTGTCCATTTTAGGAACTGTTCAGAGTAGGAGAAAATCCCCATAGCAAACATATGCTGCTCTGCACAGTTCCTAAAATGGACAGAGATGTCAGCAGACTGTGCTCTTGATGTCAGCGGAGAGCACTGTGTTCCAAAAAGAATTTCCTCTGTAGTATTCATCAGCTAATACGTACTGGAAGGATTAAGATTTTTTAATAGAAGTAATTTACAAATCTGTTTTAACTTACTGTCACCAGTTGATAAAAAATAAATAAAAAGTGTTCCACAGGAGTACCCCTTTAAGGTCATAATGGCTTCGTCTTTAAGGGGTTAAGTAGGTATTGGTTATTAAGAAGGTATTAAATATTTTTTTTAAATTATCGACCGTAACGCTATAAGCCTCATACTACTAGGTTTATGTTTGTATTAAAACTATTTAAAAAGGGCAAAACAATATTTTAAACATTTTATTTTAAACCTTTTATTTTAAAAATATATTTTAAATATTTTATTCCTCTTTTGTCAATTGTTCTTGGGTATAATCAGATTTTTTTCTGTGTTCTGTAGAAGTTAATTTTGGTTCTGTAAGTTAAATATACAACATAGGCTCATTTTCTTTTCCTGTAGCCCAACAGAGTCCTAACAGATGTTAAAGAGATGAGATTTCTGTGTGCAGAAGATGAACAAACTCGGACATGTTGGATGACTGCTTTCAGACTCTTGAAGGTATTTTCCTCGTGTAAATTTACATTTACTCCAAGAGCCTCAAGTGGTACACAGTTAAAGAATAGTACTCATTAAAGCCAACAATGTGGTGATTCTGTTGTAAAAAAGTATGAATCTGTGCATATATCTACATTGTGGACTATTTTCACACGCTTATTTTTAGCTGTATTTAAAATAATTCACTTTTGAGCAGTTTTTGGTCCTTATTTTTGAGGCCCTTTAGCCATATTTTAGCAGTTTTGGCTTGTATTTAAAATGGCTATTTTAACTTAGCAGATTTTGTGACTTTGATGCTTAAAGGAAATATGCAGCCATAACAACTTATCCCCTATCATATGAATAGGGGATAAGTGTCTGATCACGGGGGGTCTGACCCCTGGGACCCTCCCCTGCGATCCCTTGCACGGGGCCCCGGCTCTGCCGTGGCTCTTCCATGCAGGAGGCGTGCTGGCCACAGCATGACACTGCGGCCGACACGCCTCCTCCGTGTATATCTATGGGAGAGGCGGGGAGGCAGATAGTAAACTCAATAGTAAAAAAAATGACAGTTTTTCAGTAAAAAAAAAAAAAGGCCTGTGAGTGAACAATCTTGGACCGAATGTAAATTGTACATTTTGTTTAGTTATTAACGGTACTTCACATTTTAACAATTTAAAGGCAACTTATTCATAGCACATAGCATAAAGAGTGGGTTTACTGTTAAATACTGCTATGTAATATTTAACTGCATTGATCAAAAGTTCAGGTCAGGAGGTAAAGAAAACAAAATAATAATTTTTAAATGGTGCATACAAAACAAGACAAAAGAAACAGTCCTCAAGTATTATCTAATTGGGATATCTGGAATAGCAATGAAGAAAAAGTAAAGAGAAAGAAAGATGAATAGGTTCAGTGAGACCATTCAAGGTGACAATAGAATTTATTAATCCAACATATATTAGGTACAAATAAAATAGGGACTCACAGAAGGCCCTTGAATCTTCCCTATTTTTTTTTTAAATAAAAACTAAATAAACTCTATTATATAGTTCAATAGTAGTGGTAACCCCACAAAAAATATCGCAATGGTGTGTTGATAAAAGTTTGCTACAACATATAGCTAGTAGTTCCAAACTAGCATTTGAGAGTAGCTATATGTTGTAAAATTATTTTAAAAGAACGATTTGCATGGATTTATAACTGTTATGAAGAGGACAGAATTTGATCACCACTGTCCCCATCACAAACTTTAACTAACATATCATAGCAAACTTTTATCAACACACCATAGCGATATTTTCAATTTGTCCCTCACGACAGCACCACATGAGATTGCCCCATAGACCTACATAAGAACAGGAAGCACAGAGGGGTTAAAAAGGCCCCTCCCCTTCAACCCATTAAGTGTTTTCCTGTAACTATGGAGCAGCAGTACAGAGAGGTTGTTACCTCTATGATCCAGGACAGGTTTGTTTGGAGTCCATGCAGTTCAAGTCGGGCACTGCTGGGTCCCCCTCTTCTGCACACCAGCTCGTGCCTCTTTGGAGGTGCCTCTCTGGTCCCACTCCTGGTCCTCTGCGGCGCTCCAGGAGTTTATTTGGTGGGACCGTTTCCTGGCTGGCCTCGGGTGCTTCATGGTTCCCCTGGCTGCATTCTGGCTGGCCTCAGGTCCGTGACGTCACACGTACACGCTCCCTGATTGGTTGACCACCGGAAGTCCCGCCTCCAAGATGGTGCCATACGCCGGAACACTTCTGTGGGAGAAAGGGCACCAGATTCAAACAAGGAAATGTATTTAAATATGGCCCATACCTCTGTCACCATTGGTGGATCAGGTCCTTCTCGCTCTACATCTTTGGACCCGGTAACCCAGTGAGTATCTGACCCTTAAATGGGCACTGTCATTAAACATGACTTTTAATATTTGATTCACTGTGCCAAATAACTTTTGTAATTTGGCTTCAATTTAAAAAAATAAAAAAAATGTTGTTAGTTTTGCTGCTGTATACTTCTGGCACCAGGGGTAACTCTTCTTGGCCAGAACACTTTGTCTGGTCAGAATCTCAGATTTTGCTCTCCTGCTTGTGATGACAGTAGACCAAACTCAGAAAGTGTTTCTCTGCAATGAGCTTGACAGCTGAAAAGAGACTTGCTGAAAGATACATGGACTGAAAGCTGCACAGAGCTTAAAAGGGTACTCCGGTGAAAACCTTTTTTTTTTTTAATCAACTGGTGCCAGAAAGTTAAACAGATTTGTAAATTACTTCTATTAAAAAATCTTAATCCTTCCTGTACTTATTAGCTGCTGAATACTACAGCGGAAATGCTTTTCTTTTTGAAACACAGAACTGTCTGCTGACATCACGAGCACAGTGCTCTCTGCTGACATCTCTGTCCATTTTATGAACTGTCCAGAACAGCATATGTTTGCTATAGGGATTTCCTTGGACAGAGATGTCAGCAGAGAGCACTGTGGTCGTAATTCAGCAGACAGCTGTGTTTCAAACAGAAAATAATTTCCACTGTAGTATTCAGCAGCTAATAAGTACAGGAAGGATTAAGATTTTTTAATAGAAGTAATTTACAAATATGTTTAACTTTCTGGCACCAGTTGATTTAAAAAAAAATAGTTTTTTTCACCGGAGTACCCCTTTAAGGTATTCTAATCATCACAGCACTGCAATGATGTTAAGGGTGGTCCCCCAGCAGGCTTCAGTGATGTCATGCCTGCTGGGAAATTTCCACTTTCTCCTGCTGGGAGATTGCACTATGTGAGCAAGAATAAAGGTATGATAGAGAGCTTTTTAAAGCTCTGATTTTTTTTTTAAGGGGGGGAGTAGTGTTAGGAATAGTTAGGGAACATAGGCTGCGTTAGTTTAGAAA
Source organism: Hyla sarda (assembly GCF_029499605.1). Lineage (NCBI taxonomy): Eukaryota > Metazoa > Chordata > Amphibia > Anura > Hylidae > Hyla > Hyla sarda. The sequence continues at coordinate 135,241,765 of NC_079193.1, read as the reverse complement.
AGTTTATTTGGTGGCAGGTACTTTTTAAGGGTTCACTTACTTTGGGGGAGGGGTTTTCTCTTTATCCCCTGTTCTTATGGGTGTCTGTCTTTCCTTTTAGGGAGACAAGGAGGCCCTGAAGAAATCAAGAGGTTTCTAGGGAATTAAAAATGAAAGTTATATAATGTTTCTCTGAATTCTCAGGAAGGTGAAATTTTGGAAGCTTTTTTCTCATAGGGAAGATAAAAAGTATTACTTCCCCTGAAGATTTAAATGTATTATTGAGTGCAGTTAGGAGTACTATGAATTTACCTGATGCTCCTGTAGCGTCCTTTTCAGGATCAAATGTTTGCAGGTCTCAGACCAAAGAAGCAGCAGGTTTTTAATGTTCATGAACACATTAAAACGTACCTGTCATTGTGCAAAAAAAAGTACCTGTTCCGGATCATGTACATCTCATGGCTCTATATCCCTAACAAATAGCAATTATATGTTGCTCACTTGCTTTTTTTCTTTCCTTGTGGAGGGGGTGTGTCCATCTCTCTCCCTCACTGTGGATAACTCCATCTGAGTCTGGGAGCAGCCTGGCAGTCTGCAAATCACTGCATAGTAGTTTTTATGCATATATGATCTATCTGTTCCTAGTAAAGCTGGATGTTAATCAACATAGCTGTCACTGTGTGTCATTCAGCTTTCACCGACTGATAAGCTTCTTTGTTATTCAGGAGTCAGAAAGCTTTGGCTGTTCTAGCATGCTGGGAGTTGTAGTTTTGCATTGCAACAGCTGGAGCTGCAGTGTTTATAAAGCACTGTGTTAGAGCAGTGTTGCCTTTAGCTGTTGCAAAACTACAACTCCCAGCATGCCCACACATCCTTTGTCTGTAGTTTTGCAACAGCTGGAGACACACAGCTGGAGAATACACAGCTCTAAAGAGTTTTACAAAGATTGTACCCCCAGATGTTGTAAAACTACAACTCCCATCATGGGAGTTGTAGTTTAGGAACAGCTGAAGGCTGTAGTGGTGCAATGGGGATCTCCTATACTGGATACCAACACACGTTACAGCCAGTATCCAGTATGCTGCAAAATACAGAGTAGTCTTTCTGACAGATGACCCCTAGTGGTGGCTATTTTTATTTTAGAATTTTTGTAAAATTGAAAATTTTTTTAAATGTATATTTAAAAAAGTCATCAGTAGTACTACAAAATATAAAACGTTTTTCATAATGACAGTGCCTCTTTAATAATCTTATTCTTGAAGAATGGCAAGATCCTGAAAAAGTATAAAAACTTCTAAAGAGTTCCATTCCAGGTTTCCCTAAAGGGTTACTCTGGGGAGCTAAACCCATTGTCCATCCTTTCCCTCTCACCAACCTATTTGTCTAAATATCATTCATTGGCTATATAGAGCAGTTTCCTCCATCTTTCAGCTGTTACATGCAGAGAGTGAGAGAGGGACATCATTATCAGATCCACTTTGTTTTTATGCAAAGCCCTCACTGTGACTAGCCCCCACCCTCCTAGGAGGCAAACACTGCGTGATTTCTGTCTGGCTTCACAGCCACACCTCCCCTACCCTCCCTGTGTGATCTTACCGGTGTCTCCTGTGAAGATTCTCAGTCACAACTCAACACAACTGTGCTCTTTGCCTGCTATAGATCTAATCACTGACTGCTGCCATTCAGAGAATTACATAATTTATTGCTGAGGGGGAGGATAGCTTGAAAGAAAAGTCTTGTACAGTGTGTGCTTCTGTGTTTACAACAACACAGCATGTGCATAGAGTAAAATCAATTGTCTGGCAGCCATTAAACAGAGCCGCACTGACTTCTGGGAGTTGTAGTCTGGGCTGCAAGCAAGAAAAAAAGGATATTCAGGAGACAACCGGGACCACAGGAGCTAGCAAAATCACATGGATAACGACAGGGGACACAGAACAGGTATTGTGGTGGCTTTGGGGCATTTTTATTTTAACTTCCCCGCATCCCTTTTTAATGATGATGTGAAACTTGAAATCCCAAAAATAAACGTTCAAGACTCTAAGGTTGTTAAAAAAAAATAAAAAATAAAGTTTTTACCTGTCAACCCCTTAAGGACAGGGACATTTTTAATTTTTTTCACTTTCGTTTTTTCCTCCTCACCTTGTAAAAATCATAACTCTTTATATTTTCCACCTACAGACCCATATGAGGGCTTTTTTCTTTTTTTTGCACAACCAATTTTGCTTTATAATGACACCAATCATTTCACCACAAAATCTATGGCAAAATGAGAAATAAAAATATTTGGGGGGCAAAATGAAAAAAAATAAACTCATTTTGTTACCCTTTGGGGTTCAGATTCTACGCAGTGCATTTTTCTGTAAAAATTACCCCTTATCTTTATTCTGTAGGTCCATATGGTCAAAAGGATGCCTAATTTATATAGGTTTTATTTTATTTTACTAGTTTAAAAAAATTATAACTACATGCACCAAAATTAGTATGTTTTAAAATTGTCATCTTCTGACCCTTATGACCTTTTTATTTTTCCACATACAGGCATGTATGAGGGCCCATTTTTTGCACCGTGATCTGAAGTTTATGGTAACGATAAACTTTGTTTTGATGGGACTTTTTCATCACTTTTTATAATTTTTTTACGCATGTGGCGATACCCCATATGTTTTATTTTTATAATGTTTGCATATTTTTTTTATATGGAATTTGGGAAAAGGGGGATGATTTAAACTTTTAGTATGGAAGGGGTTAAAGGGGTATTCCAGGGAAAAACTTTTTTTTATATATCAACTGGTTCCAGAAAGTTGAACAGATTTGTAAATTACTTCTATTAAAAAATCTTAATCCTTTCAGTACTTATGAGCTTCTGAAGTTAAGGTTGTTCTTTTCTGTCTAAGTAATCTCTGATGACACGTGTCTCAGGAAACGCCCAGTTTAGAAGCAAATTTCCATAGCAAACCTCTTCTAAACTGGGCGGTTCCCGAGACACGTGTCATCAGAGATTACTTAGACAGAAAAGAACAACCTAAACTTCAGAAGTACTGAAAGAATTAAGATTTTTTAATAGAAGTAATTTACAAATCTGTTTAACTTTCTGGAGCCAGTTGATATATATAAAAAAGTTTTTTCCTGGATAACCCGTTTAATTCACATTTTATTAACTTTTTTTTTCTCTAGCTTTTTTTTTTTTTTACACCATTTTTTAAGCCCCCATAGGGATTTATTACATGCAATCTTCTGATTACATACTGTTCAATGCTATGCCATAGTATAGCATTGATCAGTGTTATCGATGCTCTGCTGCTCCATGCCTGCTCATCACCATTCGGACGGAGAGGAGGCAAGTAGGGACCCTCCCCCCCCCCCCCCCCTCCATCCTCTCAGCTGTTCAGGACGCCGCAATTTCACCATTAGACACTGGTCCTGGCGACATTATCTAATGCTGTTAGGCGTGCTTTGTGGCTCAAAAATTGGCAAGTAACTCCAGGACACTGCAGTCTCTATCCTAAATGAATGTGACCACTTTCAGCTCTCTCTGGAGAACAAGATGTCTTTTGAAATGGTGGTTAAAAAGGAAGATCTTTATAAGGTGTGTTTCTTTGATCCTGTACTCGTCAATAGCCATAACAACGGGCACCAGTCTCTGAGGCTGGGGTGCTAATGTAGGAGACATTCAGTTGCAGTGTTTTTGGTCGCAGGACATCTAGGCTTGTTTCTCGAACTTTAAAGAGTTAAAGGCAGTCTCAAAAGCCTTAAAAATTTCAAAAGACCTCATAAAAGAATAATATGAAAATTTAATCAGACAACATAAGAATGGCCTTCATCAAGGAGGGACAGTACACTCTCTCCTAAAATCTCAAAAAATACATGTTTTTTTTTTCTGGGCAGAACAAAATGTAATCTCTCAGTGGTTCATCAAAAAGGGATACAACTCTGAAGCAGACTTCCTAAGCCAACATCTTGTAGATTCGGGCGAATGGGAACAAAACCCGCAAGAGTTATAGCCTTTGGTGGAAACCTGGGGATACTAGGAGATCTATTAGCCAAAGGTCAGTACCAGAAAGTTTCGTGCTTCTCTCTGAACCCAAAGGATGGCCCAGAAACAGTGGAGGTTCAACAAGAATGGTCATTCAATCTTGCCTATGAATTTCTAGATGGGGAATGCTCCGGTTATCTTCATAGCTTCAATATGGCCAAAAAAAGTTGGCTTATCCTGCTGAAAGCACTTTCGCTAGTGGAACCTATTCTTCTATCTCTGAGAGTTGATTTATTGAGCCAGAGCCCTCTTTGTCCCAATGGACAGGAAAACATTCAGCTGGCAGCGTGGCTACTGAGAGGTATGTCTTAGAAAAAGAGACTTTCTGGTAAGGTTATAGGGGGAGAATTAGCAAAACCTGTCCAGAGGAAAAGTTGCTGAGTTGCCCATAGCAACCAAACAGATTGCTTCTTTCATTTTCGAAAAGGCCTCTGCAAAATGAAAGCGATCTGATTGGTTGCTATGGGCAACTCAGCAACTTTTCCTGTGTTTAAATTATTTGATAAACCTCCCCTATAATAGACACTCTACTAAAGAGTAAGAAAGTCTCGACTACCTATATAGAACTCCCCCATGGGATAGCAATTTGTTTTTATTTGCTTTAACCAAAAAACTTTTTCAACCTCTACAGGAATCCTCTATTAAAGGTACTCTGGTGGAAAAAAAAATTCAAAGCAACTGGTGCCAGAAAGTTAAGCAGATTTGTAAATTACATCTAGTTAAAAATCTTAACTGTCCAGAGTACAAACAAATGCCCATAGCAAACCTCTCCTCCTCTGGACAGTTCCTGACACGGACAGAGGGGTCAGCAGAAGGCACTGTGGTCAGAATGAAATGAACTATACAACTTCCTCTCGAGCATACAGCAGCTAAGAAATAGAAGGATTAAGATTTTCAAATAGAAGTTATTTATAAATCTCTTAAAATTTCTTGCACCAGTTGATTTGAAAAAATTTGTTTTCCACCAGAGTACCCCTTTAACTTCCTTATATGGAAAACAGTTTTTCTTGTAGCAATCACCTAAGCCAGAAGAGTAGGTGAAATTAAAGCCTCGTCCACTTATTTGACCGTCCTTGAAGATGAGATCATCTTGAAATTAAATCTTGCCTTCCTTCCAAAGGTAGTAACCAATTTTCATGGATCTCAAGATAACATTCTGCCTGCATTCTGTAATAACCTAAAGAATGAAAAAGAAAATAATTTTCATACTCTAGATGTTAAATCAGTGTTACATTACCTTAGTGTCAGCAAGCCACGGCGGAAGGACTTAAATTGTTCATTCAATTACAAGGACAAAATAAGGGAAAAGGCATCTAAAAGTTCCATCTCCAGATGGCTTAAAGGGGTACTTCGCCCCTAGACATCTTATCCCCTATCCAAAGGATAGGGAATTAGATGTCTGATATCGGGGGTCCCACCGCTGGGAACCCCTGAAGACTGGCGATGTAGGAGCCGGAAGCTTGGGACGTCACGCCTCGCCACCTCAATGCAAGTCTATGGGAGGGGGCGTGGTGTGACGTCACGAGCCTCCAGCCCCTGCATCGCCAGTCATCAGGCACTTCGCTCCGTGCACCAAATGACCGGGTACTGCTGGAGAGATCACGGGATGATCGGACATCTTATCCCCTATCTTTTGGATAGGGGATAAGATGTCTAGGGGCGGGGTACCCATTTATGTCAGCTATCGGAGAAGCTTACAAGTCTTTTAGGTAAAGACGTTCCAGAAGGGCTTAAGGCTCATTCTAAAAGGGCCATTGCGGTTTCCTGGGCAGAAAAGACTTCAGCCTCCCTTGAGCAGATTTGAAGAACGACAACGTGGTCTACCCCGCATACATTTTTCAAGCACTACAAGCTAGGTGTGGCCTCTTCCCAGGACCTTGATTTTGGTTGAAAAGTGCTACAGGTTGCGTTCCTTCTCTAATCACCATTTATATGGTAAATCCCATGTGGTGCTGTTGTGAGGGAAGAATTGAAAAGTTAGAATTATGACTACCGATAATTTAGTTTTCATGAATCCATCATGACAGCATCTGTTTATTTCCACCCTTACGTGCATTTTTAATATATGCTCTCGTAGTCATTTATAAACATTGAGGGGTTGAAGGGGAGGGGCCTTTTTAACCTCTGTTTTTCCTGTTCCTATGTAGACCTTTGGGGGCAATCTCATGTGGTGGTGTTTTGATGGACTCATGAAAACTGAATTATTGGTAAGTCATAATTTACACTTTTTAGTGGGTTACCTCTACTAATTATAGAGTTTTATTTTTTAAATTGATGGGGAAGACACAAGGGCCCTCGCGATTCCTTATTTTATTTGTACCTGATATATTGAATTAATCAATTCTATTGTTGCCTTGAATGGTCTCGCTGGACCTATTCATCTTTTTTCCTATGTCTTTACTTGTTTTCTTTCCTTTGCTCTGATTACCCTATTCCAGATATCCCAATTAGGAAATACTTGAGGACTGTTTCTTATGTGTTGTTTTGTATGCACTTTATTTTTTATATATTTTTTATTTTATTTTTTTTCTCAGGCACTCCGGGTATTGTGTGTTTTTTAGTTAAAGGGGTATTCCAGGCAAAAATTTTTTTTTATATATCAACTGGCTCCGGAAAGTTAAACAGATTTGTAAATTACTTCTATTAAAAAATCTTAATCCTTTCTATAGTTATTAGCTTCTGAAGTTTTCTGTCTAACTGCTCAATGATGATGTCACGTCCCGGGAGCTGTGCATGATGGGAGAATATCCCCATAGGAACTGCACAGCTCCCGGGACGTGAGTCATCAGAAAGCAGTTAAACAGAAAAAAACAACTCAACTTCAGAAGCTAATAACTATTGCAAGGATTAAGATTTTTTAATCAAAGTAATTTACAAATCTGTTTAACTTTCCGGAGCCAGTTGATATATAAAAAAGTTTTGGCCTGGAATACCCCTTCAACCTCTACCACATAACATATGATTTTTTTCAATTTTTGAATGTTAAGTAATATATCATCTTTTCTTGCAGTATGGCATGCTGCTTTATCAGAACTACAGAATCCCTCAACAGAAAACCTTGCACACAAACTTCTCTGCACCAGTAAGTCTCCAAAATCTATTTATTTTCTAACTACTTTAGGAACATCTTCAGTCCGATTTAAAAATTAAAGTGAGCCTGTCCAGAAGTTTCATTATGCCCAAATCGAATAGACAGACTATCCTAATACAATGGAGTGTGATTTCTGATACACAATAGTGGATAGAGAAGAGAGATATAGATGTATAGCTTTCTCTAAAATATTGCCAAATTTGCAGCTGTTTACAGGTTGTGTAATGGGTGTTACATTTAGGAAATTTGGCAATAAACACTTTTTATGGTGAATAAGTAAATTTTTATGCAAAGAATGATCAAAAATCTCAGATTAAGAAATGCTGCACATTTTTTCAATCCACAGATTTCACCATTTTCAATTAAATGTGAATATCTGAATGTGACCACTCCTTAAAATGTCAGCAGCTAATCAATGCTTATAAGAAACATCAGGTATCCCAACGGGCATTGAAAACTGTTTAAATCTAGATAAAAATTGTATTCCATTGTAACTTTTTTGGGCTGGAGTATAAACAAAAATAATACCTACCTGCTTTCGTCCCCAGCAGCTCCCATTGACACTCATTCCCGGTGCCCTGCTACTCATCTTCTCTCTGCTTCCAAGATGAGGTGGTGGAGCAAGACTAGCAAAGACTAGACACTGCTCTGGCCAGTGATTGGCTGAGCCATTAAGTGCTGCTGTGACTAGTCTTGGAAGTAGGGAGAATACGCAAGCGGCGTGAGACCGGGATAGGAAAGTGTCACTTGTTCGACTCGGCCCATCTCATTTAATTTCTATAGGTATGAAGACATAGCAGTTTGCAGGAAACTGTCATTTGCAAACTGTTTTTGTTCTAGGGGGATATGACTGCAACCTAGCAACAACAGATGGGTATAAGAGTCTTTTTTCTGATGTTCTGTCGGAAGAGTGAAAATGTAGCATCATGTGACTTGCCAATAAGGCAGCTCACAAAAGCACAGAAATAAGACTCAGATGGGTACACAAATTGCTCACAGAGCTCTTACCTTAAAGAGATTCTCCATTTCCCCTTCAGTGAGAGAAACCCTAAGAAGATGGGCTGACCTCAGTGACAACAAAAGTTTTAAGTATTAATACCTCTACCTGCCAAATCCCCATAGCATCCAAAGGATTACACCTAACCAAAGCCAATATATTTCATTATGGTCAAAAGATGTAATCTAATACTAAGCTCTTCCTAGGAGATCGATTGCTATGCTTCCAACAGTTAGCAAATGTGTTCTATTGCCCCAAACAGAAATACATACTCAAACATGCTCATCTCTCTCCTAACCAACCTCTTTCACCTGACTCCAAACTAGCCCATCTTAGGAAATGACAGACAAGGATTATACAGAAAAAATAATCACAACAGACCCATGCAGTATAAACCTTTGTATTGTCAATATCCTCTGTCTAGAGTCTTTCAGTTTCTGAAGGGCATCTGTAGTGTCTAACAAATGTTTAGGACCTTTATAGCATATTTCAAAATGGTGAGGAGATAGCCCTCTTGCTGCTGCTTTAGATGCAGCTGCTTCTCTCAGAGAACAAGGTTTTAGGATATAGGTATCTTTACTAGCTTCCCTCATAGTACCTAGTATCCAACCTCTAATGGTGGTTTCTTCGGCTTTGCGAAAGGGTGTTCTAGAGACAGAGATTAGTACTCTTCCCTCTGTAAGGGGCTGATAGATCCAAAAAGGTTCACAAGGTATTACTAATCAGGAATTTCTGAACGAATGGAGAGTAGCATTAACATATACTGTTCTAACTGTTAACACGAACATAAAGAATTGCAAAACCTGAAATAATAATTGATAAGACAAAAGCTGCATTAAAGGAAATATCAACAAAAATATACAACTATGAATAATGCGCTAAAACCAAAAATTGAAGGAGCAGAAAAAAGCTTCATGAATATGAAAAAAGTATAAATGCCAAAGATCTCATTGATTATGCACGCAATAAAATATGACTGGAGGAAAACAAGAGCCAGATCTAAGTCATCAAAATCCATCTTAAAAAAACATATAAAAAACAAGTAAGCTTTTCTGACTCCGCTACATTCAGTAGTGCATCTTCAGATAACCATACAGATACAGAGAATCAGGAACTGGGACTGATAATAGGCCTGAGCATTTTTGACTAAGCAGCCCATTTCGGACATGGGTGTGGCTATGCGAAGGCGGAGCCATAAAGGGGAGGGGTAAGTGTCCATCATAGTTGGGTATAACAGGTAACAGAAAAAAAAAATATATATAATGTTGGCACCCCTGAAATTTTTCAAGAAAATGAAGTATTTCTCACAGAAAAGGATTGCAGTAGTTTTGCTATACACATGTTTTTTCCCTTTGTGTGTATTGGAACTAAAGCAAATAAGGGAGGAAAAAAAGCAAATTGGACATGTCACACCAAACTCCAAAAATGGGCTGGACAAAATTATTTGCACCCTTAACTTATTTGGTTGCACACCCTTTGGAAAAAATTACTGAAATCAGTCGCTTCCTATAACAATCAATAAGCTTCTTACACCTCTCAGCCGGAATGTTAGACTACTCTTCCTTTGCAAACTGCTCCAGGTCTCTTATTGGAAGGGCACCTTTTCCCAACAGCAATTTTAAGATCTCTCCACAGGTCTTCTATGGGATTTAGATCTGGACTCATTGCTGGCCACTTCAGAAATCTCCAGCGCTTTGTTGCCATCCATTTCTGGGTGTTATTTGACTTATGTTTGGGGTCATTTTCCTGATGGAAGACCCAAGATTTCGGACGCAAACCCAGCTTTCTGACACTGCTGTACAGTGCGACCCAAAATCCGTTGGTAATCCTCAGATTTCATGATGCCTTGTACACATTCAAGGCACCCAGTGCCAGATGCAGCAGAACAACCCCAAAACATTATTGAACCTCCACCATATTTCACTGTAGGTACTGTGTTCTTTTCTTTTGTAGGCCTCATTCTGTTTTTGGTAAACAGTAGAATGATGTGCATTACCAAAAAGATTTGCGCTGACACTGATTCTCCCTAAACCTGCAGGACAGCTTGAATATCTTTTGGAACTTGTTTGGGGCTGCTTATCCACCATCCGGACTATCCGGTCTTGACACCTTTCATCAATTTTTCTCTTCCGTCCACGCCCAGGGAGATAAGCTACAGTGCCATGGGTTGCAAACTTCTTGATAATGTTGTGCACTGTGGACAAAGGCAAATCTAGATCTCTGGAGATTGACTTGTAACCTTGAGATTGTTATTTTTCCACAATTTTTGTTCTCAAGTCCTCAGACAGTTCTCTTCTCCTCATTCTGTTGTCCATGCTTAGTGTGCCACACACACACAGCAATTTGAAAGAAACAAGAACAGAGACACCAATGCGCAAATACATGCAGGTAAACAACTCGTTTTGAGGGGCCGGACTCCCTCTTCATCAGGAAGAGGGGGTCCCGCTCCTCGAAACGCGTTGTTTCCCCGCATGTATTTGCTAAATAAATGGTTTATTTTAACAAGTCGTTCCTTGCCGGTTATTTCAATAGCCTGATCCCCAAAAGAGAAGAGCGCCGCGGATTGCACCTTTTCCCGGGAGATTATATCTTCCATACCCTGGATTACACACAGACACACAATGCAAAGACTAAATGAACTTTTCTCCTTTTATCTGCTTTCAGGTGTGATTCTTATATTGCCCACACCTGTTACTTGCCCCAGGTGAGTTTAACCCCTTAAGGACGCAGCCCATTTTCACCTCTAGGACGAAGCCCTTTTTTGCAAATCTGACCACTGTCACTTTAAACATTAATAACTCTGGAATGCTTTTACTTATCATTCTGATTCTGAGATTGTTTTTTGTGACATATTCTACTTTAATAGTGGTAATTTTTTGTGGTAACTTGCATCCTTTCTTGGGGGGAAAATTCCCAAATTTGATGAAAATCTTTTAAATTTAGCATTTTTCTAACTTTGAAGCTCTCGGCTTGTAAGGAAAATGGATATTCCAAAAAATTTTTTTTTTTGGGTTCACATATACAATATGTCTACTTTATGATTGCATCATAAAATTGACAAGTTTTTACTTTTGGAAGACATCAGAGGGCTTCAAAGTTCAGCAGCAATTTTCCACAAAATTTTCAAACTCACTATTTTTCAGGAACCAGTTCAGGTTTGAAGTGGATTTGAAGGGTCTTCATATTAGAAATACCCCATAAATGACCCCATTATAAAAACTGCAACCCCCCCCCCCCCCCCCCCAAAGTATTCAAAATGACATTCAGTAAGTGTTTTAACCCTTTAGGTGTTTCACAGGAAAAGCAGCAAAGTGAAGGATTAATAACTCTGGAATGCTTTTAGTTATCATTCTGATTCCGAGATTGTTTTTTCGTGACATATTCTACTTTAACTTAGTGGTAAAAATTTTTGCTAACTTGCATCCTTTCTTGGTGAAAAATCCCAAAATTTGATGAAAAATTTGAAAATTTTGCATTTTTCTAACTTTGAAGCTCTCTGCTTGTAAGGAAAATGGATATTTAAAATATTTTTTTTTTTTATTCACATATACAATATGTCTACTTTATATTTGCATCATAAAGTCAGGGACCAGTTCAGGTTTGAAGAGAGTTTGAAGGGTCTTCATCTTAGAAATACCCCATAAATGACCCCATTATAAAAACTGCACCCCCCAAAGTATTCAAAATGACATTCAGTCAGCCTTTTAACCCTTTAGGTGTTTCACAGGAATAGCAGCAAAGTGAAGGAGAAAATTCACAATCTTCATTTTTTACACTCGCATGTTCTTGTAGACCCAATTTTTTAATTTTTACAAGGGGTAAAAGGAGAAAATGTATACTTGTATGTGTAACCTAATTTCTCTCGAGTAAGCACATACCTCATATGTCTATGTAAAGTGTTTGGCGGGCGCAGTAGAGGGCTCAGAAGGGAAGGAGCGACAAGGGGATTTTGGAGAGTACGTTTTTCTGAAATGTTTTTTGGGGGGCCTGTCGCATTTAGGAAGCCCCTATGGTGCCAGAACAGCAAAAAAAAACACATGGCATACCATTTTGGAAACTAGACCCCTTGAGGAACATAACAAGGAATAAAGTGAGCCTTAATACCCCACAGGTGTTTCACGACTTTTGCATATGTAAAAAAAAAAAATTTTTTAATTCACTAAAATGTTGGTTTTCCCCCAAATTTCACATTTTTTTAAAGGGTTAATAGCAGAAAAGACCCCTCAAAATTAGTAACCCCATCTCTTCTGAATATGGAAGTACCCCATAAGTGGACCTGAAGTGCACTGCAGACGAACTACAATGCTCAGAAGAGAAGGCGTCATATTTGGCTTTTTGAGAGCAAATTTTGCTCAGGGGGCATGTCGCATTTAGGAAGCTCCTATGGTGCCATGACAACAAAAAAAAAAAAAAACATGGTATACCATTTTGGAAACTAGACCCTTCACAGAATGTAATGAGGGGGTACAGTGAGCATTTACCCCCCACTGGTGTCTGACAGATCTTTGGAACAGTGGGCTGTGAAAATTTTTTCATTTTTACGGACCACTGTTCCAAAGATCCGTCAGACACCGGTGGGGTGTAAATTCTCACTGCACCCCTTATTACATTCCATGAGGGGTGTAGTTTCCAAAATGGGGTCACATGTGGGTGTGTTTTTTTTTTGTGCGTTTGTCATAACCGCAGTAACAATCAGCCACCCCTGTCCAAATCACCTCAAACTTACATGGCGCACTCTCCCTTCTGGGCCTTGTTGTGCGCCCCCCAGAGCACTTTGCGCCCACATATGGGGTATCTCCGTACTCGGGAGAAATTGCGTTACAAATTTTGGGGGGATTTTTTCCCTTTTACCTCTTGTGAAAATGAAAAGTATAGGGCAACACCAGCATGTTAGTGTAAAAATGTTTATTTTTTTTACACTAACATGCTGGTGTAGACCCCAACTGTTCCTTTTCATAAGGGGTAAAAGGAGAAAAAGCCCCCCAAAATTTGTTAGGCAATTTCTTTAGAGTACGGCAATACCCCATGTGTGACCCTATACTGTTGCATTGAAATACAACAGGGCTCCAAAGTGAGAGCGCCATGCGCATTTGAGGCTTAAATTAGGGACATAGGGGTATTTTATGCCAGTGATTACCAAACAGGGTGCCTCCAGCTGTTGTAAAACTCCCAGCATGCTTGGACAGTCAATTGCTGTCCAGAAATGCTGGGAGTTTTTGTTTTGCAACAGCTGGAGGCTCCATCTTAGAACCACTGCCGTACAATACGTTTTTCATTTTTATTGGGGAAACGGGGTGGTAGGGGGGGCAGTGTACGTGTGTATATGTAGTGTTTTACTCTTTATTTTATGTTAGTGTAGTGTTTTTAGGTTACATTCACATTGGAGGCAGATTACACTGAGTCTCCCGCTAGGAGTTTGAGCTGCGGCGGAAAATTTGCCACAGCTCAAACTTGAAGAGGGGAACTCACTGTAATCTGCCGCCAGTGTGAATGTAGCCTGTACATTCACATGGGAGGGGGGTCAATACTACAACTCCCAGCATGCACTGACAGACCATGCATGCTGGGAGTTGTAGTTTTGCAACAGCTGGAGGCACACTGGTTGGAAAACCTTGAATTAGGTTCTGTGACCTAACTCAGTATTTTCCAAACAGTGTGCCTCCACCTGTTGCAAAACTACAACTCCCAGCATGTACTGATTGCGGAAGGGCATGCTGGGAGATGTAGTTATGCAACGGCTGGAGGCACGCAAGTACAACTCCCAGCATGCCAATACAGCCTTATGCTGTTCCTGAATGCTGGGAGTTGCAGTTTTGCAAGATTTAGAGGGGTTCAGGTTGTAAATCACTGTCCAGTGGTCTCTAAACTGTGGCCCTCCAGATGTTGCAAAACTACAACTCGCAGCATGCCCAAACAGCAAACTGCTGTCTGGGCATGCTGAGAGTTGTAGTTTTGCAACATCTGGAGGGCTACAGTTTGAGACCACTGCATATTGATCTACAACCTGAACCCCTCTAAATATTGCAAAACTACAATTCTCAGCATGCCCACACAGCAAACAGCTGTCTGGGCATGCTGGGAGTTGTAGTTTTGCAACATCTGGAGGGTCACGGTTTAGAGACCACTGTAAACTGTGGCCCTCCGGATGTTGCTAGGCAACAACTCACCTGGCAGGACCCGGATGAATTGCTGCCACACGTGGGGGATCCCCGCATGGAGGATCGCGCTCCGGGATCCAGGTAAGGGACCTTCGGCGCCGGTCCCTGGACAGTTCCCCCGTTTTGCCCGGACACAGATAGGTGGGCAAAGCGGGGGAACCGAACTTTAACCCCCCCTCCCCCGGTCTGCTATCGGTCGGTCGCTCGGCCGACCAATAGCATGGATAGGAGGAGTGGCACCCCTGCCACCAAACTCCTATCCCTTCAGGGGGATCGAGGGTGTCTCGGACACCCCCGATCCCTCTTATTTTCCGGGTCACCAGTGACCCGAATGACCCGGAATCGCGCAGATCGCAGGTCTGAATTGACCTGCGATTTGCGCCCATCGCGGTCATGGGGGGTCTCAGGGATGCCTGTTAGATAACAGCAGTCATCCCGGCCCGATCACCGCTACCGGTGACGTGGCGCCCCTGGAACCCCGCGACATACATGTACGTCGCCGCGCTCCAAGTGACACTTTGCGGCGCCGTACATGTACGTCGCTCGTCGTGAAGGGGTTAAAGGAGCATCACATGCTTGAAACAATCTTATTTATCCACAATTTGGAAAGGGTGCCAATAATTTTGTCCAGCCCATTTTTGGAGTTTGGTGTGACATTATGTCAAATTTGCTTTTTGTCCTCCCCTTTTTGGTTTAGTTCCAATACACACAAAGGGAATAAACGTGTATAGAAAAACGTGTTACTGCAATCCTTTTCTGTGAGAAATACTTCATTTTCTTGAAAAATGTCAGGGGTGCCAACATTTATGGCCATGACTGTGTTTGTTTGTGTGTGTATATGTATGTATGTGTGTGTATGTATATATATATATATATATATAAAGTAAATAAATACATACATACATACATACACACACATTGATTGCATTGCGATTCCACCACTAGTATCAAGCAACATGGGGGTTAATACGAGAACAGGATCGCAATGAAGACTAACTGAGTCAGCGATGGTGCTAGGATATAAACTAAAGGACATATGTGTCAGATATAGGGTTAAAGAGAACATAGAGATATCCGCACTCACCACCAAATTTACAACTCTGAGCTCCTATTTAGAGACGCCCGTGGACCTCGGCTGCAGAGATGCGTAGCGCTCAGAGGCACGAGATGCCTCTGAGCGCCACGCATCTCTGCAACAGAGGTCCACCGGCATCTCTAAATAACTCAGTCATTAATCTGGCAGTGAGTTTTGAGATCTTTTTTTTTTTTCTCTAACTCTATCTATATATCTATATGTATGTATATGTATGTGTGTGTGTGTGTGTGTATATATGTATATATATATATATATATATATATATATATATATATATATATATATTATAATATAATCATGGAGGTGTGGTAAGCCGCCTGCACCCTCCACTCTCGAGCTATGCTGAGTGCACATCATAGCCTGGACCTGCATTACCCCTTAAGATGCCACAATCAAAGCTGATCACTGTGTCTAAAAATCCTGAAGTTAACTGCCAGTTGGCCTCAGGGATGCTGACTTGGACATCGCAATTACACCGCAATGATCCCAATCAGCTGTGAGGAAAGCTGGAGGTCCCTCAACCTGCTCCATGCATCCGATCGGTGCTCCTTTACTGCTGCAAGCCATGGCAGGCATTAGTAAAGGAGCGTTGATTACAGTGATCACTGCTATGCTATGGCATAGCATTGATCAGTGTATACAATCTACAGATTGCATGTAATAGTCCCCTATGGGACAAAAAAAATGAATCGCCCCCTTTTCAAAAAAGTTTAAGTAAAATAAAAAATATATATATTTATATAAAAAGCCTTTCTCTTATAAAATGAAAAAACACACCTTTTTTTTTTTCCATTAAGCGTACGTTAACACGGGCTGATCCACAGTTTATTTTATGCTGCTGAAGGACCGCTACATGTTGCCTTTAGATGTGCCTGCTAGGATCGGCAATATGCCGCTAGGAGCAGACACATTGAAGCGATGTGAGAGTTGCCGTGCATGCGCAGTGTACTCGCACACATTGTGGCCACTCCCCATGCTCCATGAGCTAGGTTGAGAGTGGTCGCGATGTAAGAGTACACTGCGCATGCGTGTTGCGACTCTCACATCATAGTGTGTCTGCTCGTAGCGGCGTATTGCCGCTCCATGCATGCACATCTAAAGGCACCATGTAGTGGTCCTTCAGCGGCGGATCCGCATCATAAAATACACTGTGGATCCGCCTGTTAGAACGTACCCTTAAGGGAAAAAAAACCCTGTCACATAACATTGAAAAAAGTATCGGTAATTGGTATCGGTGAGTACTTAAGAAAAGGTATCGGGTCATCCCTACATATTACCATCATACTGTTAAAGACCAAATCCTGTATACTGAGACAAATATTAACAATAATACCAGTATACAAGGAGGAATATTACCACCATACATATTACCATTAGAGATCAGCAATTTTTTTTAAAACTCTATTCGGCCGATTTGCCGAATTTTCACCCAAAAATGTTTAGGTCCGAATTTATTTGCGGTGAATTGCTATTAAAAACGTCTATTTCCCGCCTACAGAGAGTCTCAATAGGGGTGTAGAATTCAACAAAAAAGTTGCCCCCAGAGGAAGGAAGGACGTAACGAGAACAGCAAACAACAATTGTGCCCAAAAGGCACCAATGCCCTTTTCACCCCTCTCTCTGTAAAACTTAACTTTTATTTTATATTAATTAGAAAATAGGAGGACAATTAAAACCACAAAAATGGTCCCTGTTCTTGGGGTCCATTACCCTCACCGGGATTTATGCTGTTCACTAAGAACTAGCTTATTATTCCTGGTGAGGATATTCAGTGTTACACACTGATTAGAGGCTCAGTTAATTTTATTATATCCAATTCATGGGCATCAGCACCTGCAGTGTGCCCTGCCTTTACTGATATGCCAGAGGGACCATTTTGCAATTAAAAAATAGGGGTGTAGAACACTTTGCCTTGCTGTAACACGTATAGGGTGTGAGCTGGGTTGGTGAAAGAATACTGTTATTCAGTATGACACGCAGATCAGAAGCGTCGCTATTAGAATCCCTGTCGCAGAGCGGCCGAATTTTCCCCCAAAAATGTTTTGGTCGAGAATTTATTTGTGGTGAATTGCTATTAAAAACGGCTATTTCTGGCCTACAGAGAGCCTCAATAGGGGTGTAGAACACTTTTCCTTTCTATATGTGAGCTGGGTTAGTGAAAGAATACTGTTATTCAGTATGACATGCAGATCACAAGCATCGCTATTAGAAACCCTGTCGCGGAGCGGCACAATGACAAAGCCTCAAGGTGGCATCTGTATGAGAAGACCATATAGTGGCTGAATGACACAGCATGGAGGTGGTGGCAGCATGAGGAGAACATATAGTGGCTGAATGACACAGCCTAGAGTTGGCGGCAGCATGAGGAGACCATATAGTTGCTGACACAGCATGGAGGTGGCGGAAGCATGAGGAGACCATATGGTGGCAGTATGAGACAGCTTGGAGCTGGCATCAGCATGACGAGACCATATGGTGACAGAATGAAACGGCCTGAAGGTGGCGGCAGCAGCAGCATCAGGAGTCCTGAAAGTGACCTGGTGACGGTGGATGGCAATACCAGTTACGAAGGTGGGTGAAAAAAGGAGAACTTGGCATCAGATTTGTGGCATCAGGCGCGTGGCAGGATCAGAATAGTAGCTGAGGCAGGTAGGCAGAAGAAAACTGTCTCTTTTCTGAGTGTTAGTGGTGTGCACAAATAAGTATTGAGGATATGCAATATGTAGAACTTAACTTTTAATAAAGCTTAGGATAAAATATATGGACCCACAATCTATTTTTTAAATCAAACAAAAGGAAAGGTGAGCAAAAAACACCATGTGCCTAACTAGCTGGCACTCCCACACCCATGACAAATTTTAAATCTTATGGAAGCCTTGGCTCTCCTATAAACTGCACTTCTGTCCAATCCAACAGTAATACTTGATTGTTACCTGCAACCTCCCCCTATTGGCAGCTGAAGTAGCCTTTATCCTCCCTATTTGTAGTGGGAAATAGGGAGAGGTTCCTGTGTGGTGCCACCCTTTTTTCGGAGATTAACACTTGCCAAGAAAGGAATTAATAATGCGAGAGTAGGGCCTTACAGAGTAAGGCCCTAATGCATATCCTCAATACTTGTGGTCTGATGAGGAGGAATGCCTGTAACTGGGGAGCAGTGCCTTAAATACTTAAATATGTTTAGCACTATCCATATTTGGGAAGTGTTGGTGTGGCACCATGGTCAATCTACTTTGACGCATCAGGTATTGGTGGGTGGAAATCCTGGCTGATCCATGCCTGATTCATCTTCACAAAGGTCAGTCTCTCCACATTTTTCGTGGACAGACGAGTTCTCCTTGGGGTTACTATGGCCCCAGCTGCACTAAACACCCGCTCTGATGGCACACTACTGGCTGGCAGGACAGCTTTTCCAGGTCAAACTCTGCTAGTTGCAGCCACAAAGCCACAAGTTTGGCTACCCAGAAGTCCAGAAGCTCTTCAAGCTGTGTTGGCATAGTCATGTCAAGGTATGCCACCACCTGCTGGTTCATGTCCTGCTCTATGTCTACCTGCTGCTGATGAGTTGCTTCACTATGCGGGTGAAGAAAGCTACTCAATCAGTGACTGTAGACTCAGGATGGAGCTGGTACTGCTCCTTTCACCCTCCCCTCTCCAGCAGCCATGGCAGTGGAAGGTGAGCGCAGAGGGCCCTCTCCCCCGAGTCAGACCTACGAGAGGATGGACTATGACGCAAATAGGCATTGGCCAACTGACTACGTAGGATGTCTCTGTAGTAGGTCAGTTTGTCCTCCCTCTCAGTGGGTGTAAAAAAAATAAAAAGGCCCCCATTTTGTGTCGGTAGCGAGGGTCCAATAAGGTGGAGAGCCAGAAGTCATCCTGCTGCTGAATGGGGACAAAACGGCCATCACTACGCAAGCAAGTGAGCATACATTGTGCCATTTGTGCAAGTGACTCGGAGGGGCTCCCTGCCTCCATCTCTACTGCATACTGCCATGATGTGTCTGGGTCCTCTGCCTTGCCTTCTTCATAACCCTCTCGCTCATTTAGCTGCTCCTGCTCCTCCTCTCCTGACAGATGACTAGAAAATCCACCCATCTCTCGAAACCTAAACTGTGCTCCACTGTGCCCCTCTGCCTCCTCCAGTTCAGCACCCACAGGGCTCATGTGGCCGTGAGATGTATGCGCCACGTCGCCAGTGCCCTGACCAGCCATTGTTTCGAACACTTGTTGTAGTAGATGAAGCAGTGGAATTACATTGTTCATCCCCTAATCCTGTGGCTTCCTCAAAGGGCCTGACTAAACGGCAGGTGTCACGTATGAGCTGCCACTGGTTGAACAGTTACACAGGGGAGTCCCCCTATCCGCTTTGATCATTAAGAAATCGGTGATGGCTTTTCTCTGTTCGTACGGTCGGTCCAACCTATGGAGGGTGGAATTCCAACGTTTGGAAAAGTCGCAAGTCAGACTATGTTGGGGGATACTGTTTTGACACTGAAGATCAAGGAGGGGGTGTGCATTGCGGTGTAAGAGTGGCTGAAGTGCATGAAAAGTTTCCTTCCCATTGTTAGGATGTCTTGCAGATGGGGGGAACACTTCAGGAACCGATTGACAACCAGATTGAACACGTGTGCCATGCTGGGCGCATGTCTCCGGCTTCCTTGACGCAGCGCAGACAAGATGTTCTTCCCGTTGTTTGTCACCATGGTTCCCATTTCCAGTTTTCGTGGTAAGCCATGATTCGATTTCTTCATGAATGACTTTTAGCAGTTCTTCCACTGTGTGACTCCGTTTGCAAAGACAAACCATGTGAAGAACAGTGTGACACAGCCATGCCCTGCACACATGGTTTGTTGGAGGGGCACTTAGACTTGTCCATACAGTGGAGGCTGAGGACACGGGGGAGGATGAGGAGGCGGAGTCGCACACTGTCACAGGACTAACTGCCTGAGAGCGTGGAGGAGGAAGCGGCGTGACCTGTCAAAGTTGGTGTTGTGGCTGTGCCAGAACCACATTCACTCAGTCTGCCGTAAAGGACATGTATTGTCCCTGACCGTAGTTACAGCGCCTCACGTTGATGCTGCCGTGCACTTTGGTACACACCGTCAGGCTCAAGGACTGGCCCACCTTCTGTTCCACAAAATTGTGCAGGGCTGGTATTGCCTTCTTCAAAAAGAAATGACTGCTTGGGACTCTCCACCTTGGCTCGGCACAAGCCATCAGCCATCACAAGCCAAAGGTTCAGAGTCCACCACTTGAAATGGGAGGGACTGCAGCACCAGCAACTTGGACAGGAGCACATTTAGCTTCTGCGCCGTTGGATGAGTGGGTGCATACTGTTTTCTCTTGGACATGGCTTCGCCGATGGATTGCTGGCAAAAGTACTGACTAAGTAGAAGGAGCAGGAGCATCTGAAGCGACAGAAGGAGGGTATGACACACAGCTCCCTTCAGCTGAGGTGGTGGAGCTTTGGCTGGCTGAAACAGGGAGCGGCGTGCCACTGGGTGATACAGCAGGCTAGACCACCATATCGGAGCCACGGTTCTCCCAGGCCGCTTTATGGTGACGCTGAATATGTTGACGCAGGGCCGTGGTGCCATCATTGCTACTTCCGCTTGGAGTCAGAAAGGAATTTTTACCTCTAGTAAGAGTTTTTTTTTTTTTTTTTTTTTTGCCTTATCCTGGATCAACTAAGTAGGGACTCTTTAGGGTTATAGGTTGAACTTGATGGACTCTGGTCTTTTTTCAACCTTATGAACTATGTTACTATTTTACCCTGGGCACGTTTGGCTCCAGACTTTCCACTTCTGCCACCATGCTGACTGCCAACCATGCTACCACCTTGCTGGCTCAGCTGCTGCCTCACGAGCAACCTGCAACCCTCTTCTGATGATGATGATGAAGAAGAAGCCCCTTCAGCACCCGACTCCCAAGTGCGATCGACTTCATCATCATAGAGTTGTCTGCACATCACTGATGTCCTCAGGTTCCTCGACAGTGTCTGCTCCAGGAGCCGGAACGCTCACAACACCACCTCCCACGCCACTCTCCTCATCACTACTTGCCCGGCTAGTGGAAGAAACATCGGATGTCTCTTTTGGTTGGGGAGTAGCTGCTGACTGTCCTCTAGATCGTTCTCAGTAAATAGTGTAGCTGAACCCACAGCATAAGATACTTCTGTGAGGGAGGGAACAGCATAGGACAGAGGCAATGGGAGGACAGGGACTGCTCCCAGGCCTTGCCAACTGAGGGTTGTGTCTGAGAAACTGACTGTTAACTGGGGGGGTCAGATGTCACTTTTGATGAAGTGGATGACCGTGTTAACCAATCGATGATGGCAGCTGGGTTGCTGGTCGAGACACCACCGCTAGCTGATACCGCGACTCCTGCTGCCACTCGCCCCTAGTCTGCTGTGACCTCTGCCTGATGAGTTTAGGCCACTGCCACTCCTCTATACACATCCTTGCACTTCTCTGCCTGACATATACAGTGGGTATATGAGGCGAGTACAATACACTCCACTACACTTAAAAACAGTATTTGTCTACAACACCAGCAGGTGTGTATTTTTGCCTGGCCTTTCACAGTATCTAGGCCCTTAACCCCTTAAGGACACAGCCCATTTTCACCTCTAGGACGCAGCCCTTTTTTGCACATCTGACCAGTCACTTTAAACATTAATAACTCTAGAATGCTTTTACTTATCAATCTGATTCAGAGATTGCTTTTTCATGACATATTCTACTTTAACATAGTGGTAAATTTTTGTGGTAACTTGCATCCTTTCTTGGTGAAAAATCCCCAGATTTGATGAAAAAATTGAAAATTTAGCATTTTTCTAACTTTGAAGCTCTCTGCTTGTAAGGAAAATGGATATTCCAAATATTTTTTTTTGGGATTCACATAAACAATATGTCTACTTTATGTTTGCATCATAAAATTTACGTGTTTTTACTTTTGGAAGACACCAGAGGGCTTCAAAGTTCAGCAGCAATTTTACAATTTTTCACAAAATTTTCAAACTTGCTATTTTTCATGGACCAGTTCAGGTTTGAAGTGGATTTGAAGGGTCTTCATATTAGAAATACCCCATAAATGACCCCATTACAAAAACTGCACCCCCCCAAAGTATTCAAAATGACATTCAGTAAGTGTTTTAACCCTTTAGGTGTTTCACAGGAAAAGCAGCAAAATGAAGGAGAAAATTCAAAATCTTCATTTTTTACACTTGCATGTTCTTGTAGACCCAATTTTTGAATTTTTACAAGGAGTAAAAGGATAAAATTTATACTTGAATTTGTAGCCCAATTTCTCTCGAGTAAGCACATACCTCATATGTCTATGTAAATTGTTCGGCGGGCGCAGTAGAGGGCTCAGAAGCGAAGGAGCGACAAGGGGATTTTGGAGAGTATGTTTTTCTGAAATGGTTTTTGGGGGGCATGTTGCATTTAGAAAGCCCCTATGGTGCCAAAACAGCAAAAAAAAAAAAACACATGGCATACCATTTTGGAAACTAGACCCCTTGGGGAACGTAACAAGGAATTAAGTGAGCCTTAATACCCCACAGGTGTTTCATGACTTTTGCATATGTAAAAAAAGAAAAAAAAAATCACTAAAATGTGTTTCCCCCCAAATTTCACATTTTTGCAAGGGTTAATAGCAGAAAATACCCCCCCCAAAAAAAATTTGTAACCCCATCTCTTCTGAGTATGGAGGTACCCCATAAGTTGACCTTTAGTGCACTACGAGCGAACTACAATGCTCAGAAGAGAAGGAGTCACATTTGGCTTTTTGGAAGCAAATTTTGCTCTGGGGGCATGCCGCATTTAGGAAGCCCCTATGGTGCCAGGACAGAAAAAAAAAACACATGGCATACCATTTTGGAAACTAGACCCCTTGGGGAACGTAACAAGGGGTAAAGTGAACCTTAATACCCCACAGGTGTTTCACGACTTTTGCATATGTAAAAAAAAATTTTTTTTTTTACACTAAAATGCTTGTTTTCCCCCAAATTTTACATTTTTACAAGGGATAATAGCAGAAAATACCCCCCAAAATTTGTAACCCCATCTCTTCTGAGTGTGGAAATACCCCATAAGTGGACGTGAAGTGCACTGGGGACGAACTACAATGCTCAGAAGAGAAGGAGCATCATTGAGCTTTTGGAGAGAGAATTTGGCCATGTGCATTTCCAAAGCCCCCCGTGGTGCCAGAACAGTGGACCCCCCCACATGTGACCCCATTTTTAAAACTACACCCCTCACGGAAGGTAATAATGGGTGCAGGGAGAATTTACACTCCACTGGCATTTGACGGATCTTTGGAACAGTGGGCTGTGCAAATTAAAAATTTTATTTTTCATTTTCACAGACCCCTGTTTCAAAGATCTGTCAGACACCTGTAGGGCGTAAATGCTCACTGTACCCCTTATTACATTCCGTGAGGGGTGTAGTTTCCAAAATGGGGTCACATGTGGGTATTTATTGTTTTGCACTTATGTCAGAACCGCTGTAAAATCAGCCACCCCTGAGCAAATCACCAATTTAGACCTCAAATTTACATGGTGCACTCTCCCTTCTGAGCCTTGTTGTGCGTCCCCAGAACACTTTGCGCCAACATATGGGGTATCTCCGTACTCAGGAGAAATTGCGTTACAAATTTTGGAGGCTTTTTTTCTTTTACCGCTTGTGAAATTTTAAAGTATGGGGCAACACCAGTATGTTAGTGTACAAAAATGTTTTTTTTTTACACTAACATGCTGGTGTAGACCACAACTTTACCTTTTCATAAGGGGTAAAAGGAGAAAAAGCCCCCAAAATTTGTTAGGCAATTTCTCCAGAGTACGGCGATACCCCATATGTGACCCTATTCTGTTGCCTTGAAGTACGACAGGACTCCAAAGTGAGAGCGCCATGCGCATTTGAGGCCTAAATTAAGGATTGCATAGGGGTGGACATAGGGGTATTCTACACCAGTGATTCCCAAACAGGGTGCCTCCAGCTGTTGCTAAACTCCCAGCATGCTTGGACAGTCAATGGCTGTCCGGAAATGCTGGGAGTTTTTGTTTTGCAACAGCTGGAGGCTCCGTTTTGGAAACACTGCTGTAGGATACGTTTTTCATTTTTATTGGGGGGAAGGGGGGGGCAGTGTACGTGTGTATATGTAGTGTTTTACTCTTTATTTTATGTTAGTGTAGTGTTTTTAGGTTACATTCACACTGACGGCGGATTACACTGAGTCTCCCGCTAGGAGTTTGAGCTGCGGCTGCAGCTCAAACTTGAAGCGGGAAACTCACTGTAATCCGCCGCCAGTGTGAATGTAACCTGTACATTCACATGGGAGGGGGGGGGGGGGCAAAACTACAACTCCCAGCATGCACTGACAGAACGTGCATGCTGGGAGTTGTAGTTTTGCAACAGCTGGAGGTACACTGGTTGGAAAATACTGAGTTAGGTAATAGAACCTATTACCTAACTCGGTATTTCCCAACCAGTGTGCCTCCAGCTGTTGCAGAACTACAACTCTCAGCATGTACTGATTGCCAAAGGGAATGCTGGGAGATGTAGTTATGCAACAGCTGGAGGCACGCAAGTACAACTCCCAGCATGCCGAGACAGCCATTTGCTGTTCCTGAATGCTGGGAGTTGTAGTTTTGCAAGATTTAGAGGGGTTCAGGCTAGAGATCACGGACAGTGGTCTCTAAACTGTGGCCCTCCAGATGTTGCAAAACTACAAATCTCAGCATGCTAAGACAGCAAACTGCTGTCTGGGCATGCTGGGAGTTGTAGTTTTGTAACATCTGGAGGGCTACAGTTTAGAGACCACTGTCGGTGATCTCTAGCCTGAACCCCTCTAAATCTTGCAAAACTACAACTCCCAGCATGCCAACACAGCAAACAGCTGTCAAGGCATGGTGGGAGTTGTAGTTTTGCAACATCTGGAGGGCCACAGTTTAGAGACCTCTCTCTAAACTGTCGCCCTGCAGATGTTGCTAGGCAACAGACTCCCGGACACGCGGCGCCATACTCACCTCCACCGCCGCCATGATCACAGCCTCCGCCGGGTAAGTGACCGCCGCTGCCGCCGCCGCTATTACACGGTTCCCCCCGCTGTGCCCGGACACCGATGGGTGGGCATAGCGGGGAAGAACCGAACTTTAACCCCCCCCGCCCCCAGTCTGCTATTGGTCGGCCGCTCCGCCGATCAATAGCAGGGATAGGAGGGGTGGCAACCCTGCCACCTCACTCCTATCTCTTCAAGGGGGATCGAGGGTGTCTTGGACACCCCCGATCCCCCTTATTTTATCGCGGCGCCGCCATTGATGGGCAGGGGGAGAGCGCTCCCCCTGCAAACACCGTAGATGCCGTGATCAGAACTGATATGCATACGTCCAATAGCGGGAAGGGGTTAAGACTTAAACAGGAACAAAATGATAAACCACTTAGATGTATGCACAGGTTACACTTAATAGAGGACAATATGCTTTTATTTCACTGCTCACCCTAACTGGCTGGCTACTATTAGCTTTTCAGTTGTTTTACATCAGTGCTGCAGCACACAGGCTCTTTGTACTACACCCAAAATTGCACTCTCTCTCTCTTTCACTCCCTTCCCTATCAGTGCTTCTAGTCTGGACTTGGACTTGAGGTGAATCGCTGCTGTAAAAAAAGCTTTTCTGTGTAACACACTGCTATCTGTCCCTCTCTGCAATAGTACGCTGATATAACTGGGAGGTAAATTGCTGCTGTAAAAATGCTTTTCTGTGCAACACACAGTGCTCTCTCTCTCCCCCTCCCCCCCCCCCCTCTCTCTCTTTCTCTCTCTCTCTCTCGCTCTCTCTCTGTGTCTCTCTCTCTCTCTGTCTCTCTCTCTCTCTGTCTCTCTCTCTCTCTCTCTCTCTCTCTCTCTGCATTAGAACACTGATGTGACTGGGAGGTGAATCGCTGCTGTAAAAATGCCTTTCTGTGCAACACACAATGCTGTCTGTCCCTCTCTCTCTCTCTCCGCAATAAAAGGCTGAAGTGACTGGCCGCAAGATGGCTGCAGATTATATAGAGCTGTGACGTCACTGGTGGCTGGCTTCTGATAGGCTGCATGTAATTCAGGGTCATCCCGCCGACCCTTGTTCCCGCCTTCCCAGGATTCCTCACATGTCCTCACGTGTGGCTCCACCATTTTAGATGCCCTGGAGCTTGGACCGCACTAAATGGAATTTAAGCTATTCGGGCAATCGAATCGTGGCGATATTTTCATTTGTTGCAAAACAAATTTTTCATGAAATTCGCAACAAACTCTGATTCGTCAGATTCGATTTGCTCATCCCTAATTACTATCATACTAATACTGACCAAATCCTGTATACTGACCAATTGTATGAATACCAGTTTATAAAGAAGAAATATACCCCCCATACAGCGACAATATAGTGGTAGATATCAGTTCTTCACAGGCTCTGCAGGCCATAGAATTGATTACATACAGTCACATCAGGTGAGGTCTTCTCTTAATGGAGTTGTTCACTTTACTTTTTCTTCTCCATACGGCCCAGACCATCATGACAATTTCTTTGTCACAACGCTTCTCCACAGAACCTGCAAAACAAACATTTTAGGCTCTGCACTTTTCCAGCACCGGTAGTGCCCAAAACAGTAATAATAACCCCTTTGGTGTCTCACACAGTAGAGTCAGAAAGAGTAGGTAGATCCCCCAGTAGATAGTAGCCCTCTGTATATACTTGCAGTGTTAGAAGTAGCCCACTTTAGGTGGTAGTAAAAGCACCCCCTTTAGGTACTAGCAGCAGCAGTCAGATTTAGGTAGTAGCAGCAGCAGCAGCCCCCTTTAGGTAGTAGTAGCAGCAGCAGCCCCTTTTAGGTAGCAGTAACAGTAGCCCCCTTTAGGTAGTAATAGCAGTAGCCTCTTTTGGGTCGCAGTAGCATCAGCCCCCTTAGAATCTTAAAGGAGTAGGAGGACCCAGCACTGCTTCAGTTAGGTCAACGGCATGCGCCCCAAACAGCTCTATGGGAGAGGCACGGATGCACGATCGCTGCATCTCCGCCTCTCCTATAGAGATACATAAATGGGGCGTGTTGGCCGCAGCATCATCCTGTGACCGACACCTCCTGCATGGGAGAGACGCGGCAGAGGATAGGGGATAAGTGTCTTACACTGCAGAATCCCTTTTTTCGCCTGTTTTTACCTTTATGACCAAGCCCAATTTTTCAAAACTGTCCTGTCTTTCTTTTTAAGTGGTAATACCTGACATGCTTTTACATAGCGACGCACTTCTGAGATTGTATTTTGTGACACATTGTACCACTATATCACACAATGTACACCTGCTGAGGTGCGCAATCTCCACAGGTCCAATGAGATTTAGATCTGGACTCATTGCTGACCACTTCAGAACTCTCCAGTGCTTTGTTGCCATCCACTTTTGGGTTCTTTTTGACATATACTTGGGGTCATTGTCCTGCTGCAAGACCCAAGATCTCTGACACACACCCAGCTTTCTGACACTGGGCTGTACAGTTTGACCCAAAATCTGTTGGTAATCCTCAGATTTCATGATGCCTTGCACACATTCAAGGCACCCCTACCAGAGGCAGCAAAACAATTCCAAAAAATCATTGAACCTCCACCATATTTCACTGTAGAAGTAGAATGATGTGCTTTACCAAAAGCTCTATCTTGGTCTCATCTGTCCACAAGACATTTTCCCAGAAGGATTTTGGCTTACTTAAGTTCATTTTGGCAAAATGTAGCCTTGCTTTTTTATGTCTCTGTGTCAGCAGAGGGGTCCTCCTGGGTCTCCTGCTATAGCGTTTTATTTCATTTAAATGTCGACAGTTTGTGCTGACACAGATGCTCCCTGAGCCTGCAGGACAGCTTGAATATCTTTGGAACTTGTTTGGGGCTGCTTATCCACCATCTGGACTATCCTGCCTCGACACCTTTCATCAATTTTTCTCTTCCGTCCACGCCCAGGCAGATTAACTACAGTGCATGGGTTACAAACTGTCACGATCACACCCTATCGGTCCAGCCAAGACGCTAGAGAGAGTGTGATGGTGCAAGGGTTAAAGCCTCCAGACCTCTGGGTATCCACTACTAGTCCCAGCAAGTCACCAAATTAACCCTGAGATAAACGTGTTTCCACCAGAGCTGCCTTCAGAAAGGTGAGCTCATATATTTAGAGATCAAAGACCAGAGCTGATTAATTAAACATTTAATCTGATAAAAGGTATCACAGTGCTGACTATATAAAAATACAGAAACAAATGACATACAGTTACAAAAATATGAGAGTTTAGCAAGGCAAGTTCAGAAAACAAAAGATGAACTTCTTACAGCATGATGGTATCAGTCCATGAGAGAGCTGTTCTTAGGATGGTCTTGTGGCCCAGCTTTTAACACCCCACTTTTGAGTCTAGCAGTGTTTTAAATATCATATCTGCTTTCTTGGGAGGGAGACTCCATTCCCCCCTCCCCTCTGATCCCCACCAGGGGGGTCTTCTCTCTTCCTGGCCCCTTATCTGTTTGATTATATGATGGGACCAGAGTGCATGACTTCAAAAAAGCCTTTGACTTCAAAGGAGATGTAAACAAACAGCCAGACCCCCCCAATAAAATGCAAAACACAAAACACAGTCTGAATGACCTCTCATCCATGTCTTAGTTTATACTCAGATATAATTTATAATACACATATAGGATTTTAATAATCAGGCCTTGGGCTGACACCTCCCCCTTAAGATGGAGACAGAGAGATCTTGCCTTGCCAGGCGGATAGATCTGTCTCCATTAACCGTCTATTTCTCCCTGACGCGATAATCCATCTGCATTTTGATGCAGGCTTCCTTTCCTGTGTTGGACAGTGAAATTATATTGTTGGAGGATAAGACTCCAGCGAAGCAGTTTGCCATTGTTACCTGACACTCTGTCCAACCAATGTAGAGGGTTATGATCAGTTATGACAGTAAAATCCCTGCCATACAGGTATGGCTGTAATTGTTGCAAAGCCCAGACCACAGCTAGACATTCCTTCTCTATGACCGCATAGACCACTTCTCTAGGCAATAGCTTCCTACTCAGGTAGAGAATGGGGTGTTCTTCTCCATTGGAGTTTACTTGGCTAAGAACAGCCCCCAGCCCAAAATTGGAAGCATCTGTTTGTACCACAAATCTCCTACTGAAATCTGGGGCCTGGAGGACCGGAGAGTTGGACAATGCAGTCTTGAGGGCAATGAAGGACTTATCACAATCCTCAGTCCAGGTAATTTGCTTGGACACCTTCTTTTTTGTCAAGTCTGTGAGAGGTTTTGCCATCTTACTATAGTCTGGGACAAATCTACGATAATACCCTGCAGTCCCCAAAAAGGACATGACCTGCTTTTTGGTCTAAGGAATTGGCCAGGCCATAATAGACTCCACTTTACTGGGCTCAGGGCGTAGGGACCCTCCTCATATCCTATGTCCTAGATACTGCACTTCTGTCATGCCAATTTGACACTTTTCTGGTTTTATGGTAAGCCCTGCCTCAGCTATTTGCTGCACCTTCCCTGTGGCCCTCTAGTAGCTGATCAACCAGTCATTGGAAAGTGGCTGGGGCATTTTTCATCCCAAAAGGCATGACACAGCACTCAAACAACCCAAAGGGAGTGATGAAGGCTGACCGCTCCTGGGCCTCTGGGGTCATAGGGATCTGCCAGTACCCTCGGCTTAAATCCATGATAGTCACATATTGGGAACCTGCTAGCTGATCAAGTAGTTCATCTATTCTGGGCATAGGGTATGCATCAAAGGTAGTGACAGTGTATAACCTTCTGTAATCCACACAGAACCTAGTAGATTTGTCTTTCTTAGGCACCAGAACTACTGGGGAGGACCAAGGGCTTTTTGACGTCTTAATTACCCCTAACTTAAACATGTCCTCAATCTCCTTGTGTATATGGGACTTTACCTCTGGGGATACCCGGTAGGCTACCTGTCTTAGCGATGGCTGGTCCCCCGTATCAACATGATGGGTGGCTAGAGTAGTTCGCCCTGGCTTCCCAGTAAAGGTGGCACTGAAGCGGCCTAGTACCTGACTTAGCTGCCTCTTTCCTCTGAGAGCTTCCTCCACTAGGTCCAGTAGGGGATCACTACCCAGCCCTTCCTCTGGTGCACTGCATACACTGAGTACCACCTCCTCAGGGTCATAGTATGCCTTTAGCATATTAATGTGGTACTGTCTCTGCCTCTGACCTTTCTCATCAAGAGCAACTACATATGTGGTGGGTTCTAGGCGCTGCAGAATGGGGAAGGGACCCTCCCAGGCGGCCTGCAACTTATTCTGCCTGATGGGGTTCAGAACCATTACCTTCTGTCCCACTTCATAGACCCGGTCCCTTGCATTGCGATCATACCAGTACTTATGCCTGGACTGTGCTGCTGTGAGGTTGTCATGTACCAGCCCAGTCCATGTCTGCATCCTGTCCCTGAATCTCAGAACATACTCCACCACAGAAGTCTCAGGGGCATGTAGCCCCCCTTCCCATTCTCCCCTAACTAAATCTAGGGGTCCCCGCACTTTGTGACCAAACAATAACTCAAAGGGCGAGAAACCTGTAGACTCTTGGGGTACCTCCCTGTAAGCGAATAACAGATGGATTAAATACTTTTCCCAGTCCCTGCCCTCTGATTCTACAAAGGTTTTTAGCATTTGTTTCAAGGTCCCATTGAACCTCTCACAAAGACCATTTGTTTGGGGGTGGTATGGGCTTGCTACCAAGTGCTGTACATTCACCTTCTTACAGAGACTTTGCATGAGATTGGACATGAACTGTGTTCCCTGATCAGTGAGCATTTCTCTGGGGAACCCTACCCTGTAGAATATACTGATCAGTGCATCTGCCACCTTATCTGCTCAGACGGAGGATAAGGCAACAGCCTCAGGGTACCTGGTTGCATAATCTACAACAGTAAGAATAAATTGTTTCCCTGTGCTGCTGGATATAGCCAGAGGCCCCACAATATCCACTGCCACTCGTTCAAAAGGTACAGATATGACTGGTAGGGGCACTACGGGAACACGAGTTACATCCCCAGGCTTGCCCACCCTTTGGCAGACATGACAGGATCTACAGTAATTTGCAACAGCAGTACCCATACCTGGCCAATAGAAATTGTGTGCCAACCTGGACTTTGTTGTCTTGGCCACTCCCAAATGTCCTTCCAGGGGGGTCTCATGGGCTAACCTCAGCAGCTCTTTCCTGTACTGCCTAGGAACCACTAACTGCCTTTCTCTCTCCTGGGCCCCTAGCATGCCTTTGGAAAGGGACTCCCAGTAAAAGATATAATTTTCCCAATATACCCGATGCCCATCTGTGTCAACACCTGTATTTTCAGCACGTTGTCTCAGCCCTTCAAGGGAAGGGTCCCTGCGCAGAGCTTCCCGGAGATCTCATTTCCCTCCCCCCATCTCGTGGTATCAGGGAGCACATTTCCCCCAGGTGAACTAGCATCTCCACCTTCCTCTGCTGTGGCTTGCAAGTCACACAGCTTGCCCCTTGCATCACCATCCTCCCTTCCTTTTAAAGCTGCAGCCCTGGTATGCTGCTGACGCGTTACCACTGCCACCATTGGTATGCCTCCCTGGGGTTTACCTTCCTCCCCCTCAGTTCCAGACATAACAATACAGGCATCATACACAGGGCTATCACTCCTTCCCTCCTCCTCCATAGGCTCACAGGATTGGGACATATCACTCACTGCTGGTCCCTGATCCTTACATGTCACCAGGGGCACACCAACCCCTCCCCCTAGCCCATCTCCACTAGTTTTTGGCATTGGCAATGCATTGTCACCACATTTTACAATACACCACATTTCACTTTTGGAAAACATTACTGGTTCAGTCACAGGTAAACAATTATCAATCCCCTGTACTCCCTCCCAGTTTCCACATCTCGCAGTGTCTCCCAAAGTCTCGCACAGTACCTCAGAATGACCAGGGCTCTCTCCTAGCCCTTCGGTGTGCAGGTAGTGTCCTCTGGAGCATAATGACAGAGCATCCGACCCAAATCATTCCCCAGCAGAACATTAACAGGGATGTCCTCAGAGACCCCCACCTCCCGCAAACCTTTGCCTGTACCCCAATCCAGGTACACACGAGCCATGGGCACAGCAGGCCGCACACCTCCAATTTCTTTTAAAGCCATGGTTCTTCCAGGGATGGTGTCCTCTGTATCCACCACTTCAGGCCGCACCAAGGTAAATGAGGCTCCAGAATCTCGCAAACCCACTGTAACCCGGTCACCCACAGTTACACTCTGCAGGTTATCCCCTCTTTTCTCCACCGCTCCGGACACCAGAAGAATGGCTGTGTCCTCCAGCTACTGGTGGAGAATTCTTTTTGTTGGGGCAAGTGGCACTCAGGTGCCTAATATTGTTAATCTGTAACATCGACTGGTGTCCCCCTGACCCAATGTGGCTTTTGTTGCTTTTGGGAATGATGGCAAGAATTTCCTGGCTGACCTGGTGGTGCTTTGTGGTTGTGTGGCTCCCCTCCAGGTACTTGCTCCAGCTTGTGCAGATCCACGCTTTGGTGCTGGCGCCCGGTTGTTGGCAAAGTCATCTCCTAGTGCTGCTGCTTCCATGGCTGTCTTGGGCTTGCAGTCCAAAATCCACTCTCTGGCTTCAAAGCTCCGTGTTTGGAGAAACTGATCCAGGACCATCAAGTCCTCCAGGGCCTCATAGGTAGTGACTTATAGGCCCCCAGTCCATTGCCTGAATGCAGTCCTTAGCTGACCTGCATGTTCAGTGCAGCTTTCTGTGGCGCTTTGTTGCAAAGTCCTAAATCTTTTCCGATAAGCCTCTGGAGTCAGATTAAAACTTTTTAGCAGAGCAGATGTTATTGCTTCATAGTCCTGGTCACTTTCAGAGGGAAGCGAAGCAAACACATCCAGAGCTTTCCCTTGCAACCGTGGGGTTAGATATCTTCCCCACTGTTCCTTAGGTAGATGGAACTGCCGGCAAACCTTTTCAAATCCCCTCAGGAAGACATCCAGATCACCATCTTTCTCCAACATGGGGAAATGTTCCAAGCGAGGTTTGTGGTCTCCTTGATCCTGCACATCACTGCGTGCAGATAAAGCATCCCCTCTCAGCCTCAGAACCTCCAGTTCATGCCTCCGCTGGGCCTCTCTTTCTGCGGCTTGTGCCTGAGCCTCTCTTTCTGCGGCTTGTGCCTGAGCCTCTCTTTCTGCGGCTTGTGCCTGAGCCTCTCTTTCTGCGGCTTGTGCCTGAGCCTCTCTCTTTCTGCGGCTCGTGCCTGAGCCTCTCTCTTTCTGCGGCTCGTGCCTGAGCCTCTCTTTCTGCGGCTTGTGCCTGAGCCTCTCTCTCTCTGCAGCTCGTGCCTGAGCCTCTCTCTCAGCAGTTTGGTACTGGAGGAGCAGTTGAAGTTTTTATATTGGCATCCACATTCCCAAGGTGTTGTAAGGCAGTCTGCATATAAGAGTCCAAGGCCTTATGTGGAGTACTGTACTGATGGGGAGTAATGTTATATTCCCCAGGAGATATCAGTCCTTGGATGGCAGTTCCAGCTGTAGGACTTTGCCTCATGTCACTCAGCTCTTCTGCACTGGCATCATACTCCACAAGATAAGCAATAAGTTGTTCCTTGTTCTTTCCTGCAGTAGGGATGTCCTTTTCTTTGCACATTAGCTCCAGTGCAGGCTTGGACTGCTTGCGATATGCCTCCATATTTCCGACATGAGACAGAGGAGGTAAAACAGGAGATGGGGAGGACAGAACTGTCTTGCACTCTATTTGTATGTCTTTTAAACCAGCACTGAGCTCTGTCTTTGGAATTTATGCACAAGAATATGTATGCAATTTCTTTTTAGTGCTAAGATTTCCTTACAGGTAAAATCCAGCAAGCACTAAAAATATCTAAATATATCCCGACGCTGCCACCAGTTGTCACGATCACACCCTATCAGTCCAGCCAAGACGCTAGAGAGAGTGGGATGGTGCAAGGGTTAAAGCCGCCAGACCTCTGGGTATCCACTACTAGTCCCAGCAAGTCACCAAATTAACCCTGAGATAGTGTTTCCACCAGAGCTGCCTTCAGAAAGGTGAGCTCATATATTTAGAGATCAAAGACCAGAGCTGATTAATTAAACATTTAATCTGATAAAAGGTATCACAGTGCTGACTATATAAAAATACAGAAGCAAATGACATACAGTTACAAAAATATGAAAGAATTTAGCAAGGCAAGTTCAGAAAACAAAAAATGAACTTCTTACAGCATGATGGTGTCAGTCCATGAGAGAGCTGTTCTTAGGATGGTCTTGTCAGCTTGTGGCCCAGCTTTTAACACCCCACTTTTGTGTCTAGCATTGTTTTAAATATCATATCTGCTTTCTTGGGAGGGAGACTTCATTCCCCCCTCCCCTCTGATCCCCACCAGGTGGTTTTCCCTCTTCCTTGCCTCTTATCTGTTTGATTATATGATGGGACCAGAGTGCATTACTTCAAAAAAGCCTTTGACTTCAAAGGAGATGTAAACAAACAGCCAGACCCCCCAATAAAATGCAATACACAAAACACAGTCTGAATGACCCCTCACCCATGTCTTAGTTTATACACAGATGCAATTTATAATACACATATAGGATTTTAACCCCTTAAGGACTCAGCCCATTTTGGCCTTAAGGACTCATGATTTTTAGAAGGCGAGGAGGAAAAAATGAAAACGTAAAAATTAAATTGTCTAACTCTTTTATATTTTCATCCACAGACTAGTATGAGGGCTTGTTTTTTGCGCGACCAGTTGTCCTTTGTAATGACATCACTCATTATATCATAAAATGTATGGCGCAACCAAAAAACACTATTTTTGTGGGGAAATTAAAACGAAAAACGCAATTTTGCTAATTTTGGAAGGTTTCGTTTTCACGCCGTACAATTTATGGTAAAAATGACGTGTTCTTTATTCTGAGGGTCAATACGATTAAAATGATACCCATTATTATATACTTTTATATTATTGTTGCGCTTAAAAAAAATCACAAACTTTTTAACCAAATTAGTACGTTTATAATCCCTTTATTTTGATGACCTATAACTTTTTTATTTTTCCGTATAAGCGGCGGTATGGGGGCTAATTTTTTGCGCCATGATCTGTACTTTTTTTTATACCACATTTGCAGATAAAAAACTTTTAATACATTTTTATAATTTTTTTTTAATAAAATGTATTAAAAAAGTAGGAATTTTCGACTTTTTAAATTTTTTTTCGTTCACGCCGTTAACCGTACGGGATCATTAACATTTTATTTTAATAGTTCGGAACTTTACGCACGCGGTGATACCAAATATGTCTATAAAAAATGTTTTTTACGCTTTTTGGGGGTAAAATAGGAAAAAACGGACGTTTTACTTTTTTTGGGGGGGAGGGGATTTTTCACTTTTTTTTTACTTTTACATTTTTTTACATTTTTTTTTTACACTTGAATAGTCCCCATAGGGGACTATTCATAGCAATACCATGATTGCTAATACTGATCTGTTCTATGTATAGGACATAGAACAGATCAGTATTATCGGTCATCTCCTGCTCTGGTCTGCTCGATCACAGACCAGAGCAGGAGATGGCGGGAGCCGCACGGAGGAAGGAGAGGGGACCTCCGTGCGGCGTTATGAATGATCGGATCCCCGCAGCAGCGCTGCGGGCGATCCGATCGTTCATTTAAATAGCGAACTGCCGCAGATGCCGGGATCTGTATTGATCCCGGCACCTGAGGGGTTAATGGCGGACGCCCGCGAGATCGCGGGCGTCGGCCATTGCCGGCGCGTCCCTGGCTGCGATCAGCAGCCGGGATCAGCCGCGCATGACACGGGCATCGCTCCGATGCCAGCGGTTATGCTTAGGACGTAAATGTACGTCCTGGTGCGTTAAGTACCACCGCACCAGGACGTACATTTACGTCCTGCGTCCTTAAGGGGTTAATAATCAGGCCTTGGGCCTGACACAAACTACTTGCTAATGTTGCGCACTGAGGACAAAGGCAAATCTAGATTTCTGGAGATGGACTTGTAATCTTGATTGTTGATATTTTTCTACAATTTTGGTTCTCAAGTCCTCAGACTGTTCTCTTCTCCTCTTTCTGTTGTCCATGCTTAGTATGGCACACACAGACACAAAATGCAAAGACTAAGTGAACTTCTCTCCTTTTTATCTTTCAGGTGTGATTTTAATATTGTCCACACCTGTTACTTGCCCCAGGCGAGTTTAAAAGAGCATCATATGCTTGAAACAATAAAATGTTTCCACAATTTTGAAAGGGTGCTAATAATTTTTTCCAGACCATTTTAGAAGTTTGGGGTTACATTATGTCCAATTTGCTTTTTTTCCCTCTCTTTTTTGGTTTAGTTCCAATACACACAAAGGGGATAAACATGTGTATAGCAAAACATGTGTTACTGCAATCCTTTTCTGTGAGAAATACTTAATTTTCTTGAAAAATTTCAGGGGTGCCAACATTTACGGCCATGACTGTGTGTGTGTGTGTGTGTGTGTGTGTGTGTGTGTGTGTATGTATGTATGTATATGTGTGTATATATATATATATATATATATATATATATATATATATATATATATAATGTATGTATGTGTTTGTGTGTGTGTGTATGTATATATATATATACACAACTTCAAAAAGGGTGGGGCACTCCAAATATCCAAAAAATAACTATTTATTCCACATGTCAAACAGTGCGACGTTTCAGCCCCTCAATGGAGCTTTTTTCAAGCATAGTGATACCACACACAGGCTGGGGTTATATACCCAGCCCAGCAATAAACAGTAATTACATAATTAATCAATACAGTGATAAAAAGTACATAAAATTACAGTGCAATATAAGAAATAAAGTGCTTAAGAGTACCATAGGTACATACATAATATATACAGTGTCACAGTGAAAGTTTAAAAACAATATGGCTTGAATATACAAAACTCCATCATAATAATAGTTAATAATACACCACTGATGCATATAAACATTGATTAAATATATATATACAGAAAACGCCGTTCGCCACGTTTGGCTTGTATACAAACCGTATGCGCCTGCGCCAAAAAACCTCTTGGTCTACTCACATCCTGTTTCCGGGATGCCTGGCCAGTCACGTGGGGCGCCGTGCGATCACATGACCACAGGCGCTAACACGTGACCACCAACAGAAAGCCTCCATGGCAACGGCGGCGCATACACCACCGCCGTCTCCATGGAGACCACCCGTCGGGAACACTCCCCACATGGATGCCCAGCACTCCGGGTCCAGCCCACTGATGTGAAAACGCAGCGGCCGTAGGTAAAGAAAACTGAATGAATTAGTGAATTAACCCCTATACTATATCAAAACATCCAATGTGCAATAAATGAATAAATACAGTGTGTCTGTGTCTATGTAACTAAATATCGTATACCTATCGATATGTAAAAATAAAAAATAGAAAAATGATATAATAAAAAATATACAAAAATAATGAAAATAATAAACAAAATAGAAATAATAATGACAAAAACAAAATTAACAATATTGCATTATAAAAGGAATATAATGAAAGGTAAAATAAATAATGAAAGAAGAAGCTCTCTGAATTATGAAAGCCAGCTCCATTGGCATTAGTCCCACAAGGGGTATAGGTATATATTAACTTATTAGCATTTCAGGACTGGGAGCCTCCCTGGTATGCAGAACCACCACTCCTCCCCCTGTGTAAAGAGGGCATAGGTCTGGCAGTAACCGGGGGACCTGAGGCAGTGAGGCCATATAGCCCCCCTGCTCTACCCCCTGCATCCAATTCAGGAGTGCGCCTGCCATCAAGCGGCACCAATCCCATGCCTAGCATAAAGCAATTACCGTACCACATATGGAGGGCTATCTAAGGGATAAAGCACATCCCTACAAAACCCTAAAGTAAATAATAATAATAAAAAAAGAAAGAAAAAAGAAAAAAATGAAAAAAAACTTTTTTATTAAAATACAACAAAAAAATATAAAAAAATAGAAAAATGAAAAAAAAAATTTTTTTTTTTAAATAAACAAAAAATGCTGAATGTGTAATTACACTGTAATAAATGCTAAACAAAAAAATGAAAAATGAAATTGTGCAAAACGTGTATAGCACTATCAGTGATGTCTCTCCCACAACAGCTGCGTTCCATCAGTTATATATGCCAGAACCCAAGTGCAATAACATCCATTAGACCGGTCGGACTAAGTTACTACCATGAAAAAATATATAGGTACAGAACGGCACAAAAAACATAGTAAGATGTAAATGGGAACAGAACGGGTGGCGTATTTCTTCACATTCCATCGAATCCTTCCTATCTTCCATATCTGAAAGGTATAAAAACAAGATATCAATATACAATATGGGTATCACCAACATATGTCTGAAGAAAAAAGTGAATGGCAGGTCTCAATGTCTCTCAGGGTTATATCTAAATGGCATTAAATTCAACGTTCAATCCATTGGGCTTCAAACAGTTCAATTGATGTATCCACCAAAGTTCTCTTTTCCTAAGCCTGGACATTTATTTATATATATATATATATATATATATATATATATATATATATATATATGTGTGTATATTCATTCCAGGGCCTCTTGCATGTATAGAAGGAGGAAGAACCACCAAAGAACTCACAAATGCAGTAATGAAATATAGCCTTATTCAAGTGCAGTCAGGTGACGTTTTAGTCACACCATTATGACCTTTTTCAAGTACCGTATATACTCGAGTATAAGCCGACCCGAGTATAAGCCGAGACCCCTAATTTCAACCCAAAATCCCAGGAAAAGTTATTGACTCGAGTATAAGCCTAGGGTGGGAAATACCTCATCCCCCCCCTGTCATCATCCAGACCCGTCATTAACATCCTCATCATCATCCCCTTGTCATCATCCCACACATCCCCCCTTCATCATCCCATTATCATCCCACACATCCCCCCTTCATCATCCCCTTGTCATCATCCCACACATCCCCCCTTTATCATCCCGCACATCCCCCTTCATCATCCCCTTATCATCCCACACATCCCCCCTTCATCATCCCCTTGTAATCATCCCACACCCCCCCCTTCATCATCCCCACCCCCCTTCATCATCCCCACACCCCCCCCCCCTTCATCATCCTCTTCTCATCATTCGCCCTCAGTGGTCTTCAACCTGCGGACCTCCAGAGGTTTCAAAACTACAACTCCCAGCAAGCCCGGGCAGCCATCGGCTGTCCGGGCTTGCTGGGAGTTGTAGTTTTGAAACCTCCGGAGGTCCGCAGGTTGAAGACCACTGCGGCCTTCAACATCATCCAGCCCCCTCTCACCCCCCTTTAGTTCTGAGTACTCACCTCCGCTCGGCGCTGGTCCGGTCCTGCAGGGCTGTCCGGTGAGGAGGTGGTCCGGGCTGCTATCTTCACCGGGGGCGCCTCTTCTCCGCGCTTCCGGCCCGGAATAGAGGCGTTGCCTTGACAATGACGCAGAAGTACGTTGGCAATGAACGCACCTCTGCGTCGTTGTCACGGCAACGTGACTATTCTGAGGCCGGGCCCGAAGCGCTTAGAAGAGGCGCCCCCGGTGAAGATAGCAGCCCGGACCACCTCCTCACCGGACCACCTCCTCTCCGGACAGTCCTGCAGGACCGGACCAGCGCCGAGCGGAGGTGAGTACTCAGAACTAAAGGGGGTGAGAGGGGGCTGGATGATGTTGAAGGCCGCAGTGGTCTTCAACCTGCGGACCTCCGGAGGTTTCAAAACTACAACTCCCAGCAAGCCCGGACAGCCGATGGCTGCCCGGGCTTGCTGGGAGTTGTAGTTTTGAAACCTCTGGAGGTCCGCAGGTTGAAGACCACTGCGGGTGGGGGAGTTCACTCGAGTATAAGCCGAGGGGGGTGTTTTCAGCACGAAAAATCGTGCTGAAAAACTCGGCTTATACTCGAGTATATACGGTAACTGCTTGAAAAACTTCATAATGGTGTAACCGCCACCTTTCATTGCTGCATTTGTGAGTACTTCGGTGGTTCTTTCCCGTATAATATTATTTATTTTTATTTATTTTGTTGATGAATGGATATATGTAGTATACAGGAGTGTTTCCAGAAACATATGAAGTAGGTAATAGCTATGACTTATTTTATTTTATTATTTTTTTCAGTTTATATTCATTTTTCTTTGTGCACTGCAATATTTTTTTGACAATGTAATATCTCAGCTGAATTTTAATATTTTCATTTTTTAAATTTACTTTGTTTCAGAGAAGTGTGTCAGAAAATTGCTTAGTTGCAATGGATTTCTCTGGGCAGACAGGAAGAGTCATTGAGAATCCTTTGGAAGCGCAAAGTGCTGCAGTGGAAGAAGGTCATGCTTGGAGGGTAAGTGTTAAATTGTAGAAGAAGAAATTTTTTTTATATGTAATAGCCTTTGCAACCATCCTCTTATAGACCTATATCTCTACTCAATGTAGGCTTTAAAATAGTTATGATAGCTATGGCCAATCTTTGCAATCTATCCTCCGTGATTACAATCTTTTCTCCCTGATGTTCTCAATCAACTCAAACTCCAACTCAAATGGATTTACTATTTATGCCTGAAATGAGCCTGGGCTAGGTCAGGGGATGTCAGAAATTATACCGCAAACATAATGAAGCTTGATTTTAGGTGAATGCAGAATAATAAATCCGGGCCCCAACCGCTCAAACTATCGGATTACAACCGAAGTCTAAGTGGGTCAGGCTGGCGAGGAGGCCCAATACACTACCGGTGTAAACCAAAAAGAACTACACATAGACAAGACACAAAAGGGGAGAAGGAACAGAGCAGAAGCTTTTTTTTTTTTTTTTTTTAAATAACATTAACAGACTTTTGGCTGTACTTTTTGGGAATTGATCATGGCAGCACATTGCTCAAAACATTCGCATTCACTGCTCCCTTAAAATGCTGTTTCTTCTATTATGTCTATTATTGAAGAATTTCTGGCTTAAGGATAATGAATTTTAAATCCTATGCCCTACTTTTTTAAATCTACACAATGGTCTTGGGATTCTACCTTTTTCCGTTTGAGTGGTGCAATAACTCTAATATTTAGATGTTCAATCCCCCTATATTATTCTGCTCGTTCTTTACACGGTTTAGCAGGATTTCACTTATGGGCCGTCGATGGAACTTTTACAGGCCAATGTAACCTTATTAAAATGGTTTACTTCCTAAAAATTTTATTTTTCTTGCAAACTACCACTTCTTTTGTGAAAGGAAGATGAGAAAACACTCAAAGGCTTTTCGGACCTTTATCTGAAGCTCTGCTTGGAAAAATAGAATCAAAATTTTTAAACTGCAACAAACAAAATTTTTTGTAGGACTTCATTTTCCTAACCTGCGGATATGTAATATTGTGGAAAACTTAAGGTATGAAAATAATTGGATCCGTCACCAGTCTCACTTTACGAATC
The DNA here is from genome assembly GCF_029499605.1 of Hyla sarda. NCBI lineage: Eukaryota > Metazoa > Chordata > Amphibia > Anura > Hylidae > Hyla > Hyla sarda. The sequence continues at coordinate 135,199,901 of NC_079193.1, read as the reverse complement.
TGACAGTTAATGATTGCTTTTGCTATCTGATGCATCCAGTCACTTTTGTAATATTTTCGCAATTCATAGTTTCTGCCATCTGTGTGTTTATATGAACTACTATACAAGGCTGGAGGGCGTCTAGACACCTTTGGATCCTCATGTATCTGTCCTCTATCCTTTTAGAGGCAACCTCCAATTTCTAGGTGGCATGTCAAGTAATTTTATATGAATCTAGAACAGAATGGTTGCAAATATTACATATATTACATATCCTATTTCTAGTGCTTTTAATCCTTAAACTTTTAAAGTGATATTAACCCCATTGGTAAATCTGTTCAGTGCACAATGGAGGCAGGGAGCTGGCGCGTTGAGCTTCCCTGCATCTGTCCTGTATGCTATGATATGCCTATCCATCTTATGCATATTCATTATTCACTTTCACGCCTCCAATGCGCACTGACAAGAACGATTCTAGCAACGGGCCCCAAGCAGAGCCGGTGCTTGTTGTGCTTCCTATAAGGCTGCAGCCGCCTGAGCGCTCTATAGAGAGCCTCAGGTATCTGCAACACTCCTGATAAAGTCCCGAGCTCCTCCCTTTCCCTGTAGTGTGGCCAAGCTCCTCTTCCTCCTGGCTGTCAGTCTGGCACGGTACAGGAACAGGAGATTCAGTTTCCTGTTCCCGGCCGGACTGACAGGAAGTGTACGCTGAGTGCTCACTTCCTTTCAGTCCGGCCGGGAACAGGAAACTGAATCTCCTGTACCATGTGGTACCCGGCAGCACTGAGTGAGAGCCAGGAGCTCGGCCACGCTACAGGGTCCAGGGAAGGAGCTGGAGGAGGTAACTGAGAACATAGGTAGGGTATGGAGGGGGAAAAAACAGTCGAGGGGGGGAGGGGTTCTTTAAAAAAAAAAAAAAAACATAGGGAGGGAGGGGGGGTGGGTAAAAAAGGACATAGGGAGGGAGAAGGTGAGTAAGAAGGACCCAGGGAGGGGGGGAGTAAGAAGGACACAGGGGGTGGGGGGGGGGGGGGGGGGGGAGAGTAAGGAGGACAGTATTTGCACTGTAAACCTCCTTTTTTTTTTTATTTATATATAGTGTGGGTGAACTTAATCCCTTAAGGACCCAGGGGTTTTCCTTACCTTTAAAAAATCATAACTCTTTCAATTTTGCACCTAAAATCCATATGATGGCTTATTTTTTGCGCCACCAATTCTACTTTGTAATGACGTTAGTCATTTTTCCCAAAAATCTACGGCGAAATGGGAAAAAATCATTGAGACAAAATGTTAAAAAATAAGCCATTTGGTAAATTTTGGGGGCTTTGTTTCTACACAGTAAATTTTTCGGTAGAAATGACACCTTATCTTTATTATGTAGGTATGTATACGATTAAAATGATACCCTACTTATATAGGTTTGATTTTGTCGTACTTCTGGAAAAAATCTACATGCAGGAAAATGTATACGTTTAAAATTGTCATCTTCTGACCCTTATAACTTTTTTTATTTTTACGCGTATGGGGCGATATGAGGGCTCATTTTTAGCGCCGTGATCTGAAGTTTATAGCGGTACCATTTTTGCATTGATAGGACTTATTGACCAAAAATGCACAATTTTGGACTTTGGAATTTTTTTGCGCATACGCAATTGACCATGCGGTTTAATTAACGATATATTTTTATAATTCGGACATTTCCACACGTGGCGATACCACATATGTTTAGTTTTATTTTTATTTACACTGGTTTTTTTTTTAAATGGGAAAAAGGGGGTGATTCAAACTTTTATTAGGGAAGGGGTTAAATGATCTTTTTTCACTTTTTTTTTTTTTTTTGCAGTGTTATAGCTCCCATAGGGGGCTATTACACTGCACACACTGATCTTTTACATTGATCAGTGGTTTCTCATAAGAAACCACTGATCGATGATTCTGCCGCTTGACTGCTCATGCCTGGATCTCAGGCACTGAGCAGTCATTCGGCGATCGGACAGCATTGAGGCAAGTAGGGATCCTCCGGCTGTCTTGTAAGCTGTTCGGGATGCCGTGATTTCTCCGCGGCGATCCCGAACAGCTCCCTGAGCTAACCGGCAGTGATTTAGTTTCACCGTGATCAATGCCGCGTGCTATTAGCCACGGGTCCCAGCTGTTGTTAGAGGCCAGGCCCGACCCGCGGCCCCGCGTTATAGAACCGGAGCGGACTCAGGACGTACAGGTATGCCCTGGGTCCTTAACAGGTTAAACTGTATGGCTATGCTCTGGTTCCTGTAGGCTTTGCGTGGGTGGGGGGGGGGGGGGGCTCCATGTTTATTTTGCTTGTGGCCCCCAAATTAAACTCCTGTTCACTCACACTATGACCCAGTGACAGGCTGTTCACTCGCATTAAACCCAATAGTTTCCCTTTTAACCCCATAATGACCAGGCCAATTTTCCTTGTTGCACTTTCATTTTCTTTTCCTCCCCCTTTAATAGCCGTAACACTTTTTATTTTTCATCTACACACCCATATAAGGGCTTAAAGAATACCTGTGACCAAATAAAAATTTTAATATAGTGTACGTTGTGTAATTGGCAGACACTTTCCCATTCCCTTGCTTTTAAAATTATCAACATAAATGTTTAAAATGTAATAGAAAAAACGGCTCAGTTCTATTACCAGCCACAATTAATACAGTGAGTTTGGTCTCCTCTTGGCCTGGCAAGAGACCAAACTCAAGAAGTGCTTCTCTGCATTGAACTTGATTGACAGCTGCACAGAGCCTCACTGAAAGCTGCACAGAGCCTCACTGAAAGCTGCACAATGATGTTATGCCTGCTGGGAAAAACCCACTTTCTCCTGCTGTGAGCAAGAATAACTGTAATATATAGAGCTTTTTAAAGCTCTGAAATTTTTGTTTAAGGGTTGGAGGGTTGTTAGTAATTAGGAAACATAGCCTGAGTTAGTTTAGAAAAGTTTTGGTGACAGGTACTTTTTAAATTATGCGGGACCAATTGTACTTTGTAAACTCTTCATTCATTTTTCTATAACATATGCTCCAAAACAGAAAAAAAAAATTGAGGTGAAAATGAAAAAAAAGCTATTTTGCTAATTTTATTTTCATTTTTGTATGCCATATACCGTGCGGTCAAACTAACTTGTCATCTTGATACTTTAGATTGGTGCGATTAAAACAATACCCATTATGTATAGTTTGCAGTAAACAGTATATATCATGTTTCAGTATATTTAAAAAAAAAAAAAAAAACTTTTTAGAATTTTTTTTTTTTCTGACCACTATAACTTTATTTTTTATGATCTGTAGCTTATTTCAGTGTCATTGTTGTACTGATTAGACTTTTCGATCGCTTTTTACTTACTTTTTTCTGGGGTATAATGTGCTAAAAAAAATGCCCAAAAATGTTTTGCCCATACAGGATGAATAATGTAATAGTTCGGACAATTATGTACGCGGGGATATCAAATGTTTGTTTTTATTAATGTTTACCTATGTTTTATATTGAATTTGGGAAAAGGGGGGTGATATAAACTTTTAATATGGAAGGGGTTATTATGTATGTGGGTTAAACCTTTTATGAATTTGTTTTTACAATTTTTACATTTTATTGATTTTTAAGGAGGAATAATTGGATTCCTTATAAAGATCAATGTAGTACCATAGAACTGCATTGATCTGTGTACTCTGTGCTCTCTCGATTGATCAATCACAGAGCCATGGATGGCACAGGAGGAGAGGTAAGCTCTCCGGCTACCTCAGCAGTGGATTGCCCCCAGCGCCCTATAAACCTGACAGCGGCAATAAAAAGGGTTAATATGTCGGCTATTAGAGAGTGGCAACCAGAAAAGTATTCTACAGTTGTGGGCAACAGATTCTGTTACATCCATGCCATTTATCCAGAGTAAGGATGATTTCCATTTTTTGGATGGGATGGAACGTTGTTCAACAAGAGAGAAACTTATAAAAATAGTTTTCTCACTATTCATGTACAGCCGTTAACATGCTTTACATAACTGCTTTCAGTGGTAGAATTTTTTCCTTGTCTTTGGCATCTATGCCCCTCTAATGCACCCCATTATTATATTTACCATGGCAGTAGCTGCCTGACACAGGAGTTTTAGATAAAAGTAAATTTTACTTTAACCCCTTAAGGACCAGGCCATTTTACACCTTAAGGACCAGAGCGTTTTTTGCAATTCTGACCACTGTCACTTTAAACATTAATAACTCTGGAATGCTTTTAGTTATCATTCTGATTCTGAGATTGTTTTTTCGTGACATATTCTACTTTAACTTAGTGGTAAAATTTAATGGTAACTTGCATCCTTTCTTGGTGAAAAATCCCAAAATTTGATGAAAAAAATGAAAATTTAGCATTTTTCTAACTTTGAAGCTCTCTGCTTGTAAGGAAAATGGATATTCAAAATAAAACATTTTTGGGTTCACATATACAATATGTCTACTTTATGTTTGCATCATAAAATTTATGAGTTTTTACTTTTGAAAGACACCAGAGGGCTTCAAAGTTCAGCAGCAATTTGGAAATTTTTCACAAAATTTTCAAACTCGCTATTTTTCATGGACCAGTTCAGGTTTGAAGTGGATTTGAAGGGTCTTCATATTAGAAATACCCCATAAATGACCCCATTATAAAAACTACACCCCCCAAGTATTCAAAATGACATTCAATAAGTGTATTAACCCTTTAGGTGTTTCACAGGAATAGCAGAAAAGTGAAGGAGAAAATTCACAATCTTCCTTTTTTACACCCGCATGTTCTTGTAGACCCAATTTTTGAATTTTTGCAAGGGGTAAAAAGGAGAAAATTTTTACTTCTATTTGAAACCCAATTTCTCTCGAGTAAGCACATACCTCATATGTCTGTTAATTGTTCGGCGGGCGCAGTAGAGGGCTCAGAAGGGAAGGAGCGTCAAGTGGTTTTTGGGGGGCATGTCACCTTTAGGAAGCCCCTATGGTGCCAGGACAGCAAAAAAAAAACCACATGGCATACCATTTTGGAAACTAGACCCCTCAGGGAACGTAACAAGGGGTAAAGTAAACCTTAATACCCCACAGGTGATTCACGACTTTTGCATATGTAAAAAAATAAAAATAAATGTTTTACCTAAAATGCTTGGTTTCCCAAAAATGTTACATTTTTAAAAAAAGGATAATAGCAGAAAATACCCCCCAAAATTTGAAGCCCAATTTCTCCCGATTCAGAAAACCCCCCATATGCGGGTGAAAAGTGCTCTGCTGGCGCACTACAGGTCTCAGAAGAGAAGGAGTCACATTTGGCTTTTTGAAAGCAAATTTTGCTCTGGGGGTATGCCGCATTTAGGAAGCCCCTATGGTGCCAGAACCGCAAAAAAAAAACACATGGCATACCATTTTGGAAACCAGACCCCTCGGGGAACGTAAAAAGGGGTAAAGTGAACCTTAATACCCTACAGGTGTTTCACGACTTTTGCATATGTTAAAAAAAAATATTTTTTTTACCTAAAATGCTTGGTTTCCCAAAATTTTTACATTTTTTAAAAGGGTAATAGCAGAAAATACCCCCCAAAATTTGAAGCCCAATTTCTCCCGATTCAGAAAACACCCCATATGGGGGTGAGAAGTGCTCTGCTGGCGCACTACAGGTCTCAGAAGAGGAGGAGTAACATTTGGCTTTTTGAAAGCAAATTTTGCTCTGGGGGCATGCTGCATTTAGGAAGCCCCTATGGTGCCAGGACAGCAAAAAAAAAAAACACATGGCATACCATTTTGGAAACTAGACCCCTCGGGGAATGTAACAAGGGGTAATGTGAACCTTAATACCCCACAGGTGATTCACAACTTTTGCATATGTTAAAAAAAAAAAAAAAAAAAAATGTTTTACCTAAAATGTTGGTTTCCCAAAAATTTTAGATTTTTTAAAAGGGTAATAGCAGATAATACCCCCCATAATTTGTAACACAATTTCTCCCGAGTGCGGCGATACCCCATATGTGACCCTAAACTGTTGCCTTGAAATACGACAGGGCTCCAAAGTGAGAGCGCCATGCGCATTTGAGGCCTGAATTAGGGACTTGCATAGGGGTGGACATAGGGGTATTCTACGCCAGTGATTCCCAAATAGGGTGCCTCCAGCTGTTGTTAAAGTCCCAGCATGCCTGGACAGTCAGTGGCTGTCTGGTAATACTGGGAGTAGTTGTTTTGCAACAGCTGGAGGCTCCGTTTTGGAAACAATGGCGTACCAGACGTTTTTCATTTTTATTGGGAAGGGGAGGGGGGCTGTGTGTATATGTAGTGTTTTTTACTTTTCATTTTATTTTGTGTTAGTGTAGTGTAGTGTTTTTAGGGTACAGTCGCACGGGCGGGGGGTTCACAGTAGTTTCTCGCTGGCAGTTTGAGCAGCGGCAGAAAATTTGCCTCAGCTCAAACTTGCAGCCGGATACTTACTGTAATCCTCCGCCCATGTGAGTGTACCCTGTACGTTCACATTGGGGGGGGGGGGGGGAAACATCCAGCTGTTGCAAAACTACAACTCCCAGCATGTAGGGTCTATAAGTGCATGCTGGGAGTTGTAGTTTTGCAACAGCTGGAGGCTCCGTTTTGGAAACGGTGGCGTACCAGACGTTTTTCATTTTTATTGTAGGGGTATGTGTATATTTGTAGTGTTTTTTTACTTTTTATTTTGTGTTAGTGTAGTGTTTTTAGGGTACAGTCGCACGGGCGGGGGGTTCACAGTAGTTTCTCGCTGGCAGTTTGAGCAGCGGCAGAAAATTTGCCTCAGCTCAAACTTGCAGCCGGATACTTACTGTAATCCTCCGCCCATGTGAGTGTACCCTGTACATTCACATTGGGGGGGGGGGGGGAACATCCAGCTGTTGCAAAACTACAACTCCCAGCATGTAGGTCTATCAGTGCATGCTGGGAGTTGTAGTTTTGCAACAGCTGGAGACACACAGGTTGTGAAACACAGAGTTTGGCAACAAACTCAGTGTTTTGCAACCAGTGTGCCTTCAGCTGTTGCAAAAGCTACAACCCCCAGCATGTACGGACAGCGGAAGGGCATGCTGGGTGTTGTAGTTATGCAACAGCGGGAGGCATACTACTTTGGCTGGGGATGCTGGGGATTGTAGTCATGCAACAGCTGGAGACACACTGGTTTGCTACTTAACTCAGTGTGCCTTCAGCTGTTGCAAAACTAAAACTCTCAGCAGTCACCGACAGCCAACGGGCATGCTGGGAGTTGTAGTTATGCAACCAGCAGATGCACCACTACAACTCCCAGCATGCACTTAAGCTGTTTGTGCAAGCTGGGAGTTGTAGTTACACAACAGCTGAAGATACACTTTTCCATAGAAAGAATGTGCCTCCAGCTGTTGCAAAACCATAAGTCGCAGCATGCCCATAAGTGCATGCTGGGAGTTGTGGTGGTCTGCCTCCTCCTGTTGCATAACTACAGCTCCCAGCATGCCCTTTTTGCATGCTGGGAGCTGTTGCTAAGCAACAGCAGGAGGCTGTCACTCACCTCCTGCTGCTGCTTGATCGCCGCACAGGTCAGTCCCGCCGCCGCCGTCGTCTCTCCTGGGGCCCCGATCCCAACATTAACGCCGGGGATCGGGGTCCCCAGCACCAGGGGTGCACGTCCCGCACCCGCTCACGTCCTCCGGAAGAGGGGCGGAGCGGGTGCGGGAGTGACACCCGCAGCAGGCGCCCTGATTGGTCGGCCGGTAATCCGCCCGACGAATCAGGGCGATCGTGAGGTGGCACCAGTGCCACCTCACCCCTGCAGGCTCTGGCTGTCAGAGACGGCCCCGATCAGCCAGTAATTCCGGGTCACCGGATCACTGGAGACCCGATTGACCCGGAATCGCCGCAGATCGCTGGACTGAATTGTCCAGCGATCTGCGGCCATCGCCGACATGGGGGGGCATAATGACCCCCCTGGGCGATATGCCGCGATGCCTGCTGAACGATTTCAGCAGGCATCGGGCACCGGCTCCCCTCCGGCTAGCGGCAGGGGGCCGGGAAAGGACAGGACGTACTCCTACGTCCTCGGTCCTTAAGGACTCGGAAACGGGGGCGTAGGAGTACGTCCATTGTCCTTAAGGGGTTAAGGACCCAGCCATTTTACACCTTAGGACCCGGCCATTTTTTGCACATCTGACCACTGTCACTTTAAACATTAATAACTCTGGAATGCTTTTAGTTATCATTCTGATTCCGAGATTGTTTTTTCGTGACATATTCTACTTTAACTTAGTGGTAAAAATTTTTGCTAACTTGCATCCTTTCTTGGTGAAAAATCCCAAAATTTGATGAAAAATTTGAAAATTTTGCATTTTTCTAACTTTGAAGCTCTCTGCTTGTAAGGAAAATGGATATTTAAAATATTTTTTTTTTTTATTCACATATACAATATGTCTACTTTATATTTGCATCATAAAGTCAGGGACCAGTTCAGGTTTGAAGAGAGTTTGAAGGGTCTTCATCTTAGAAATACCCCATAAATGACCCCATTATAAAAACTGCACCCCCCAAAGTATTCAAAATGACATTCAGTCAGCCTTTTAACCCTTTAGGTGTTTCACAGGAATAGCAGCAAAGTGAAGGAGAAAATTCACAATCTTCATTTTTTACACTCGCATGTTCTTGTAGACCCAATTTTTGAATTTTTACAAGGGGTAAAAGGAGAAAATGGCTAATTATATTTGTAGCCCAATTTCTCTCAAGTAAGCACATACCTCATATGTCTATGTAAAGTGTTCGGCGGGCGCAGTAGAGGGCTCAGAACGGAAGGAGCGACAAGGGGATTTTGGAGCGTACGTTTTTCTGAAATGGTTTTTGGGGGGCATGTTGCATTTAGGAAGCCCCTATGGTGCCAGGACAGCAAAAAATACCCACATGCCATACCATTTTGGAAACTAGACCCCTTGAGGAACGTAATAAGGAATAAAGTGAGCCTTAATACCCCACAGGGGTTTCACGACTTTTGCATACGTAAAAAAAAAAAAAATGTAACTAAAATTTGTTTCCCCCCCCAAATTTCACATTTTTGCAAGGGTTAATAGCAGAAAATACCCCCCAAAATTTGTAACCCCATCTCTTCTGAGTATGGAGGTACCCCATAAGTTGACCTGAAGCGCACTACGGGCGAACTACAATGCTCAGAAGAGAAGGAGTCATATTTGGCTTTTTCAGATCAAATTTTGCTCGGGGGGCATGTCGCATTTAGGAAGCCCTTATGGTGCCAGAACAGCAAAATAACCCCCACATGGCATACCATTTTGGAAACTAGACCCCTTGAGGAACGTAACAAGGGGTACAGTGAGCATTTACCCCCCACTGGTGTCTGTCAGATCTTTGGAACAGTGGGCTGTACAAATTTTTTATTTGCGCAGCCCACTGTTCCAAAGATCTGTCAGACACCAGTGGGGTGTAAATTCTCACTGCACCCCTTATTACATTCCGTGAGGGGAGTAGTTTCCGAAATGTGGTCACTTGTGTTTTTTTTTTTTTTTTTTTTGCGTTTGTCAAAACCGCTGTAACAATCAGCCACCCCTGTGCAAATCACCTCAAATGTACATGGCGCACTCTCCCTTCTGGGCCTTGTTGTGCGCCCCCAGAGCACTTTGCGCCCACATATGGGGTATCTCCGTAGTCGGGAGAAATTGCATTACAAATTTTGGGGGCTTTTTGCCCTTTTACCTCTTGTCAAAATGAAAAGTATAGGGCAACACCAGCATGTTAGTGTAAAAAATTTATTTTTTTACACTAACATGCTGGTGTAGACCCCAACTTCACCTTTTCATAAGGGGTGAAAGGAGAAAAAGCCCCCCAAAATTTGTTAGGCAATTTCTCCCGAGTACGGCGATACCCCATATGTGACCCTAAACTGTTGCCTTGAAATACGACAGGGCTCCAAATTGAGAGCGCCATGCGCATTTGAGGCCTGAATTAGGGATTTGCATAGGGGTGGACATAGGGGTATTCTACGCCAGTGATTCCCAAACAGGGTGCCTCCAGCTGTTGCAAAACTCCCAGCATGCTTGGACAGTCGATGGCTATCCGGCAATACTGGGAGTTGTTGTTTTGCAACAGCTGGAGGCTCCATTTTGAAAACAGTGGCGTACCAGACGTTTTTCATTTTTATTGGGGAGGGGAGGGGGGCTGTGTAGGGGTATTGTTTATATGTAGTGTTTTTTACTTTTATTTTATTTTGTGTTAGTGTAGTGTAGAGTTTTTGGGTACAGTCACAAGGGCAGGGGGGGGGGTTACAGTGATTTTCCCGCTGCGAGTTTGAGCTGCAGCGCAAAATTTGCTGCATCGCAAACTTGCAGCCTGATACTCACTGTAAGCCCCTGCCCATGTGAATGTACCCTGTACATTCACAGGGAGGGGGACCTCCAGCTGTTGCAAAACTACAACTCCCAGCATGCACAGTCTATCAGTGCATGCTGGTAGTTATAGTTTTGCAACAGCTGGAGGCACACGGGTTGGGAAACACTGAGTTAGGAAACAGACAATGTTTCCCAACCAGTGTGCCTCCTGTTGTTGCAAAACCACAACTCCCAAACATTCTCAGGCATGCTTGGAGTTGTAGTTTGCAACATCTGGAGGACTACAGTTTGCAGACCACTAATACAGTGGTTCCCAATCTGTGCCCTTCCAGATATTGCAAAACTACAACTCCCAGTATGCCAAAACTGTCCAGGCATGCTGGGAGTTGTAGTTCTGCAACATCTGAAGGGCCAGATGTTACAGAACTACAACTCCCAGCATGCCTGGACAGTAAGGGCATGCTGAGGATGTGTAGTTTTGCAACATCTGGAAGGGCACAGTGGTCTCCAAACTGTGGACCTCCAGATGTTGCAAAACTACAACTCCCAGCATGTCCAGATGCCAAGGGCTGTCTGGGCATGCTGGGAGTTGTAGTATACAGGGTCCCAATACAGCAATGCATGTCGCTTTACGGCGACGTGCATTGCTGTAAAGGGCCCGACCGCGGCTGAAGATCTACTTACCTGTCGCCGCCGCCGTCTTCATCGCCGGGATCCGGGTCTTCAGGGACGAGGTAAGTACCGGGGCCGGGCCCCAGCACTCCCCCGTCCCCCGCCGCGTCCTCCTGTCTTCCTCCCGTCCTCTCCGGACTTCCAGGGGCCAGGCAGGGCGGGAAGAAGTAACTGCCCCCCCCTTGCGATTGGTCGGTTAGTTAACCGACGGATCGCAGGGGATCGGAGGAGGTGGCAGGCTTGCCACCTCGCTCCTATGCTTTAGCATGGTCCTGGCTGTCTGTGACAGCCGGGATCATGTGAAATTACCGAGCGGTCGGGTCCCAGAGACCCGATCAGCCCGGTATCGCCGCAGATCGCAAGGGAGATTTCCCTTGCGATTTGCGGAGATCGCCGACATGGGGGGCCTACATGGCCCCCCCTCGGCGTTTGCCCTGCATCCCTGCTGAAGGATTTCAGCAGGGATCCGCTATCGATCTCCGCCGGGTGAGCGGCGGAGACCAGGAAAAGACCATGACGTATGCATACGTCATGGGTCCTTAAGACCCAGGGTGTGATGACGTATGCATACGTCATGGGTCCTTAAGAGGTTAATGACCAAAGTCCTTTTCCATGTCAGTCATCCCCAGTATTTTCCCGTTAAATGGGCACTGTCAGATGCAAAACTTTTGATATGTTGTAGAGCATGCAAAACCAATAGGTTTTTCAATTGCTTTCATTAGAAAATTTACTACATAATCATAACTACACGCCTTACGGGGCAGTATGAGGGCTCATTTTTGCGCCGGGATCCGATGTTTTTAGCGGTACAATTATTGTATTGATCCGACTTTATGGTCTCATTTTATAAATTTTTTCATGATATAAAAAGTGAACAAAAATACGCTATTTTGGACTTTTTTTTAGCGTGTACGCCATTGACCGTGTGGTTTCATTAACGATATATTTTTATAGTTCAGACATTTCCACACGCGGTGATACCGCATAAGTTGATTTTTATTTGCATTTTTTTTTTTTATGGGAAAAGGCTGGTGATTCTTTCTTTTATTAGGGAAGGGGTTAAATGATCTATTAACTTTTTTCACACTTTTATTTTTTTTTGCAGTGTTATAGCCCCCTCTAGAGGCTATAGCACTGCACATACTGATCTTATACACAGATCACCCCAATGCATTAACATAGAGATGATCAGTGTTATCAGCGGTCGATTGCTCAAGCCTGGATTCCAGGCTTGGAGCAATCAATCGCCAATCGGACATGACGGAGGCAGGTAAGGCACCCTCTGCTCACATTCTAGCTGATTGGGACATGGAGATTTCACCAAGATGGTGGCCCTAAACTAGCCTTTAACTCCAGGTGACCCAGCTCTACTCCATAGGGAGGACCTCCCGAAAAAGCCCGGACATCCTCTGCTGCTGCCAGGTTGCCTGCTACCTCGCCCGGCGGTCTCCTTCACTACTTCCAGACACCTCCGGCCTCAGCCCCTGCACGGCCGCCCGCCATTACGGGACCAGCTCAGGGCCCTCCGCTCCCGCTCAGCGCAGACTCCTGAGGTACAGACCGAAGCTCCCCCGGCCTTACACTTACCTGCAACGGACCCTCGGGCGCCTTCCTCTCCGCTTCTGCCGGTCATCCCTGCTGCTCAGCGCGGGCTCTGTAGTCCTGCCCGGGCTCCGCTGGGCAGCACTGCAGTGCCGCCATCGGAGCCTCCTCTCTACCATGCTGCACCTCCTGCACGGTCTGCTACGGTCTTGGAGTGTCCGGACCCCGGGGTGAGTGCACTTTGCCCCCAACCCGCCCGGAACTGTTCCCCTGATACTCCTCATCTGCTTTCCTTGTCTGTAGGCTCTGAGCTTGGCCCTCCCTGCCTGCTTCCTGGCCCAGCACTCCTGGGCGACCATAGCAAGGGGTGAGCAGTCCCCTTCTTCTTGTCCTTGGCCACCCGCTGTAGTTCATCCTGCCCTCACCCTGCTGCTCTGCTAGGGGACTTGGGCTACCTTCTCTTGCAACCTCTGGAGGGCTTGGGACCTGTGCCTCCTGCAACACCGATTGCTGTGCCTCTGGTTCCCCCTGCTGCAGGCCCTTTCCCGCCAGGCCTCTCCCCAACCGCAGAGGATCCCCAGGTCAAGCAAAATGGCCTCTGGTGTCCCCCACCTGCACTTCCAGGGGTCACCCCCTCCTTCCTCCGGGCTCCCCACCTGGACCGGCTCCCTCATCTTGAAATGTTCTGGCGGAGTCTGATTTGCCTTGCTCAGGTTTGCCTGCTCTTTCCTCCACTCTGCCAGACCTCAGCCTGCTCCTCTCCCAAATTCCGACGTAGGACTTTTGTTCCCTCATTGCTGAAGTGAAGGATGTGTGCAGGGCAGAAATGGCATCCATCCGCCGGGATCTACAGCATGTTTCTGGCCGAGTGGAGGACCTAGAGGATGATCATGATACTACCAGGGCATACATCGCCCAGCTCCACTCCACTATTTCATCCCAAACTGATTTTCTATGTGCCCTCCATGCCCATGTTAAGGACTTGGACAATAGGGGAAGGCGCAACAACATACGGGTCCATGGGCTAACGGAGGCGACTTGTGAGGAAGACCAGTTTGCTACTTTGGAAGCCATCTTCAACACCATTCTGGGTGAGCTCCCTTCCCATAGTATCAAACTGGACAGAGCTCATAGGGCTCTCCGCCCTAAGTCTAATACGGGTACTCCTAGGGATGTCATTTGCTGTGTGCACGACTTTCAACTGAAGGAAGCCATCATGGCTAAAGCTCGCTTATTGAGGAATTTCGACTTTGATGGAGCTCCTCTTCAGCTATACCAAGACCTATCGTGGCTGAAGCGATGGAAGCGTTGGATGCTCCAACCTCTCCTGGCTGTCCTTCACTCCCACCAGATACCCTATGGATGGAACTTTCAATTTGCTCTACAAGCTCGCAAGGACGGGTGTTCTACCGTATTGCGTTCCTTCTCTGACCTCCCTGCCTTCTGTTCTGCCCTGGACTTGCTGGTGCCCCAGATGATGGACTGGGACCTCACGTCCCCCCTCCTCCCCTACCTCCTGTGTGGCAGCCTGTCAGGTCACTCCGGTCTGGGACTCAGAAGAGGTCTCCTCATGGCTCCGGGGACCCCCCCCATGGGTTCCCCCCTGATCGTCAGTGGTTAGCCTTTTGACCTTCCACTGTTACCCCTGGCTAGGGGTCTCTCTTGCACTTGGGTACTGCCCTGGCTGCTACTGCACTTCTTGTGCCTGACTAACTCAATTGTTATTGCATAGTTTCTTCTTGCTGTTTTACAATTGCATTATTGGTCACCTGTAGTTTCGTAGTTTCATTCTTTCCTTTGCTGTGGCCTCGGAGTGGGGTGTTTGCCCTCTTTGGTAGTCGTCCCTTGGTGGTGGTGTTCCACTTCCCCTCCTGAGGCTATAGCAATGGACCCCCATGCCTTGGTTACTGGTCCACCATTGTGGTCTTGGCCTCTGCATTGGCTTTCTGATCAAAGATTTTTTTTTTGCTCTGTATTCTTTATGGTTTGTCGTGTGCTGTCCTGTTTGTCCCCCGTTTGTCTGCCCAGTTGTTGTCTGTTGTTTGCTCCCCCTCCCGATCTTCTCTTTTTTTCAGGTAACTTTTTCTTCTTTTTCGGCCCTGTTGTCTCTTCGAGGGTTTGCTGAGGTACTTCCAAGGTCTCCTCATTGGCTGTGCTTCTCCTCTCCTCATCCACCATGGTCAGGTGTGTCTCTCTGAACGTTAAAGGCCTCAACTCCCCCTCTAAGAGACGATTGTTGCAGCGGGAATTGGTTGAGCTGCGGGCTGATGGTGCTTTTATACAGGAGACCGTTCTAGATCATTTCAATTTCTTCATCATCTATTTCCCCATGCCTACTCTGCTGTTTCTGATAGGAAGTCAGCTGGGACTGCTATCCTGATCTCCCGTTCTTACCCTCTACAAGTCTCCTCTTTCTCTCTCGACACGCAGGGACGTTATGTAGTGGTTGAGGGGGTCCTGGGTGGGGTCCCGCTCCTGCTCTGTAATATTTATGCCCCTAACACCTCGCAAATCCCATTCCTACGTAGAATCCTCTCTAAGCTCCATAATTACCCTTCCTCTGCTTGGTTGCTAGGGTGGGACTTTAATCTCTTTCCAGTACTCCTCCATCTCCTGCCCAATTGCGCCTGGCTACCTTTTTTCAACGGACTATACGGGCTTCCTCGCTGTATGACCTCTGGCGGGTAAACCATCTGACGGAACACTCTTTTAGCTTTTTCTCACAGCCCCATAACTTAGGCGCATAGACAATTTTTTTGGTAACCCCATGGTGCGCATGCTCTCTACGGCTACCCTTGAACCTATTTCCTGGTCTGACTACTCCCCTGTCCTCCTTTCTTTTTCTCATCTCCTTCCTCACTTAGGAGCTGCCATTAGCATCCTAATGATTCTCTCCTTAAATCGTTGCCTTCGATTCAGCAGTGTCTCACTGACTACTTTGCCGCTAATGAGGGCACAGTTTCCTTGCAGGCTATTCTTTGGGAAGCCCACAAATCTGTGATGAGGGGGCACTGCATTGCCTTAGGGGCTCAACTTAAACGGGATACACTGACTTGTTCCCGGGAACTTTGCACACAAATCTTTTACTCTCCTCTCCTTCTGTGTCAGTCCTGAGGTGCTTGGTCTCTGCCTGTGCACAATTAGGTGACCTGGCTCTTCATGGGGTGGAGCATCAGTTACTGTATGCTAATCACTCCTTGATTACCCTGATACCCAAACCCGGCAAGGATCCCCATTATTGCTCCAGTTACAGGCCCATTGCCCTACTTAATTCTGACTTAAAGCTTTTTTCCAAGGTTCTAGCACTTCAGGAGACTGAACTCCTTCCTTCCCTCCCTTATTCATAAGGATCAGGTTGGGTTTATCCCCTGTCGTGAGGGTGGTGACAATACCAGGAGGGTGGTGGGCCTGGTTGGCTTAATCAATCAGAGGGCTGAGTAGGCGCTGATTCTTATTCTGGATGCGGAAAAGGCCTTTGATAGGCTGGGGTGGCCATTTCTTTTCGCCACCCTCCAAAAGTTTGGTATCACTGGGAATTTTTTACTTCCTTGTGGGGTCTCTACTCTTCCCCTACTGCATCCCTCAAACTTTTCCCTGTTTAATGGCACTAGACAGGCATGTCCGTTGTCCCCCTTGGTTTTTGCTTTGTGCATTGAACCTCTTGCGGCCATGATCAGGAGGGACCCGGACATCACTGGCATTCCTATACATGATAGAGTACCTAGGGGTCCATATCACGTCCCACTATACGTCTCTACTCTACTAACTACCTCTTTTTCAGGAACTTAGGGCTTTACTTCAGAAATGGCGGTCGCAATATATCTCCTTTTTTGGTCGGATTGCTGCGGTTAAAATGACTATTTTTCCCAAGCTACTGTATTAGCGGTTCCTGATGTGACTAAATATTACTGGGCTGCCCATCTGCGTCACCTTGTGTCCTGGTCCTCCTACCATGCATATAGCCGCTGGATGGAATTTGAGAAGCTGTGGCTAGCACCTATTTACCAAAATACCTTCCTCCGGTCCCCTCTGGCATCTTCTGTTTCTACTTCTCCGCTGCTGGGTCCTATGTCTTTCTCTAGATATGTATGGGGATATTGTACGAGGAAGTTTATGCTGTTTTTTCTGTCCTCCCCCTTGCTGTCTTTTCTTAACCATTTGGACTTTCCTCCTGGTCAGTCGTCCCTTATGGTGCGTGAATGGGGGTCTAGGGGTCTTTTTTACTGGGCTTATGTAGTGGATCCCATATCTCTCTCCCTGCTACCTTTTGAACAGTTGGTGTCTCGCTGAGATCGCCCCCCATCTGAACATTTCCACTACCTGCAACTTAGGCACTTTTTGTCCTGTACAATTGGTTCGATAGTGGTGTCCCAGCCTACTGGGTTTGAGCGGTTGTGCCATAATGGACCTCAGGCACGGGGTCTACTCTCAGACATATACACTTACCTCCTCCATTCCCCAGATGGGGATCCCCCGACTCACCGGTACATGGGCCATTGGGAGGCGGCCCTTGATACTCCCATTACATTGCTTCAGTGGCGTGTGATTTGGGGGGAGGGCTTCGAAGGCTTTTATCTGTACAGCTTATAAAGAAACCCAGTACAAAATTATTATGGGCTGGTATCCTACCCCCAAGCTCCTAAATAAATTAAACCCATCCATGCCTCCTCAGTGCTGGCGTTGTGGAGAGTGGGTTTGGGTACGGTGTTCCATATCTTTTGGTCCTGTCCTCTTATAGGGGATTATTGGAGGATGGTACAGCGATTGATATCTGTTTTGGGTGTCTTGATCCCTCTAGAACGGATATACCTTCTCCATCTTTCTCACCCTGCTGTATTTAAAAAACTCTTCAAGCTTCTTATACAAATTGCTTAAATGTTGGAAGAGAACTCTTCCTCCCTCATCTTTTGGCCCGTATCCATTAGATCCGCTCCTTAGAATCACTCACGGCCTCATTGAACAATTCTGTCCCCTCCTTTTTTGTGGTTTGGGAACCTTGGGACCGCTTCTCTGACAGCCACCCTTACCTATCTAGCTCCATTTCTTTTCCTTTTTCCTTCTGATTCCCTTTCCCTCTCTGTTCTGTTCTGTGTTTGTCTTTGTGGTCCCTTTCTGTGTCCCTTCTTTCCTTCTCTCCCCCCTTTGTGTCTCCCTTTGTATGTTAGCAGCCACTTGGGCGCTATAACCAATTATGTTGTTGTTTGGAGATGATCAACGCGGGCTTCTATGGCTAATGGACTGATCATGGACGGTCTTGGTGCTGATGCTTTTGCTTGTGTTTATATACACTTTCTGCCTCGCCATAGCTGCCTTTTGTTAGCCTGGTATCAGTGTTTTGTTTGCTACCTGTTGGGTCTACTCCTCCATGCTGTTATGTGTGTATTTCTATATTTTGATTTGTATTTTGAAAAACTCTTTAATAAAATTTACAATTGAAAAAAAAATAAAACCTTATCTGCGGCAAAAAACAAACAAAAAACTTGTGGGTTTAGATTAACTCATTAAGGACCAAGCCCATTTTGACCTTAACCCCTTAAGGACCAGGCCATTTTACACCTTAAGGACCAGAGCGTTTTTTACAAATCTGACCACTGTCACTTTAAACATTAATAACTCTGGAATGCTTTTAGTTATCATTCTGATTCAGAGATTGTTTTTTCGTGACATATTCTACTTTAACTTAGTGGTAAAATTTTATGGTAACTTGCATCCTTTCTTGGTGATAAATCCCCAAATTTGATGAAAAAAATGAAAATTTTGCATTTTTCTAACTGTGAAGCTCTCTGCTTGTAAGGAAAATGGATATTCAAAATAAAAAAAATTTTTTGGGTTCACATATAAAATATGTCTACTGTATGTTTGCATCATAAAATTTATGAGTTTTTACTTTTGGAAGACACCAGAGGGCTTCAAAGTTCAGCAGCAATTTTGAAATTTTTCACAAAATTTTCAAACTCACTATTTTTCAGGGACCAGTTCAGGTTTGAAGCGGATTTGAAGGGTCTTCATATTAGAAATACCCCACAAATGACCCCATTATAAAAACTACACCCCCCAAAGTATTCAAAATGACATTCAGTAAGTGTATTAACCCTTTAGGTGTTTCACAGGAATAGCAGCAAAGTGAAGGAGAAAATTCTAAATCTTCATTTTTTTACACTCGCATGTTCTTGTAGACCCAATTTTTGAATTTTTGCAAGGGGTAAAAAGGAGAAAATTTTTACTTTTATTTGAAACCCAATTTCTCTCGAGTAAACACATACCTCATATGTCTATGTAAAGTGTTCGGCGGGCGCAGTAGAGGGCTCAGAAGGGAAGGAGCGACAAATGGTTTTTGGGGGGCATGTCACCCTATGGTGCCAGGACAGCAAAAAAAAAAAACACATGGCATACCATTTTAGAAACTAGACCCCTCAGGGAACGTAACAAGGGGTAAAGTGAACCTTAATACCCCACAGGTGATTCCCGACTTTTGCATATGTAAAAAAAATATATATATATTTTTTACCTAAAATGCTTGGTTTCCCAAAAATTTTACATTTTTAAAAAGGGTAATAGCAGAAAATACCCCCCCAAATTTTAAGCCCAATTTCTCCCGATACAGAAAACACCCCATATGGGGGTGAAAATTGCTCTGCTGGCGCACTACAGGTCTCAGAAGAGAAGGAGTCACATTTGGCTTTTTGAAAGCAAATTTTGCTCTGGGGGCATGCCGCATTTAGGAAGCCCCTATGGTGCCAGAACAGCAAAAAAAAAAAAACATATGGCATACCATTTTGGAAACTAGACCCCTCGGGGAACGTAACAAGGGGTGATTTGAACCTTAATACCCTACAGGTGTTTCACGACTTTTGCATATGTAAAAAAAATATATATTTTTTTTACCTAAAATGCTTGTTTTCCCAAAAATTTTACATTTTTAAAAAGGGTAATAGCAGAAAATACCCCCCCAAAATTTTGTAACACAATTTCTCCCGAGTACGGCGATACCCCATATGTGACCCTAAACTGTTACCTTGAAATATGACAGGGCTCCAAAGTGAGAGCGCCATGCGCATTTGAGGCCTAAATTAGGGACTTGCATAGGGGTGGACATAGGGGTATTCTACGCCAGTGATTCCCAAACAGGGTTCCTCCAGCTGTTGTAAAACTCCCAGCATGCCTAGACAGTCAACGGCTATCTGGCAATACTGGGAGTAGTTGTTTTGCAACAGCTGGAGGCTCCGTTTTGGAAACAGTGGCGTACCAGACGTTTTTCATTTTTATTGGGGAGGGGAGGGGGTTGTATAGGGGTATGTGTATATGTAGTGTTTTTTACTTTTTATTTTATTTTGTTAGTGTAGTGTTTTTAGGGTGCAGTCGCACGGGCGGCGGTTCACAGTAGTTTCTCGCTGGCAGTTTGAGCTGCGGCAGAAAATTTGCCGCAGCTCAAACTTGCAGCCGGATACTTACTGTAATCCTCCGCCCATGTGAGTGTACCCTGTACGTTCACATTGGGGGGGGGGGGGGGGAACATCCAGCTGTTGCAAAACTACAACTCCCAGCATGTAGGGTCTATCAGTGCATGCTGGGAGTTGTAGTTTTGCAACCTCTGGAGGCTCCGTTTTGGAAACAGTGGCGTACCAGACATTTTGCCTTTTTATTGGGGAGGGGGGCTGTGTAGGGGTATGTGTATACGTGGTGTTTTTTACTTTTTATTTTATTGTGTGTTAGTGTAGTGTTTTTAGGGTACAGTCGCACGGGCAGGGGTTCACAGTAGTTTCTCTGACGGCCCCGATCAGCCAATAATTCCGGGTCACTGGAGACCCGATTGACCCGGAATCCGCCGCAGATCGCTGGACTGAATTGTCCAGCGATCTGCAGACATCGCCGACATGGGGGGGTCATCATGACTCCCCTGGACGATATGCCCCGATGCCTGCTGAACGATTTCAGCAGGCATCGGGCACCGGCTCCGCTCCAGATAGTTGCGGGGAGCCGGTAAAACACATGACGTTCTCATACGTTATGTGTCCTTAAGGACTCGGAAATGGAGATGTATGAGAACGTCATGTGTCCTTAAGGGGTTAAAGGGGTACTACGGTGAAACATTTATTTTTTTATTTTTTTTATTTTAGATCAACTGGTGCCAGAAAGTTAAACAGATTTGTAAATTACTTCTATGAAAACATTTTTAATCCTTCCAGTACTTATTAGCGGAAATGATTTTCTTTTTAGAACACAGAGCTCTCTGCTGACATCATGACCACAGTGCTCTCTGCTAACATCTCTGTCCATTTTAGGAACTGTCCAGAGCAGCATATGTTTTCTATGGGGATTTTCTCCTACTCTGGACAGTTCTTAAAATGAACAGAGGTGTCAACAGCGAGCACACTGGTCATGATGTCAGCACAGAGCTCTGTAGTATTCAGCAGCTAATAAGTACCGGAAGGATTAAGATTTTTTAATATCAGTAATTTACAAATCTGTTAAACTTTCTGGCACCTGTTGATTAAAAAAAAAAAAAAGTTTTTGCACCGGAGTACCCCTTTAACACCTTAAGGACCGAGGTCATTTTGGCCTTAAGGACCAGAGCATTTTTTGCAAATCTGGCCACTGTCACTTTAAGAATTAATAACTCTGGGATTCTTTTACTTATGAATTTGATTCCGAGAAAGTTTTTTCGTGACATATTCTACTTTATGTTATTGGTAAATGTTTGTCAATACTTGCATCATTTCTTGGTGAAAAATTGCAAAATTTTATGAAAATTAAAAAATTTAGCATTTCTCTAACTTTGAAGCGCTCTGCTTGTGAGGATAATAGACATACCAAATACATTATATATTGATTCACATTAACAAAATGTCTACTTTATGTTTGCATCATAAAGTTGACATGTTTTTACTTTTGGAAGACATCACAGGGCTTCAAAGTTCAGCAGCAATTTTTCCTATTTTTCACAAAATTTTCAAAATTGTTAATTTTCAGGGAACAGTTCTGTTTTGAAGTGTATTTGAGGGGTCTTCATATTAGAAATACCCCATAAATAACCCCATTATAAAAATTGCACCCCTCAAAGTGTACAAAATTACATTCAGAATGGGGAATGGAGGTGGAGAATCACATCCCTTGGTGCAGAGGTAGGTAAGGACTTGGGCTTTGGGAGGCGATGGACCCTGTCCATTAACAGATCCAGAGTGGAGGCTTGGGGCAACAGGAGGGAGAAGAAGTCAGTCAGGAAGGAGTTAAGGTCCTCTGCTTTAACACTTTCTGGAACCCCTCTAACCCTCAGGTTATTGCGGCGTGACCGATCCTCCATATCTGCTATCTTCATCTTAAGAGCCACAACCTCATCCTCCAAGGAATTAGCCAGATCAACCACCTCATTATAGGAAGAGGTGAGCTCCGCCATTTTAGATTCAATGTGTGCGGTGCGATTCCCCAAGGAGGAGATCTCACGCTGGATGCTGGAGACTGCCGAATTCAAGTCCATTTGTATGGAAGTTTTCAGCTCCAGGAGCCGACAGGGAGCCTGGGTGTGGAGGAGACGCGGCCGCCATCTTGAGAGGCCTCCGCCGCAGGGAATAAGGCCGTGAGCTTCAGCGGGCTCTTCTTACTCTTCTTGCGGGTCATCATCCGGAGGGAACCGCTAGCAGGTACCAGTAAGGAGAAGTGTAGAAGCAATCGTCAGGGTAATTAAGCTGTGTAGCCGCTGTATGGCCTCACTAGCAGCGGAGCACAAGTCATGCGACCGCCGCCGTGCACTGCCAGGACACGCCCCTGAAATAGACATTTTTAGTTATTATTTCAGTGACTACTTTGTCCATCTGATGGTTGACCAGACGAATCTGTACGCCCAACAGTTCGTCGCCGCTCACCCGGGCTCACTCTTCGCTAGGCCCAATGGCTGGTTCCCAGTCGATGCAGCCGAAATGAGGAAATTTTTGGGGCCTCATGCTGCATATGGGCCTTGTCAAGAAACCAAGTGCCCGGCAATATTGGAGTGGGGACGCCCTTTACCAGACCCCGCTCTACAATATGGCCATGGCATGTCCCCGGTTCAAGGTCATTCGGAAATGTTTGCATTATGCTGATAATGCAGCATGTCCCCCCCCCACCCCCGAAATGATCCCGCGTATGACCGCCTGTATAAAATCAGGCTGGTCATCAATCACTTCGGGGCCAAATATTGGGAGGCCTATGTCCCTGGAAGGGAGGTTTCTATTGATGAGTCTCTCATCAGCTTTAAGGGGAGACTCAGCTTCCGGCAATACATCCCTACCAAGCGAGCGCGGTATGGCGTGAAGATGTATAAACTTTGCGAGAGTACCTCAGGGTACACTTGCAAGTTTATGGTGTATGAGGGACGAGATTCCCGCATTGAACCCCCGGATTGTTCCCCTACTCTGGGTGTTAGCGGGAAAATCGTTTGGGGCCTTTTGCACCCATTGCTAGATAAAGGTTACCACCGTGGATAACTTTTATACTAGTATCCCTCTCTTCACATCCCTCGCCGCCAGATCCACGCTCGCTTGTGGGACAGTCTGGAAGAATCAGAGGCCTTCCTTCCTATCCCCTGCAGACTCCTATCCCCCGGAGTGAGTCCCGTGCCTTTTCCCATGAAAACCTGTTGCTGGTCAGGTATAAGGACAAGAGGGATGTCCTTATGCTCACCACTATTCATGGGAATGGCAGCACGGTAAGTACTCACTGTACCCTTTGTTACGTTCCTGGAGGGGTCTAGTTTCCAAAATGGTGTCACATGTGGGGGGTTTCTGCGGTTCTGGCATCATGGGAGGTTTGAAAATGTACATGACCCCAACTTTCAATTTCAGCAAAATTCTCTCTTCAAAAGACTAATGGCGCTCCTTCTGTTCTGAGACCTGTAGTGCGCCAGCAAAGCACTTAACATCCACACATGGGGCATTTTCTTAATCGGGAGAAATTGGGCAAATTTTGTGGTCAATTTTCTCCAATTATCCTTGTGAAAAATAAAAATTTGGGGTAACGCCATCAATTTAGTGTTAAAAATCCAATTTTCCATTTTCACGTCCAACTTCAACGCAAAGTCGTCAAACACCTGTGAGGTGTTAAGGCTCACTATACCCCTTGTTACGTTCCTTGAGGGGTTTAGTTTCCAAAATAGTATGCCATGTGGGTTTGTTTTTTTTCCTGTTCTGGCACCCTGGGGACTTTCTAAATGCAACATACCCCCCAGAAACCATTTCAGCAAAATTCTCTTTCAAAAAGCCAAAGTTTGCTCCTTCTCTTCTGAGACCTGTAGTGTGCAAGCAGAGAACTTAACGTCCACATATGGGGCATTTTCTTAAATGGGAGAAATTGGGCTTCAAAATTTGGGGTCCATTTTCTCCTATTACCCCTTGTGAAAATGAAAAATTTGGGGTAACCCCATCAATTTAGTGTAAAAAATCAAATTTTCCATTTTCACATCCAACTTCAACGCAAATTCCTCAAACCCGTGTGAGGTGTTAAGGCTCACTATACGCCTTGTTACGTTCCTTGAGGGGTGTAGTTTCCAAAATAGTATGCCATGTGGGTTTTTTTTTTTTTTTGTTTGCTGTTCTGGCACCATGGGGGCTTCCTAAATGCAACATGGCCCCCAAAAACCATGACAGCAAAATTTGTTTTAAAAAATCTCACCGTTGTTCTTTCCCTCTTGTGTCATGTTGTGAGCCTGCAGAGCGCTTTATGCCAACATATGAGGTATTTCCGTACTCAAGAGAAATTGGGCTACAATTACATTTTTTCCACCTAATACCACTTTTAAAAATGAAAAAAATGGGGCTACAAGAACATGTTAATGTAAAAAATGCAGATTTTGATTTTTCTCCTCCACTTTTCTGCTATTCTTGTGAAACTCCTAAAGGGTTAACAAACTTTCTGAATGTCATTTTGAATAATTTGAGGGGTGTAGTTTCTATAATGGGGTCATTTAGGGGGTATTTCTCACAGAAAAGCCTCTCAAATCCACTTCAGACTTAACTGGTCCCTGAAAACTTCAGATTTTGACATTTTCATGAAAATTTTAAAAATTGCTGCTATACTTTGAAGCCCTCTGATGCCTTCCAAAAGTAAAAACATGTCAACTTTACAATGTCAACATAAAGTAGACATATTGTATTTGTGAATCAATATAAAATGTATTTGGAATATCAATTTTCCTTACAAGCAGAGCGTTGCAGAGTTAGAAAAATGCTAAATTTTCATGAAATTTGGGGATTTTTCTCCAAGAAAGGATGCAAGTAACGACAAAAATTTACCACTAACATAAAGTAGAATAAGTCACGAAAAAACAATCTCAGAATCAGAATAGTCGGTAAAAGCATCTTAGAGTTATTAATGCTTAAAGTGACATTGGTCAGAATTGCAAAAAAAATGGCTCCGTCCTTAAGGTGAAAATGAGCTGCGTCCTTAAGGGGTTAACCCTTTAAGGGCCACAGGTTTTTTTCATTTTTGCACTTTCGTATTTTCCACCTCACCTTCTAAAAATCTGAACGCTTTAAATTTTGCACCTACAGACACATAGGTTTTTTGCACCACCAATTGTACTTTGTAATGACAGCAATCCTTTCACCACATAGTCTATGTTGAAACCAAAAAAATCTTTGTTGGGGCAAAATTTTACAGAAATGCCATTTAGTAACTTTTGGGGTCTTCTGATTGTACACAGTACACATTTCAGTAAAAATTATGCCTTATATTTATTCTGTAGGTCCTTCCAATGAAATGATACCCAATTTATATAGGTTTTTTTTTGTTTTACTTCTTGTAAAAAAAATTATAACGATTTGTAAAAAAAATTAGCATGTTTAAAAATGTCCTCTTCTGACCCCTATTTATTTTTTTGCGTTGTGATCTGTAGTTTTTATCAGAACCATTTTTTTTATTTTTATGGGTCTTTTTAATAGCTTTTTATAGATTTCTTTAGGGGATACAAAATGACCAAACATGCGCAATTTTGGACTTTGGAATTTTTTTACGTGTACGCCATTGATCGAGCGGTTCAATTGTTATAACTTTATAGTTCGGACATTTACTCATGCACTTATGTTTATTTTTTACATATACGCCGATAAATACGGTATATATATATAACACGCACTTTTTAGGCTAAAATTTTTAGCCTAAAGTCTGTGTGCGTGTTATACGCCGATACACCCCCAGGAAAGGCAGGGGGAGAGAGGCCGTCGCTGCCCGCTTCTCTCCCCCTGCCTTTCCTGGGGTCTAGAGCCCTGCTGTCGGCCCTTCTCACCCTCTGGCTATCGGCGCCGCTGCCCGTTCTGTCCCCCTGACTATCGGTGCCGGCGCCGATAGCCAGGGGGAGAGAAGGGGCAGCGGCACCCATTGCCGGCGCCGCTGCCCCGTTGCCTCCCCCCATCCCCGGTGGCATAATTACCTGAGTCGGGTCCGCGCTGCTGCAGGCCTCCGGCGTGCGTTCCCGGCGTCGTTGCTATGCGCTGAACGGCGCGGCGCATGACGTCAGTGCGCCGCGCCGTGCATAGCAACGACGCAGGGGACGCACGCTGGAGGCCTGCAGCAGCGCGGACCCGACTCAGGTAATTATGCCACCAGGGATGGGGGGAGGCAACGGGGCAGCGGCGCCGGCAATGGGTGCCGCTGCCCCTTCTCTCCCCCTGGCTGTCGGCGCCGCTTCTCTCCCCCTGGCTATCGGCGCCGGCAACGATAGTCAGGGGGACAGAATGGGCAGCGGCGCCGATAGCCAGGGGGTGAGAAGGGCCGGCAGCAGCGCTCTAGACCCCAGGAAAGGCAGGGGGAGAGAAGCGGGCAGCGACGGCCTCTCTCCCCCTGCCTTTCCTGGGGGTATATCGGGGTATACACGCGCACACACGCACCCTCATTTTACCATGGCTATTTGGGTAAAAAACTTTTTTTACCCAAATATCCTTGGTAAAATGAGGGTGCATGCTATAGGCCGGTGCGTGGTATACCCCGATAAATACGGTATGTGTATATATATATATATATATATATATATATATATATATATATATATTATATATATTTTTTTTTTTTAAGGGGGGGATGATTCAAACTTTTATTAGGGAAGGCGTTGAATCACATTTAACTTTTTTTTTTTATACACTTTTTTTTTGTAATCCTTAGATTACATACACTGAACAATGTTATGCCATTGTATAGCATTGATCAATGTTATCTGTGCTCGATTGCTCCAGCCTGCAGAGTCTGGCTGGAGCATTGAGGCACAGATAGGACGGTGAGGAGGCAGGTAAGGTTGTTCCTGCCATCCTCTCAGCTGTTCAGGACGCCGCAGTTCTTTTCTTTTTAACCCCTTCAGGACCAAGCCCATTTTAGCCTTAAGGACCAGAGCGTTTTTTGAACATCTGACCACTGTCACTTTAAACATTAATAACTCTGGAATGCTTTTAGTTATCATTCTGATTCAGAGATTGTTTTTTCGTGACATATTCTACTTTAACATAGTGGTAAAATTTTGTGGTAACTTCCATCCTTTCTTGGTGAAAAATCCCAAAATTTCATGAAAAAATTGAAAATTTAGCATTTTTCAAACTTTGAAGCTCTCTGCTTGTAAGGAAAATGGATATTCCAATTTTTTTTTATTCTCCACATATACAATATGTACACTTTGTTTGCATCATAACATTTATGAGTATTTACTTTTGGAAGACACCAGAGGGCTTCAAAGTTCAGCAGCAATTTTCCAATTTTTCACAAAATTTTCAAACTCGCTATTTTTCAGGGACCAGTTCAGTTTTGAAGTGGATTTGAAGGGTCTTCATATTAGAAATATCCCACAAATGACCCCATTATAAAAACTGCACCCCCCAAAGTATTCAAAATGACATTGTCAGTGTTTTAACCCTTTAGGTGTTTAACAGGAATAGCAGCAAAGTGAAGGAGAAAATTCAAAATCTTCATTTTTTACACTCGCATGTTCTTGTAGACCCAATTTTAGAATTTTTGCAAGGGGTAAAAGGAGAAAATTTTTGCTTGTATTTGTAGCCAAATTTCTCTTGAGTAAGCACATACCTCATATGTCTATGTAAAGTGTTCGGCGGGCGCAGTAGAGGGCTCAGAAGGGAAGGAGCGACAAGGGGATTTTGGAGAGAACATTTTTCTGAAATGGTTTTTGTGGGTCATGTCACCTTTAGGAAGCCCCTAGGGTGTCAAAACTGCAAGAAAAAACACATGGCATACCATTTTGGAAACTAGACCCCTTGGGGAACGTAACAAGGGGTAAAGTGAACCTTAATACCCCACAGGGGTTTCATGACTTTTGCAAATGTAAAAAAAATAATTTTTTTTACCTAAAATGCTTGTTTTTCCAAAAATTTTACATTTTAAAAAAAGGTAATAGCAAAAAATACCCGCCAAAATTTGAAGCCCAATTTCTCCCGATTCAGAAAACACCCCATATGGGGGTGAAAAGTGCTCTGCTGGCGCACTACAGGTCTCAGAAGAGGAGTCACATTTGGCTTTTTGGAAGCAAATTTTGCTCTGGGGGCATGCCGCATTTAGGAAGCCCCTATGGTGCCAGGACAGCAAAAAAAAAAAAAAACACATGGCATTACATTTTGGAAACTAGACCCCTCGGGGAACGTAACAGTGTTACAGTGAGTACTTAGCCCTCACAGGTTTTTTGAACAGTGGGCCATAAAAGTGAAAAATTAGATTTTTTTTGCACTATACTGATAGTGTTACACCAAATGTTTCATTTTCACATTGGGTAATAGGGCAAAAGGCCCTCAAAATTTTTAGAACAAATAAAAAATTACCCCATACCCCATATGTGGATGTAAATTGCTCTGTGGACGCACTGCAATGCTCAGAATGGAAGGAGTGAAAATTTTGTTGAAATTGAAGTCGGGGGTCATGTGCATTTATAAAGCCCCCAACAGCAAAAAAAAACACATGTGACACCATTTTAGAAACTACACCCCTCAATGAACGTAACAAGGGGTACAGTGGGAAATAATACCTCACAGGTTTTTTTGAAAAGTGGGCCTAAATTGAAAAATGTGATTTTTTTTTTACACTAAAATGCTGGGGTTACCCAATTTTTAACATTTTCACAAGGGGTAATATGAGGAATTGGGTTACAAATTTTGGAGGGCTTTTTCTCCTGACTATGAAAATACCTCCACATATGGGGTAACGTGCTGGACGGGCGCACAACAAGGCTCAGAAGTCATAGAGGTCACTTTGTATTTGAGGCCTATGGTATATCAGTAGCTGACATTTACATACATTCCGAGGAAAATACAAAAATGAAACACCCACATGTGACACCATTACAGAAAGTACCCACCCTGAGGAATGGGTATAGGGGTAAAGAGGACATTTTGAACGCACGGGTGTTTCCTAAATTTATTTTCCAGGAATGGATGAAGGGTAGCTTTTGAAAATTGCAATTTTCAACCTATGCTCTGCTTCATCTTTCTGGGAACAACTAACATGTGACTCCGAATTGTCGCCTGGAAATACGACAGAGCTCAGCGAGAACTCTTCGCATTTGAGGCGGATGTTTGCTACGGACCTAACAGTTACATACATTCAGAGGAAAATACAAGAAAGGAACACCCACATGCAGGGCCGTTTGAAGGAATTTGGGGGCCCCAAGCAAAATGGACATGGAGGCCCCCCCCCTTTGATGTTCACGCACGTCACGCTCTAGGGCCGGCGTCAGGACATAGTAACGCCGGCCCTTGAATTCTGGGAGCACAACGTGAGCGAACGTCGATACGATGCACATTAGGTGCAGCAGAGTTCCCCCCACATTAGGTGCAGCATAGTTCTCCCCACATTAGGTTGGCAGTGTTCCCCCTTAGTAGGCAGGCAGTGTTCCCCCCAAATTAGGCAGGCAGTGTTCCCCCCACATTTGGTGCAGCAGTGTTCCCTACCCATACCCCCTGTCCACCCCCCCAGGGCCATTTTTTTGGTGGGGGTCTGACTGCTGAGACCCCCACCGATCACCTCGGTTGAAGTGGTTCTCCAGCTGTTGGAAAGCTAAAACTCCCATCATGTCTGGAGAGCCTCTGGCAATGGGAGCTGAAGTTTTGTAACAGCTGGAGAGACACAGATTGGACACAGTTTTACCCATCATCACTGCAGAACTTACAAGTGACTACAGCTCTGATGGGACAGTCAGGAGAATACACAATGATATCTGTGACGTCTTCTGACTTGAGTGATATCTTCTCTGTTATCTTTTCTTCTCCATCTGGTCCAGAGACCAGGTCTTCCTCCAGCTCCATCTTCTCTGCAGAGTCTGACATCCAGATATCATTGGCTCCTCACCAGATCCTCATCCTCTGCATAAGGACAGTAATCATTATAACCCTGCCAGAAAGTGTACCCTAAATAAAATACTGCCCCACACTGTACCCTGAATATAATACTGCTATACACTGTACCCTGAATATAATACTGCCACACACTGTACCCTGAATATAATACTGCCACACACTGTACCCTGAATATAATACTGCCCCACACTGTACCCTGAGTATAATACTGCCCCACACTGTACCCTGAGTATAATACTGCCATACACTGTACCCTGAATATAATACTGCCATACACTGTACCCTGAATATGATACTGCTAGACACTGTACCCACTAAATATAATACTGCCCCACACTGTACCCTGAATATAATACTGCTATTCACTGCACCCACTAAATATAATCCTGCCCCACACTGTACCCTAAATAAAATACTGCCACACACTGTACCCTGAATATAATACTGCCATACACTGTACCCTGAATAAAATACTACTATAACCAGGGGGGGTTATGGGGGGGGGGTGATGAGGAGAGGTGCAGGGGGGGCATCTCTCATCACCCCATAACACCCCTCCCTGCATCTCTTATCACCCCAATAACACCCCCTGCACCTCTAATGACCCCCATAACACCCCCCTGCACCTCTCAAGACCCCCATAACACCCCTGCACCTCTCATGACCCCCATAACACTCCCCCCTGCACCTCTCATCACCCCCATAACACCCCCCATAACATTCCCCATAACACCCCTGCACCTCTTATCACCCCCATAACACGGTAGCGACGGGCCTGCCCACATGTGAACCTATTACAAACTACACCCCCTAGGGAAGGTGTATAGGGTGAAGTGGAGATTTGGAACAGACAGGTGTTCCCTTCATTTATTTTCCAGAAATGGATGAAGTGTACTATGGGGGGAAAGAAAATTGCAATTTTAGTACTGATATGCCAATTATTTTCCCAGAATGATGACCCACAGTACAGCCAAAAGTAAAAATGATGCCCGCCCCAAACCCTATACTCTGAATCATCATTCTGGGAAGGGGATGTGTGGGGCCGTCCCTATTCTTACCTCAAATGCGCAACCCGCTCAGGTGGATAGAGAGAGCATTGCGCATTTGAGGCAACTGCAAACCTCCAATGCTGTTGACTCTGTGTCCCATGACCGATTTTTTTAGGGGGAAGAAAAAAAAAAGATATTGGGGGTATTGGGGAAAAGGTTTTGATTTATGTTGTTGTTTTTTTTTTTTTGGGGGGGGGGGGTATAAAATTTGGAAGACAATGTACCCTGGACTGGTACATTGGAGTCTAATTGTGGGGAATGAAAATGAGGGCAAAGGATGGAAAATGTAGTACTCCATGGAAGTGTGATACTCCCTGAAGCAGCCTATGCAGAGGCCCGGATGATCGGGGCAAGTGTCGCATTGAGTGGTGGTGTCCTTCCGAATCCCCCTCTTGCGACACACTCTGCATTTCTTCTGAGTTCGTCCCTTCTTTCCAGTGTGGGGGATCACACCTGGAAAGTGTTGGCCAGGGACGATCCGGGGACCTGAAGTTCCAGAGGTGCTCTCACCCGCTCTTTGGTGCTCACCAAAGATGAGGGCCTTTAGAACTTCCTCTTGGAACTCCAGGTATGTCCCTGTGTTGCCAGCGTACTTGTACAGTACAAAAGAGTTGTACATGGCAACCTGTACCATGTAGACCGCAACTTTTTTGTACCATATCTTTGTTTTCCGCATGGCATTATATGGCTTGAGGACTTGATCAGAAAGATCAACTCCCCCCATATACCGATTGTAGTCCAGAATACAATCTGGCTTGAGGACCGGTCCCACGGTACCTCACACAGGGACAGGGGTGCTGCCATTCCCATGAATAGTGGTGAGCATAAGGACATCCCTCTTGTCCATATACCGGACCAACAACAGGTTCTCATGGGAAAAGGCACGGGACTCACTCCGGGGGATAGGAGTCTGCAGGGAATAGGAAGGAAGGCCTCTTTGATTCTTCCGGACTGTCCCACAAGCGAGCGTGGATCTGGCGGCGAGGGATGTGAAGAGAGGGATACTAGTATAAAAGTTATCCACGTAAAGGTGGTAACCTTTATCTAGCAATGGGTGCAAAAGGCCCCAAACGATTTTCCCGCTAACACCCAGAGTGGGGGAACAATCTGGGGGTTCAATGCGGGAATCTCGTCCCTCATACACCATAAACGTGCAAGTGTACCCGGAGGTACTCTCGCAAAGTTTATACATCTTCACGCCATACCGCGCTCACTTGGTAGGGATGTATTGCCGGAAGCTGAGTCTCCCCTTAAAGCTGATGAGCGACTCATCAATAGCGACCTCTCTTCCAGGGACATAGGCCTCCCAAAATCTGGCCCCGAAGTGATTTATGACCGGCCTGATTTTATACAGGCGGTCATACGCGGGATCAGTTCGGGGGGGGACATGCCGCATTATCAGCATAATGCAAACATCTCCGAATGGCCTCGAACCGGGAACGTGCCATGGCCATACTGTAGAAGGATGTCTGGTAAAAGACGTCCCCACTCCAATATTGCCTGACACTGGGTTTTTTAACTAGACCCATATGCAGCACGAGGCCCCAAAAGGTCCTCATTTCGGCTGCATCGACTGGAGTCCAGCCGCCGGGTCTAGCTAAAAGTGAGCCCGGGTTAGCGGCGACGAACTGTTGGGCATACAGATTCGTCTGTGTAACCATTAGATTAACAAAGTCGTCACTGAAAAAAATGACCCCGGCAATGTTAATCTTGATTCCTGAGTCGCCAACAAACTCAGGAATCACAGGCTTGTGGTCCGCTGGCTCAGCCCAGACAAGTTCTCCGGTACCGAGGTACCAGTGACCTTGGCAGGGGGGCTTCACTAGTATGAGCGCCAGGGTATATGGTGCACAGGGTCAAGGGCAGAGGAGGTTTGGGGGCACTGCACGGCGGCGTCTCCACCGCCTTGGTGGCTCATCATCTGAACTAGATGATGAGGAGGACGATGAAATTAGGAAGGTGGGGTCTTCATCGTCCTCTGAGCCGCTCTAGGTGTCGGAGGCAATTATGGCATATGCCTCCTCCGCCGAAAACGCTCTGTGGGCTATTTCCCCACTCTAATGGGGATACGTGTGGGGGGGGGGGGGGGAAACTTTATTGGTGTATGTGCTGTGTGTGGTGTGGTGCGATACTACCTCCCTAACCCTCCCTAACCTAACTAAACTAACCCGCCCTAACAGAAAAAAAAAAGGGGGGGACTTAAAAAAAAAAAAAAAAAGTGCGCACTGGTTAGCGCTTGTGGCGGCAGGGGGCGCAGAAGTCAGAGGAGGGTCCAGCCACTCAGCCCAGAACAGTGGCTGGTGGCTTGTACACAGACCCCCACACAAAAAACCCGAAAAATAAAATAAAAAAACGCTTAACCCCGAAAAAAATGCACCCGCCTGAACCCAAAAAAACGCTGATCATTGATAAATCACTGACAGCGGTGGGACAGGCTGCACACACAGGTACGGTCCGTCCACACAGTACACGCCTGCTACTGGTGGCACGGACCGCCTATGGGTGCAAAACAAAATTATGCGTTAACCGAAAAATGTGCCTTTACCACAAAAAAAACGCTGATCAGTGATAAATCACTGACAGCGGTGAGGCACGCCGCACACACAGGTAAGGTCCGGCCACACAGTACACGCCTGCTACTGGTGGCACGGACCGCCTATGGGTGCAAAAAACGCTAGAAAACGCGAAAAAAAGCGCTGGCACCACAAAAAAAACGCTGATCAGTACTATGTGACTGATCAGCGGCAGGTGGGCTTTAACAAACGGTGGCGGACCACTCTTTTATAACTAAGAGGGTCCGCACACACGCTTAGGGGGAAAAAAAATCTGCGCCAAAAAAAAAAAGGCTGGCGGCAGACCGCAGCGACCCAGCAGGGCCGGGGTCACGCAGCTAAAGGTGCTACGGACCCACGGACACCCACTGAGGTACGCCGAAAAAAAAAACTTTTTTTTTTTAACCCTCACCTGTCCCTACCTAAATCTAAAGCTATCCCTGGGGATTTCTGTGCCAAGGGGCCACAGAAAGGGGGCAAGGGGCACTTTTTTTTTTACTGAGGGGATGGTGGGCAGCACGGGGCTCCGTCCTGCACACCAGATCTGAGTGGAATGGCGGGCTGAGTGGCTAATAGCAGCGAGCATCTGCCGGTTATGGCACGTAGCGGACTAGCAGTCCAGCGCCATAATCCCCTCACCCGACCCATAATGTACTGGTAATGACATCTCAGATCACTTTGATATCTGTCATTTAAATGGTTAAATGCTGTGATCAATAGGGATGAGAGCATTTAAATATTAAAGGGGTACTCCGGCCCTTAGACATCTTATCCCCTATCCAATGGATAGGTGATAAGACGTCCGATCACTGGGGTCACCCGCTATCTCACATGCAGCACCCACCTCTGGGAGCTGCGTGCAGCGCTGCAGCCTCGGAGTCTGCTGGGTCACGACTACGGGGCCGGAGTATTGTAATGTCGCGACTCTGCCCCCATTTGATGTCATGCCCCCCCTTACATGGGTGCTGCATGTAAGATAGCGGGGTCCCCCACGATCAGACATCTTATCCCCTAGTACCCCTTTTAAATGCTGATAATTTTTGGTGTTTACAGGATCCATCAGCACCCCAGCAATGTGTTTGAGTTGCTTGGCTTGGCTTGGCTGATGGGTTGCTTGGCAAGTTTTGAAAGATATTAGCCCCTTAAGGGCCAGGCCCATTCTGGCCTTAAGGACCAAAGCGTTTTTTGCAAATCTGACCACTGTCACTTTAAGCATTAATAACTCTGGGATGCTTTTACTTTTCATGCTGATTCAGAGATTGTTTTATTGTGACATATTCTACTTTGTTAGTGATAACATTTTGTTGATACTTGCATCATTTCTTGGTGAAAAATTCCAAAATGTAATGAAAAAATAGAAAATGTTGCATTTTTCTAACTTTGAAGCTCTCTGGTTGTAAGGGAAATAGACATTCCAAATAAATTATATTTTTGATTAACAAATACAATATGCCTATGTTATGTTTGCATCATGAAGTTGACATGTTTTTACTTTTGGAATACATTAGAGGGCTTCAAAGTTCAGCAGCAATTTTTCACAAATTTTTCATGGACCAGTTCAGTTTTGAAGTGGATTTGAAGGGCTTTCTTATTAGAAATACCCCATAAGTACCCCATTATAAAAACTGCACACCCCAAAGTATTCAAAATTACATTCAGTAAGTGTTAACCTTTTAGATGTTTCACAGGAATGGCAGCAAAGTGAAGGAGAAAATTCAAAATCTTCATTTTTTACACTCATATGCTCTTGTAGACCCAGTTTTTGAACTTTTACAAGGGGTAAAAGGAGAAAAATCCTCTCAAAATTTGTAACCCAATTTCTCTTGAGTAAGGAAATACCTCATAGGTGTAGGTCAAGTGTTCGGCGGACTCAGAAAGGAAGGAGCAACAATGGGATTTTGAAGAGTGAATTTTGATGAAATGTTTTTTGGGGGGCATGTCACATTTAGGAAGCCCCTATGGTGCCAGAACAGCAGAAAAAACCCCACATGGCATACTATTTTGGAAACTGTACCCCTAAAGGCACGTAACAAGGGGTTCTGAGTATGGAAATACTCTGTGTGGACGTAAAATGCACTGCGTGCGAACTACAATGCTCAGAAGAGAAGGCATCACATTTGGCTTTTGGAAAGCAAATTTTGCTGAAATGGTTTTTGGGGGGCATGTCACATTTAGGAAACCATATGGTACCAGAACAGCAAAACAAAAGCTGGCATACTATTTTGGAATCTACACCCCTCAAGGAATGTAATAAGGTGTACAGGGAGCCTTAACACCTCAGAGGTGTTTGACGACTTTTTGTTAAAGTTGGATGTGTAAATGAAGAAAAAAATGTTTTCACTAAAATGCTTTTTTTTTCCCCAATTTTTACATTTTTACAAGGGGTAATAGGAGAAAATGGCAGCCAAAATTTGGGGGGAAATACCCCATGTGTAGATGTTAAGTGCTCTGTTGGCACACTACAATGCTCAGAAGAGGAGGAGCGCCATTGAGCTTTTGGAAAGGGAATTTGTTTGGAATGGAAGTCAGGGGCCATGTGCGTTTACAAAGTCCTCAGTGGTGCCAGAACAGTGGACCCCCTCACACATGTGACCCCATTTGGGAAACTACACCCCTCACAGAATTTAATAAGGGGTGCAGTGCATATTTATACCCCACAGGCGTTTGACAGATCTTTGGAAAAGTGGGCTGTGTGGGCTGTCACGGACCACTGTTTGAAAAATCTGTCAGACTCCTGTGGGGCTTAAAGGCTCACTTTACCCCTTATTACATTACATGAGGGGTGTAGTTTCCAAAATGGGGTCACATGTGGGGGTCCATTGTTCTGGCACTATTGGGGCTTTCTACACACACACACACACACGTGGCCTTCAATTTGGACAAATTTTCTCTCCGAAATCCCAATGGTGCTCCTTCTTCCCTTCTGAGAATTGTAGTTTGCCTGCAGAGCACTTTACATCCACATATTGGGTATTTTCTTACTCAGAAGAAATGGGGGTTTACAAATTTTGGCGGGGCTTTTTTTTTTTTTTTTTCATATTTTCCCTTGTGGAAATGAGAAAATTTAGGCTAACACCAGCATTTTAGTGAATTTTTTTAAATCTAATTTTCCCATCCAACTTTAATGAAAATTCTTCAAACACCTGTGGGGTGTTAAGGCTCACTATACTCCTTGTTACATTCCATGAGGGGTGTAGTTTCCAAAATGGGGTTACATGTGGGTATTTATTTTTTTGCATTTATGTCAGAACCGCTGTAAAATCAGCCACTCCTGTGCAAATCACCAATTTAGGCCTCAAATGTACCTTATTTATCGGCGTATAACACGCACTTTTTAGGCAAAAATTTTCAGCCTAAAGTCTATGTGCGTATTATACGCCGATACACCCCCAGGAAAGGCAGGGGGAGAGAGGCCGTCGCTGCCCGCTTCTCTCCCCCTGCCTTTCCTGGGGTCTAGAGCGCTGCTGCCGGCCCTTCTCTCCCCCTGGCTATCGGCGCCGCTGCCCGTTCTGTCCCCCTGACTATCAGTGACGGCGCCCCATTGCCGGCGCCAATAGCCAGGGGGAGAAAAGCGGCGCCGACAGCCAGGGGGAAAGAAGGGGCAGCGGCACCCATTGCCGGCGCCGCTGCCCCGGTGCCTCCCCCCATCCCCGGTGGCATAATTACCTGGGTCGGGTCCGCGCTGCTGCAGGCCTCCGGCGTGCGTCCCCGGCGTCGTTGCTATGCGCGGCGCGGCGCATGACGTCAGTGCGCCGCGCCATGCATAGCAACGACGCAGGGGACGCACGCGGGAGGCCTGCAGCAGCGCGGACCCGACCCAGGTAATTATGCCACCGGGGATGGGGGAAGGCAACTGGGCAGCGGCGCCGGCAATGGGTGCCGCTGCCCCTTCTCTCCCCCTGGCTGTAGGCACCGCTTCTCTCCCCCTGGCTATCGGCGCCGGCAATTGGGGCGCCGGCACCGATAGTCAGGGGGACAGAACGGGCAGCGGTGCCGATAGCCAGGGGGAGAGAAGGACCGACAGCAGTGCTCTAGACCCCAGGAAAGGCAGGGGGAGAGAAGCGGGCAGCAACGGCCTCTCTCCCCCTGCTTCCTGGGGGTGTATCGGGGTATACACTCGCACACACGCACCCTCATTTTACCATGGATATTTGGGTAAAAAAATTTTTTTACCCAAATATCCTTGGTAAAATGAGGGTGCGTGTTATAGGCCGGTGCGTGGTATACCCCGATAAATACGGTATATAGTGTTCTCTCACTCCTCAGCCTTGTGCGTCCGCAGAGCATTTTAAGCCCACATATGGGTATTTCCGTATTGCATTAAAAATTTTGGGGGTCGCTTGTGAAAATAAAAGTATGGGGCAACACCAGCATGATGGTGTAAAATTTTGTATTTTTTTACACTAACAGGCTGGTGTAGCCCCCAACTTTTCCTTTTCAGAAGGGGTAAAAGGAGAAAAAGCCCTCCAAAATTTGTAGCGCAATTTCTCCTGAGTACAGAAATACCCCATATGTGTCCCTAAACTGTTGCCTTGAAATATGACAGGGCTCTGAAGTGAGAGCGCCATGCGCATTTGAGGACTAAATTAGGGATTGCATAGGGGTGGACATAGGGGTATTCTATGCCAGTGATTCCCAAACAGGGTGCCTCCAGCTGTTGCTAAACTCCTAGCATGCCTGGACAGTCAGTGGCTGTCCGGAAATGCTGGGAGTTGTTGTTGTGCAACAGCTGGAGGCTCTGTTTTTCCGTACAATACGGTTTTCATTTTTATTGGGGGGGGGACAGTGTAAGAGCGTGTATATGTAATGTTTTACCCTTTATTATGTGTTAGTGTCGTATAGTGTAATGTTTTTAGGGTACATTCGCACTGGCGGATGTTCACAGTGAGTTTCCCGCTAGGAGTTTGCGCTGCGGCGAAAAATTTCCCGCAGCTCCAACTTGAAGCAGGAAACTCGCTGTAAACCTGCCCGTGTGAATGTACCCTGTACATGCACATGGGGGGAGCAAACCTCCAGCTATTTCAAAACTACAACTCCCAGCATGCACTGACGCACCGTGCATGCTGGGAGTTGTAGTTTTGCAACAGCTGGAGGCACACTGGTTGGAAAACCTTCAGTTAGGTTTTGTTACCTAACTCAGTATTTTCCAACCAGTGTGCCTCCAACTGTTGCAAAACTACAACTCCCAGCATGTACTGATCGCCGGAGGGCATGCTGGGAGATGTAGTTATGCAACAGCTGGAGGTATGCAACTACAACTCCCAGCATCTGGAGGGCTACAGTTTAGAGACCACTGTATAGTGGTCTCAAACTGTAGCCCTCCAGATGTTGCTAGGCAACTCACCGGCTTCCCTAGTATCCAGGATGCCGCATCGCCGTCCTCTTCTGCCGCCGATCCCTGCCACCAATCGTCGCCGCCGCGGATGGGTAAGTGGACTTCGGCCCACAGTTCTGCCCACCCAAAATAGGCCCTCCTCGGTTTCCCCGTTCTTCCCGGCCTATTGTGGGTGGGCAGAACGGGGAAACCGAAAGTTAAACCCGCCCCCGATCTGCTATTGGTCGTCACTTAAGGAGGACCGTGGGTGTCTTAGACAACCCTGATCCCTCTTATTTTCCGGGTCACACGGGTCTCCGGAATCGGCGCAAATCACCGGTGTGAATTCACCGGCGATCGCCAACATGGGGGGGTTTGCACGGGGTGTCTGCTGATATATATCAGCAGTCACCCCGGTCCGGTCCCCGCTCGGCACGAGTTGAGGACCAAAATTCCCACCGGTCCTAAGTGCCAGGGAGCGAAGGCGTACCTGTACGTCCATGGTCCCCAAGTGGTTAAATACCCCACCCCTAATAAAAACTTTTAATTACCCCTTTCCCCATTTTTCAAATAAAACACTGTAGGAGTCAGAGTGCATCCGCAGCACGTTGCACACTGTGTATACACCGCCAGTCACAAGAGACCCTGCTGCGGCCGGGTAGCTCTGTGTCAGCTCGCACTGTGTCTACAGCGGGAAATCTGCCTCTGCGAGCAGACATACAGAGGTACCTGCCCACACAGCAGGGAGCTGGCTCTAGTGACTGCAGTCCGTGTGACCCTAACCTAATAAGAAAAAAAAATAATTACATTCCTCATCCTGCTAGGTCAATGGCGTAAAATAAAAAAAAAAATCCCAAACTCCAAAATTGATGATTTGTGGTCACATCAACTCCCAGAAATAATGTAATGAAAAGTGATCAAAAATCCATAACTACACAAGTGGTACCGGTAAAAACTCTGCGCTGTAGTTGGAAAAATAAGAATAAAGTGAGTTAGGAGTCAGAACATGGCAATGTACAGATTTTTTTTTTAAATTTTATATTAAGTTTTCTAATTTTATTTTGCTGTAAAATGAACTATACATTATCCAAGTTTGCTATCATTGAAATTGTATTAACCAACAGAATAAAGTTGGCATGTCAGTTTTACCATATTGTTAATGCAGAAAAGATTATTGCACCACCAAATTGCGCAATTTTTTTTTTTGCCCTACATGTTTTTTTTCTGCCCTACATATGTTTTTTTTTCTGACTTTGTAATATATTATAAATATATATCTTATAACTATATTATTAAAGCGCCAATAAAAAGTATGAGCAAAAGATTGAGATTCTGCAATACACAGCTCTGCTATTCTAAGAAACACGTGTGTCTATAATATATAAACGAGAGAGAATATAGCATTTACAATATAAAATATTATATATAACGTATACAAGAAGGCTTGTTATCAATATACCTGTGTGCAACACAAGAAACCTATATAAATACTGTACACATACAAATAAACACATACACAAACATGCATATATAAACACTGCAATGAGGAATGTAGTATTGACAGCCTACAGTGCAATACTGCACATCCCTTATTTTAAAGAATTGAACAAATCCAGGTGCCCCTGCTCCCCTGACACTGCAGCCCTGCCTCTGTATACTGCCCTCTTCTAGTGCACAATAAGATGTATGATGCCAGGCAGAAGATTCCAGGCAGTAATCTTATCTTGGGCACTGGCCCTGAATCAGAATGCTTAATGGTACACATGGCAGGCTCGCCTCCCTGGCGTGGGCCCGACCAGTCACTCAGCCCCTGCTTCGTCCCCTGCTTTACACTGATCACATAGATTGGTGGGAGGGAGAGAACTGTGTAGCCATGACCCAGAGGAGCACTTAGGGAAGCAGTCAGAAATATCTGAAACTGTTGCGTTGCTGTGACTGCGGACTATTGGAAGCAGACACTTTCTCGCTAACAAAGTAAACTACAAACTTGGAGAAAATACTCTACATATTTACCAATGACAAGCCTCTGTTTGCATTACACAGAAATCAGAAGTGTCCTTTGCTTTTTGCAATTTACATTATAGTAGAGCTGTACAAATCTTTTTTCTTTTCTTTTATAAAGCATTGTTTTAACCCCTTAACGACCAAGTACATATATTTAAGTCATTGGCCTGCTCCCGCAATATAACGCGGGGTAACGTGGTGGCCCCATCTCATATCGAGTTGGTCCCGGCATGTAACTGAAGCCGGGACCCGGGGCTAATAGTGCACGGCACCGCAATCGCTGCCGCGCACTATTAACCCTATTAACCTAAAACGAAAGTAAAAGCTTCCCGGCTATTCAGTGGGGCTAATCGGGACCACCGCAGTGAAAATGCAGTGTCCCGATCAGCTAGGATGCGAGCGGAAGTCCTCTTACCTTCCTCCGGCACGTCCGTTCAGCAATTGATTGCTCAAAGCCTGAGATGCAGGCTTGAGCAATCGACCGCCGATAACACTGATCAATGCAAAGCTATGGCTTTGCAGTGTTCAGTGTATAATATCAGTGTGTGCAGTGTTAGGCTAGGTTCAGACTACGGAATTTCTGCCTGCAATTTTGCTTTGAAATTGCAGGCGGAAATTCCGCTTTCTAAAATGTCTAGTGTAGTGAATGATTTTCCGTTCACAAATTCACACTTTGGAATTTATGAAGCGGATAATCCGCTTTGAAAATCCGCTTAGATATTTCCGCCTGAAGAAAGGCGGTGCTCTTTCTTCAGGCGGAAATCCGCGCGGAACACATTGCAGTCTACTGGAGACTGCAGTGTCCGCGCGGTCCTAGCGCCGACTGATTCAGCCGGCGCTGGCCGCACTCGGAATCTCCGGGCGGAAATTTTCTGCCTGGAGATTCCGTAGTCTGAACCTAGCCTTATAGCCCCATATGGTAGCCATAACACTGCAAAAAAAAAAGTTAATAAATGTGATTTAACCCTTTCCCTAATAAAAGTCCCTTTCCCTAATATGTGGTATCGCCTTGTGCGTAATTGTCTGAACTTTAAAAATATATCAAATTAAACCGCACGGTCAATGGCCTACGCGCAAAAAAATTTCAAAGTCCAAAATAACGTATTTTTGGTCACTTTGTATATCATCAAAAATGAATAAAAAGCGATCAAAAAGTCAGAGCAATACAAAAATGGTACTGCTAAAATCTTCAGATCATGGCACAAAAAAAATTAGTCCTCATACCGCCCCATACAAGGTAAAATAAAAAAGTTATAGGGGTCAGAAGATGACTATTTTAAACATATACATTTTCCTGCTTGTAGTTATGATTTTTTCCAGAAGTACGACAAAATCAAACCTATATAAGTAGGGCATCATTTTAATCATATGGATCTACAGAATAAAGATAAGGTGTCATTTCTACGGAGAAATGTACTGCGTAGAAACAGAAGCCCCCAAAAGTTTCAAAATGGCGTTTTTTCTTCAATTTTCTGGTCCTTAAGGGGTTAAAATAGGTAACCAGCAATCATAAGTTCCCATTATAGTATGCACACTCAAATACAAGTACAAGTTAACACAGTAAAATGTGGCTAGCACAGTGCTACCTTTTACAATTAATATAACATTAAACTAACACTTTTTTTTTTTTTTTTTTTATATAGAAAAGAAGTTCACGTTTGAATGTTTTGGGAAACCAAAGTCCACTTCATCCTTCCACACTCAGCACAGGTGAATACATGCAGCACCTTACTTGTGTTTTGTTAAAAGAAGGGTAACATTGTAAAGTTGTCTGCTCTTTGTTTTAATAGTAGTTCATAGAACACAACCTTGGTTCCATGGTAGAATACCTAGAGAAGAATCACATACAATCATTAAACAACAAGGGCTTGTGGACGGGTAAGAAAAAATATTTGTTGCCGTTTTCTTAACAATTTTCATGTCAAGAAATTCATAGAACTCATTGGTTCGAATGGAGGAAATCTGTGTGTGCATATGTACAGATTAGAAATTTTTGACTTTGTATTCAGAAATGGCAAAAAAAAATAGTTTTTTACGGAGGTCCCCTTTCAGGATTTTTAACACTGACAGCATTAGTAGAGTACAAGTGACAGCAGCCGACGAGCCTTGTCTAATTATTTTACTTTCTAAAGTTTGGGGCACATGTCCCCCAATGTTTTTACACAGAAGGTTGACATTGAAAGAAGCCATGGCTTCTTCAAGACTTACCAAAATGTATTCCTTCACTGCAGCAACAGGTCTGGCTTTCGTTGTGAAAATTATAACACTTACCCTGCACATTTATCGTACAAGATCACTAAATATGTTTTTTTTACATTTCTTGGGGGTAAAATGGAGAAAAAGGAGCGATTTACATTTTTATTGGGGAGGGGATTTTTCAAATTTTTTGTAAACTTTTTTTTTTCTTACCTTTTGTATGTCCCCATATAGTAATCATTTGATTACTAATACTGTTCAGTGCCATGCATAGGCATGGAGCAGACCAGAGAAGATCCCCGATAAGACTGATCAGTGCTATGTCAGACCGGCCGCCATTTTGGATGATTAGATTCCCGTGGCCATGCCACAGGCGATCTGATCATCCATCGGAATGCAGACATTGTCGCAGATGACTGTGACTAGAGCACTAAATTAGATAAGTAGGTTGTATAAGTGTCAATCGAGCTGATCTAAACCAATATCTAAGGTATCTATCAATTGCATCACCAATTTCCTCAGATATGTGACTAGGACAATTTTAAATCTCCACCTGTGATGTGAATGTTAAGACAGATTGTATAAATGTGTCAAGCTGAAATAAAACAGTATATGAGACCCTACCAAATTTTCTCTGAAACTTCTATAAATGTTATGTAAGTAGAGATGAAAAGTTAACTCCATGAAACTTTACTGGAGAAGACTGGTTGTAAAATGTGTGCCAAGCTGAACTAGAACAGTATCTAAGGCTATAGCAACAGCTATATCCTTAGATTGGGTAGGGAGCAGAGCAGGTACCGTGTCATTGGTGATATAAGGGGAAATGTATCAAGAACTGTGCA
Organism: Hyla sarda; assembly: GCF_029499605.1. Lineage (NCBI taxonomy): Eukaryota > Metazoa > Chordata > Amphibia > Anura > Hylidae > Hyla > Hyla sarda. The sequence continues at coordinate 135,156,112 of NC_079193.1, read as the reverse complement.
GAGGAAAAGTTGACCAGTTGCTCAAAGCAACCAATCAGATTGCTTCTTTTATTTTCAAATTCTGTTGCCTTTTTAAAAATAAAAGAAGCAATCTTATTGGTTGCTATGGCCTACTGGGCAACTTTTGCTCTGCATAGGTTTTGATCTCCCCCATAGGGGATGGAACAAAAAATATCCCATTTATCCAAAAATGGTACCTATAAAACTGTAGGTCACAGTGCAAAAAAGAGCCCTTATACAGTATGGTAGATGGAAAACTAAGTTACAGGGTCGCAATAAGGCAAAATAAATTGGGTATTGCTGTAATTGTACTTAAGTTGGTCATGCTGTCACACCACTCCCCCTCAATTAAAGTCTATAGCAGAGGAGCGTGACTGTTGTGATCACTCGCCCACAGCCATCACGTCGCATAAACATACCGCCACATGGTAAATTAATTTTATAGGGGTATGAACAAGGCAGTTTTAACCCCTTAAGGACAGGACATTTAGAGCATTTTTTATTATTCTGGACAAAGACTGTTTTTACATTTCTGAAGTATTTTTGTTTATATGTCATTTTCTTTTATGTAATGTACCCACACAAAATATATATTGTCTTTCTCGTGACATATTGTACTTTATAGTGGGTTAATTTTTGTTGGTTGATATTTTTTTGTGTGAAAAACTCTAAAATATTGCAGGGAAATTTTATCTTTATTCTGTGGGTCGGTACGATTATGGCAATCCAATTTATATAGCTTTTTTCAGTTTTTCCTTTTCACAACAAAATCCCTTTTTCTCCCTTTTCTGTATTGCCGTGATCTGACCAGCCATAACTTATTTAAATTTTTCAGCTGACTGTTATCCTGTACTGCCTATAGCTGGACCTCACAGGCTGCCGTACTAGGCAGACAAGAGGCAGTCAACTGGCCTCCTGCTGCCATGGTAACCAACTGGCACCCTGATCGCATTGCAGGGTCACCGTTGGGGGAACAGGGGGACCAGTACTGATCACGGCATCTATTGGATTAATGCAGCCGACAAGTGCAATTGTTGATCGATTTCTCTGTGTAACAGATCAGGTCAACTACATGGTCTTGGGTGACTGACCTGATCCGTCACATGTCAGGTTAATCAAACTTATTTTGTCAATGTGTATAAATATATCAATGTGTATAAATCTCTCACACTGTGTGTGTGTGTGTGTGTGTGTGTATGTGTGATATATAGATATAGATAGATAGATATAAATATATCATTTTTTTTTTTTTTTTTTTTTTTTTTTTTTTTTTAGCAGAAGCATATAAACATATTGTTGTAATCATGTTGACCCACAGAATAAAGAGAACATGTCAGTTTTACCATACAGTGCATTGTCTAAAAATGAAACCCCCCACAAAATTTGCTAAATTGCTGCCTTCTTTTTAAACCCCCCCCCCCCCCCCCCCCCCCAAACACTTCAAATATTTTTTGGCTTGCGCCGTACATTTTATAGGTAAATAAAAGATGTCATTACAAAGTACAGTTGTTTGCGTGAAAAGCAAGCCCTCATATGGCTGGAAAAATTAGTCTCTTGAAATGAGAGAGAAAACGAAAACTCAATTTTAAAATTGGCTGTGTCCTTAATGGATTAAAGAGTACCTGTCGCCAATCTAAACGTATGTATTGTTTCTTATGTAATTATGACACTTTGCTATATACTTGCTCTTAAAATTCTTAACCTTTATATGTTTTTAATGTGATTGAAAAAACGGCCGCTAGGTGGCTCTGTTTTGTTCCTTGCTGCAAGTCAAACAGTTAGTTTGGTCTCCTCTCGGCCTGGCAGGAGACCATACTCAGGAAGTGCATGCGGGGCATGGCAAGGCACAGGCTTAAGTGACGTTGTGCCTGCTGGAAAACACCCACTTTCTTATGCCGAAAGCTCACACAATGTGAGCAAGGGGAAAGGTATGATACAGAGCTTTTTAAAGTTCAGAAAAATTTATGGGCAGGAGGGGTGTTAGTAGTTAAGGAATATAATCTGAGTTAGTTTAGAACATTTGGTTTGATGACAGGTACTCTTTAAAGGAGTGGTTCAGGGATGAAAAAAATTATTGGGGGCACCATAACAATAAAGTGCGTCACCACTTGGACGGTTTACTGTCTGTAGTGGTGTCCTACCTTGGCCAATGGTTGGCTATGTGGGTCAGTTGCAGTGGGAACAATGGGGGACATTAAGCAAAACCTGTGCAGAGGAAAAGTAGAGCAACCAATAATAAAAGAACCAATCAGATTGCTTCTTTTATTTTTCAAGGAATTTTTTTAATTGAGAGGCAATCTGGTTGCTATGGGCAACAAGGCAACTTTTCCTCTGTACAGGTTTTGCTGAATCTCCTCCATTGTTTACTTCTCAAGAGTTCTTAGGATGCCCCTTTTGATCTATGGTTTTAAGTTGATGTGAGCTCACAAAGCCAAGCCTTTCTATGGTAGATTAGCAATGACTGCACTATAACCATAACGTGCAAACATTGTCAGTGTGAGCGCTTACCCCTTAGAACACACACTGTACAAGACCTTTCTTATTATAAAGCATTATGCTATGGTCTGCCAGGTTGATGACTAACTAAATGGTTAATGACCTCAGGTGTCAGTTTCAAATGGTGGTACAGTGAAAAGGCCCTGAATGGAACCTATCATTACCTATCTTCTGCTGCCTCAACTACAAGTAATCGGGGCAGTCCCTGGTGGCTTTGCCTCTCACTGGCCTTGATTTATAGATCTTTCCTTGTAATTAAATACCACCCCTGCCATTGCTGGGTGGGGGGGGGGGGGGGGTGAGGAGCAGCTATTTGGTCAGCTCCTATGACTTATAGTTCAGGCTGGTTCTCTTTTAACCAAATGTGACACTTGCAGATGCTTAATCATTTCCCAACCTAGATGAGGCTGAATGATGTTCCTCCCTGTAATGGCAAATTTAAACATAGTAACATAGTTCATAAGGTTGAAAAAAGACCAGAGTCCATCAAGTTCAACCTATGTCCCTAATGAGTTCCTACTGAGTTTATCCAGAGGAAGGCAAAAAACCCTCATACCAGAGGTAAAAATTCCTTCCTGACTCCAAATATGGCAGTCAGAATAAATCCCTGGATCAACTTTCTGTCCCTATAAATCTAGTATACATAACCAGCGATTTTATTACACTCCAAAAATGCATCCAGACCCCTTTTGAACTAGGGCTGGGCGGTATGACCAAATATGTGTATCACGGTATTTTTGTAACTTTCGGCGGTTCCATGGTATATAACGGCATTGAAATTCATATCGTACAGCACAAAAATGTTGGTATTCGGTATGAACGGTATACCGCCCAGCCCTATTTTGAACTCTCTTACAGAGTTCACCATGACCACCTCCTCTGGCAGAGAGTTCCATAGTCTCCCTGCTCTTTCAGTAAAAAACCCCCATCTGTGCTGGTGTAGAAACCTAGAGGATGCCCCTTGTTATAGATACAGTCCTGGGTATAAATAGATCATGGGAGAGATCTCTGTACAGTCCCCTGATATATTTATACATAGTTATAGGTTGCCCCTTAGCCTTTTTTCTAAACTAAATATCCCTAATTCTGGTAATCTTTCTGGGTACTGTAGTCCTCCCATTACCCATATTACCCTGGTTTCCCATCTTTGAACCCTCTCCAGCTCCCCTATATCTTTCTTGTACACTGGTGCCCAGTACTGTACACAGTATTCTATGTGTGGTCTGACTAGTGATTTGTACAGTGGTAGAATTATCTATTATCTATGCCCCTATTGATGCCCCCCATGAGTTTATTTGCCTTGGCAGCAGCTGCCTGACACTGGTCACTACAGCTAAATTTACTATTAACTAAGACTCCCAAGTCCTTTTCCACGTCAGTCGTCCCAAGTGTTCTCCCATTTAATACATAATCCCAGCCCGGATTTTTCCTCCCCATGTGCATTACCTTACATTAATCAGCGTTGAACCTCATCTGCCACTTCCTAGCCCAAACCTCCAACCTATCCAGATCCATTTGTAACAGTGCACTGTCCTCTATTGTAATGACCACTTTACAGAGTTTAGGATCATCTGATTGCATATCAAAGATTGCTACTTTACTATTCAACCCCTCTACAAGGTAATTAATGAATATATTAAATAGAACAGGACCCAAGACGGACCCCTGTGGTACCACACTAGTAACAGTCACCCAATCAGAATAAGTACCATTAGTAACCACCCTCTGTTTCCTATCACTGAGCCATTTACTTACCTACTAACACACATTCTCCCCCAGCCCAATCCTTCTGATTTTATGTACCAATATTTTATGTGGCACTGTATCAAATGCTTTGGAAAAATCCAGATATACGACATCCAGCTATTCCCCCTGGTCACGTCTGGAGCTCACCTCCTCTCCTCATAAAAGCTGATCAGGTTAGTTTGACAGGACCGATCCCTCATAAATCCATGCTGATATGGAGTCACACATTTATTTTCATCAAGATACTCCAAAATAGCATCTCTTAGAAAACCCTCAAACAATTTACATACAATGGAGGTTAAACTAACAGGGGTCACTTTTTGACCCCTTTTTAAATATTGGCACTACATTTGCTATGTGCCAGTCCTAGGGAACCTTCCCTGTCACTATAGAGTCCTTGAATATTAAAAATAGGGAAACTATTTGAGGGCTTCACTCACTCAGGAGCATGAGATCTTCAGCACTTCTGGACACCAGCATGTGTAAAGTAAAAAAGCTTTATTTCTTTCTTCAATATAAAAACATGATAGGGGTACAAATTGTGGTGAAAACATACCCACTCGTTTCGGCAAACAAAAGCCTTTTTCAAGGTCCTCACTGGGAGAAAATATTCAGCCGAATAAATATACACCTTGTAACAGAAACCCCTCCCCATTAGCGCATCCCTTCCCAATTTGGAACTTGCCGTAACCCATCATGACTTGTAATGAACAAGTCAGCAAATGGATAACTCGATAAACAGATCATGTCTCAATTTGAACAGTATCTTAATACCAATCTTGATGATTTACGGTTCACTGTGAGTTACAGTAAATATGACATGTTTTTTTTTTTTTAAGATATACATTTCTTTGTAGATAAACTAACAAGTTAGAAACTAAATTACATAGGAAACCCATATCAGGTAATTCTTTATTACATGCTAACAGTAGTCATGAACATCATACCATCCAGAACCTCCCTGTTGGAGAATTCATCAGGGCACGACGTGCATGTTCTAACGAACAATTGGTTGATCAGGAGTGCAGTATTAAAGAGACTTCTGAATAGGGGTTACCACCATAGTACAATTTTTAGAGAAGAGGCCATTGCCAGATCAAAACCCAGATCAGAAAACCTATAGCAGGGGGTCAAGATTAGGCACTCGACATCCCAAATCCATGCAGAGGGTTCGGAAAAAAATCCAGTGGTGTTTTCAAATCAATTCACACAGATTAAAAATATTGTACACAATAATTTATCTATTCTGAAACAAGATTCACAGTTGTGTGAAATATTAAAATCTGTATGGCGCTGTGTTGCCAAGAGAAACTCTACCATTGGTAATAGAATTTCACCCAGCCATTTTGTGAGAAATCCCTTAAGCACAAATCAGGGCAAAAATTCGTTAAAATACAATGGTAGTGTTCCATGTGGAAGGTCTCGCTGTCCATTATGACGGTATGTGACAAAATCAGGACATGTCATTTCTGATACTAACAACTGTATTTATCCTATTAAAACTTATATATATTTTGCGAAACGGACCATGTGGTTTACTGCATTTCATGTATGGAATGCAGAAAACAGTATGTTGGGTCCACAACCCGTAAGTTGAAATGTTGAATCTCAGAACATATTGCGGGCGCACGGTCAGTGGGCACACACGCGCATTGTGCATCCAAGCATTTTAGAGATTAACGCGGAGGCAGCGTTGTAAGAAGGTTACACCTATTGAACATGTTATGAAATCACCAGAGGGGGAGATAGGGTCTGCAAATTGCATACAAGAGAGTTCTGTTGGATTATGAAATTGGCAACCCAATTGTGGATGAATTATAGATCTGATGTAATGTTGTTTTACTGACTCATATACTCCTTTTTGTTCTTATCTTTTGTTAGATAATGACAATGTTTTTAGTGGTTATTTATATGGATGTGATTAGTTTGTTTCTTGCCAGGTTGCTATGGGCAACGTACTCCTGCAAGTAATTATCTACCAGCATATTAAGACATCTATGAAGTTTTGTTACCATTGGTAGTATCTATTACACTGTTAGCAAATAAAGGGTCATGGCAAGTTGGTTGAATATGCATTCAAAGGTTGCCATGGGCAACTTCTGCTAGTAACTAGCTGTTCAGTATATTAAGACGTCTATGTAGTCTTGTTACCATTGGTAGTATTCATTACTAGTCAACAAATGAAGGGTTATGGCAAGTTGTTTCAATATGTATTCAAAGGTTGCCATGGGCAACGTACTCTTACAAGTATCTAGTTGTTCAGTATACTAAGACTTCTATGAAGTTCTGTTACCAATGGTAGTATTTACTACAAGTCAGCAAATGAAGGGTTACATCAAGTGGGTTTTATATATTTTTCATATGTATTCAAAGGTTGCTATGGGCAACATATTCCTGCAAGCAACCAGCCGTTAAGTAAACTAAGAAGTCTATGAAGTTCTGTTACCAGTGGCAGTGTTTATTACAAGTCCGCAAATGAAGGGTTACGTCAAGTGGGTTTTATATGCATTCAGAGGTTGCTATGGACAGCGTATTCCTGCAAGTAACCAGCGTTTCAGTATACTAAGAAGTCTATGAATTTCTGTTGCCAGTGGCAGTGTTCATTACAAGTCAGCAAATGAAGGGTTATGGCAAGTTCCAAATTGGGAAGGGATGTGCTAATGGGAAGGGGTTTCTGTTACAAGGTATAAGATTTATTAGACTGAATATTTCTCCCAGTGAGGACCTTGAAAAAGGCTTTTGTTTGCCGAAACGCGTGGGTCTGTTTTTACAACAATTTGTACCCCTATCAAGTTTTTATATTGAAGAAAGAAATAAAGCTTTTGTATTTTACACATGCTGGTGTCCAGAATTGCTGAGGATCTCATACTCCTGAGTGAGTGAAGCCTGTTTCTCTGTCTACCTTATATGCGGCAGCAACGCCCTGACAGCACCTGGACCAGTGGGAGATCGTGATTTTGTTCTTGGGAGTAGGTGAGCAAACTATTTCTCTTTTGTCTTTGAACATTAAAAATAGGGTCTGTCTGTTACATTACTTAAATCCTTTAGAACACGGAGGTGAACGCTTTGTGATTTGTCTATTTTGATTTTTTTGTAGACGGCACTGTACTTCTTCCTGGGTTAGACAGTTGACCTGCACTGGGGAGTTTATCTTATCTCGCATTATTTCACCTAACATTTCATTTTCCTCTGTGAATTCTGTTGAGTAAAATTTGTTTAATATATTTCTTTTTCCTGATCCCCCGTCTATTATTTCTTCCTCATCATTTTTTAATAGGCCTACACTTTCATTTTTGACCTTTTTGCTATTTATATAGTGAAAGAACATTTTGGGGTTAGTTTTACTCTCTTTGGCAATGAGTCTTTCTTTCTCTATTTTTGCAGCTTTTATCAGTTTTTTACATAATTTTACAATTTATTCTATAGCTTTTTAATGCTTCTTCACTGACATCCTGTTTTAGTAGTTTACATGTTTTATTTTTTTATTGCAGATTATTTTCTAATTTAGCCAACTTTTTTATTAAACTTTTTTTTAAATTCTTTTTAGACTTTTTCTCCTTCGAGACAGTCAGAGTAATCCAAAGGCATTTGTACTTACGCTGTGTCATCACCAGAAGATTAAGCATTTCCAGATATTACCTGTGAGTATTAAGAGCATGGCTTTTTAAGAAAGTGAGAACTTCATAAAAGTGAATGTTGCAAGCAGCTGCCAATATTCCCAGATATGTATACCGATGTTCTTGGATGCTACCAGAGCTGGAGTTATTTCACTGGATTAGAATTTAACATCAACATAAGTTTTCCACAGACATGCACACAAAGTGAAAGGGAGAATAACCTTGCAGCACAGAACCAGCTCTGGTATTATCTTATCTTCCTCGGGAATAAAGAAGCGGGGTGATTAAAATCCAAAATTTCCAATCCGTCAGTCCACGCCAAGTGTCGGGGGAAGGGGGGGGGGGGGGGGTCAGTGAAGCTTCTTCCATTTACATTACATTTCCAGCATATTGCACTGAAACTGGTGGGTTTGAACTTTTTATCTAAATCATCTGGCACAAATTATGGAATCACCACACTTAGATGTTCACCCAGCTTTCTTATTTTGAGTCATCTGTATTTTCTTTAATGTTTTAATACCATTTAAAGGGGTTTTCCGGTCTTAAGTGAATGACCTATCATATCAGCCGTTTTTTCACCCCATATTATACAGTGAACAGCTCAACGGAAGCAAATAGGAGCTAAACATAGATAATCTAGCACCACTACTACACAATGAATAGAACACTGTTTCTGACATCGTTCACTGTGTGGTGAGGGGTACTAAACAGTTAATTGTGGGGATGCCAGGTGTTGGCACCCTGCAGCTCAGCGATTGATTGCCTAATGGAGGATACGTCACCCAATCATTTTTATGGACATTTATCAACGGGTTTAGTCAGGTTTTCTTTACTATAATTGTCGCAAAATTGTCGCAACTGCGACTACACGATTTTTCGTGCGACATTTTGACTGGAAAGCGAGAAAAGCAAGTTTTCCTAAAATTTACTATGTAGTAATAATTTTAAAATGGACTACGGGTAGTCAGGTATTTATTAACTGCGACAGTCGCAACTGCGCAAAAAAAAGTCGCAACAGCGTTAAAAATTTACTAAATTTACTCAAACATGGAGCAGAAAAAGCTACTACCAAAGTAAAAAAGGAAAAATTGCTTACGTAAAAGAAAATTATCAACAGGCTGAAACCAGTTGATAAATACGTCGCACATAAGCAAAAAAAAGTAAGGAAAAAATTACTAAAAAAAAGAATACATAAGCAAACATTGATAAATGTCCCTCTTTAAGTCCAAAACACTTAAACATTCTGACCCTGTTGAATGGATCTCAAATAAGTGTCCCTGCTTTTCCAGTGTCAGTAGCACTACTTTGCTAACTTTTTAAGGGGTTTGGGGTGCTCTTTCCAATACAGGATTCAGAGATATAAAGGGAGATTTATCAAAACTTATGCAGAGATAAAGTTGACCAGTTGCCCATAACAACCAATCAGATTGCATCTTTTATTTTTCAGAGGTCTTATAAGATGCGATCTGATTGGTTGCTATGTGCAACTGGTCAACTTTTCTTTTGCACAGGTTTTGCTAAATCTCCCCCATAGTGCATTTAATTAGTTATGAAACACTCTTTGAAGGCATCTTACATTGTTACAAGCTGGCCACAATTAACTGGTAAGCAAATCCCCTCTGTAGTTGTTTTACACATTTACACAGTGGACGCCCACCTGGAAAATTTTCGGGTTGACATTCCATGGATGACATCAGTCGACTTAGACGGCACAAGAACCACTTAAAAATGCTCTTTCTCCATTGACCGCAATATACTTCCGAGCACATTACAGAAAGAACGAAAATGTATTCTTTCTACGGAGAGTCCATAATTTGAATTTCTGCTGCATATGTTTCCGCTGTAGAAATTGTGTGTGTAGCAGAATCCACTTGAAAACAATGGAATGCTGCTGAACTGGAATCTGTTCGGAAATTCCACCGTGTGAATGTGCTCTTACAGTACACTGCTACCTTTTCATTGAAAGTAGCCACTTTAATTTCATATAATAGTCACTTGTTAAGTGTGAGTGTTCCTTTAACCTCTTAAGGACGCAGGGCGTATGCATAAGCCCTGAGGGCTTATGGGTACGCCCGTGGGAATTCCGGTCCTCGGCTTGCGGGGACCGGACCGGGGTGACTGCTGATATATATCAGCAGGCACCCCGTGCAAACCCCTGGGGGGGTCCTGAGACAATTCAGTTCAGACCAGCGATTTGCGGCTATTCCCGGGTCAATCTGGTCTCTGGTGACCCAGAAAAAAAGGGGGAATGGGGCTGTCCGAGACAGCCCCATTCACCCTTACCGAGCAGGAGTGAGGTGGCACGGGTGCCGCCTCACGATCATGTGATTGATCGGTCGGAACAACCGACCAATCACGACCCTGCTGGGCGGCAATCTGGGCGGCGATGATGGTAGTGATCGGGGCCGGCGGGGGTTTCCTACCTTGTCCTGGTCCGGCGCGGGTCCCCTCAGGATCGGTGGGTGGTCCTGGCAGCAGGATACAGCATGAGGTGAGGCCTGTTCAACTCCTGCTGTTGCTTAGCAACAACTCGCAGCATGCACAGTCAAAGGGCATGCTGGGAGTTGTAGTTGGAACTCCAGCTGTTGCAAAACTACAACTCCCAGTATGCCCTTTGGTAGTCTGTGCATACTGGGGGTCGTAGTTATGAAACAGCTGGAGGCACATTTTTTTTCTATGAAAAAGTGTGCATCCAGCTGTTGCATAACTACAACTCCCAACATGCACAGACTACCAAAGGACATGCTGGGAGTTGTAGCAGTGTGCCTCCAGCTGTTGCAAAACTACAACTCTCAGCATACCCTTCGACTGTCAATGCATGCTGATAGTTGCAATTTTGCAAGAGCTGGAGACACATTGGTTGAGAAACAGAGTTTGTTACCTAACTCAGTGTTTTGCAACCAGTGTGCTTCCAGCATGCACTGAGAGACTGTACATGCTGGGAGTTCTAGTTTTGCAACAGCTGGAGGCACACTGGTTTCAAAACACTGAGTTAAGTAACAAACTCTGTGTTTGCAACCAATTCAACAGCTGGATGCACATAACTAAAACTACAAGCTTGTATGGTCTGTCAGTGCATGCTGAGAGTTGTAGTTTTGCAACAGCTGGAGGTATGCCCCCCCCCCCCCCCCCGCCCCCCAATGTGAATGTATAGGGTACATTCACATGGGCTGGTTTACAGCGAGTTCTGTGGCAAATTTTCCGCCACAGCTCAAACTCCCAGCTCAAACTCACTGTAAACCCGACCATGTGAATGTACCCTAAAAACACTACACAACACAAAATAAAAAGTAAAACACTACATATAAAACATACCCCTACACAGTAACACCCAACCCCCCCCCCTAATAAAAAAAAAAATTCTTGTACGGCATGGTTTCCTAAATGGAGCCTCCAGCTGTTGAAAAACAACAGCTCACAGTATTGCCAGAGAGCCACTGACTGTCAAGGCATCCTGGGAGTTTTGCAACAGCTGGAGACACCCTGTTTGGGAAACACTGCTGTAGGGTATTTTTGTGGCGGATTCAAATCCCCAAATTAGGCCTCAAATGCACATGGCGCTCTCTCACTTCGGAGCCCTGTCGTATTTCAAGGAAACAGTTTAGGGCCACATATGGGGTATCTCCCTACTCGGGAGAAATTGCGTTACAAATGATCGGGTGCTTTTTCTCCTTTTGCCCCTTATGAAAAGGTAAAGTTGGGGTCTACACAAGCATGTTAGTGTAAAAAAAATATATATTTTTACACTAACATGCTGGTGTTGCGTCATAATTTTAATTTTCACAAGCAGTAAAAGGAAAAAAAAGACCACCAAAATTTGTAACGCAAATTCTCTTCAGTACAGAACTACCCCATATGTGGGCGTAAAGTGCTTTGTGGGCACACATGGCTCAGAAGTGAGAGCGCACCATGTACATTTGAGGTCTAAACTGGTGATTTGCACAGAGGTGGCTGATTTTACAGCGGTTCTGACATAAACACAAAACAATAAGTACCCATGTGTGACCCCATTTTGCAAACTACACCCCTCACGGAATGTAACAAGGGATATAGTGAGCCATAACACCCCACAGGTGTTTGACAAATTTTCGTTAAATTTGGATGTGAAAATGAAAAAAAATGTTTTCACTAAAATGCTGGTTACCCTACATTTTTCATTTTCACAAGGGAGAATAGGAAAAATGCCCCCCAAAATTTGTAGCCCCATTTCTTCTGAGTAAGAATATACCCCAAATGTGGATGTAAATTGCTCTGCGGGTGTACTACAATGCTCAGAAGAGAAGGAGCGCCATTGGGCTTCTGGAGAGAGAAGTTTGAAATTGAAGGCCATGTGTGTTTACAAAGCCCCCATAGTGCCAGAACAGTGGACCTTCCCACATGTGACCCCATTTTGGAAACTACTCCCCTCATGTATTGTAATAAGGGGTACAGTGAGCATTTACACCCCACAGGTGTCTGACAGATTTTAGAAGGTCAATGAAAATGAAAAATTTTAATTTTTTTAATTTGCACAGCCCACTGTTCCAAAGATCTGTCAATTGCCAGTGGGGTGTAAATACTCACTGCACCCCTTATTAAATTCTGTGAGGGGTATAGTTTCCAAAGTGGGGGGGTCCACTGTTCTTGCACCACGGGGGGCTTTGTAAACGGGGGGGCTTTGTAAATTCCAACCAAATTCTCTCACCAAAAGCTCAATGGCGCTCCTTCTCTTCTGAGCATTGCCCGCAGAGCACTTTACATCCACATATGGAGTATTTCCATACTCAGAAGAAATGGGGTTACAAATTTTTGGAGGCTTTTTCTCCAATGACCCATGTGAAAATGAAAAATTTGGGGTAACACCAGCATTTTAGTGAAAACATTTTTTTTTTCATTTTCCCGTCGAAATTTAGTGGAAATTTGTCAAGCACCTGTGGGGTGTTAAGGCTCACTGTACCCCTTGTTACGTTCCTTGAGGGGTGTAGTTTCCAAACTAGTATGCAATTTTTTTTTTTTGTTCTGGCTCCATAGGGGCTTTCTAAATGTGGCATGCCCCCCAAAAACCATTTCAGCAAAATTTGCTTTCTAAAAGCCAAATGTGACTTCTTCTCTTCTGAGCATTGTAGTGCGCCCCCACTGCACTTGATGTCCACACATGGGGTATTTCCATACTCAGAAGATATGGGGTTACAAATTTTGGGGGGGAATTTTCTCCTATAACCCCTTGTAAAAATAAATATAACATTTGGGGGAAAACCAGCATTTTAGTGAAAAAAAAAGTCATTTACACATCCGACTTTAACGAAAAGTTGTCAATCACCTTTGGGGTGTTAAAGGACAACTGTAGTGGAACACTTTTATATATGACCATGCCCGGGCCTCAAAAATAAACAAAATAAACTCATACATACCTTCCTACGAGCCCCCGTTGGTCTGGCACAGTCCTCATGGTCCGGCAGTGCTGACGTCATTCCACTTCCTGGGGACGGAGACGCCGCAGAGCCGTCGGCATATCACCGGGCGCAGCGATGTCCCGCTCCAGTCGGTGGTAGGCTGAGCCCACTGTCATGTAAGGAACTCTGACCGGCTTCTTACATGACAGTGGGCTCAGCCTATCACTGGCCGGGGCGGGACATCGCTTCGGCCGGTGATATGCAGACGGCTCTGCGGCGTCCCCAGGAAGTAGAATGACGTCAGCACTACCTGACCGTGAGGCCTGTGCCGGACCAACGGGGTCTCGTAGGAAGGTATGTATGAGTTTATTTTGTTTATTTTTGAGGCACGGGCATATATAAAAGTGTTTCACTACAGTTGTCCTTTAAGGCTCAGCGTACCCCTTGTTACGTTCCTTGAGGGGTGTAGTTTCCAAAATAGTATACCATGTTTTTTTTTGTTTTGTTTTTTGTGCTTTTCTGGCACCATAGGGGCTTCCTAAATGGGACATGCCCCCCAAAAACCATTTAAAAAAAAACTCTCCAAAATCCCATTGTCACTCCTTCCCTTCTGACGCCTCTAGTGCACCCACAGAGCACTTGACATCCACATAGGAGGTATTTCCTTACTCAAGAGAAATTGGGTTACAATTTTTTTTTTCTTCTCCTTTTACCCCTTGTAAAATGTCAAACACTGGGTCTACAAGAACATGTAAGTGTAAAAAAAATTAAGATTTAGAATTTTCTCCTTTACCTTGCTGCTATTCCTGTGAAACACCTAAAGGGTGCTCTGTTGAACTCTCTGTAGCTCCATCATTGCCATGCTTCAGTTGAACTCTCTTAATGTCCTCGTCTCTGTGTGTGGGGGTCTTTCAGCAATGCTGTGATACGCTACTGGTATGATACATTAAACACTTTGATGCATTTTTTTTTTGCTTAATTGTTCTTTGGTTTCTTGGTTTATTTAAAAGCAAAACATATTGCTGAATAATAAGGTGACTCCTTAATTTACTATATATATTTTTTTGATCTGGAAAAACCCACCTTAAACAAATGAGAGGAAACAAATATAATTAATACCATATGTTTTATTTAATTTGTGATATCTGTGGTTTGCTACAAGGTAACAAAGCTGGTTAATCATGCTAGTCCCGTTCTTCTCCCATCAAAAATAAAAACTGACTTTGAAAAAATGGACAATAACGGATGCAAATGGATGCTATCCGTATGGATCCGTTATTGTTCAGCTAATAAGCCAAAAAAAAAAATTTTGTTCTGAGCATGCTCAGAAGTAAAAAGGATCAACAAACGGATGAAATTAAAGGTTCATCCGTTTTCTATAGACTTCAATGTTAGTTATTGTATCCATTTTTTCTTAATTTTTTTTTTTATTATTATTTTTTGGATTGAAGAAAAAATACTGCATGTGCCATTTTTTCTGCCGTAAAAAAAAAAACGGAATCAGTGCTGACGGGTACAAACGGATGTAAACGGATTGTAAAAAAATCCCATTGACATGAATGGGATTTTTTTAAACAGTTTTTAATCTGTTTACAGCCTGCAAGAACGGAACCAAAACGGGGACTGACGGCCGTGTGGATGCACCCTAAGTGTTGTGATTCCATAAATGTTCATCAAGGGGTGTAATTTGAATGGCTTGATCCAGCAGTGTGCAGCAGTACTTTAAAGCGGTACTCCTGTGTCCCAGCATTCTGAATATTTTGTTCAGAATGCTTGGAGTGGGTGGCTGTGATTGTAACATCACGGCCTTGCCCCCATGATTCTACTCCTCTCCATTCATGTCTATGGGAGGGGATGAGTGGTGATATTACGAGGGGCCTGGCCATGACATCACGACCACTGCCGCCGGAACCCTGCGCTTGTTTAGAACGTTGGGTGCTGCGGTAGATCCCCTTTTGGATAGGGGATAAGATGTCTAGCAGCGGGGTACCCCTTTTAACACTGCTTCCCTTTGTGCATGAAGATACAATATAGTTAAAGGGGTATTCCAGGCAAAATCTTTTTTTTTTTTATATATCAACTGGCTCCGGAAAGTTAAACAGATTTGTAAATTACTTCTATTAAAATTTTAATCCTTTCAATAGTTATTAGCTTCTGAAGTTTTCTGTCTAACTGCTCAATGATGATGTCACGTCACGGGAGCTGTGCATGCTGGGAGAATATCCCCATAGGAACTGCACAGCTCCCGGGACGTGAGTCATCAGAGAGCAGTTAGACAGAAAACAACAACTCAACTTCAGAAGCTAATAACTATTGCAAGGATTAAGATTTTTTAATCGAAGTAATTTACAAATCTGTTTAACTTTCCGGAGCCAGTTGATATATAAAAAAAAAGTTTTGGCCTGGAATACCTCTTTAATGTTGCTTCAGGACATCATCTGTGCATGGTATTGCAGCACAGCCCTTTTAGAATAAGCACTGAGGTTCCTTTATTCCAAGATTCCAAAAGCAGATTCTGAGCGGAATCCACTTGCAGCAGCCTTTCACTTTTTTCACTGGAATTCTGCTGCACTGTTCAGACTGTAAAATTTTTATCCAGATTCAGTCTAAAGAATAATTGAACCTGGAACTGTCCATTAGTCTATTTGGCTTTAATTCCCTATAACACACAGGAAACCTCGGACAAGGTAAAAATCCCCAGCACTTCAACTCGTGAAGCAAGATATTTCCATAAAACGCACTTTTATTTCAACTTATTAAAAGTCTTTAAAGGGCGTGGATCAATAAAACCAAACAATACATTTCGAGGTTACCCTTTCTTTTAAGTATCTAAAGATCCCTCCCCCCCCCACAGTTCCTTACAACCTGCTAACAAATGTATCCATTCACCACTAAACTGAATATACAAAAAACACGGAGTGTGAACATATGCATAGATAGGACCCAAATGCAGGTTCCACAAAATAGGAAAAAACAAATTATAAGGAATACATATCCCAATAAAGAAAAATTTGGCCTACCTAATAGAATAACTAAAAATATCTGTTCTATAATTTAATTCTTGTGGGATACGCGATCCCAATTTACTAATAAGTTTCACATGACAGAAGTTTTCTTTTTCGGTGTGCATCCTGAAAATGCCTCGACGCGCCAGAAAGCGCTCTAGTCTGAACAAGGTCTGAAACCCTAGCACCAGCTACATGTTCTGCAATTCTTTTGTTCAATTTCCTTGTTGTGGGTCCCACATATTCTTTCTTACAAATTGAACATGTGATAAAATAGACCACAAATCTGTTTCACATGATATGCAAGTATTGATGTTTTGACAGATCCAAGTTACACAGGAAAGCAATTCTTTATTGCATGCGAATAGTTGCCATGACAAACACATAAAAAAAATGTCCCCAGTGGGGAATTTTTGTGCTAGGAGGTCATGCTCCATTGATAAAATGTTTTATGATGAATGTTGCATCATAAGGAGCAGATTACACAACAGAGGTTATAAGCATCACCTTGTATCTAGAGAGGAGGGCATTGTCAGATCTAAGAGTAGATCTATCTCTACACTGACAAACATGATTCTCATAAGGAATCCACAACAGGGATCAGAGTACTGTTTTTTTTCCTACTATGTTTTATAGACCGTTCTTACACGTTAGGAACATTATTATGAATGAATCTCAATATTTTGAAACATTGTGTGCTGGACAGCATTCTACGGTCTGGTTGTCATTATGTGGCAAAGCGGAATCATACAGTGGGTAACATGATTTCACCTAGCTTTTATTGATTGTACCAATAGAAACAATAAAATAATTAAATTTACCTGGTTTAAATATTGATGTTCAGTACAGTGTGGAGGTACAAGATGTTCGGTATGCAAATTTATGGTGAAAACCAATGGTTAGATCAGAATCTAATGGTCAATCCTTTAAAATTAATTCTTACATATCATGTGAGACCGGTTTTGTGGTCTTTTGTAACACATGTTCAATTTGTGAAAAACAATATGTGGGATCCACACCAAGGAAAAAGAATTGCAGAACATGTAGCTGGTGCTAGGGTTTCAGACCTTGTTCAGACTAGAGCGCTTTCTGGCACGTAAAGGCATTTTCGGAACGCACACAGTGGGAGTGTGTCTTCCATGTGTGTTGTCCCAATTTAACAAGTTGCCAAACCTCTCCGTGTTTTTGTATATTAAGTTCAGTGGTGAATTGGTTAATTTGTTAGCAGGTTGTAAGTAGAGATGAGCGAGGTTACAGTCATTTCAATTTGTCACAAACTTCTCGACTCAGCAGTTGCTGCCTTTAGCCTGCGTACATTAGTTCAGCTTTCAGGTGCTCCGGTGGGCTGGAAAAGGTGGATACAGTCTTAGGAGAGAGTCTCCTAGGACTGTATCCACCTTTTCCAGCCCACCGAAGCACCTGAAAGCTGAACTAATGTATGCATGCTAAAGTTAGCGACTTCAGAGCCGAGAAGTTCATGACGAATTGAATCACTGTAACTTCGCTCATCTCTAGTTGTCAGTAACTGACACAGGAATATTTTGATACTTTTTGTATTTATTCAGTGGATAATGGTGTTTGTATTAAGACCCTGAAAAAAGGGTAACCCCAAGCGTCGATGGTTGTCTGTTTTTAATGATTGCCCTCCCCTTTGTGGATAAAATTGTGCGTTTTATGTAAATACCCTGCTTGAAGTACTGGGGATTTTTATCTTGTCTGAGGTTTCCTGTCTGCTATTGAATTTTTGTAAGTGGCTGCAACGTCCTCATGTACCTGATTGGATCTGATCGCGATGTACATCGCATGGAGTGGTGAGTGGAATTACCTTGTTTTTTCTCTCATTTTGATTCCCTATGCTTGTTTCCTCAATAAAATTCAAGGATCCGCAGAGAAAATTCCTTGCTGAATTTCCTCAGTGTGTATGGGCCCTTACAATAGGTTCCAGGGCACCAGATGCTCACCGGTCATAAAGTGGTGGCATATGCCATCACTTCATAAAATACAAATAACTGTTAGTACATATACCTGCTTTTTCTTCTATATATTTAAAAGTGTTTTTGTTTTTCTTTTAACTGTTACAGTGTGAAGAGGATGGGCAGATGTTCTTTAGCCTAGATGATGGCAATACCAAATTCACAGATTTAATTCAACTTGTTGAGTTTTATCAGCTAAACAAAGGAGTACTGCCATGCAAACTCAAATACCACTGCATCAGAGTGGCCTTATGACCTCCAAAAAGACTGTTTGAATAAAGTGGAACATTAACTATGGGGTGGGCCTTGGTCCTAATCGGGGGGGGGGGGGGGGGTGGCTTGTGTTTTAACATGCACCTTGTGACTCTGGATCAATCAGCTGGTGCCATCTTATCCCAATTAGCTGGTTTCTTTTCAATACTGATTTTTTTTCTTTCTGCATCTCTAAATGGAATAGGATAAAATGTCTTGGAAATAATATGGGAAACATCTTCAGTTTTTGTAGTTAGGGCTGCTCACCAGATACAAGCCTCGAACAACAATCTTTGTATTGGTTGGGTTGGTGCGGGAGATAGTTTAACAAGTGGGAGGGAAAAAAAATGGACTTTTGATCTGGAGTAATCTTGACAATTAAGACTGATCTGTTTACTTATTTTATTTTTTATTGAAATACATTTTTGCACTCATCCATTTTAATATGGATTACAGCCTTTTGGAAAGAGCTGGTTTGGCATTTTATGTTAAGCAGCAGTTGCTGTGCTAGAACATGAAATGCTACAACCTTAAATGGATTTACTGGGAATAAAATACCGTCAACTATACTTAAAGGCTTGTCTCCTGCCACCTGCATGCATATTTTGGAGAACTCATCTGGAGATTGGAGGAACTTATTTCCATTTTCTCACTCACCAATAAGCAAAAATGGCTGTTATCTGTCCTAATAAGCTTGAGTCTGTAAGTGATAACTATGCATAAATGTTTGAACTACAGTTTCTTTCCACTTTAAATCAAGCCTATCTTGTTTTATCAGGAAATTGCTGTTATGATGCAGTACAGGCATAATGGCCTCAATCATTGAAATTGTTTTTTGGCCATATTGACATAGAACAGGATAAGTATTGTGAAAATGATTGTCTACCTAGGTTAACAAAGTTTCTTTGACTTTATTTGCATCCATTTATATTTGTATTTATAGTTTTTCAGACACCTCTGAGGCTCCCATTGCCAAAGAGGAAAATACAGTTACTCAAACGACGCTCTCGTTGATATAGAAATTTAATATAATAAGACAGGATAATCTAGGGTTCAAGGTAACTAGATCTCATGTTAATTTCTGTTGACAGAAGAGCTACAGAAGAATTCAATGCAAGACTACAGTATTTCCTTGAGAAACACTTTTGACAATAAAAAGCTTTAGTAAAACATATCAGCTATACCATGCAACTACAGTATAGAAACACTGTATTTTAGATTATGGAACACATTGTCATTACTTTATTCCATGTATTTGCCTCATATAAAATGAAGAAACTTGATTTTATGTTGTTTTTTTTCTTATGTACAGTTTTTTGTAAGTTGGTCAGAATGCCATGTCAAACACTGGCAAAGTTTTATTTTATTTTTTATAAATTGTGGCTAAGGCATAGAACTATATGCACATCACTGAAAAGGAGGCCTACACATATGTGCTATTTTGTTTTTATTTAGGTTGGCATGAGTCAAATGAGTTGTCCTTGTTTTGTTGTGCCTGCATGTTTTGTTGTAGTGTTTTTTTTTTTTTTTTTCCTGCTTCCAGAATTAAAGGGGTATTCCAGGGAAAAAAAAATTTAAGATCAACTGGCTCCAGAAAGTTAAACAGATTTGTAAATTACTTCTATTGAAAAATCTTAATCCTTTCAATAATTATCAGCTGCTGAAGTTGAGTTGTTGTTTTCTGTCTGGCAACAGTGCTCTCTGCTGACATCTCTGCTTGTCTCGGGAACTGCACAGAGTAGAAGAGGTTTGCTATGGGGATTTGCTTTTAAACTGGGCGGTACCCGAGACACGTGTCATCAGAGAGCACTTAGACAGAAAATAACAGCTCAACTTCAGCAGCTCATAAGTACTGAAAGATTAAGATGTTTAACTAGAAGTACTTTACAAATCTGTTTAACTTTCTGGAGCCAGTTGATTTATTAAAAAAAAGTTTTTTCCTGGATAACCCCTTTAAAGGTCTGTTCTCATCTGTGTTCTGGATAAATTTTCCTTTTTCTGTCATAAGAGCACAAAAACTGAATTCAAAGTAGTTACAGATCCATCACACGATAAAGACAAAGTGTATCAGTCAGACCTCAGTGAGCTATACTGGGTTTTGGTCAGGTTCAGCCACTGTGTCTTATTGTTTTACTGTAAAAAACAAAATATTGCAATGCATTCTGCACTGTGTTTTTTTTTTTGTTTGTTTGTTTTATATTCATCAAATGTAACCAGAAACTAAAATGGAGTTTCCAGCACAGATGGGACCAGTGTTTAAAGAGAACCGTAGTTAACATCCCAAAAATTTAGATTTTTATGGTCATTAATTAGGGTAAGGTGCCCAAAATACGTTCCTTTTTAATTTCTTGGCATTCCCTCCTGTTTCCAAGATAAGTTGGCTTGTAGTTTCTGACAACCAGTTAATCAGCAGATGGATGTGAACATAATTTTATTCATGGGAGTAAATATCGACTGATGGATGGGATCATACAGTCAGATGTAGGGGTTAATGTTTTTTTACATTGAGGAGCATGTATTAGGGATAAATACCCCCTGACAGTATAATGCCACTCATCACCTGATATTCACTCCAATTATTAAAATTAAATTGGCACCCATCTGACTAAATTGTCAAACTATAAATCCACATATCAAACTGTAGAGCATTTCAAGAAACTGTAAAAAGTTGTGTGATCATTCACTGACTGTCCAATCTAACTTTGTGTGTCGGGCGGGGGGGGGGGGGGGGGCGTTGTAAATGTCCTCTCCAAGGGGCATGAATGTCTTATTTAAGAACAGGCAGCTTAGTCTATTCTGCATCCTTAATTTTTTTAATTAAAGGCAGTATTAAATTCAGTTTGCTCAGTGCTACCTTTTTAAGGTGACCAGTGAAGAATGCTATATAATACTTAAAGGATCATAAAGGAAAAATATTTTCAAAATGAGACAACTTCAGTGAGCGTACGGTTTCTTAACTGTGAAATTCACTCCTGTGTGTGGCCACAAAAGGATTGTCTTGCCTTATTGAACGTTTTGTGAAATAATTATGAAAGATTTCAATTTAAATAAAGATGCCTGCTGATGTTAGTGTATACTTTTTTTTTTATCTCTGAGCAGAATTTTGTGATCCTTGTGTCTGGAGTTCTTCTATTCACAGTACTAAAGTACTACATGGTCAGCTAGAATTTTGTTTTATTATTGTGTACTTTTACTCTAATGTGTTGATAAATATATTGAACCTATACTTTTTGGCATTCACAGTACAATTATGGTGAGCAGTGTAAAGCTGAATGCCATTCTAATAGTTGACTTCAGAATAATTTGCTTTCTCCTATGTTTTAATCTTGTCCACAGAATGGTTTAACTTTGCTATAAAGGCTAGTTATATAATAGAAAATCATTTGATGATTTTAACTAAAATGACAAGAATTGTTTTTTATTATTCATGTGTAATGCAAATGCACACATTTTACTTGGTTTAGAATTCCAGGAGTTACCCTAGCATGTGATGTCTGCTGCTCTTTCTCAGGTATCAATCATTGTGAACATGTCCAGACACACAACATTTGCAGATTATGTAATAGTTTGTGCGAGTTATTTACTGAAATAACTGTCATATAGTGCAATTACTTCATTTGTGTGAATGAAAACATTTTATGTAATTTTTTTCAATTTCTTTTGTCCCACTCTTGGAAGAATCTGTTAATACTTACTTTGTGACACATAACTGCTCTGCCAAGTGTTTGTACATTTTGTTTCCTCTCGCCCCCTCGTGATGTCACGCTCCGCCAACTCAATGCAAGCCTATGGGAGGGGGCATGACATCACAATACTCCGGCCCCTATATCGCCTGTCATCAGACTCTGAGCATTCTTTGCTCTGTGCAGCTGGTGAACAGGGGTGCTGCAGGAGAGATCGCAGGGGTCCCCAGTGGCGGAGCCCCCTTGATCAGACATTTTATCCCCTATCCTTTGGATAGGGGATAAGATGTCTAGGGGCGGAGTACCGCTTTTAAACACAATGGCATGAGTCATACTGATTTTATACAATATTTCCACAAATAAAAAATGAATTTATATCCTTTCCTTATCTAAATTTAGTATCCTGTATATTTAAAGGAGTTATCCAAGATTATGTTATCCATAGCTGTCTCGCTCTTGCCTGTTAGGAGTCTCCTCTTGCTTTCTAGACCCACAGGGGCACTATGTGGTGGTGGAGGGGGTCCTGGGTGAGGTCTCGCTTCTGCTCTGTAATATCTATGCCCCTAACACTTCCCATAAATACCTTTCTACTTCTTGGCTACTAGGGGGAGGGACTTTAATCTTATTTTCTCTCATTCTATGGACCGTCACGCTCTCTCTGACACTCCTCTTTCTTCTGCCCAATTGCGCCTGGCTTCCATTTTTTGGCAGATCATACGGGCCTCCTCGTTGTATGACCTATGGCGGATAAACTACCCGACGGATCGCTCCTTTTAGCTTTTACTCGCACCCCCATAGATTACACACCCGTATAGACATTTTTTTGGGTAATCTTCCCATGGTGCGCATCTACTGTTTCCCTTGAACCTATTTCTTGGTCTGATCACTGCCCTGTCCTCCCCTCCTTTTCTCCTTCTCATTGCTTTCTTGTCATTGGTGTCTCAATTAATCTTTTGAGTCGCTGCCTTCCCGGGAGTCAATTTAGCAGTGTCTCACTGATTGCTTTGCCACTAACGAAGGCCCGGTCTCCTCAAAGGCAATCCTCTGGGAGGCCCAAAAGTCGGTGGTGAGGGGGCACTGTATTGCATTCGGTGCACGACTAAAACGTGATACTCTAACTTGCTCTTGGGAACTACACACACAAATTTCGCACCTGGAAGCTCTTCTACTCTCCTCTCCTTCTGTGTCCGTCCTGAGGTGCTTAATCACTGCACGTGCACAATTGGGCGACCTGGCTCTACATAGGGTGGAGCGGCAGTTGTTGTACGAGAGCGGTAACAAAGAGAGCCCACACCATGTTGTCTATACTACTGCATGATCGTGCAGTGGCTCAATCTCCCTCTGCTCTGAAGAACTCTTCTGGTGTTCTGCACTATCACCCTGCTGACATCTCCTGACTTTTTGTTAATATTCTAGTCTTTATTCTCTTCCTTCACAACTTCCGTCTGACCCGGAGGAGCGTGCAGCTGCTCTGGACTCCTTCCTGTCCCGATGCGGCTTGCCTACTCTGTCGGGCGCTGATTGTAAGACACTTAATGCACCTATTACTGGGGAGGAACTCCTAGAGGTCCTCAAATCCTTTCCGGCTGGCCGCTCCCCCGGACCTGATGGATTCTCTTATCTGTACTACAAAACGTACTCCTCCCTACTAGTGCCTAAACTTGTTCCTCTTTTCAATTCTTATATAGGGGCGAGGAGATCCCGCAGTCATTTTTTCACTCCCTGATTACTCTGATACCCAAGCCTGGCAAGGATCCCCATGATTGTTCTAGTTACAGGCCTATTGCCCTCCTTATCTCCGACCTAAAGCTCTTTTCTAAGATCTTAGCGGTCAGACCTAGCTCCTTTCTCCCCTCCCCTATCCATAAGGATCAGGTTGGATTTATCCCCTGTCGTCAAGGTGGAGATAATACCAGGAGGTTAGTGGGTTTGGTTGACTTAATCAATCGGAGATCTGACCAGGCATTGATTCTTAGCCTGGATGCGGAAAAGACTTTTGATAGGTTGGGGTGGATATTTCTTTAGCCACCCTTCAGAGATTTGGTATTACGGGTAACTTCTTGACTGCTCTGTGGGGTCTCTCTTCCTCCCCTACTGCTTCCCTTAAACTCCTTCATGCTCAATCTCCAAACTTCCCTCTGTTTAATGGGACTCCTCTGGTGTTTGCCTTGTGCATTGAGCCTCTTGCCGCCATGATCTGGAGGGACCCGGATATCACTGGTATCCCCATTCATGATAGAGAATTTAAGATTTGCTTATTTGCTGATGTTCTCCTCGTGCTCTCGTCCCTTGCTATCTCTTCCTAACCTTTATAAAGCTTTACACGAATACGGTGTAGTCTCTGGCTACAAAGTTAACCTCTCTAAATCAGAAGCATTCCCTCTGAATCTTCCCACATCTATGTCTACTACATCTATATCTTGAGCTCTAATTACTCTTTAAAATGGTCTACCTCTGCTATCAAGTATTTGGGGATCCATATCACTTCCCGCTACACTTCTCTTTTACTCTTCTAACTATCTCCCCCTTTTCCGGTAACTTAGGGCCTTACTGGAGAAATGGTGGTCGCAGTAGATCTCCTTTTGCTGTGGTTAAAATGACTATTCTTCCGAAATTGCTATATTTTGTCGAGACGTTGCTGACTCGAGTGCCATTGTCCGCCCTTCCCTCTTTTCAAGCGGTTCCTGACATGACAAAGTACTATTGGGCTGCCCATCTGCGTCATCTTGCGGCTTGGTCTTCCTACCATGCGTATAGCTGCTGGGTGGAGCTAGAGAAGCTTTGGTTGGCTCCTGTCCACCCGAACTCCCTTCTCTGGACCCCTTGGCGTCTTTTATCTCTCCCTCTCCTCTCCTGGGTCCCATGTCCTTTTCTCGGTATATATGGGGTTATTGCTCTAGGAAGTTTGGGCTGTTTTCTCTATCATGGCCTCTGCGTCTTTCCTCTACCTTCCCGGCTGATCTATCATCTTCCATGGTGCGGAAATGGGGCTCTAGAGGTCTTTTTTGCTGGGCTGACACAGTGGACCCCATCTCTTGCTCTCTCCTACCCTTTGGTGGCTCGTTGGGATCTCCCCTTATCTGAGCGTTACCACGACCTGCAACTTAGGCATTATCTATCTTCTATGACTGGCTCTACAGTGGTCTCTCAGCCCTCTGGTTTTGGCCGTGGTGGACCTCAGGCGCGGGGGCTTCTCTCCGACATCTATTCCCTACTCATTCACCTCCCTGATGGGGACCCCCGTCACATCACTACATGGGTCGTTGGGAGGCTGCTCTTAATACTACCATCACTTTACCTCAATGGCGGGTTATCAGGGAGAGGGCATCTAAGGCCTCTATTTGTATGGCATATAAGGAAACCCAGTATAAGATGGTCATGTGCTGGTATCACACTCCTGAGCTCTTAAATAGACTGAACCCTGCCATCCCTCCTCAATGCTGGCATTGTGGGGTGGGTTTGGGTATGGTGGTCCATATTTTTTGGTCCTGCCCTCTTATAGGGGACTACTGGAAAATGGTACAGCAATTGGTGTCCGATACCTTAGGTATCTTGATCCCATTAGATCCCCGTATATATCTACTCCACCTTTCTCATTCCGCTCTATCTAAGAAAACGTTTACACTGTTTATGCACATTGCTTTGGCTGCTAAAATGCTTCTTGCCAAATGTTGGAAGAGAACTCTCCCTCTGAGTCTGATCTCTTGGCCCGGATCCATGAGATCCGCTCCCTGGAATCCCTTACGGCCTCATTAAATAATTCAGTCCCTTCTTTTCTCTCGGCTTGAGAACCTTGGGACCGCTTTTCTGATCGACAGCCTCCTTGATCTTTCTAGCTTCTTCTCCTTTCCTTTTCTTTCCCTCTTTCCTTCCCCCCCCGACACTGTGGTTTTGTTCTCTCTTTCCTCCCCCCCCCCCCGCCCCGTATATATTACACACCCGTATAGACATTTTTTTTTATAAAAGTGTTTACCCGTTTTTTTTTTTCTTATTTTTGTCGCTAAAAAGTCGCAGTTGTGACTACGCATTTTTATTTGGCACAATCGTTCTTCAGAGTTAGAAAATCAAAAATCTTAATTTCAACTTTTGTAAGCAACTTTCACAAATCAGCTTACGGTAGTTAGAGATTTATAAAATGCGAATGTCGCAAAAAAGTCGCAGTACAGTAAAGTTTGCTTACATTTACTCCAGGAAAATCCTGGCTTACTAAAATACCTCACCTTCTTTTACTTACCTGTAGCAGATTTCAAGATTTTGCTTACATGCGACAAATTTGTTAAGGCCGTGCGACATAATAATAAATTTGTCGCACGTAAGTAAAATGGCAGTCGAAAAAAAAAACTAAAAACATGAGGACTAAAGCAAGGTTTTTTAAATGTCCCCCATAGTCCCTTTATGTCCCCTTCTCCCCCTCCTTTCTTCGTAGCCCTTTGGACGTTATTGTTTCAATTGTTATTGTGTCTCCTCCGCTCTCTTATGGTTAACACTAGAGATGAGCGAACTTACAGTAAATTCGAGTCGTCACGAACTTCTCGGCTCGGCAGTTGATGACTTTTCCTGCATAAGTGTGTTCAGCTTTCAGGTGCTCCGGTGGGCTGGAAAAGGTGGATACAGTCCTAGGAAAGAGTCTCCTAGGACGGTGTCCACCTTTTCCAGCCCACGGGAGCACCTGAAAGCTGAACTAATTTATACCGTATTAGTATCCCGGTATCAGGCGACTTTGGGTTTACATGTCTACTAGACTTACTACAACTCCTTCATTGATAGCCTTGTTTTTGCGTTATTTTACAGAATTTGGTTGGGTCTTGGCCCTCCCTGATATTGTATGCATGTTTTTTTTTGTTGTTTTACTTGGATTTGTATACGGAAAATTCTTTAATAAAAATTAAAGTTGGAAAAAGAAAAACATAGCTGATTTCTTCCAGAAACACTGACAATCTTATTCTCAGTACAGCGTTACTGTTACAGCGTTACAGGTTGTGTTATATTTCAGCGCCGCCCCATTAACTAAGGACAGGTGTGGTGCGGTTTTGGAAAGAGAACCGCTATGTTTATTTATTTTATTCTAAATAATTCATTTTAGTTTGATAGTCAATGTCAAAGGGATAAATAAATCTTTAGTTTCCTAATGCCTCCTTGCCTCCACAGCATACTGCTGCGTATGTGCTGAAGACTGATTTCCCATTTAGTTTTTGGGCTTCCTATTTTCTTTGAAAATAACACTCCGACCACTTCCTGCACTAGCAGAGGGGAGTTCAGGTAAAGGGCCTGCTTGCAATATGCTGATCGCTTGTAGGACATGTAACATTGGCTTGGAGGGATGGACTGCTCAGAGAATAAAATGTCATGTTATAGGTTTTCCTCAACGCAGTGCAGGATGCTATTCAGTGATGACACAAAGGAAAAGGTGGCCACGGTCACATAACTTGTTTAACTAGCCTGCTAGTGACATCATTTGCACAAGTTTTTTTGCATCAGATTACTTCCTTACTTGAATATTACTTAAAGGTGTAAAAGTGTTGGCAGCCTTACTTGACAGTAGATATGAAACGTTAGATGATATGTTAAAGCAGTTTCTTTTAAGGGAGGCAGTACATGCTGTAGAAGTGGATATGATTCAAGTAATTGCAATCACTTTTGGGCAGGGTCACACATGACTCATTTTGCTGTATTTTGCTGCTTCGTACTTTCCTACTTATTCAAGTCAGTGAGTAGCAAAATCGGCTGCAGCAAAATATGGTACATATAACACTACTATGAAAGTGATTTGTAATTACTTAAATCATACCCACTTCTACAACATGTACTTCTACCCTTATACAATGGATGAAATGTTCAATATGTTGATGCAATCTTTTATAAGGGTGGCAGTACATGCTGTAGATGTGTGTATGATTTAAGTAATTACCGTTACTTTTAGGGTAGGGTCATGTGCCGTATTTTCGGCAGCTGATTTTGCTACCCACTGACCTCAATTGGTAGGAAATTATGCAATAAAATAAAGCATGTGTGAGCTTACCCTTAAGCATCATGGGGTGTTATCATTCTCAGACAATATCTTGCTCAAAATTTCCACTTGAGATTTTGAGTACCAAACCTAAGATTATAATTGTGCAGTGTCCAAATTGGGGATCGACCGATTATCGGTTTGGCTGATATTATCGCCTGATATTCACGATTTTGGATGTTATCGGTATCGGCAATTACCTTGCCGATAATCCGATAATGCACCCCCCACCGCACCACCCCGGACAGAGACCGCCGCAGCCCCATTGCCTCCCCCATCCCTGGCTTTATAATTACCTGTTCCCAGGGTCCGCGCTACTTCTGGCTCCTGCGGCGTCCTGTGTTACGCTGTGTGCTGCGCAATGATTAGTGACGTCCTCAATGCGACGTCACCGTCAGTGCACACAGTGACAGCTCAGGAGGACGCCGCCGGAGCCAGAAGTAGCGCGGACCCCGCTAACAGGTAATTATAAAACCGGGAATGGGGGAGGCAATGGGGCAGCAACAGCGGTCTCTGGCCGGTGTTAGGACTCAGGAGGACCCCAGGACAGGCAGGGGGAGAGAAGCGGGTGGCGGCGGTCTCTGGCACCGCAAAAGCCGCTGCAATTCATTGATTTTAAGCGCCCGCTTGCGTGTGGATAAATAGCCAATAACTTATACCGGAATATCGGTATAAGTTATCAGCGATCGGCCCTAACCTCCACAGATTATCGGTATCGGCCCTAAAAAATAGATATCGGTCGGTCCCTAGTCCAAATACAATAGCTTGATGGTAGTAGCTTTACTACACATTAAAATCACCAAAGATCTATTTACTGGGATTTTAAAATCAAATTGCTACATGCTTTTAGCATTTTACAATCTCCTTCCACCGTTGGATGATATTACAGGTCACCAAAGCTACTGCATACTAAGATTTTCCCATATTAGCAAGGTTTCTTGGGGAAAATAACTTTAAAGAGACAGTTTATGGCATATCCATCCCAGGAGCCATTCTTGAGATTGAAGACCTTATGGCCCCATCTAGATTTATTATAATTGGCTGTTTTTGCTTGCCTTTTTTTTTCTCTTTCCCAACTACCTCCAGATGCAATACAGTGATCCCTCAACTTGGCTTCAACATAGAGTAGTTTTAGCATACAATGGTCTTTTCTGGACCATTATAACTTGAAACCAGACTCAACACACAATGCTACAGATAGTCCAGATCTGTAAAAACATGTCAATGGCTGGAAGAACTGACCAATTAGAATGGGCATTTTACTTGTAAAACACCTGTATTACTGAAGTGCATGCACTGACTGGCTGTCTGGTACCGCCTCCCTACGGTACAGGGTGGTACTACCTGTTCTGTACTACTCCTTACCTGTGCCAAGGTTAGCTCCTTCTTTGGACACATAGTAAGGTGGCTTCATTTTACTTAGGGCACTCTGTGTACGGTACAGGATCCTGAAGATGCTCCCGTCCTCTATAGAGAATGATTTTCAGCTTCCAACATCTTTCTTTTATATGTAAGGACTTGCTTTATCTGCATTAGGTATCTACTTATTTTACTTTAATCCTTTTTCCTATTTTTGGATGATATTTTGGTGGATTCAGAACCAATTACCAGGTTTCCATAGTGGTTTCAACATACAATGGTCATCCTGGAGCCAACTAATATTGTAACTTGAGGGAGCACTGTATATCTCCTTATGAAAACTGAGGAATTCAAAGTTACAATAGAGGCCACATGATTTTGTCGCTCTTAAAGAAATGAAACTAAAATACAGCCATGTGTAGATCTTAAACTGATGTGTAAAATTGGAACATAAACTTTGACCATGTATGTTCAGTATTATCTAGTTTCTGTGGCAGTGCATTTGACTGATATGACCTTAACTGCATTTTGTAGCAAGGGAACATGTTAATCTTAGGTAGATGAAAAAAATATTTTCGAAGATTTACAGCAAAAAGTTTAAAATAACCAATTATTGGTTAGAGATGGTCTGTCCACCACTGCTGTTCTGATTAACTATTTGTGGTCCTCATCTCAACACACAGGAAATGCCTACTAAACTAATCTCTGGCATTTACAGTGATCCCGTTACAGTCAGGGTGCGTTCAAATGTTAGTAAC
Source organism: Hyla sarda (assembly GCF_029499605.1). Classification (NCBI taxonomy): domain Eukaryota; kingdom Metazoa; phylum Chordata; class Amphibia; order Anura; family Hylidae; genus Hyla; species Hyla sarda. The sequence goes on along the minus strand of NC_079193.1, from coordinate 135,125,844 downwards.
TAGCAGCAGGTTTCTGGCTGCAGGAAATTTGCTGCGAGTTACGCTACCATTTGATTGTAAATCTGATGCTATTGCAAATTGTCTGTTGACCCAAACTGGCATGGTAACTTGCACCTGCTGCTAGTAACTAGTGTGTAAACGCACCCTTATTCAGAGGCTGAAACTGAAGTGCTGATCATCTGAGACTTGGCACCAGTTTTTTTACCATTAGTGCCTAAACCTTTTTAGTGTTGTATCTAGGTGGCTACACAAATACTGTGCAACATAGTGTGCTGTAGTAAACAAGATAAAGGGGGCATATAGATGTTCTTAACAAAGATCACTGTTATATTTGTATCAAGATATAAGAACATTTTATTATGTAACCTCTTGGGCCTCCTTCTCTTCATGGGCCATTGGTTTTCATGTTGTAAATGAAGTTTTAAGGTTGGACACCTTTTGTGTGTTTCCCCGAGAAATTTAAAATACCGTATTTATTGGGGCATACAACGCGCCGGCCTATAACTAGCACCCTAATTTTTCCAAGGAAATTTGGGTAAAAAAAAGTTTACCCCCTTTAAATCATGTAACTGCAGCTGCCTCTGCGGGGCCAGAGTCCTGCCACTGCCGCCCGATTCCATCCCCTGCTTTCAGATTTACCTGTCCTGGGGCGCGCTCCTGCAGGCTCCGGCAGCGTCCTGTGCTGTCGCTGTGCAATGACGGCGTGTTGAGGATGTCACTCATCAGTGCACAGTGACAGCGCTGGACACGACCGGAGCCTGCAGGAGCGCGCCCCAGGACAGGTAAATATGAAAGCTGGGGATGGGGAGGAAATCTGACGGCGGTAATATGGCCCCCGCAGAAGCCGCTGCAGTTACATGATTTAAAGTGGTCGCTTTAAATATTTGAGCTGCAGTATCTTTTGCGTTGCCAGAAAGAGTTTATCGTCGTATAACACGCAGATAGACTTTAAGCTAAAAAATGTTGTTGTGTTTTATACGCCGGTAAATGCAGAAAACTTTGCAATCGGTCTGAATGATTTCCTACTGTGAGTGTTTTGCTTTTCTCTACAGCTCATATATGTCTTCATGGTGACACAGAAAACAAATTGTAAATATAAGATTGCACTGCAGGATTACACTTCAATGTTGAAACATGCAGTTGGTAGGTTGGTCTGAACCAGATAGAAGGGAATATTAGGAAGATTTATCAAAACATAGCAACCAATCGGATTGCTTCTTTCATTTTTGAAAAGGCCTCTGAATAATGAAAGTAAGCTTGTTGGTTGCTATCAGCAACTGGTCAACACTTCCCCCTCCACAGGTTTTGATAAATCTCCCCCATGTCTGCAGGATCAAACTGCATAGTTCAATTTCTACATGTTAACATGGGGATGTGTAGTCTGCATAGGCGCTGCAGAAACAAAACAGTAGTAAATTTAACGTAAACCTATTGCAAACTTGGTTTAGTTCTCATGTGTTTTTTTATCCCTAAAATGCATAAGATAAGGTGAACATAGCCTTTGAAGTATTTCAGGAAGTTGTAGAACAAGGCAGCTAGAGGTGTCTAGCATTGACTCTTCATTCCCGCCCCCTTGTTTTTGTTGACTCAGCTTAGTGATATGCTCTCCCTGTGCTTCTTGTAGCGGATAACTGAGGCTTTAGCTGGATTGGAAAGTCATCTGAAAAACAGCTAGGTCAGTTAGGTAAGTAAACAAAAGCTTCAGGATGCAATGGAGTGCCAACACTGGACCAAGAGAGTATGGCATAGTTCATTTTACAGTTCTAGCCAGCTGCAGCTTACTTAAATTGGACAACCCCTTTAACCCCTTAAGGACTCAGCCCATTTTGGCCTTAAGGACTCAGACAATTTAATTTTTACGTTTTTATTTTTTCCTCCTCGCCTTCTAAAAATCATAACTCTTTTATATTTTCATCCACAGACTAGTATGAGGGCTTGTTTTTTGCGCGACCAGTTGTCCTTTGTAATGACATCACTCATTATATCATAAAATGTATGGCGCAACCAAAAAACACTATTTTTGTGGGGAAATTAAAACGAAAAACGCAATTTTGCTAATTTTGGAAGGTTTTGTTTTCACGTCGTACAATTTCTGGTAAAAATGATGTGTGTTCTTTATTCTGAGGGTCAATACGATTAAAATGATACCCATTATTATATACTTTTATATTATTGTTGCGCTTAAAAAAAATCACAAACTTTTTAACCAAATTAGTACGTTTATAATCCCTTTATTTTGATGACCTATAACTTTTTTATTTTTCCGTATAAGCGGCGGTATGGGGGCTCATTTTTTGCGCCATGATCTGTACTTTTTTTTTGATACATTTGCATATAAAAAACTTTTAATACATTTTTTATAATTTTTTTTTTAATAAAATGTATTAAAAAAGTAGGAATTTTGGACTTTTTAAATTTTTTTTCGTTCAAGCCGTTCACCGTACGGGATCATTAACATTTTATTTTAATAGTTCGGACATTTACGCACGCGGCGATACCAAATATGTCTATAAAAAATGTTTTTTACGCTTTTTGGGGGTAAAATAGGAAAAAACGGACGTTTTACTTTTTTATTGGGGGAGGGGATTTTTCACTTTTTTTTTACTTTTACTTTTACATTTTTTTACATTTTTTTTTACACTTGAATAGTCCCCATAGGGGACTATTCATAGCAATACCATGATTGCTAATACTGATCTGTTCTATGTATAGGACATAGAACAGATCAGTGTTATCGGTCATCTTCTGCTCTGGTCTGCTCGATCTCAGACCAGAGAAGAAGACGCCAGGAGCCGCACGGAGGAAGGAGAGGGGACCTCCGTGCGGCGTTATGAATGATCGGATCCCCGCAGCAGCGCTGCGGGCGATCCGATCGTTCATTTTAATCGCGAACTGCCGCAGATGCCGGGATCTGTATTGATCCCGGCACCTGAGGGGTTAATGGCGGACGCCCGCGAGATCGCGGGCGTCGGCCATTGCCGGCGGGTCCCTGGCTGCGATCAGCAGCCGGGATCAGCCGCGCATGACACGGGCATCGCTCCGATGCCCGCGGTTATGCTTAGGACGTAAATGTATGTCCTGGTGCGTTAAGTACCACCTCACCAGGATGTACATTTACGTCCTGCGTCCTTAAGGGGTTAAAGGTTGAAGATTAAATCCACCTTATATAATGCATAGGGTCAGGGAGGCTGAACCCTAGCATGTATGCCACCTACCCCATGCTCCCCTGCTCCACATAATTAATGCACAGGGCTTGGCTTCTGGCACTGACTCCTGTACTTCAATCAGTCAAGGCAGTCAGTCACCTTCCTCCGTTGCGCCGCTATAGTTTTTCGGTCGCCTGGTCTGGTCTTCCTCCTTCCATGTGCATGGATCGTCACACTGCAGTCAATGTATCGCCGGTCGCAGCAATGTCCCACCTCGGCCGGTGATCGGCTGAGTGCAGTGTCATGTCATCCTTACATGACACTGCACTCAGCCGATCACCGGGCGAGGCGGGACATGGCTGTGGCCGGCAATACGCTGACTGCAGTGTGACTATCCGTGCACACGGAAGAACACCGGACCAAAGAGCTATAGCGACGTAAAGGAGGAAGGCGAGTTCGCTTTTTTTTTTTTTTTTTTTTTGTGGGGGGGGGGGTTGCAGCCCAGGCACAATAGGATGAAGAACATTTTCACTATACTACTTTTAATAAAACCGGCATAGGACATTATAGGTTTTTGGAAAACATGTAACAGTATATGTAACTGTCATGATTTAAACCAGTCATAAAATACACTGAAAATACACTGCCATAGTATTATACAGGATGTTACCATCCTTCTAAAGATATGCGTACACAGTCCAGTACACCTTGTTTCACTGTGGCAGGTGTAGAGGAAAAGTGGTGCAGTTGCCCATAGCAACCAATCCAATTTCTTCTTTTATTTTTAAAGAGGTCAGTGAAATATGAAAGAAGGGATCTGTTTGGTTTCTATGGGCAACTGCACCACTCTTCCCCTAAACAGGTTTTGATCTCCCCACATACACATATATGACAGTCTTTCTTTAAAATATTTTCATACATTCATTTTCCCAAGGAAAGGTGTGTGTGTGTGTGTGTGTGTGTGTGTGTGTGTGTGATATGTATATATTAAACACAAATTTAAATCTATATGGCTGGGTTGATACTTGCAGCAAATTTTTCAAGGTGCTTTGGATTATAACTTTTGGTCTAGGCCAGTGATTCCCAACCGGGGTTCCCCGGAACCCTGGTGTTCCTTCAAAAACTAACAGGGGTTCCACAGGCTCCAGCGGGTAATTATTTTTATTTTTTTTTTAAATCTCCCGCCTTGTTCTGCGTGCCTGTGCATCACGGAGGGGAAGGGAAGAATGCATGCGCAGTGCGCATGCACACACATGTTCCCGCCGACCCGCCCCCTGGACTATGTTTCCGCCTGCCCCCCGGACTACCTTCCCACCCCACCTGATTCTTCCTGACCCCTTGCAGAAGGACTGCTCAGCTCATCTTAATTAAGGTAATGCACCCTCTCCCCTCTGTCATCCCTGTCCACCCCCTTTGTCACCCCTCTGTTACCCCCTTTTCCACTTTCCTGTCATCCATGTCCACTTTCTCCGCCCCTGTCATTCTTGTTTACCACACCTCTGACCACCCCCAATCTACCCCCCTATCACCAATGTCCAACCCCCACTATTTACCACTCTGTCCCTTTGTTACCCCTGTCCACCCCTCTGTTACCACCTTGTCACTCCTGTCCACCCCTCTTTCACCCCCTATGCCCCTGTCACCCATGCACACCCCTCGGTCACCCCTGTCGCCCATCTGTCACCCATGTACACACCTCTACATACCTGTCATCCATGTATACCTTTCTGCACCCCTCTGTTGCCCCTTTACACCTATACGCCCCTGTATTCCCCCTCACTTGTAAAAGGGGAATCTGGAGGCTGATGCTTGAAAAGTGCAGAGCCTATTAGGTTTGTTTTGCAGGTTTAACGGAGAAGTATTGTGGCTGGAAGAAATCGTCATGATAGCCCAGACCTGATGGAGAAGAGAAGGGAACGACTCAGATTTTAGAAGACGCCATTTGTGAGTTGCTGTATAAAGCAGCACTGTAATCTACATACCCACAGATATTGTGCATTGTGGCAGTTTCCCTTTTTTTTTTTTTTTTTAACGAGGGGTTTCCCCAGCCAAAAAAGGTTGGGAAACACTGGTCTAGGCTGTCACTTCTTGGAATGTTATCCCCAGACCAGCTGTGATCAGCTAGTTATTCCCTAGCCTGTAGAAAGTGGATAACTTTCCAAGATGGCACAACGCTTTTAACTCAAGGATGTAGGGTGTAAATATATGTCCTATGCCCACTTCCACAGTTTAGCTTCATACCCCTTGGGTCACAGCAGCTGTTAGCAGTCAGGACCTTGGCTAATGCCGAACATCGCCGATCGGCCTGATATCTGGCATTAATAATTTAGAGACCGTGTGATTGTGATGTCTAGATGCGGGAAATTAGCTTGCTGGTTAGCTCAGACATCTGATCAGGACCACCGCAATGAAATCACTGTCCCGATCAGCTGAGAGGACAGACCTTAACTGCCTCTGTCCCATCCGATCGCCATAGCAGCCTTCTCTAATGGAGCACAGATAACACTGATTAATGCTGTGCTATGGCATAGGATTGTTCAGTGTTAGCAGTTGCAAGATAGCATGTTTTAGTCTTCTATGGGGCATAAAAAAATAATTGGAAAACATTTTGAAAAAAGAAAATGTGAATAAGCCCCTCCCCTAATAAAAGTTAGAATCAACCCCCCTTTCGTCTTTTTCAAATAAAATGTAAACAAAAATAAACATGTATCACCGTTTGCGTAAATGTCTATAACTATTAAAATATAAACCACATGGTCAATAGTGTAAACTTAAAAAAAAGGCCAGAATTGCGTATTTTTGGTCACTTCATATACCATAAAAAATGTATTTAAAAAAGCCCTATTATAAGAGAAATGGCAGCGACAAAAACTATGGATCGCGGTGCAAAAAATTTGTCTACATACAGCCCAGTATATGGAAAAAATAAAGGTAAAGGGGTACTCCGGTGGAAAACTTTTTTTTTTTTTTTTTATTAAATCACTTGGTGCCAGAAAGTTGAACAGATTTGTAAATTACTAATATTAAAAAATCTTAATCCTTTGAGTACTTATTAGCTGCTGAATACTAGAGGAAATTCTTTTCTTTTTGGAACACAGAGCTCTGTGCTGACATCACGAGCACAGTGCTCCCTGCTGACATCTCTGTCCATTTTAGTAACTTTCCATAGCAGCATATGTTTGCTATGGGGATTTTCTTCTGCAGTATTCAGCAGCTAATAAGTACTGGAAGGATTAAGATATTTTTTATAGAAGCAATTTACAAATCTGTTTCACTTTCTGGCACCAGTTGATTTAAAAAAAATATATATTTCCACCGGAGTACCCCTTTAAGGGTCAGAAGAACAATTTCAACCACTTGCCGCAAATTTACATATATACATGTCCATTTTACTGTGACTTAACGCAAGTGGACGTATATACACTTCCATTCCCATCATGGCGCCGCTAGCGTGTGGGTGGTGATCGGCGGCTGGGGCCAGCGATCGCATATCGCCAGGCACCCGCCGCAGCTGTCAGGAGCAGATCTGCGCTCCAATCTTGACAGAAAACCCCTGTACTGTGTAGCTGATCAGGACATACTGTGCTGCAGTACAAATGTATTTCAGCATAGTATAACCTGTAAAAATGAAACAAAAGTGAAAAAAAAAAAAATACCCCTTTCCCAATAAAATCCCTGTATTATTATTTAAAAAAAAACACTAATCATATACATATTAGGTATTGCCACGTCCGTAATGAAGTGTACTATAAAGCTATAATGTAAATTATCCGGCTTGGTGAACGCCGTACAAAAAACAAAGTGCAAAATTTGCCAATTTTTAAAACAAATAGCGGAATAAAAAAATCAAAAGGTAGCATGTATCGCAAAAATGATACCAATAAAAAGTACAGCTTGTTCCGCAAAAAATAAGCCCTCACTCAATGGCGTCGAATGAAAAAAAAAGTGACGGCTGTCGGAATAGAACACAAAAAAAGGAAAAAAATGATTTTGCTCAGAAAAAGGAAAAAACATAAAAAGCTATATAAAATGGGTATCGCCATAATCATACCGACCCACAGATTAAATGTAACATCACTTTTACCGCACAGCGAACACCATAAAAGAAATAATTTTAAAAAAAGCCAGACATTTTCCAGTTTTTCACAACATTTGTGAGTTTTTCACAAAAAATGCTTTGTGTCAACAAAAATGCACCACTTATATAAAGTACAATATGTCGGGAAAAAACATTCTCCGAATCATTCCGCTCAGAAAAAGCATTGAAAATTATTACCATTTAACCCCTTAAGGACATAGGGCATATCCATACGCCCCCGTTTCCAAGTCCTTAAGGACCGAGGGCGTATGGATACGCCCTGAGCATTTCCGGCCCCCACCGCTAGCCGGAGGGGAGCCGGAGCCGGATGCCTGCTGAAATCGTTCAGCAGGCATCCCGGCATATCGCCCAGGGGGGTCATTATGTCCCCCCATGTCGGCGATTGCCGCAGATCGCTGGACAATTCAGTCCAGCGATCTGCGGCGGATTCCGGGTCAATCGGGTCTCCAGTGACCCGATGACCCGGAATTACTGGCTGATCGGGGCCGTGACGGCCCCCAACAGCCAGAGCCTGCAGGAGTGAGGTGGCACTGGTGCCACCTCACGATCGCCCTGATTAGTCGGCCGGATTACCGGCCGACCAATCAGGGCGCCTGCCGCGGGTGTCACTCCCGCAACCCGCTCCGCTCCTCTTCCGGAGGACGTGAGCGGGTGCGGGAAGACGACCCCGGGTGCTGGGGACTCCGATCCCCGGCGTCCCTGTTGGGATCGGGGCCCCAGGAGCGACGGCGGCGAGGGACAGTCCTGTGTGGATCGTTGGAGGTGAGTGACAGCCTCCTGCTGTTGCTTAGCAACAGCTCCCAGCATGCAACAAGGGCATGCTGGGAGCTGTAGTTATGCAACAGCAGGAGGCAGACCACCACAACTCCCAGCATGCCCTTATGGGCATGCTGGGACTTGTAGTTTTGCAACAGCTGGAGGCACATTCTTTCTATGGAAAAGTGTACCTTCAGCTGTTGTGTAACTACAACTCCCAGCTTGCACAAACAGCTCAAGTGCATGCTGGGAGTTGTAGTGGTGCATCTGGTGGTTGCATAACTACAACTCCCAGCATGACCGTTGGCTGTCGTTGACTGCTGAGAGTTGTAGTTTTGCAACAGCTGAAGGCACACTGAGTTAAGTAGTAAACCAGTGTGTCTCCAGCTGTTGCATAACTACAATCCCCAGCCAATGTAGTATGCCTCCGGCTGTTGCATAACTACAAGACCCAGCATGCCCTTCCGCTGTCCGTACATGCTGGGGGTTGTAGCTTTTGCAACAGCTGAAGGCACACTGGTTGCAAAACACTGAGTTTGTTACCAAACTCGGTGTTTCACAACCTGTGTGTCTCCAGCTGTTGCAAAACTACAACTCCCAGCATGCACTGATAGACCGTCCATGCTGGGAGTTGTAGTTTTGCAACAGCTTGATGTTCCCCCCCCAATGTGAATGTACAGGGTACACTCACATGGGCGGAGGATTACAGTAAGTATCCGGCTGCAAGTTTGAGCTGCAGCAAATTTTCTGCCGCTGCTCAAACTGCCAGCGAGAAACTACTGTGAACCCCCGCCCGTGCGACTGTACCCTAAAAACACTACACTACACTACCACAAAATAAAATAAAAAGTAAAAAACACTACATATACACATACCCCTACACAGCCCCCCTCCCCAATAAAAATGAAAAACGTCTGGTATGCCACTGTTTCCAGAACGGAGCCTCCAGCTGTTGCAAAACAACTACTCCCAGTATTGCCAGATAGCCACTGACTGTCCAGGCATGCTGGGAGTTTTACAACAGCTGGAGGCACCCTGTTTGGGAATCACTGGCGTAGAATACCCCTATGTCCACCCCATGCAAGTCCCTAATTTAGGCCTCAAATGCGCATGGCGCTCTCACTTTGGAGCCCTGTCGTATTTCAAGGCAACAGTTTAGGGTCACATATGGGGTATCGCCGTACTCGGGAGAAATTGGGCTTCAAATTTTGGCGGATATTTTCTGCTATTACCCTTTTTAAAAATGTAAAATTTTTGGGAAAACAGGCATTTTAGGTAAAAAAACATTTTTTTTTTTACATATACAAAAGTCATGAAACACCTGTGGGGTATAAAGGTTCACTTAACCCCTTGTTACGTTCCCCGAGGGGTCTAGTTTCCAAAATGGTATGCCATGTGTTTTTTTTTTTGCTGTCCTGGCACCATAGGGGCTTCCTAAATGCAGCATGCCCCATAGCAAAATTTGCTTTCAAAAAGCCAAATGTGACTCCTTCTCTTCTGAGACCTGTAGTGCGCCAGCAGAGCACTTTTCACCCCCATATGGGGTGTTTTCTGAATCGGGAGAAATTGGGCTTCAAATTTTGGGGGGTATTTTCTGCTATTACCCTTTTTAAAAATGTAAAATTTTTGAGAAACCAAGCATTTTAGGTAAAAAAAAATATATATTTTTTTACATATGCAAAAGTCGTGAAACACCTGTGGGGTATTAAGGTTCACTTTACCCCTTGTTACGTTCCCTGAGGGGTCTAGTTTCCAAAATGGTATGCCATGTGTGTCTTTTTGCTGTCCTGGCACCATAGGGGCTTCCTAAATGCGGCATGCCCCCAGAGCAAAATTTGCTTTCAAAAAGCCAAATGTGACTCCTTCTCTTCTGAGACCTGTAGTGCGCCAGCAGAGCAATTTTCACCCCCATATGGGGTGTTTTCTGAATCGGGAGAAATTGGGCTTCAAATTTTGGGGGGTATTTTCTGCTACTACACTTTTTAAAAATGTAAAATTTTTGGGAAATCAAGCATTTTAGGTGTAAAAAAATATATATTTTTTTACATATGCAAAAGTCGTGAAACACCTGTGGGGTATTAAGGTTCACTTTACCCCTTGTTACGTTCCCTGAGGGGTCTAGTTTCCAAAATGGTATGCCATGTGTGTTTTTTTGCTGTCCTGGCACCATAGGGGCTTCCTAAAGGTGACATGCCCCCCAAAAACCATTTGTCGCTCCTTCCCTTCTGAGCCCTCTACTGCGCCCGCCGCACAATTTACATAGACATATGAGGCATGTGCTTACTCGAGAGAAATTGGGTTTCAAATACAAGTAAAAATTTCTCCTTTTTACCCCTTGCATAAATTCAAAAATTGGGTCTACAAGAACATGCGAGTGTAAAAAATTAAGATTTTGAATTTTCTCCTTCACTTTGCTGCTATTCCTGTGAAACACCTAAAGGGTTAATACACTTACTGAATGTCATTTTGAATACTTTGGGGGTGTAGTTTTTATAATGGGGTCTTTTATGGGGTATTTCTAATATGAAGACCCTTCAAATTCACTTCAAACCTGAACTGGTCCATGAAAAATAGCGAGTTTGAAAATTTTGTGAAAAATTTCAAAATTGCTGCTGAACTTTGAAGCCCTCTGGTGTCTTCCAAAAGTAAAAACTCATACAATATGTCTACTTTATGTTTGCATCATAAAATTTATATGTGAACCCAAAAAAAAATTATTTTGAATATCCATTTTCCTTACAAGCAGAGAGCTTCAAAGTTAGAAAAATGCAAAATTTTCATTTTTTTCATCAAATTTTGGGATTTTTCACCAAGAAAGGATGCAAGTTACCATAAAATTTTACCACTATGTTAAAGTAGAATATGTCACGAAAAAACAATCTCGGAATCAGAATGATAACTAAAAGCATTCCAGAGTTATTAATGTTTAAAGTGACAGTGGTCAGAATTGCAAAAAACGCTCTGGTCCTTAAGGTGAAAAAGGGCTCGGTCCTTAAGGGGTTAAAGAGACAAATGTCCAAAAAAAAAAGCCTGGTCATTAAGTTAAAAAATGGGTGCGTCTTTAAGGGGTTAAAGGGGTTATCTGGTGAAAAATATCAAAGGATAGGGGATGAGTGATAGATCGTGGGGGTCCAAGTGTTGGGATCCCCTGCAATCTCAGTCAGTCAGCTGGAAAAGGGGGTTTGCCGGCTCCATAGAGATACATGGAGGGGGTGTGCCGGCCTCTGCTTCCTGCAGGGGTCAGACGTCAGCTTCCGGCAAACTGCCGGGGCCCCGTGCAGGAGATCGCGCAAGGTCCCAGCGCGCACACCCCCTGCGATCTATAACTTATACCCTATCCTAAAATAGGATAAATAGCATTGTAACACTTCTTGACACTATTGCTTCTTTTAGAATAGAAGCAAAAGCCTGCGTGGATATAGTAAAGTGCAGAGTCCCGTTTATTTCAGTAAAACTCAGGAGACACAACAGTGAACAAGTGACGCGTTTCAGGCATTACGCCCTTAATCATACTATGGCTAAGGCCGGTAATACCTGAAACACGTCACTTTTTGTTCACTGTTGTGTGTCCTGAGTTTTTCTGAAATAAACGGGACTCTGCACTTTACTATATCCATGCTGGCTTTTGCTTCTATTTGCATTGGATTTTTGGTGCTGCCATACACCTGCCGTGCTGTGGATGGGACCTGCCTGTGGTGAGCTGGCCTACCTATTCGATTTCTTCTTTTAGAATGCACCAAAATATGCAGTCAGCAACAGGAAATGAAAGCTGCTTTCCCACATGCCAGTAAATGCATGTAAGCTAAACCATGCTTCCTTGCGTTATCAATGGCCATTGGTGAACACATTGGCACATGGTTTTGTCTGAATGCATTCACTGCATCTGAATATACTGCAGTCCATTACACATTTTGGCAGGAAATGCATTTGAAGATATGTTCATAGGATAATACTGAATTAGATCTTATACATCAATTTTTGTCTCTTTGAATTTGCTAAGTAAATCCCCCCCCCTTTTTTTTTTTTCAGAAAATTTTTAGCACTTCAAATCTTCTGCCCATAGTCAACAGATTAAGATGGTGAAGTGGTGACTGTCAGACATTTTTTTGCACACTGCTATAAGGTTGCTGAACAAGCTAAGGTGCTAAATGGTTATATAGTTGCATAGTTGATAAGGTTAAAACTTAAAACCTTACTGTGTTGATCCAGAGGAAGGCGAGGCTGATGCCAGTTGCCCCATAACAGAAAAAAATCCCTGGATCAATGTTCTATCCACATAAATCTAATAGTAATAACTTGTAATATATTTTTCCAAAGAAAACATCCAGGCCCCTCTTGAACTTGTTTGAGTCAGACATCACAACATTGTGGCAGAGAGTTCCATATTCTCACTGCTCTTACAGTAAAGAATCTCTGTCTGTGGTGATGATGGTGATGATGGTGATGATGGTGATGATGGTGATGATGATGATGATGATGATGAAACCTTCTTTCCTCTAGACGTAGAGAATGTCCCCTTGCATGGTTACCATCCTAGGTATAAAAAGATCACTAGAAAGATCTCTGTGCTGTCCATTCATATATTAGTATATTGTGCAGCTGTTGATACTGTGCGGTGTGCTCTGACCATCTAATGGGTATGGGATTGTCCCAACTTTTCCCTGACAGGAGATGTTTAGGGGAGAAGGGGCTACTGTAAGGCTAAGTTTCCACTTTTTTTTTTCTGGCAATTTTTGGATAGCTGCCACTGCAGTTTTTGAGCCAAAATCAGAAGTGGATCCATAAGGGAGGAGAAGTATAAGTCCTTCCTATATATGTCCTATTCCTTTTGAATACATTTCTGGCTTTGGCTCAAACTGCAGTGGCAGCTATCCAAAAACTGCCAGAAAAAAAAAAAAAAAAGTGGAAACTTGGCCTAAGAAGGATTGGGCCCAATATTTTGTTCACACAGAATGAACTGCTGCATTCTCAGCCAAGTTAAGTGTTGCTGCTTAAAAGACAGAAAGCATGAAGTATGATGCTGGAATTTAAGAGAGTCAGCCTTATTTTTCCATTATCTTTGTAAAAAGAAAAACTTAGAATAACCTCAGATGTGGCGGATTTGCTGCAGATTTTACCTGTACATTTGCAGCAGTATGTAGATAAAACCTCTAAAATCTCATCTACAGTTCTGCACAGACATCAATGTGCTGTGGATTTTACAAAGCTCACTGTAGGTCATTTTCTGTGGAGGAATGTCATGCCGAAAATCAGGATATGCTTTGTGCTATGCTTCGTTTCCAAACCACCTTTATTACTGCCACATATGTGCCTTGTTTCTTAATGTTTTTTTAATAAAGGAACTAGTACATGTGATTACATTTTAAGTTTGAAGTTAAACCTGTATTCTGACCCTTTAACTGAAAACTGTCAGCTTGCGCTGTTCAGTTTGATGCTTACTGTGCCCGGATCCGCCCAGCCGTTTGGCCAATATCTTCGTTTTTCCCAATATGCTAATGAAGTTCTAACTGGCACAGGCAGCATTAACTTGCACTCTGACGTCACCGGCCGCAGCACCGCCCAGCTCATCAATATACCCCCTCCGCCTCCTCCTCTTCTCCCTGCTCTGTAATGAAGAGGGAGGGGAGGAATATTGATGAGCTGGGCGGTGCTGCGGCCGTCAACATCAGAGTGCAAGTTAACGCCGCCTGTGCCAGTTAGAACTTCATTAGCATATAGGGTAAAACAAAGAAATTGGCAGAACGGCTGGGCGGATCTGGGCACAGTAAACATCAAACTGGCTAAATGTCTGTACTAAATAGCTGTTTATAACACTGAAGCCTTTTAGTGTGCAATGCAACAGTTAGCATAACAAAATAGTCAATTTTAAAGCTTGTATATTATATATTTAGGCTATTGATACTTTGCACACAATGTAATCTGATGATGGAAATGTTCAGATTTTACTCAATTAAGAAAATATGCTGATGACAACCTCCTGGCTTGCATGTAGGAGCACAGCTATCCACCTGCCAGACAGTAATGAGTAGAGAACTGAAGTGCACTTTATTTCTGTATTGTACACGAATGTATGTAGCAATGCTCAGGATTGAATCTTAGCGTTGCATTCTTGAATATGTCCAGTTAAGTGCCAAACTTTTATCTATATCTATATATATATATATATATATATATATATATATATATATATATATATATATATATATATTTTAGTATTAATACTGTAGAAACTTTAAAGTTTAGAATGTGTCCTTGAAATATATGTATGGATTTTTTTTCCCATCTGCACTAACTTCCTGGAATTTTAAACCTTTGCACCTTTTCAGCAATTTTTTTATTTAAATTTTTTAAATATTAATAAGCAAACTTGTAATAGGATCAATGATACCTTGTCTTCAAGCAGTGTGAATTGACTGAGCCTTCAATGTTTTCTTTTTGTGGGCATTTTGTATGTTCATTAAAAATGGACAACTATTTAGCTGTGTTTAATGTTTAATGGATAACTTGTGAATTAATCTGTAATGGGCTTCAATTCATGGTCTTTAATCTGTCAATGGATGTTATACTTACAAGCTTTTACTTGACTGTAAATGGAAATATGGGAGAATGTTATAAGAAAATGCAAAAAGATACAACATTTAATCAGTATACATTTCTATAAAGGGTAAATAGCTGGCTTGTAAACTTTAGGTATATTTGTACAAATAAGGGACTTGTTTTCTGTTACTTGTAACTTAGAAATGAAAATGAACTTGTTGCATTTCATATCTGAAGCAGTATTTATTTGGTTTTAAATGTTGTTATAGTTATTTGTAATAAGGCAAACATTAGTTTTTCACTTGTTTTTCTTTCTCACCACCTAAAACAATAAACTTTTTTTTTATTTTGTCATCGACAGTTGTATGAGGGCTTATTTTTGCAGAACAAGTTGTGCTTTTTATTCTCCCTCACCTTATTTTGCCATATAATGCATTGCAAAACAAAAAAAAAAATTGTGGGATGGATTGGAAAAAAAACTGCAATTTTGTAAGGTTTACAGTACATAAAAACAGGCACAGGGCAACATAATTACAATAATTGTATACCTTTTTATTTTGTTCTATTACATTATTATTATAATATGTTTTGTCTACAGAGCTTTGTGAGAAAAATTGTCTTGTATAAGCAATTATTCAATCATAAAATGCAATTTAATGCTATGCATTGAATAGACATTCTATTAGTACAGCCTGCTAGCAGATCTGCCATGGTAGCAATTGAGGCCTTCAACTGTATACACCTTTTCCAGCCCACCGGAGCACCTGAAAGCTGAGCTAATTTATGCAGGCTAAAGTCAGCAACTGCCGAGCTGAGAAGTTAGTATCGAATTGCTGTAAGTTTGCTGATCTCTACTTGTGATCGGTCTCAAACTTATCCACTCAACCCATTTAATACATATATATAATCCCATTTATATATATATATATATATATCATCATTTTTTTTTTTTTTTTAAAGGCCTCTTTGTGGATCCTGTGCATGTCCCGTTACATAATGACTATAAAGCTCTTCACTTCTTGTTTCAGCAGCTTGGCGTGCACTGATATTACTTTTTTAAATATACATTTATTTATTTTTTTAATTCAATTTTACTAAAAAATCTAAAATTAATATAGCCAACACTAGGGGTCATCTGTCTTTATGCAGACAGACTACTCTGTATTTTGCAGCATAATGGATACCGTCCGTAAAACATGTTGGTTTCCAGTATAGGAGATCACCACTAAAGCCTTCAGCTGTTCCTAAACTACAACTCCCATGATGTGAGTTGTAGTTTTACAACAGCTGGGGGTACAAGCTTTGTAAAACTCTGTTTTTAGAGCTGTGTATTCTACAGCTGTGGGCCTCCAGCTCTTGCAAAACTACAGACAAAGGATCTGTGGGCATGCTGGGAGTTGTAGTTTTGCAACAGCTAAAGGCAACACTGCTCAAACACGGTGCTTTACAAACACTGCAGCTCCAGCAGTTGCAATGCAAAACTAAAACTCCCAGCATGCTAGAACAGCCAAAGCTTTATGACTCCTTAATGACAAAGAAGCTGATCAGACATTCAGGAGTCTGTGAAATCTGAATGACACACATAGGGGGAGATTTATCAAAACCTGTGCAAAGGAAAATTGTCCAGTTGCCCATAGCAACCAATCAGATTGCTTCTTCCATTTTTCACAAGGCCTCTGCAAAATGAAAGAAGCAAACTGATTGGTTGCTATGGGCAACTGGACAACTTTTCCTTTGCACAGGTTTTGATAAATCTCCCCCATAGTGACAGCTATGTTGATTAGCATTCAGCTTTGCTAGGAACAGATAGAAAATGTATGAATAAAAACTACTGTGCAGTGATTTGCAGACTGCCAGGCTGCTCCTAGACTTAGAGCAGATGAGTCATCCACAGTGAGGGAGAGAGATGGACACACCCCCTCAGAAGGAAAGAACAAAAAGCAAGTGAGCTACATATAAAGGCTATTTGTTAAGGATATATAGGTCCTAGGAGAGTCTGACTTTAGGCCAAAAAGGTTAATCTTTGAGCAAAGAGATTATCTGGTCGGATGATGAACAGTCTGTCATGTCTGAAAGAAACCAGGCACTGCTTGTCACCTGCCCAATACCATCCATACAATGATTGAAGCAAGGTGGGGGAAGCATCACACTGTATGAGTGTTTTTTTTTTTTTAGTAGGCTGAAACAGGTTAGGATTAGGGGAAAGCTGAACAGAGCACAGTGTGGAGATGTTCAGAATGACAACCTGATCTAGAGTGTTCTGGACCTCAGACTGGGTTAAATGTTCACTTTCCAACTCATTTTTGTACAAGGAATGGCACTCTTGAAAGCATTATGAACAAGCGGAGGGGGCAGATTTATCGTAACCTGGGTAGAGGAAAAGTTTACTTTTTGGACATAGCAGCCAATAAAATTGCTTCTTTTACATTTTTTTTAAGGCATCTTTGTGGATCCTGTGCACGCTGGTTACACCTTGACTATAAAGCCCTTCACTTCCTGTTTCAGCAGCTTGGCGTGCGCACACAGCCATTTCCCCTCCCAAACTAAAGCGTAGCACTGTATACCAAGGCCACTATAATAAACATTTTTTATTCTGTAATCAGGGCTGGAGTGGCAGCTCTGCAATGCAACTCAGGCACAGAAGCATTGCGAGAACAGAAAGAAAATGTTACATTATTACTTACTGCCCTTTATGATCTCATCTCTGCCATCACAAGACCTGTGATGCAACGTGGCCCTGGGGGCTGGTCATAATTGGGAGGCTGAACATCACAAAATTGCATGTGCTGTGAAGTAGCAGGAATGGAATGTGATCATTTTCAGTAGAACACCACTTGCAGTTGGTAGAGAGAACAGGTTTTTGGCAAATGGTGCCATACATGAAATACAACTTATTTACGCAATATAATAACTGCAAGTAGTGTGTGATTTTCAAAAGTGTTTGTGAAGAGTACCCCTTTATGGGCAACTTATGAATGTACATCTCAGGAGAGACCTGATAACGGTCCACACACTGTCCCAATCCAACTGAACAGGAGCCTAAGAGGATCTGCAAAGGAGTATGGTGAAACATTTCTAAATCCAGGTGTGCAAATCTAGTGGCATCACTGCTAAATATGCTTGAACTAAGTACTGAGTAAATATTCTAGGTTTTCAGTTTTTCATTATGGGCTATGAAGTGCAGCATGAATCGGGGAGGGGCTTTGAATTTCATTTTACCAGAAGGCTGCTGCATAGCAATGTGAAAAAAGTAATTATATATGTATATAATATTGTAGCAGAGTCCCATTATTAGGGAATATGAAATTAACTGCAAAAAACATAGACAGTAGTAGCCAGAAATGCCAAGGTGTTTTAAACCGATTACTACTTTCTGATAAAGATTTAAAGCCCCTTGACCCCTGAGCTGTGTGTGCAGTATCAGCTATGTTCAGAGGTTCCATAGACTTTGCATGGGATAGAAAACATTTTAAAAAAATTAACAGGTGTATATTGTGAAATGTCATATTATAATGAGTCCTGCAATATATGAAAAGTTTTTAACAATGACAGTGCCTCTTTAATAGAGTATAAGTAACTGTGCACTAGAAACCGACAACACCGATATAATAATAAGTTGTGCACAAAGCAGTAATAGTAAAACTAAAATATACAGATTTTATTGAAAAAATACATAAAATCACAATATAGATAAGCAAAAAGCAAGAAAAAGGCACCAGAGTACAACAAATGGGTGGGTAAAGGTCCTGGAGATGCTGGTTCAATGAAATATACATAGCAACGTGTAAACTATGACATGTAAGTTACAGGTCATGCAAAAGCATGTACCATACAATAGCATAAGTTCACTATGCAAGTATCAGGATACAGCAAACAACTAATAAACCAGGGTGGCAGACCTTATCCACCATACCCCAATGATCGTTTCGGTCTCAATGCTCCCTCAGGAATTTGCTTTTTTTTTTTCCTCCTCTCCTTCTAAAAATCATAACTTTTAGATTTTTATCCACAGAGCTTGTTTTTTGTGCGACCAGTTGTCCTTTTGTAATTACATCACTCATTTTACCATAAAATATATGGCGCAACCAAAAAAAATACTATTTGTGTGGGGAAATTGAAAAGAAAACAGCAATTTTGGAAGGTTTTGATTTCAAGTTGTACAATTTACGGTAAAAATGACATGTTTTCCTCTGTGGGTCAATACAATTAAAAGGATACCCATGATTACATACTTTTCTATAATTGTACCGCTTTAAAAAAAAATCTCAAACTTTGTAATCAAATTAGTATGTTTAAAACGTCTATTTTGACGTCCTTTAACTTTTTCATTTTTCTGTATAAGCGGCGGTATGAGAGCTAATTTTTTGTGCCACTTTTTTTACATTTGCGTAAATAAAACTTTTAATACATTTTTATAAAAAAAAAAATTTTTAATAAAATGTGACAAAAAAAGGCAGCAAATTTAAGTTCATACCGTTCACTGTATGGGATCATTAACATTGTATTTTGATAGTTATGACATTTACGCACGCGGCGATACCAAATGTTTGTTAAATTATAATTTATTTTTTTTTACACTTTTTGGGGGAAAATGGTAAAAAGGGACAAATTAAATTTTTAATGGGGGAGGCACTTTTTTCACTTTTTTTTTTCTTACACTTATGTCCCCATAGGGGACTATTTATAGCAATCATTTGATTGCTAATACTGTTCAGTGCTATGCATAGGCATAGCACTGATCAGTGTTATCGGCAGTCTGCTCTGGTCTGCTTGATCTCAGGCCAGAGCAGAAGACCCCAGGAAACGGAGGCAATTGAGGGGATAATTGCGGACATAAGCACGATCGCTCATGTCTGCCAATACTGGCGGGTCCCTGGCTGCTGAAAGCAGTCGTGACCTGCCATGCATGACGAGAGCACCACCACGCTGCTAGCAATGTACAGGGCATAAATACATCCTGGTGCGCTAAGTACCGCTGCACTAGGAGGCACATTTACGTTAAGGACACAGCCCATTTCAATTTTTGCGTGTTTTTTAAATCTCATTTTAACCCCTTAAGGACCACGGGCATATGGGTATGTCCATGCTCGTTGGTACTTAAGGACCAAGGACGTACCTGTAAACCCATGGGAATTTCCGTCCCCGCCGGGGGGGTCCTGAGACTCCCCCATGTCGGCAATCGCTGCAAATCGCCGGTGAATTCACACCGGTGATTTGCGGCTATTCCGGGTCTCTGTTGACCCGGAAAATAAGTGGGATCGGGGGTGTCCAAGACACCCCTGGTCCCCTGAAGGAATAGGAGTTAGGTGGGAGGGGTGCTACCCCTCCTATCCCTCCTATTGGTCGGTCAGAAGCGACCGATCAATAGCAGATCGGTGGTTAAAGTTCGGTTCCCCCGCTCTGCCCACCCATTGGAGTCCGGGCAGAGCAGGGGAACCATCGGTGACCAGCGCCGGAGGTCACTTACCATGATCAGCGGTGGCAGCGGGCCACATTTTCACAAGGGAAAATAGGAAAAAAGCCCCCAAAATTTGTAACCTCATTTTTTCTTAGTAAGAATATACCCCATATGTGGATGTAAAGTGCTCTGAGGGCGAACTACAATGCTCAGAAGAGAAGGAGCGTCATTAGTAGAGATGAGCGAACTTTTCAAAAATTCAGCCTGAAGGTGGCTGAAGCATGAGGAGACCATATAGTGGCTGAATGGCACAGCCAGGAGTTGGCAGCAGCATGAGTAGAAAAAGGGCCTTCACCATCCCTAAGATTAAAAGATGAATTCAGAACTTTAAACCGAAGATTTTGGATAGCTAGTGCTACCTACCATAACAACATTTTTATACCCAGGCCCAGCAGCAGTATCAGTAAACCATATATTGCCTGAATGACACAGCCTGGAGTTGGCTGAAGCATGAGGAGACCCCAGGGCTTTACAGTCCCCAAGAAAAACACAAGAATTTTGGAAATTTAAAATGAAGAATTTGGATAGCTAGTGCTACCTACCATAACAACATTTTTATTCCTAGGCCCAGCAGCGGTATCAGTAAACTATATATTGCCTGAATGACACAGCCTGGAGTTGGCTGAAGCATGAGGAGACCCCAGGGCTTCACAATCCCCCCACCCCCTACCCCAGAGAAAAACATTTTTTTTGAAATTTAAAATGAAGATTTTGGATAACTAGTGCTACCATTACAAAATTTTCAGACCCAGGCCCATGAGCAGTATCAGTAAACCATATATTGCCTGAATGACAGCCTGGAGTTGTCTGAAGCATGAGGAGACCATTGAAATGTATGATTTTTTTATTTAAATTTAAGATTTTGAAATGTTAAATTAATGAATTTGAAATTGAACTATTAACTGCCAAGTTTTAGTGTTCCGGACCCCGGCGTATGGGTACAAAGGGCCAAATCTAACAAGCCCCCACAGGGCTCATGTGGCCGTGAGATGTAGGCGCAATGTCTCCATTGCCCTGACCAGCCATTGTTTCCAACACTTTTCGCCAAGGCAAACCATGTGAAGAACAGCGTGACACCGCTATGCCCTGTACACATGGTATGCTGAAGGGAGGCTGAGGACATGATGGAGGATGAGGAGGTGGAGTCTAACACTATCACAGGACCAACGGGCTGACAGAGTGGAGCAGGAAGTAGCATGGGTACACGAGGGGTTCGCAACCCCTAAAATTAAAAGGTGAGTGTTGAAATCTCTATTGAAGATGCATGTTAGGTAGTGCTACCATCCAAAAATGTAAGGCCCAAGCCCAGAAGCAAGCCAGAAGTAAGCCAAATAGTTCCTGAAAGACACAGCCAGGAAAAGGCATTAGCAGAAGACAAGAGGATTTCATAACCCCTAAGATTGAAAGATCAATGTTGAAATCTCAATTAAGCATGTATGTAAGCTAGTGTAAAACATCCATACAATTAAGGCCCAAGCCTTGATGCATCAGTAAGCCAAGTAGTTCCTGAAAGACACAGGAGCAGGCATCAGAAGTACCGAAGAGGGTTTCATAAGCCCTTACATTAAAAGATCTATGTTGAAATTTCTATTAAGCATGTATTTAGCTTGTGCTAAACATCCAAAAATGTAAGGCCCAAGCCCAGAAGCATCAATAAGCCAAGTAGTTCCTGAAACAGTCAGGAGCAGGCATCAGCAGTACCCAAGAGGCTTTCATAACCTCTTACATTGCATGATCAATTTTGAAATTTCAATTAACCCTTTCCCGCAGAATGACATATATAAGCCATGATGTGCAGGCAGTTCGCACATTACGGCTTTTAAATATGACACGCAGTTAACAGAAGCAGAAGTCCCACTGTTTCCAGCAGGGGACAACTTCTGCAACACCTTAGATCACTGTGATTGGTCCCTGTGGCAGTTTGCGCATTACGGCTTTTAAATATGACACGCAGTTAACCCGGCGATGCGCAGCATCGCACGGGTTAACTGGCAGAAGTCCCACTGTTTCCAGCAGGGGACAACTTCTGCAACACCCCAGATCACTGTGATTGGTCCCTGTGGCAGTTCGCGCATTACGGCTTTTAAATATGACACGCAGTTAACCCGGCGATGCGCAGCATCGCACGGGTTAACTGGCAGAAGTCCCACTGTTTCCAGCAGGGGACAACTTCTGCAACACCCCAGATCACTGTGATTGGTCCTTGTGGACCAATCACAGTGAATGAGCTGACTGGGGGGTAAAGTTGGGGTCTACTCCAGCATGTTATTGTAAAAAAAAAATTATTTTTTACACTAACATGCTGGTGTTGACCCATACTTTATTTTTTTCCTTTTACCTTTTGTGAAAATAGAGTACGGAAATACCCCATATGTGGGAGTAAAATGCTCTGCAAGCGCACAACATGGCTCAGGAGTGAGAGCGCTATGTACATTTGAGGTGATTTGCACAGGGGTGGCTGATCGTTACTGCAGTTCTGACATAAACACAAAAAAACACCTACATGTGACCCCATTTTGGAAACTAAACCCTTCATGGAACGTAACAAAGGGTATAGTGAGCCTTAACACCCCACAGGTGAGGAAGTTTCATTGAAAATGAAAATTTTTTATTTTTTCACTAAAATGCTGGTGTTATCCCAAATTTTTCATTTTCTCAAGGTGTAATAGGAAAAAGCCCCCCAAAATTTGTAACGCCATTTCTTCTGAGTATATAAATACCCCATATGTGGGTGTAAAGTGCTCAGAAGAAAAGGAGTGCCAATGGGATTTTGTAGAAAGAATTTGGCTGGAATTGAAGGCCATGTGCGTTTACAAAGCCCCCATGGTGCCAGAACAGTGGACCCCCCCACATGTGACCCCATTTTGGAAACTACACCCCTCACTTAATGTAATAAGGGGTACAGTGAACATTTACACCCCACTGGCGTTTGACAAATTTTGTGAACAGTCGTCCGTGAAAATGAAAAATTTTATTTTTCATTTGCACAGCCCACTATTTCAAAAGTCTGTCAAACACCAGTGGGGTGTAAATGCTCACTGCACCCCTTATTACATTCAGTTAGGGGTTTAGTTTCCGAAATGGGGTCACATGTGGGGGGGGGGTCCACTGTTCTGGCACCACGGGGGGCTTTGGAAACTCACATGGCACCTGACTTCCATTCCAAACAAATTATTTTTCCAAAAGCTCAATTGCGCTTCTCCTCTTCTGAGCATTGTAGTGTGCCAGCAGAGCACTTGACATCCACACATGGGGTATTTCCATACTCAGAAGAGATGGGGTTACAAATTTTGGGGGGCATTTTCTCCTATAACCTCTTGTAAAAATAGTAAATTTGGGGGAAAAAACAGCATTTTAGTGAAAAAAAATTTTTTTTTTCATTTACACATCCGAATTTAACGAAAAGTCATGAAACACCTGTTGGTTGTTAAGGCTCACTGTACCCTTAATGTTCCTTGAGGGGTGTAGTTTTTTTGCTGTCCTGGCACCATAGGGGCTTCCTAAATGGGACATGCCCCCCAAAAACCATTTCAGCAAAATTTGCTTTCCAAAAGCCAAATGTGACTCCTTCTCTTCTGAGCATTGTAGGGCGCCCGCAGTGTACTTGACGTCCACACATGGGGTATTACCATACTCAGAAGAGATGGGGTTACAAATTTTGGGGGGCATTTTTTACGCCTTGTAAAAATTCAAAAACTGCATCTACAGGAACATGTTAGTGTAAAAAAATAGAGATTTAGAATTTTCTCCTTCATTTTGCTGCTATTCCTGTGAAATACCTAAAGAGTTAACAAACATTCTGAATGTCCTTTTGTACACTTTGATGGGTGCAGTTTTTATAATGGGGTCATTTATGGGGTATTTCTAATATGAAGACCCCTCAAATACACTTTAAAACAGAACTGTTCCCTGAAAAATTCCGATTTTGATAATTTTGTGAAAAATAGCTAAATTTCTGCTGAACTTTGAAGCCCTCTGTCTTCCAAAAGTAAAAACATCTCAACTTTATGATGCAAACATAAAGTAGACATTTTGTAAATGTGAATCAATATATAATGTATTTGGTATGTCTATTTTCCTCACAAGCAGAGAGCTTCAAAGTTAGAAAAATGCTAAATGTTTAAATGCTCTGGTCCTTAAGGCCAAAATGGCCTTGGTCCTTAACCCCTTAAGGACCAAGGACGTACCGGTACGTCCTTGGTCCTGCTCTTCTGATATAACGAGGGGTTACACAGTAACCCCGCGTCATATCATGGCGGGCCCGGCGTCATAGTGAAGACGGGACCCGCCTCTAATAGCGCGCAGCGCCGATCGCGCGCTATTAACCCTTTAGCCGCGCGCTCAAAGCTGAGCCGCGCGGCTAAAAGTGAAAGTGAAAGTTCCCGGCTAGCTCAGTTGGGCTGTTCGGGATAGCCGCGGCTAATCGCGGCATCCCGAACAGCTGACAGGACAGCGGGAGGGCCCCTTCCTGCCTCCTCGCTGTCCGATCGCCGAATGACTGCTCAGTGCCTGAGATCCAGGCATGAGCAGTCATGCGGCAGAATTGTTGATCACTGGTTTCTTATGAGAAACCAGTGATCAACATAGAAGATCAGTGTGTGCAGTGTTATAGGTCCCTATGGGACCTATAACACTGCAAAAAAAAAGTGAATAAAGATCATTTAACTCCTCCCCTATTAAAAGTTTGAATCACCCCCCTTTTCCAATAAAAAAAAAGTGTAAATAAAAATAAACATATGTGGTATCACCGCGTGCGGAAATGTCCGAATTATAAAAATATATCATTAATTAAACCGCTCGGTCAATGGCGTGCGCGCAAAAAAATTCCAAAGTCCAAAATAGTGCATTTTTGGTCACTTTTTATATCATTTAAAAATGAATAAAAAGTGATCAATAAGTCCTATCAATGCAAAAATGGTACCGTTAAAAACTTCAGATCACGGCGCAAAAAATTTTCCTGCATGTAGTTATGATTTTTTCCAGAAGTCCGACAAAATCAAACCTATATAAGTAGGGTATCATTTTAATTGTATGAACCTACAGAATACATATCAGGTGTCATTTTTACCGAAAAATGTACTACGTAGAAACGGAAGCCCCCAAAAGTTACAAAACAACGTTTTTTTTTCAATTTTGTCGCACAATGATTTTTTTTCCCGCTTCACCATACATTTTTGGGCAAAATGACTGACGTCATTACAAAGTAGAATTGGTGGCGCAAAAAATAAGCCATCATATGGATTTTTAGGTGTAAATTTGAAAGAGTTATGATTTTTTTAAAGGCAAGGAGCAAAAAACGAAAATGCAAAAACGGAAAAACCTCCGGTCCTTAAGGGGTTAAGCATGTATGTAGCTAGTGCAAACATCCAAAAATTAAAGGCTCAAGGCCGGAAGCATTAGTGAGGCAAGTAGTTCCTGAAAGACACAGGAGCAGGCATTTGCAGTACCCAAGAGGGTTTCATAACCCCTTACATTTAAATGGGCACTGTCAGATACAAAAACTTTTGATATGTTTTAAAGCATTCAAAACCAATAGGTTTTGCAATTGCTTTCATTAAAAAATGTTCAGTATTTCATACTGAAAAAGCCAGTCAAACTGCCCGCCCTGCCTGCTTGGACACATACTAGTTCTGTTGTGTCCATGCATCATGGACACACTTCCTTGATTGACAGCTGTGAGCCAGGGCTCATAGCTAGAGGAATAGTCCTCCCACTGTCAGCTTGTGTCCCGCTACTGACAGTGAGGACAAGCTGGGAGTTGTAGTTTTGCTAATGCTAGGGGAGATGTGAGCCCACAGCATACTGAGGGAGGGGGCGGAGACCTGCACAGTGAGGCCACGCCCCCTCCCTTTCAGAGGAATTCAGACTAGTGAGCTGAATTAAGTGTAATAAAAAATAAATAAAGGCGCTAGACACAAAAATTAGATGTACATGGTCAGAATTAGGTACCGAGTGATATATTTAAAAAAATGGATCTGACTGGTACGCTTTAAAGATCAATGTTGAAATTTGCATTAAGCATGTATTTAGCTACTGCTTAACATCCAAAAATGAAAGGCCCAAGGCCAGAAGCATCAGTGAGGCAAGTAGTTCCTGAAAGACACAGGATCAGTCAGGAGCAGGCATTCGTAGTACCCAAGAGGGTTTCATAACCCTTATTGATAACCCAAGAGGGTTCCATAACCATAATTGTGAAGTGTTGGTGTTGAAGCATGGTCAATCTACTCATCTGGCATTGGTGGGTGGAAATCCTGGCTGATCCATGCCTTATTCATCTTCACAAAGGTCAGTCTCTCCACATTTTTCATGGACAGACGAGTTCGCCTTGGGGTGACTATGGCCCCGGCCGCACTAAACACCCGCTCTGATGGCACACCACTGGCCGGGCAGGACAGCTTTTCCAGGGCAAACTCTGCTAGTTGCGGCCATAAATCAAGTTTGGCTGCCCAGAAGTCCAGCGGATCTTCAAGGTTTGTTGGCATGGCCGTGTCAAGGTATGCCACCAATTGCTGGTTCAGGTCCTGCTCCATGTCTACCTGCTGCTGAGGAGTTGCTTCACTCTGCGGGGGAAGAAAGCTACTCATCAGCGACTATAGACTCAGGCTGCTGCTGGTGGAGCTGGTCCTGCTTCTGCCACCCCTCCCCTCCCCAGCAGCCATGGCAGTGGAAGGTTAGCGCAGAGGGCCCCCTAGTCAGACCTGCGAGTGGATGGACCATGTCGCCGATCGGCATCAGCAAACTGACTATGTAGGATCTCTCTGTAGTAGGTCAGTTTGTCCTCCCTCTCAGTGGGTGTAAAAAAGGCCCCCATTCTGTGATGGTAGCGAGGGTCCAATAAGGTGCAGAGCCAGAAGTCATCCCGCTGACGAATTATGACAATTTGGGGGTCACTACGCAAGCAACTGAGCATGCATCGTGCCATTTGCGCCAGTGACTCGGAGGGACTCCCTGCCTCCATATCCACTGCATACTGCCATGGTGTGTCTGGGTCCTCTGTCTCGCCTTCCTCTTAATAACCCTCTAGCTCCTCTAGCTGATCATGCTCCTCCTGTCCGATGACAAGAAACACCGCCCATCTCATCAAACCTAAACTGTGCTCCACTCTGCCACTCATCCACCTCCTCCAGTTCAGCCCCCACAGGGCTCATGTAGCCGTGAGATGTAGGCGCAACTTCTCCATTGCCGTGACCAGACATCATTTCAATCATTGTTTGTGGTCAATGTAGGAGTGGAATTACGTTGTTCATCCCGTAATCCAGGCAATTTACAAATAAAGTGGCTTCCTCAAAGGACCTCAGCAAACGGCAGGTGTCGCGTATGAGCTGCCACTGGTTCACATTGAAATTACACAGGGGAGTACCCTTATCTGCTTGGATCATCAAGAAATCGGTGATTGCTTTTCTTTGTTCGTATAGTCTGTCCAACATATGGAGGGTGGAATTACGACGTGTGGCAACGTCACAAATAAGACTATGTTGTGGGATACCGTTCAGAGGCTGCAGCTCAAGGAGGGGGTGCTTTGCGGTGTACGAGTGGCTGAAGTGCATGCACAGTTTCCTTGCCATTGTTAGGATGTCTTGCAAATGGGGTGAAGACTTCAGGAAGTGCTTGACAACCAGATTCAACACGTGTGCCATGCAGGGCGCATGTTTCACACTTCCTTGTTGCAGTGCGGACACAATGTTTTTCCCGTTATTGGTCACCATGGTTCCCATTTCCAGTTCGTGGAGTAAGTCATACTCCGATTTCTTTACGAATGAATTTTAGCAGTTCCTACCCTGTGTGACTCCGTGCGCCAAGGCAAACCATGTAAAAAACAGCGTGACACCGCCGTGGCCCTACAAACATGGTACGATGTAGGGCCAGTGAGATTTGTACGTGCAGTGGAGGCCGAGGACACGGTGGAGGATGAGGAGGCCGAGTCGCACACTGTCCCAGGACCAACTGCCTGAGAGCGTGGAGGAGGAAGCGGTGTGACCTGTCCAAATTGCTGTTGTGGCTGTGCAGGAACAACATTTACCCAGTGGGCCGTAAAAGATATGTATTGTCCCTGCCCGGAGTTACAGCTCCACACGTCGGCGCAGCCGTGCACTTTTGAACACACCGACAGGCTCAAGGACTGACATACCTTCTCTTGTACAAAATTATGCAGGGCTGGTACTGCCTTCTTCGCAAAGAAATAACAGCTTGGGACTCTCCACCTCGGCTCGGCACAAGCCATCAATTCTCTTAAGGGGCAGAGTTCACCACTTGAAATGGGAGGGACTGCAGCACCAGCAACTTGGAAAGGAGGACATTCAGCTTCTGCGCCATTGGATGAGTGGGTGCATACTGTTGTCTCTTGGACATGGCTTCGCCTATGGATTGTTGGCGGAATGGCTGACTACAAGTAGGAGGAGCAGAAGCATCTGGAGCGACAGAAGGAGGGTATGACAAACAGCTCCCTTCGCCTGAGGTGGTGGACCCTTGGCTGGGTGAAAGAGGGAGTGGCTTGCCACTGGGTGATGCGGCAGGCTGGACCACCACATCTGAGCCACGGTTGTTCCAGACCGCTTTATGGTGGCACATCATATGTTGACGCAGGGCTGTGGTGCCAACATTGCTACCCTGTCCACGCTTCACCTTCTGCCGACATATCTTGCATGTGGCTGTGTTAACTTCCTCCGGATGCTTGATGAAAAACTGCCAGACCTCCGAGTATATGATTTTACCACCAACAGTGCGCAATACTTGACTGCTACTGCCACAGTCTCCAGGAACCCCTGTTACACTACCTCCCGGGAAGGTAGGCTGCCGCGAAGCAGGTGGCCTACCCTGGGCATGTTTGGCTCCTGAATTACCACTTCTGCCACTATGCTGACTGCCAACCATGCTACCACCATGCTGGCTCATCTGCTGCCTCACGGCCAACCTGCAACCCTCTTCTGCTGATGATGATGATGATGATGATGATGAAGCCCCATCTGCACCTGGCTCCCAAGTGTGATCGGCTTCATCATCATCGAGTTCTGTCTGCACGTCACTGATGTCCTCCTCAGGTTCCTCAACAGTGTATGATTCAGGACCCTGAATGCTGGAAACACCACCTCCTACATCACCCTCCTCATCAATAATTGCCCGCCTAGCATAGGAAGCGGCAGATGTCTCCTCCATTTCTTAGCTGGACAGTAGCTGCTGACTGTTGTCTAATGCATCTTCCTCACTGAATAGTGGAGCTGAACCCACTGCGTAATATAATTCTTTAGGGATGGGAACAGCATAGGACAGAGGCAATGGAAGGAAAGGGACTGCTCCCGGGCCATGCCAACTGATCGTTGTGTCTGAGGATCCCACCGACTGTTGACTGGGGGTATCAGATGTTACTTGTGATGTAATGGATGACCGCGTCAACTTATCGTCGACAGATGGGTTGTCGGTAGAGCCATGACCAGTAGCTGATACCAGGAGCTCAGGCCTCTCACTGCGACTCCTGCTGCCACTCGCCCCTAGTCTGCTGTGACCTCTGCCTGGTAAATTTAGTTCTCTGCCACTCCTCTGAGCACGTACTGGCACTTCTCTGCCTGACATACTTAGTGCGTATACAAGGGGAGTAACATATGCTTTACTACACGCCTTTCACTGTATGTGGGCTTGTTTCAGATTAACAGGTTCAAAAAAGTACACTATTTAGATGTAACTGTGGTATGCACATATGACAGAAAAAAAGGCTCTATAGTACACTTGGAAAACGTATTTTCGTAACACACCAGCCGGTGGTTACTATTCCCTGGCCTTTCACTGTATGTATGTTTTTCAGCTTAACAGATACCTACAAATAAGTAGTGTGCTTTTTTTGTATGTGGTATGCACATATGACAGAAAAAAAGGCTCTATAGTATACTCTATAGTGTTTTACAACGTATTTTCGTAAATCACCAACCGGTGATTACTTTTGCCTGGACTTTCCCAGTATCTAGACTTGTTACAGATTTACATATGCAAAATAGTAGACTGCTTTGATGTAGGTATGTGGTATGCACTTATGAGGGCAGAAAAATGCGCTATAATGAGCCTAAAAACTCTGTAAGCTTTGTAAAACATGAGCCGGTAATTACTTTTGGCTGTCCTTTCACAGTATGTAGGCCCTTGACAGATTGACAGGTACAAAATAGTACACTACTTAGATGTACATATCCGTTATGCACTAAGGAGGGCAGAAAAATGCGTTACAATACGCCTTAAAACACTATGTTTGTAAAACACCAGCTGGTGAGTACTGTTGCTTGGACATTCACAGTATGTAAGCCTTTCCCAGATTAACAAGTACAAAATGGCACACTAATTAGATGTACGTATTTGGTATGCACTGATGAGGGCAGAAAAATGCGCTACAATATGCCAAAAAACGATATATTTTTTTAAAACACCAGCCGGTGAGTAATTTTGCTTGGACTTTCCCAATATGTAGGCCATTGACAGATTAAAGGGGTACTCCGGCGCAAAGACATCTTATCCCCTATCCAAAGGATAGGGGATAAGATGCCTGATCGCGGGGGTCCCGCCGCTGGGGACCCCCGTGATCTTCCACGCCGCACCCCGTTAGAATCAGCCCCCGGAGCGTGCTCGCTCCGGGTCTGATTACTGGCGATCACGGGGATGGAGCTTAGTGGCATCACAGCTCCGCCCCTAGTGATGTCACGCTCCGCCCCCTCAATGCAAGCCTATGGAGGGGGCGTGGCAGTTGTATCACCGACTGCAGCGATGTCCCGCCCCGGCCGGGGATAGGCTTAGCCCGCTGTCATGTAAGGAGCTCTGGTACAGTTGTATTTTTGCAACAGCTGGAGGCACACTGGTTGCGAAACACTGAGTTAGGTAACAAACTCGGTTTCACAACCAATGTGTCTCCAGCTGTTGCAAAACTGCAACAATCAGCATGCATTGACAGTCAAAGGGGCATGCGGAGAGTTGTAGTTTTGCAACAGCTGGAGGCACACTGCTACAACTCCCAGCATGCCCTTTGGTAGTCTGTGCATGCTGGGAGTTTCATAGAAAAAATGTGCCTCCAGCTGTTGCATAACTACAACCTCCAGCATGCACAGACTATCAAGGGCATGCTGGGAGTTGTAGTTGCAACTCCAGCTGTTGCAAAACTCCCAGCATGCCCTTTGGCTTTGTATGCTGCGAGTTGTTGCTAAGCAACAGTAGGAGGTGAACAGGCCTCATCTCCTGCTGTATCCTGCCGCCAGGACCACCGCTGCTGTATCCTGCTGCCAGGACTGATCCTGCTGCTCCTGTCGCCACCACCGCCTTGATTGCCACCATAATCGCCGTCCCGATCACCACCCAGTTCCGACCGATCAATCACGTGATCGTGAGATGGCGCCAGTGCCACCTCACTCCTGCTGGGTAAGGGTGAATGGGGCTGTCTCGGACAGCTCCATTCACCCTTTTTTACCGGGTCATCTGAGACCCGATTGACCCGGAATAGCGGCAAATCGTCGGTCTGAATTGACCAGCGATTTGCCGCGAAACCTGACATGGGGGGGGGGGGTTTAGTGTCTCAGGACTCCCCTGGGCGATATGCTGGGATGGCTGCTGATAGATATCAGCAGTCATCCCGTTCCGATCACTGCATCCGGAGACGCAGTGATTCAGGAAAGCGGTGCCATAAATGTACGGCGCTGTGCGCTTAGTACTTCTTAGTACTTCTTTTTAGTCCCCTTAGGGAACTTTTAGGAAGAATTGTTCCTAGGCACAGATGGGGTATTCCGCCCCCGTGGACTGGTTAGGACCAATGAAAATTTTATTGACTACCTTAATTAACTAATTAGTGGACCCTCCTATCCCCCCCCCCTTACAAATAGGGGAAGAATACCCCAGCCCCCTTGTGTAATATATAAGTAATAAAAAGCAGAAAGAAGGAAATAGAGGGAGGGATTGTTGTGCCACTGTTAGGACTAAGGGAAAACAAATTATCATTAGAAATTAACAATTCCCTTACATCCTAACCAGTGGCACAGATGGGGATTTAGCAAGCAGATACCCCCATGGGAGGACTCTCATGCCTGGCGGAGGATATGACCGACCGCCCAAAAGAGGAATAGTTAGCTATTCTGGAATCCACTCTATAGTGTTAGATAAAAGTTGAGTGTGAGCTCCAGGAAGCTGACTTACAGATGAGTTCCAACGGAATCGAGCTTCTCTCTGCAAAATAATTAGCTAATGCTCTAGTCGAGTGAGCTTTAACAAATTCAGGGGGCTCCAGACCATGAATAGCTTCCTTAATCCAGTGACTAATAGTTGGTTTGGAAGCCTTGTGGCCCTTTCGGCCACTAGAGAAAAGGGTAAGAAGATTTTCATCCTTATGGAATTCCTTGGATCGATCCAGGTAAATACTGAGACATCTCGAGAGGTCGAGGGTACAAAGGCCTCTATCTTCTTCCAATACCTGAAGAGAAATAGCCTGGTTGATGTAGTAAAAAAATGCAGGATTGGGAGCTCTACATAAAACAGAAAACCCAGGCCGAGGATACTGCGTTGCACCCACCCAATGTACCAAAAATGCTACAAATACATAAATAAATGGAGCAGTCCTGCCAGGCTAGGGGTATAAGATGAAAGATGAAGAATAGAATATTAAAGAGATAGTAGATGAAGAGTTGTCAAATATTAAACATTTATTAGATTACATTAATTACAATAGTTTCATAGTGAGGTCCTCGGCAGGGCCCTTGCTTCGGACGACACACAAATAATATTAACCATATATTAAAAAAATGAATAAAATACAATTGGGGCTAATATTGCACTAGAGGGATATATGGGACAGAAGGTGTCAAGCAATAGTCCAGGGGATGACGGTGACCTATCTCTGTGGATGATAGGTCATGAAAGTAATAGTCACATAGCATACATAGCGCTCATAGGGTTAATCCACAGTAGTTTTGGCGCTTGGCGGCGCTGTAGGCTTTCAGAAATTAGACCACTTTCCCTGTCTGCGCAGGATTTGCTTTAAATAGATGTGCGTAATAGCGATGCAGGCGTATCAGGTTATATACAGTTGTGCAAGAAATACGCTCTTCTATACCTCGGCGGCACGGAGACAAAATACAAGAAGAGGTCAATGAAGAACGAGCACTATGTGCCTCTTACCGGCTCCTCTGAATCCGAATGCGCATGTCAGCAGTAAGAGGCATACAAAGCTTAACACTTTCTGTCTCATATATCCCTCTAGTCTAGTTGTATTTTACTCATTTTTTTTATATATGGTTAATATTATTTGTGTGTCGTCCGAAGCAAGGGCCCTGCCGAGGACCTCACTATGAAACTATTGTAATTAATGTAATCTAATAAATGTTTAATATTTGACACAACTCTTCATCTACTATCTCTTTAATATTCTATTCTTCATCTTTCATCTTATACCCCTAGCCTGGCAGGACTGCTCCATTTATTTATGTAGATGTTAGTAAAAGTTGGCACCTTATTGATAAAAGTTGGCAAAAACTTAAAACTAAAGAACTTTGTCCGGGAGGAACTGAATATAAGGCTCAAAAACTGAAAAGGCTTGGAGTCCTCTGACTTGTTTTGCAGAGGTGATTGCCAACAAAAAGTTTACTTTAGGAGTAAGAAACTTTAGATCCATCTCCTCCAGAGGCTCAAAGGGGGGGAGACAAGAACCCCCTGAGCATAACTGATAAATCCCAAGCAGGGATAGGTCAAATGACTGTAGGCTTAAATTCTAGAAGCTCCTTTCAGGAATCTTCTAATCAGGGTGCCTTGAGAAAGGGACCTATTGAGGAAAGCAAATCTGAGGAAGGAGGGTGCCACCTCCAAACGGGGGCGGATCCAGAGTCTAGTCTCGGGAGGGGCACTATTAGAGAATTTTGCATTGGTGGACAGAAAATAAGGTGTTGCTTAAAGAACTTACAATATTATTAAATGTATCCAGTATAATAATATACCAATTGCCACAGAATGGGAAAGCGCTAAAGAAGTTTTTACCATATAAAACTACAGCTCCCAGTATGACCTCCTAAGTAGTGGTGAGGAGATGCTGGGAGTTGTTGTTTCACCCAGCATTACTGCAAAACATACAAGTGAATACCGCTCTGATGGGACAGTCAGGACAATACACAATGATGTCAGTGACTACAGGTGACGTCCTCTCTATATTCTTTCCTTATCTAATTCAGATGGTACATACCGCCAGGTCCAGCTAAATATTCTCTCTGCAGAACTTGACGCCCAGACGGCTCTTCACTATGTCAGTGCATTCTGATCCTCTATATGAAAAAAGTATTATTATAATATTGCCAAACACCATATCCTTTGAATATAATTCTGACACACTGTACCCTCCGAATATATTACAACTCACTGTACCCTCTGAATACAATACTGCCACACACTGTACCCTCTGAATATAATACTGCCACACACTGTACCCTCTGAATATAATACTGCCACACACTGTACCCTCTGAATATACTTCCACACACTGTACCCTCTGAATATAATATTGCCACACACTGTACCCTCTGAATATAATACTGCCACACACTGTACCCTCTGAATATAATACTGCCACACACTGTACCCACTGAATATAATACTGCCACACACTGTACCCACTGAATATAATACTGCCACACATTGTACCCTCTGAATATAATACTGCCACACACTGTACCCACTGAATATAATACTGCCACACACTGTACCCAATGAATATAATACTGCCACACACTGTACCCAATGAATATAATACTGCCACGCACTGTACCCTCTGAATATAATACTGACACACATTGTACCCTCTGAATATAATACTGCAACGCACTGTACCCACTGAATATAATACTGCCACACACTGTACCCTCTGAATATAATATTGCCACACATTGTACCCACTGAATATAATACTGCCACACACTGTACCCTCTGAATATAATACTGCCACACACTGTACCAACTGGATAATACTGCCACACACTGTACCCACTGGATAATACTGCCACACACTGTACCCACTGGATAATACTGCCACACACTGTACCCACTGGATAATACTGCCACACACTGTACCCACTGAATATAATACTGCCACACACTGTACCCACTGAATATAATACTGCCACACACTGTACCCAATAAATACAATACTGCCACACACTGTACCCTCTGAATATAATATTGCCACACATTGTAACCACTGAATATAATACTGCCACACACTGTACCCTCTGAATAGAATACTGCCACACACTGTACCAACTGAATATAATACTGCCACACACTGTAACCACTGAATATAATACTGCTCACACACTGTACCCACTGGATAATACTGCCACACACTGTACCCACTGGATAATACTGCCACACACTGTTCCCACTGAATATAATACTGCCACACACTGTACCCACTGAATATAATACTGCCACACACTGTACCCAATGAATATAATACTGCCACACACTGTACCCACTGAATATAATACTGCCACACACTGTACCCAATGAATATAATACTGCCACACACTGTACCCAATGAATATAATACTGCCACACACTGTACCCTCTGAATAGAATACTGCCACACACTGTACCCTCTGAATATAATACTGCCACACATTGTACCCTCTGAATATAATACTGCCACACACTGTACCCACTGAATATAATACTGCCCACACACTGTACCCACTGGATAATACTGCCACACACTGTAACCTCAGAATATAATACTGCCACACACTGTACCCTCAGAATATAATAATGCCACACACTGTACCCCTGAATATAATACTGCCCACACACTGTACCCTCTGAATATAATACTGCCACACACTGTACGCTCTAAATATCCCTCTGAATACAATACCGTGTTGTATTGTGGCTAATGAAAACCGTACTACTCCAGAAATTCCTTATACTCTGTGGCCCTCATATATAGTAGTAATGCCCCATCCTGTGCCCCCACATATAACTATGACCTGTCCTGTTCCCCCTCATAATAATAATAATGCCCTCTGTCCTGTGCCCCTACCATATAATGCCCCCTGTGCTGTGCCCCTCACGTATAATGCCCCTGTAATGTTCCCCTCACATATAATGCCCCCTGTCCGGCCCCTTCAGGTTGCATTATAAGTAAGGGGCACATAACAGGGGGCATTATAAGTTGAAGTACATTATATATTAGTGGCCCAAGACAGGTGGGCATTATAAGTGAGGGGCCCAAGACAGGGGGGGGGCATTATAAGGGAGGGCCTGTTATGTGCCCCTTACTTATAATGCCCCCCTGTCATGTGCCCCTCACATGTAATGCCCCCTGTCATGTGCCCCTCACATTTAATGCCCCCTTCATGTGCCCCTAACTTATAATGCCCCCTTCATGTGCCCCTCACATTTAATGCCCCCTTCATGTGCCCCTCACATTTAATGCCCCCTGTCATGTGCCCCTCACATTTAATGCCCCCTGTCATGTGCCCCTCACATTTAATGCCCAGTCATGTGCCCCTCACATTTAATGCCCCCTGTCATGTGCCCCTCACATTGAATGCCCCCTGTCATGTGCCCCTAACTTATAATGCCCCCTTCATGTGCCCCTCACATATAATGCCCCCTGTCCTGCACCATCAGGGGGCATTTTAAGTAAGGGGAACATGACAGGGGGCATTAAATGTGAGGGGCACATGACAGGGGGCATTAAATGTGAGGGGCACATGACAGGGAGGCATTATACGTGAGGAACCCCCCTGTCATGTGCCCCTCACTTATAATGCCCCCTGTCATGTGCCCCTCACTTATAATGCCCCCCCTGTAATGTGCCCCTCACTTATAATGCCCCCCTGTCATGTGCCCCTCACTTATAATGCCCCCCCTGTAATGTGCCCCTCACTTATAATGCCCCCCTGTCATGTGCCCCTCACTTATAATGCCCCCCTGTCTTGGGCCGCTAATATATATGTGCTTCTACTTATAATGCCCCGTTATGTTCCCCTCACATATAATGCCCCCTGTCCTGCACCCTCAGGGGGCATTTTAAGTAAGGGGCACATAAAAGGAGGGCATTATAAATCAGAGCACATTATTTGTTAGCGGCACATGACAGGGGGGCATTATAAGTGAGGGGCACATGACAGGGGGGCATTATAAGTGAGGGGCACATGACAGGGGGGCATTATAAGTGAGGGGCACATAACGGGGCCCTGTCAGTCTGCCAGAAGTGGCCATTCCAATGTCCCCCATAGGAAGCTCCGTGCAGGG
This sequence comes from Hyla sarda, assembly GCF_029499605.1. Lineage (NCBI taxonomy): Eukaryota > Metazoa > Chordata > Amphibia > Anura > Hylidae > Hyla > Hyla sarda. The sequence goes on along the minus strand of NC_079193.1, from coordinate 135,088,598 downwards.
TTCAGCACCCCCTTCCAGCAGACTGCAGGGGCCCTGTTCGGGAGATTGTAGGGGGTCCTAGCGCTCGGATCCCCCACACTCTATAACTTATCCCCTGTCTCGGCGTCTAAATAGGCTGTAAATAAATGAAAAATAGATGCTGGCAGCAGTGGGATAGATATGATATAGATATATAGATAAATATGAGATAGATAGATAGATAGATATGAGATAGATATGATATACAGTAGATAGATAGGAGATAGATTGATATATGATAGATAGATATGAGAGATAGATATGATATAGATAGATACATAGATATGAGAGATAGATAGGAGATAGAAAGACAGATAGATCAGTGTTCCCCAACCAGGGTGTCTCCAGCTGTTGTAAAACTACAACTCCCAGTATGCCCACAAAGCCAAATACATGCTGGGAGTTGTAGTTTTACTATAGTTAGAGGCCTCTGCTGGGAAACACTGATAAGAGTTCCCCTTTACCTATCTCCCGAGCCTTACCTCCTCCTCCCCCAAAGTTACTTACCATGAAGGGCAGCATCAGGGTGGGCAGGGGGGGGGGGGTCTGGAGGCATTGGGTGGGTGTCCGGGCCTGTGGTGGAGGGCAGTAAGCTGAGCCCGGCCTGCAGGCAATACAGAGGAGTGAGAGGGGGAGGAGCTTATCTCCCAGCCCCTGCACAGTGTAATGGCTGCAGACTGAACGATGCTGAGACCGGAGCATTCTCAGCACTGACAGGCAGCCCACGTGGCCTGCAGAGAACGGTTCACACGCTGCAGGTGAGGGGTCAGTGCAGCCGGGGCTGACAGCTCCTGCTCATCACTAATATAGTATCGGGAGGGGCAGCAATCTCGGGGGGGGGGGGGGGGCAATTGCCCCCCCCCCCCCGCCACTGCCTCCGAAACACGTCATTGGTGTTCTGAATAAACAAAGTACTAATGCTACATTTGGATCTGGAACTTATTTATATTGGAAATTCGAACAGCGCCTGATGCATGGGTCAATTTCCCCCCCCCCCCCCCCCCGTATCTACTACACTTAACAGGACTGGACTCTCCATCCCTTTGTCCCTTTGGGCTTTGCAGTTCACCTCCATCTTAACTACTACCACCATACCTCGATTCATGGGTGATAAGCGCAAATTAACTTCAGTAAGGTGAGCGGCCATCCGCAAGGCTGGTGCAATCCAGCCACTCCTTCATTCTCACCTTATTGTCTTGGCTAAACACACGAGGCGCGGTCCCTCTTCTTTTGTCTTTTTCTAATAGGTATTGAGGAAAGCCGACATAGCAGAAACTTGCATTTTAAGAGTGGAAGATGATAATCCTTTGTCCAATCCGTCTTGCAGGAATTGAAGAATGGTAGGGATGAAAGGATTCTTGGAGGATAGTTGGCGCAGGTAACACAATGATGACAAAATGTTCCAAATTCTTCCATAATCTTTTGTAGTAGCTTCAGATCTGGAGTGCAATAGAGTCCTCAAGACTGCCCCTGAAAGCCCTTCTTAGTATGGAAGGAACTGATCAACCTCCAGGCCATCAAGTTGAACATTTGTAGGTTCCAGCAGCTCTGAGTGTCCCCTGACTCTATTGCTTGCCCTGGGGGAAGCCTCCAAAATTGACCTTGACTAATTGAATTGAGTTGAGGGAACCAAGCTCTGTGTGGCCTGTATGGAATGATGGCTATCACAGAGACTTGGTCCTGCCTGATTTTCATCAATACCCTTGGAATCAAGGAAAAGGGAGGGAAGATGTGTAGGCCACCCTGAACCTCCATGGGATTGAGAGAGCATCTACCGTCACAGGATTGTCTTCCCTGTAGAGGAAGCAGAATTTTTCAACCTTGGCGTGGAACCTCGTTGCCATGAGATCAATCTCTGGCATACCCCACCTGAACGTGATCTGATGAAAGATGTATGGATGGAGAGACCACTCTCCAGTTGGAAGACCCCTGCTCAGGTGGTCTGCTATGACCTTGAGTTCCCCGGATATGAACGGCCAACAAATGAGTGAGGTTCAATTCTGCTCAATCCAGAATCACATCTATCTCTCTCAGGAGACTTTGTGACCCCGTGCCTCCCTATTTGTTGATGTACAGTTCAGCAGTCATGCTGTCCGATTAACCCCTTCACGACGAGCGACGTACATATACAGCGCCACAAAGTGTCACTTGGCGTGCCTCGAAGTGTCACTTGGCGCGCGGCAACGTACATGTACGTCGTGGGGTTCCGGGAGCACGGCGTCATCGGTAGCGGTGATCGGGCCGGGATGACTGCTGTTATCTAACAGCAGGCATCCCGGCACATCGCCGAGGGGGGGGGGGGGGGTCCTGAGACCCCCCCCGGTGACCGCGATGGGCACAAATCGCAGGTCAATTCAGACCTGCGATCTGCCCGATTCCGGGTCCTACGGGTCACTGGTGACCCGGAAAATAAGAGGGATCGGGGGTGTCCGAGTCACCCTCGATCCCCCTGAAGGGATAGGAGTTTGGTGGCAGGGGTCCACCCCTCCTATCCCTGCTATTGGTCGGTCGGAGCGACCGACCGATAGCAGACCGGGGGAGGGGGGGTTAGAGTTCGGTTCCCCCGCTTTGCCCACCTATCGGTGTCCGGGCAAAATGGGGGAACTGTCCAGGGAGCGGCGCTGAAGGTCCCTTACCTGGATCCCGGAGCGCGATCCTCCATGCTGGGATCCCCCACGTGCGGCGGCGGCAGCAGCAATTCATCCGGGTCCTGTTAGGTGAGTTGTTGCCTAGCCACATCCGGAGGGCCACAGTTTACAGTGGTCTCTAAACTGTAGCCCTCCAGATGTTGCAAAACTACAACTCCCAGCATGCCCAGACAACTGTTTGCTGTGTGGGCATGCTGCGAGTTGTAGTTTTGCAACATCTGGAGGGCCACAGTTTAGAGACCACTGGACAGTGATTTACAACCTGAACCCCTCTAAATCTTGCAAAACTACAACTCCCAGCATTCAGGAACAGCATAAGGCTGTCTTGGCATGCTGGGAGTTGTACTTGCGTGCCTCCAGCCTTTGCATAACTACATCTCCCAGCATGCCCTTCCGCAATCAGTACATGCTGGGAGTGGTAGTTTTGTAACAGCTGGAGGCACACTGGTTGGAAAATACTGAGTTAGGTCATAGAACCTAACTCAAGGTTTTCCAACCAGTGTGCCTCCAGCTGTTGCAAAACTGCAACTCCCAGCATGCATGGTCTGTCAGTGCATGCTGGGAGTTGTTGTTTTGACCCCCCCCCCCCCCCTCCAATGTGAATGTACAGGCTACATTCACACTGGCGGCAGATTACAGTGAGTTCCCCGCTTCAAGTTTGAGCTGCGGCAAATTTTTCGCCGCAGCTCAAACTCCTAGCGGGAGACTCGGTGTAATCTGCCTCCAGTGTGAATGTAACCTAAAAACACTACACTACACTAACATAAAATAAAGAGTAAAACACTACATATACACACGTACACTGCCCCCCCCCCTACCACCCCCCTTCCCCAATAAAAATGAAAAACGTATTGTACGGCAGTGTTTCTAAGATGGAGCCTCCAGCTGTTGCAAAACAAAACCTCTCAGCATTTCTGGACAGCAATTGACTGTCCAAGCATGCTGGGTGGAGTTTTACAACAGCTGGAGGCACCCTGTTTGGGAATCACTGGCATAGAATACCCCTATGTCCACCCCTATGCAAGTCCGTAATTCAGGCCTCAAATGCGCATGGCGCTCTAACTTTGGAGCCCTGTTGTATTTCAAGGCAACAGTATAGGGTCACATATGGGGTATCGCCGTACTCGGGATAAATTGCCTAACAATTTTGGGGGGCTTTTTCTCCTTTTACCCCTTATGAAAAGGAACAGTTGGGGTCTACACCAGCATATTAGTGTAAAAAAATAAACATTTTTACACTAGCATGCTGGTGTTGCCCTATACTTTTCATTTTCGCAAGAGGTAAAAGGGAAAAACGCCCCCCAAAATTTGTAACGCAATTTCTCTCGAGTACGGAGATACTCCATATGTGGGCGCAAAGTGCTCTGGGGGCACACAACAAGGCCCAGAAGGGAGAGTGCGCCATGTACATTTGAGGTGATTTGCACAGGAGTGGCTGATTGTTACAGCGTTTCTGACAAACGCAAAAAAAACACACCCACATGTGACCCCATTTTGGAAACTACACCCCTCACGGAATGTAATAAGGGGTGCAGTGAGAATTTACACCCCACAGGTGTCTGACGGATCTTTGGAACAGTGATCCGTGAAAATGAAAAATTTTGCACAGCCCACTGTTCCAAAGATCTGTCAGACACCAGTGGGGGGTAAATGCTCACTGTACCCCTCATTACATTCTGTGAGGGGTCTAGTTTCCAAAATGGTATGCCATGTGTTTTTTTTTTTGCTGTCCTGGCACCATAGGGGCTTCCTAAATGCAACATGCCCCCCGAGCAAAATTTGCTCTCAAAAAGCCAAATATGGCGCCTTCTCTTCTGAGCATTGTAGTTCGCCCGCAGTGAACTTGAGGTCCACTTATGGGGTACTTCCATACTCAGCAGAAAATACCCCCCAAAATTTGTAACCCCATCTCTTCTATTAACCCTTGCAAAAAATGTGAAATTTGGGGGGAACCCACACTTTAATGAAAAAACACCTGTGGGGTATTAAGGTTCACTTTATCCCTTGTTACGTCCTCAAGGGGTCTAGTTTCCAAAATGGTATGTCATGTGTTTTTTTTTTTTTTTTTTCCTGTCCTGGCACCATAGGGGCTTCCTAAATGCAACATGCCCCCCGAGCAAAATTTGCTCTCAAAAAGCCAAATATGACTCCTTCTCTTCTGAGCATTGTAGTTCGTCCGCAATGCACTTCAGGTCCACTTATGGGGTACCTCCATACTCAGAAGAGATGGGGTTACTAATTTTGGGTGGTCTTTTCTGCTATCAACCCTTTAAAAAATGGGAAATTTGGGGGAAAACCAACATTTTTGTGGAAATTTTTATATATATATATTTTTTTTTACATAACATATGCAAAAGTCGTGAAACACCTGTGGGGTATTAAGGCTCACTTTATTCCTTGTTATGTTCCTCAAGGGGTCTAGTTTCCAAAATGGTATGCCATGTGTTTTTTTTTTTTTTTGCTGTTCTGGCACCATAGGGGCTTCCTAAATGCGACATGCCTCCCAAAAACCATTTCAGAAAAACGTACTGTCCAAAATCCCCTTTTCGCTTCTGAGCCCTCTACTGCGCCCGCCGAACACTTTACATAGACATATGAGGTATGTCCTTACTCGAGAGAAATTGGGTTACACATACAAGTATACATTTTCTCCTTTTACCCCTTGTAAAAATGCAAAAATTGGGTCTACAAGAACATGCAGTGTAAAAAATGTATGAGTGTAAAAAATGAAAATTTGGAATTTTCTCCTTCACTTTGCTGCTTTTCCTGTGAAACACCTAAAGGGTTAAAACACTTACTGAATGTCATTTTGAATACTTTGGGGGTGCAATTTTTATAATGGGGTCATTTATGGGGTATTTCTAATATGAAGACCCTTCAAATCCACTTCAAACCTGAACTGGTCCCTGAAAAATAGGGAGTTTGAAAATTTTGTGAAAAATTGGAAAATTGCTGCTGAACTTTGAAGCCCTCTGGTGTCTTCCAAAAGTAAAAACTCATCAATTTTATGATGCAATCATAAAGTAGACATATTGTATATGTGAATCCAAAATTATTTGGAATATGCTTTTTCCTTACAAGCAGAGAGCTTCAAAGTTAGAAAAATGCAAAATTTACAATTTTTTCATCAAATTTGGGAATTTTTCACCAAGAAAGGATGCAAGTTACCACTAAAATTTACCACTATGTTAAAGTAGAATATGTCACAAAATAACTATCTCCGAATCAGAATAAGTAAAAGCATTCCAGAGTTATTAATGTTTAAAGTGACAGTGGTCAGATTTGCAAAAAAGGGCTTTGTCCTAGAGGTGAAAATGGGATGCATCCTTAAGGGGTTAAATTCTTACTGCCTTCCCTTGAATATATGGAGCAAAATGGAATAGAGCCAGACTGATGGCTCTCATTTGCAGGAGATTTGAAGATAGCATCTTCTCCTGTAAAGACCAGGTCCCCTGGACTGTCATGTCCAATACGTGAGCTCCCCAACCTACAAGGGATGCGTCTGTGGTAAGTATGATCCACACAAGTGGGATCAAAGACTTGGCATTCTGGGAGGACCAGACTTGAGGAGAAAGAGAGTGCACAGAATTTAGTCCCACTGGACTGTAATCCCACGTGGCTAATACTTCCGACTGAAGCGGACGTAAGTGCCAAAGAGCCCAAGTTGTACCGCCTCTGCAGTCGCTGACATTAGACCCAATATTCTCATTAGATAGCAAATTGTAACCTTCTTGGGAACTAAGAGAAATTGGGCTGTATCCTGAACCCGTAGCTTTCTTGTCATCACTGCAGAAAAAAAAAACAGGAATTTCACTGAGGTGGCTGGTTGGAGATTGGATTTGTTCCAATTGATTATCCAACCTAGCTGATAAAGGAAGGATACAGCAGTCTGAATATGTTGAGATAGGATCACTAGAGAGGAGGCTTTGAGAAGCCAATCGTCTAGGTAAGGGACTATGGTTAGTCTCTGAAGTCTCAATGCTGCCACCACAGAATTCACTACCTTGGTAAATGTGTGGGGCCGAAAAAATTCCAAATGGGAGGGCAAAAAACTGATAATGCCGTAGAAGTCCCTGAACTTGATCAGCGATCCTTAAGAATTTTCTGGACCCAATGTGGATGGGGATATGAAAATAAGCATCCTTGAGTTCCAAGGTTGCCAGGAAATCCCCAGGAATTAGAAGATTGATGACTGACTGAATGGTTTCCATTCGGAAACGTTTGTCTGATAAACCGGTTGAAAAACCTTAGGTCTATAATCATTCTCCAGTCCCCGTGACCTTGGGTGACTAAGAACCACAGGAGAATAGATGCCTGCCCTTTGTTCTTGAATGGGAACCTCCTTTAGGGCTCCATTTTAGAAGATATTCCAGAATATAAGTTTCCAGAAACTTCTGTTTGTGGGAAGGTAAAAGTTTGGTTCTCGCAAACTTGTCTGGAGGAACATTTTCCAAATCCACTCTGTAACCCTCCAATATAATGCAAAGGATCCTGGACGTGAGCCCAGGCGGGTAAAAAATGTTGAAGGCAACCAACTACCAGAAGAGAGGGAGAGGGGAGTTGAGACAGGATAGGGGAACTGGCACAAATCCAAGAGCCTCGGGGAGGCCCGTAGTCAGGGCACCGAGGACTTTCCGCCTTTGGAACTCCTGGTGCACTTAGCATCCCTCTTTTGGGACCCCCAATCTTTTTGGGTTCTAGCTTGGGAATCGGATCTGTTCTCATACCACTTGCCTCGACCACGAAAGGGCTGCTGCGGAAGAGATTTCCCTTTCCTGTCTAACAGCCTCTCCATTATGCGGTTGAGTTCAGTCCCAAATAATTTGCCAGGTATCAGACCTCCAAGGTTTGAGCTATAAGGGACCACGCCTTGCAGAGGAAGAGCCATAGATTTTGAAGCTGGCTTCAACTGTTGAGGGGGCAGCATCACACAAATAATTGATAGCAAGACTTTCTGTCTTGCAAGAAGCCAGGATGTCATCCCTAGAGACCCCTTGGTCTAGATTGGCCTGGATCTGAGAGAACCTACCTCTCAGAAATTTAGCTTCCTCAGAGGAAGCTATGGCCACAGAAGCCAAAGCCGAAAGGCTCTGTTGGCCTTGCGATCCATGGGATCTTGAAGGCTGGAGCCATTATCAGAACGAACCAAGGTTCGCTTGGATAGTTTAGAGATGGCCAAATCCACCTTAGGAATGGGCCCCCTGGAAGACTGCATAGGGAACATACTCTTGAACCGCTTGGTAAGAACGGGACCCTTCTCCGGCTTTTTCCACTCTGTCTTCATCAAAGACAGGAGGGAGTCATCTGCTTTAAAGGCCCTTGACCCCTTAGAGGCAGAAGTAGAAGCTTTACCACGTCACTATCATGGTCCTTGATGGACCTAAGCAGCCGCTGAGTCTTCTCTGGAAAAAATAGGTGTTGGAATTTTTCCTACTCTTCTGAGGATGACTGAGAATCCTCACGAGCGACTTCCCCAGACACCTCCATAGACCTAGGTGGCGAAGATGGTCTAGCCCTCTTGGTGGTCACTAGTTGCTTCAGCTCTTCAATGGAGGCTCCCATGGTACTCATATTTAAAGAAACAAAATCTTTATCCCAAACCACCATATCTTGGATAGATGGTTCTTGCTGGGCCTGGTACCAAGCACGGCAGTACGGACAGTGGGGGAACTGATTGTTGTCCTCTAGTAGTGCTTGGCAATCATGGCACTGAAGATGCTTTCTTTTAGAGGTAGCCTTTTTAGGAGGATCCTCCCTACATCCGTCAGCCGATGACATGCTCTAAAAATAAAAGAGCATTATACAAAGGAAGGGGAAGAAGGGAAAAAATATTATCCCAGAAGAAAAGAGGTTTTAACACAAGGAAAACAGAAAAAAGCAACCAATGTCGCAAATAACAATAACAATAGCAAGAATGCAAAAGAGGAAAGAAGTACTGGCCGGCTTACCTCCTTGGGGTACGAAGGGCGTATGCATACGCCCTCGCGTCCCGTCACTTAAGGACGGAGGGCGTATCCATACGCCCTCTGCATTTCCGATCACCACCGCTCACCGGGCGGTGATCGGACCTGGATGACTGCTGATATCTATCAGCAGGCATACCGTGGCAATGTCTAGGGGGGTCCTGAGACCCCCGCATGTCAGCGATCGCGGCAAATCACTGGTCAATTCAGACCAGTGGTTTGCCCGTGATCCAGGCTAATCGGGTCACTGGTGACCCGATCGCCCAGAAAATAAAAATGATCGGAGCTGTTAGAGACAGCTCCGACCATCCTAAAGGCAGTGTTGCCACCCCCTTCTATCCCCTGCCATTGGTCGGTCAGGCTGACCACCAATGGCAGGTTTAGAGTTCATTTCCCCCGCTCTGGCCACTGATCGAAGTCGGGGCAGAGCGGGGGGAACACATGGCCTTCTAAAAGCTGCAAAACTACAACTCACAGCATGCCCTCAAAGCCAAAGGCTGTCTGGGCAAGCTGGGAGTTGTAGTTTTGCAACATCTGGAGGGTCACAGTTTGGAGACCACTGTGTAGTGGTCTCTAAACTGTGGTCCTCCAGATGTTGCAAAACTACAACTTTCAGCATGCACTGACTGTCTGGGCATACTGGGAGTTGTTGTTTTGCAACATCTAAAGTGTCACAGTTTGGAGACCACTATACGGTGGTCTCTAAACTGTAGCCCTCCAGATGTTGCAAAACTACAATTCCCAGCATGGCCAGACAGTCAGGGATGCTGGGCATGTAGTTCTGCAATATCTGGCCCTTCATATGTTGCAGAACTACAACTCCCAGCATGCCTGGACAGTCTGGGCATGCTTGGAGTTGTAGTTTTGCAACATCTGGAGGGCTACAGTTGGAGACCACTACTTAGCGGTCTCCAAACTGTTCTTCCCCAGTTGTTGCATAACTACAACTCCTAGCATGCCCAGACTGTCCAGGCATGCTGGGAGTTGTAGTTCTGCAACGTCTGAAGGGCCAGATATTGCAGAACTACACGCCCAGTATCCCTGACTATCTGGCCATGCTGGGAATTGTAGTTTTGCAACAGCTGTAGGCACACTGGTTGGGAAACACTGAACTAGAGTCTGTTTCTTAACTCAGTGATTCCAACCCGTGTGCCTCCAGCTATTGCAAAACTACAACTCCCAGAATACACTGACAGACCGTACATGCTGGGAGTTGTAGTTTTGCAACAGCTGGAGGTACATTGGTTGGAATCACTGAGCTAGAGTCTGTTTTCTAACTCAGTGGTTCCCCACCAGTGTGCCTACAGCTGTTGTAAAACTGCATTCTGGGAGTTGACATTTAGCCACAGCTGAAGGTTTGGGGTGCCCCCCCCCATGTGAATGTACAGGGTACATTCACATGGGCGGGTTTACAGTGGGTTTCCTTCTACAAGTTTGAGCTGCGGCAAATTCCCAGCGCAGCTCAAACTCCCAGCGGAAAACTTACTGTGAACCCTGCCTGTGTGAATGTACCCTAAAAACACTACACTACACTACAAATAATAGAAAGTAAAATACTACATATACACCCCCTTACATGCGCCCCCCCCCAATAAAAATGGTGTTTCCTAAAGGGAGCCTCCAGCTGTTGCAAAACCACAACTCCCAGTATTGCCGGACAGCCATAGACTGTCCTGGCAGGCTGGGAGTCTTGCAACAGCTGGAGGCACCCTGTTTGTGAAACACTGCTGTAGGGTTTTACTGTAGGTAACCGGGTTGCAAATTCCTTATTTAGGCCTCAAATGTGCATGGCGCTCTCTCACTTCAGAGCCCTGTCGTATTTCAAGTCAACAGTTTAGGGCCACATATGGGGTATTTCCGTACTCGGGAGAAATTGCACTACAAATTTTGGGGCAATTTTTCTCCTTTTATCCCTAATGAAAAGGTAAAGTTGGGGGCTGCACCAGCATGTTAGTGTAAACATTTGTAATTTTTTTTTACACTAACATGCTGGTGTTGCCCCCTACTTTTAATTTTCACAAGAGGTAAAAGGAGAAAATTACCCCCAAAATTTGTAACACAATTTCTTCTGAGTATGCAAATACCCCATACGTGTATGTAAAATGCTCTGCGGACGAACTACATGGCTCAGAAGTGAGAGCGCGCCATGTAGATTTGAGGCCTAAATTGGTGATTTGCACAGGGGTGGCTGATCGTTACAGCGGTTCTGACATGAACGCAAAAAAAAAAGACCCACATGTGACCCCATTTTGAAAACTACACCCCTCACATAACGTAACAAGGGGTATAGTGAGCCTTAACACCCTTCAGGTCTTTGACAAATTTTTGTTAAAGTTGGACATTACCCCAAATTTTTCATTTTCACAAGGGGTAATAGGAAAAAAGCCCCCCAAAGTTTGTAACCCCAATTCTTCTGAGTATATAAATACCCAATATGTGTAAGTAAAGTGCTCTGCGGGCGAACTACAATGCTCAGAAGAGAAGGAGCGCCATTGGGCTTTTTGAGAGAGAATTAGGCTGGAATTGAAGACTATGTGTGTTTACAAAGCCCCCATGGTGCCAGAACAGTGGACCCCCTCCACATGTGACCCCATTTTGGAAACTACACCCCTCACGGAATGTAACAAGGGGTACAGTGAGCATTTACGCCCCACAGGTGTCTTCTGACAGATTTTTTGACCAGTAAAAAAAAATTAATTTTTCATTTGCACAGCCCACTGTTCCAAAAATCTGTCAAATGCCAGTGGGGTATAAATGCTCACTTGTTAAGTTCTTTGAGGGGTGTAGTTTCCAAAATAGTATGCCATGTGTGTTTTTTTTTTTTTTTACTGCATCATAGGGGCTTCCTAAGTGTGATATGCCCCCAAAAACCATTTCAGCAAAATTCGCTCTTCAAAAGCCCAATGTTGCTCTTTCCCTTCTGAGCCCTCTAGTGCACCCACAGAGCACTTTACATCCATATATGAGGTATTTCCTTACTCGAGAGAAATGGGGTTACAAATTTTGTGGGGAACTTTCTCCTATTACTCCTTTTGAAAATGAAAAGTTTTGGGTAACACCAGCATTTCAGTGTTAAAAATCTAATTTTTCATTTTCACATCCCACTTTAACGAAAGTTTGGGTGTTAAGGCTCATTGTATCCCTTGTTACGTGCCTTGAGGGGTGTAGTTTCCAAAACAGAATGCCATGTGGGTATTTTGTGCTGTTCTGGCACCATAGGGGCTTCCTAAATGCGACATGCCCCCCAAAAACCATTTCAGCTAAATTTGCTTTCCTAAAGCCAAATGTGACTCCTTCTCTTCCGAGCATTGTAGTTCGCCCGCAGAGCATTTTACGCCTAAACATGGATTATTTCCATACTCAGAAAAGATGGGGTTACAATTTTGGGGGGAATTTTCTCCCATTACCCTTTGCAAAAATGGTAAATTTGGGAAAAACTGAACTTTAGTGAAATTTTTTTTTCATTTACACATCCGACTTTTAACGAAAAGTCGTCAAACACCTGTGGGGTGTTAAGGCTCACTGGACCCCTTGTAATGTGCCTTGAGGGGTGTAGTTTCCAAAATAGTATGCCATGTTTTTTTTTTTTTGCTGTACTGGCACCATAGGGGCTTCCTAAATGTGACATGCCCCTCAAAAAACATTTCAGAAAAATTCACTCTCCAAAATCCCATTGTTGCTCCTTCCCTTCTGTGCCCTCTACTGCGCCCTCCGAACACTTGACATACACATGAGGTATTTCCTTAATCGAGATAAATTGGGTTACAAATGGGGGCTTTTGGGGGCTTTTTCTCCTATTACCCCTTGTAAAAAAATTCAAAAACTGGGTCTACAAGAACATGCGAGTGTAAAAAATGAAGATTTTGAATTTTCTCCTTCACTTTGCTGCTATTCCTGTGAAACACCTAAAGGGTTAACAATCTTTCTGAATGTCATTTTGGATATTTTAAGGGGTGCAGTTTTTATAATGGGGTAATTTATGGGGTATTTCTAATATGAAGGCCCTTCAAATCCACTTCAAAACTGAACTGGTCCCTGAAAAATTCCGATTTAGAAAATTTTGTGAAAATTCCAAAAGTATTCCAAAAGTAAAAACATGTCAACTTTATGATGCAAACATAAAGTAGACATATTGTATTTGTGAATCAATATATCATTTATTTGGAATGTCTGTTTTCCTTACAAGCAGAGAGCTTCAAATGATGCAAGTATCGACAAAAATTTACCACTAACATAAAGTAGAATATGTCATGAAAAAACTATCTGGGAATCAGAATGAAAAGTAAAAGCATCCCAGAGTTATTAATGCTTAAAGTGACAGTGGTCAGAATAGCAAAAAATGCTCCCGTCCCTAGGGTTATAATGGACTCCGTCCCCAAGGAGTTAAATGGTCTCCTGGGCGCCAACCACAGAACTCCACCCATAAATAGGAGGAGTTTAGGGAAAAATGAAATTTATATAGCAAGGATATAACAAAATTAGACTAAAAGTAGAGGTTGCTAGTCTAGCAACCCGGAAAGTAAGTAAAGTCTAAAAATTACGCCTAGGAGCTTAAAGGAAACATCCTGGCAGAAAAATTAAAGTGATGTCAAACGCTGAGCGCTGACACGACCTGCTCTCACCACAGAGCGCACTTACGGAGAAAAAAAAACAGACGGTATGCCAATAAAGAAACCTCCAAAAACAAAAGGAGGAAAAGAAAGGGTCCAGAAACTGGACCTGCACCAGTCAAAACCTGTCCAGAGGACAGAAAAAAAAACACAATGGGGGAGATTTATCAAGACCCCCCATTGTGAACTTTGTCAGCGGCAATCTAGAGGGTTAATAGCCGGGAACCCTGGAAGCAGTGGTATTGTGTTTTTTTTTTTTTTTTCTTTAGATGATTAAGATTATTTCCTGGAATGTGAAGGGAATGTCGGACAGGGTGAAGAGATGCGCTATATTTGATCAAATTGCTCGTTTTCTCCCTGCGGTAGTGGCATTATTAGAAACCCACCTGACGCATGAGTCTTTAAAGAAGGCCTCCAGACGATGGGCGGGTAAGGAGTTTCATGCAGTGTTTTCAAATTACTCAGCGGGGGTCTCGGTTTACATTCACAGATCTATTGCCTGTGAGATATACGCTAAAAAGATTGATAATGGGGAGGTACGTGTTTTTACATGGTTTATTTGACCATGTAGAAATGATTTTGGCTTTTATATATATTCCACCACCCTTTTCATTGGAAATATTAATTGAATTGTTGCAGTTCCCCTTATAGTGGCTGGATATTTAATGCAGTAGTGAATACACAAATGGATAGGGTGGGGAGCACAGTATATTCCTCTAACAGGACAATAGGACAATGCTCAGTACATTTTTGCAGGAGGTAAGGTGGCTAGACCTTTGGAGAAAATTATATGGGGAGTATACTAAATTTACTTGTTATAGTGCTTCTTTTCAAGCTGCTTCCCGCATTGATTTATTCCTGGGAAATTGTGAAGTTAGTAATAGAGTGAAAAAAATTGTCATCCGTGCTCTATCTCAGACCACACCCCTTTAACTCTGATTTTAGATTAAGGACAAAGAGGGGAGCTTGGAAGGCCCCTAAGAATAAATACACACTGGTTGACGGTCCTGAGGAAAGATGAATACTTGGAAGAGGAGATTAACACCTTAAGGACGCAGCCCTTTTTCACCTTAAGGACTGAGCCCTTTTTCGCAATTCTGACCACCGTCGCTTTTACCGAATATTCTGATTCTGAGATTGTTTTTTTGTGACATATTCTACTTTATTTTGGTGGTAAATTTTTGGCGTTACTCGCATCCTTTTTTGGTGAAAAATCCCAAAATTTCATGAAAATGTAGAATTTTTCTAACTTTGAAGCTCTCTACTTGTAAGGAGAATGGATATTCCCAATAAATTTTATTTTTATTCACAAATACAATATGTCCACTTTATGTTGGAATCATAAAATGGACATATTTTAGCTTTTTGAAAAAATTAGAGGGCTTCAATGTAGAGCAGCAATTTTCAAAAATGTCATGAAAATTGCTAAATCTGAAGGGACAGATGTTACAGAACTACAACTCCCAGCATGCCTTGGCAGTCCAGGCATTCTGAGAGTTGTAGTTTGGCAACATCTGGAGGGCTACCATTTGGGCACCACTGTAACAGTGGTCTCCAAACTGTGACCCTCCAGATGTTGCAAAACTACAACTCCCAGCATGCCCAGACAGCCAAAGTTTCCCATCCTGAGCCAGGATCCAGCAGTCTCCAGCGAAGATCGGGGGGTCCCCAGGCACCTTCTCTTCCAGGTACCGGCCTCCATCTTCTGTCTATGTTCCCCTCGACATCCAGGGGTGGGCAGAACGGGTGATTGCCAACCCACTGTCCAGCTCTGCCATTGGTCAGAATCAGTTCTGACCAATGGCAGGGGATAGGAGGAGATCGCAGCACTGTGACCTCACTCCTAGCCCTCAGGATGATCGGGGCTGTCCCTGACAGCTCCAATCATCGCTATTTTCCGGGTGATCGGGTCACCAGAGACCCGATCGGCCCGGAATAGCAGAAAATCGCATGTCTGAATTGACATGCGATTTTCTGCGATCACCGACATGGGGGTCCTGCGCGATGTGCCGGGATGCCTGCTGAATGATTTCAGCAGGCATTCCGGTCTGGTCCCCAACCGGCTAGCGGCGGGGACCGGAATTCCCACGGGCGTATGCATACGCCCCACGTCCTTAAGGGCTCCGGATGCAGGGTGTATGCATACGCCCGCTGTCCTGAACAGGTTAAGGCCTTTTGGCTGATGAATAGAAATTCGGTAGACATTAGGGTAGTATGGGATGCGTTTAAAGCTTTAAGGGGGTTATTGTTTGGAAAGATTAATAAAACATGTCTGCAACAGTGTTGCATAATTAGAGGGTGTAAGGGATATGGAGTGTTGGAAAACAAATTGACACCTCTTTTTCATATGGGAAGATGAAACTGAAGGGTTGGTATTTAATGAAAAAAATTATAGGGGTAAAGGGTAGCACGGAGTTCACTCCTTTATGGTATAATAAAAATTTGGTAGTATTGTTGAAAATGGAGGATGCCACATTTTGGATTAAATATGGGGTTGAATATGTATCTCAAATTATGGTGGGTTATAGGATGATAACATTTGATGAGTTAATTGATAGTTATACACTAATTAGAAACCAATATTTTAGGTTTCTCCTATTGAAGCACGCAATTAATAGTTTTTAATGAAGCTCTGTTAATTCAGAACCACATAATTTTTGATTTAATTAAGAAAAAGTATCACAGGAAGAAATTCATGGTTACAATATATGGCTTATTGGTTAAGGAAGGTGTGAAGAAATGTAATATGAAATATAGAACACAGTGGGCAAAGTGGGTGGGTGAAGTGTCCGAATCCCAATGGCAGAGCATTTTGAAGAACATCCCCAATATTTCAATTAATAATAATCGTTTGAACAGCAGCGGAGAGCATGATGGGAGGAAGTGAGAGCTAGCTCCTCCTCCTGATCCTGAATCCTCATGGCAGAGATCTCGCTTAAGCCCTTTGCTAGGGCCCCAGCCTTGTTGCTGAGGCCGAGATTGAATGGAGGAATGCTGACCTGTGCTGAGGATCGCTTGCAGTGTGGCACCTGCTGTTGCTGCTGAGCCGTGACGTTCGCCGCCTGGGGAGGCTGGGTCGGTCTGGGGTCATGTTCTGGCCGGGGGCTCCTGCAGGGGTCTCGCGAGAGGTCCGGGGAGCATGCTGCCACACATGACCCCGCTTACGCTGGACGCTGACGGGAGAAGAATCAGGAGACTGTGCCGGCGCCCCGGAGGTAGAGTGACGCAAAGAGAGCCCGGGACAGGGGAGCGAGGGTGCGGCAATGGGTGGCTAACGCTTTGGGGAGCGTGACCCTGGAGGAAGGGGTGCTAATCCAGTGCATTAAGGAAGGAAGGAAAAGAAAGAAAAGAACCTGCGGCTGCAGGTGCCAACTGAGCCGGGAGAGAGTGTGACGGTACAGTGTGGAGGAACGGATCGGACTACAGGCTGTCAGAAGGGTGAGACCACTCCATTCTCTGTGTTGTACCACATGGGATAGAACTGTGATGCTCCAACCACGTTTCCCCCCCCCCCCCCACTGCTAATACTAACAACTAACTGCATAATGGTGGTAAAGTGTGCTAAATAGAAATATATGCTTGTGTTAAGTGCTCATCTGTGCGCTAAAGAATTTATCACTAGGATCCGTATTATGATTCTATAAAAGAAGACATCTGCACTCTCTCATGCCACTTGGTTTAAATGAACTAATTGAGAGTTCATTTTAATTATTCACAACTTTATGGTTTATACGTGTTCTATATGAGCTCTGCGTTTATCTGTTAACTTCATGCAAAAAATTGTCTTATATATATAATTTTTTAATATTTTCACTCAGATGTCTTCTTTTATAGAATCATAATACGGATCCTATCAGGTTATATAACTACTATTTATTATTTACTATCTATTATCAATAAAATAATTTTTAAATAATAATTACATTTTTAAATAATAACCCATATTTAATATATATTTTCTATTGATATGTACACATGTATTATTATTATCATTATTAGTAGTAGTATTTATTCGTCTTTAGACCTTGGGTATCTGTAACTTTATTTATTTATTCAGATATGCAGTGTATGTTCTATTTTTATTAATCAGCTATTTGCACTTTATTATAAATGCATATCTGTTCACCTCTCTATGCAATTTTTATTCATGTCATTCTGACTGATTATTTATTGAACTCATCATCATTATTCTTAATATTTTTTGACCCAGCTATTTTTAATTAATTCTATCATGTCATTATAACATATTTTGTACTCTCACTCCAATAACTATTTACATTTTCTTGTATATTATATTTATATATTGTTTACTATTCCGTATATTTTTTATAAGTATGTCATTCACCCATTCAGTCTCTTTATCCATTCAGCCCCTTTATGGATTACTTTGTGCCCATTTACTTTAAAGTTTATATATTACAATCACTATTTTCTACATTACTCTATGTATGTATCTATATTGATATCTAAATTGTCCCATGTTTTTAAACTCGTTGTATCTCTTTATTCTTTCCCACAGGACCGCCTTTCGATGTTTGCTGCGGTCACTTGGCTTCTCTCCGTTCTCCTCTGCGCTATTACATTCAGAACACACGCGCTGTTTACCTTATGAGAGCTGTTCCACTCCCCTCTTCTCCGATTGGTTCAGCTTTACCACGTGGCTGCCGCTTACCACCACGGCGCGTCCCTGGCAACCAGCTCCTCCGCTTCTGCCTCTCCAGATCGGAGCTACACGTGGCCTGACAGCTTTTAACATACTATGTTGATGTTTACATTATGACAAGCCTCACTCTGGTGCAGTACTGCCGGTGCATGGGAGCGGGGCTTGCTTTGACCTCTAGTCCTTGTTTCTTAGCTCTTGTTTTTAAGTGATTATGCATTGATATTTCTATTTATTAAATGCATGTGTCAGGATCCGGATACTGTGAGGATACTGGTGGTGGATCCTCTGTGTCAGCGGGGTGATGACGTGGGCCGTACCAGGGGAATGGAGTCTAAGGGGTTACTGGTATTCACCAGAGCCCGCCGCAAAGCAGGATGGACTTGCTGCGACAGGTAACCCCCAGGTGGTTCCACCCGATAGCGACTCAAGCCTGACTGACTGCTGAGATAGGCGCAGTACAAGGGATTAGGCAAGAGCAAGGTCGGACATAGCAGAAGGTCAGGGCAGGCAGCAAGTATCGTAGTCAGGGGCAATGGCAGGAGGTCTGGAACACTGGCTTGGGACATACAAGGAATGCTTTCACTGGCACAATGGCAACAAGATCCGGCAATACAGGGAAGGGCAAGTGAGGTGATATAGACCAGTGCACAGGTGAATTCACTAATTTGGGCCCGGCGCACTGGCCCTTTAAATCACAGAGAGCCGGCACGCGCGTGCCGGGACTGAACAGACGGAGGACGGGTCTGATAAGGAGGCTGGGATGCGAACCGCGAGCGGGCGCGTCCCGCATCGCGGATCACATCCCTGCTAGGGACACTATCGCAGCGCTCACGGTCAGCGGGTTCCGGGGAGGAGCGGGGACCCGGAGCGCTCGGCGTAACAGTACCCCCCCTTGGGTCTCCCCCTCTTTTTGGAGCCCGAAAATTTGTGAATGAGGTCCTTGTCGAGGATGTTATCCTCGGGTTCCCACGACCTCTCCTCAGGGCCGCAATTCTCCCAATCTACGAGAATTTTTTTTTTTTACCTCTGACCGTCTTAGACGCAAGAATTTCTTTAACAGAGAAGACATCGGAGAACCGGAGACAGGAGCTGGAGCGACAGCCTTGGGAGAGAAGCGCTTAAGGATAAGCGGTTTAAGGAGAGAAACATGAAAAGCGTTAGGAATACGGAGAGAAGGGGGAAGAAGGAGTTTGTAGGAGACAGGATTGATTTGGCACTTGATTTTAAAAGGTCCAAGATAACGTGGTCCCAGTTTATAACTGGGGACACGGAAGCGGATATACTTGGCGGAGAGCCACACTTTGTCTCCAGGAGCAAAGACAGGAGGAGTTCTTCTCTTTTTGTCGGCATGCTTCTTCATCCGGGATGAGGTCTGTAGGAGGGATTTTTGAGTCTCCTTCCAAATGGTGGAGAAGTCCCGGGTAACTTCGTCAACAGCAGGCAAACCAGAAGGGGTGGGAGTGGGGAGGGGGGGGAAGAGGGTGACGGCCGTACACCACAAAGAACGAGGATTTGGCGGAGGATTCAGAGTCTTTGAAATTGTACGAGAATTCAGCCCAGGGTAGAAGATCGGCCCAATCATCCTGGCGGGAGGAAACAAAATGTCGCAAATAGTCACCAAGGATCTGATTAACCCCTTAAGGACTCAGCCCATTTTGGCCTTAAGGACTCAGACAATTTAATTTTTACGTTTTCATTTTTTCCTCCTCGCATAACTCTTTTATATTTTCATCCACAGACTAGTATGAGGGCTTGTTTTTTGCGCGACCAGTTTCCTTTGTAATGACATAACTCATTATATCATAAAATGTATGGCGCAACCAAAAAACACTTTTTGTGGGGAAATTAAAACGAAAAACGCAATTTTGCTAATTTTGGAAGGTTTCGTTTTCACGCCGTACAATTTATGGTAAAAATGACGTGTGTTCTTCATTCTGATGGTCAATACGATTAAAATGATACCATTATTACATACTTTTATATTATTGTTGCGCTTAAAAAAAATCACAAACTTTTTAACCAAATTTGTACGTTTATAATCTCTTTATTTTGATTACCTATAACTTTTTTATTTTTCCGTATAAGCGGCGGTATGGGGGCTCATTTTTTGTGCCATGAT
This sequence comes from Hyla sarda, assembly GCF_029499605.1. Classification (NCBI taxonomy): domain Eukaryota; kingdom Metazoa; phylum Chordata; class Amphibia; order Anura; family Hylidae; genus Hyla; species Hyla sarda. The sequence goes on along the minus strand of NC_079193.1, from coordinate 135,068,577 downwards.
CTGTACTTTTTTTTTATACCACATTTGCATATAAAAAACTTTTAATACATTTTTTATAATTTTTTTTAATAAAATGTATTAAAAAAGTAGGAATTTTGGACTTTTCTTTTTTCCGTTCACGCCGTTAACCGTACGGGATCATTAACATTTTATTTTAATAATTCGGACATTTACGCACGCGGCGATACCAAATATGCCTATATTTTGGGGGTAAAATAGGAAAAAACTGACGTTTTACTTTTTTATTGGGGGAGGGGATTTTTCACTTTTTTTTTACATTTTTTTTTTACATTTTTTTTTACACTTGAATAGTCCCCATAGGAGACTATTCATAGCAATACCATGATTGCTAATACTGATCTGTTCTATGTATAGGACATAGAACAGATCAGTGTTTTCGGTGATCTTCTGCTCTGGTCTGCTCGATCACAGACCAGAACAGGAGACGCCGGGAGCCGCACGGAGGAAGGAGAGGGGACCTCTGTGCGGCGTTATGAATGATCGGATCCCCGCAGCAGCGCTGCGGGCGATCCGATCATTCATTCAAATCGCGCACTGCCGCAGATGCCAGGATCTGTATTGATCCCGGCACCTGAGGGGTTAATGGTGGACGCCCGCGAGATCGCGGGCGTCGGCCATTGCCGGCGGGTCCCTGGCTGCGATCAGCAGCCGGGATCAGCCGCGCATGACACGGGCATCGCTCCGATGCCCGCGGTTATGCTTAGGACGTAAATGTACGTCCTGGTGCGTTAAGTACCACCGCACCAGGACGTACATTTACGTCCTGCGTCCTTAAGGGGTTAACTCTGTCTACTTGCCCATTGGATTGGGGATGATAGGAAGACGAGAAATTAAATTTGATTTTTAGTTGATTACAGAGAGCTCTCCAAAATTTCGATACAAATTGAACGCCTCTATCCGAGACGATATGCGTGGGAAGCCCGTGAAGGCGAAAAATGTGCACAAAAAATTCTTTCGCCAACTGTGGCACAGAAGGAAGGCCTGGAAGAGGAATAAAATGTGCCATCTTGGATAAACGATCAACGACCACCCAAATGACTGTGTTGCCATGGGATAAAGGCAGGTCCGTTATAAAATCCATGGTAATCTGAGACCATGGTAGCTCAGGGACAGGCAGAGGATGAAGGAGGCCGGCAGGCTTCTGGCGAGGAGTCTTGTCCCGGGCACAGACTGTACAGGCCCGAACGAAATCAGCGACATCTGCTTCCAGGGTAGGCCACCAATATAAACGAGAGATGAGTTGGATGGACTTCTTGACGCCAGCATGGCCAGCGAGGTGGGAGGAATGTCCCCACCTGAGGATCTTGAGGCTCTGGCGTGGGGGTACGAAAGTCTTCCCAGGAGGTGTTTGTCTGATAGAAGCTGGAGAAGAGGAGATCAGACACTCAGGAGGAACAGTGTGTTGCAGGGGGGCTTCCGTTTCGGAAGCATCAGAGGAACGAGAAAGGGCGTCTCTGCTTGTTTTTTGCAAAAAACATCGGCATAGTCCTGATAGGCCTTGGGGAGACCTGGTATGGGAGGAGTCACTGAGGTTTGACTGACGGGACTGGGAGCAGACGTGAGGCATTTTTTGTGGCAAGAAGCACCCGAGCTCTTGATCTCCCCGGTTGTCCAGTCAAAGGTAGGAGAATGGCGTTGGAGCCAAGGCAAGCCGAGGAAAATTTCAGAAGTGCAGTTAGAGAGGACCAGAAATTCAATCTTTTCGTGATGAGATTCAATGCACATTAACAGGGGTTCAGTGCGGTAACTCACAGTACAGTCCAATTTTTCTCCATTGACTGAAGCGATATAGAGAGGTCTGGCGAGACTGGTCACTGGGATGTTGAATCTGTTAACGAAAGAGGCCAAAATAAAATTTCCTGAAGAGCCTGAATCCAAGAAGGCCACAGCTGAGAAGGAGGAGTTAGCAGAAGAAGAAATCCTCACAGGCACAGTAAGACGTGGAGAAGCAGAGTTCACACTTAGATCTGTCTCACCTTTGTGCGGAATCGGAGTGCGTCTTTCCTGACGCAGAGTACGGATAGGACAATCCTTCAGGAAGTGTTCGGTACTGGCACAGTACAAGCATAGGTTCTCATTGCGGCGGCGTGTCCTCTCTTGTAGGGTCAGGCGAGACAGGTCTACTTGCATAGCCTCCACGGCAGAAGGCACAGGAACAGATTGCAGTGGACCAGAGAAGAGAGGAGCCGGGGAGAGAAATCGCCTGGTGCGAACAAAGTCCATATCCTGACGGAGCTCCTGGCGTCTTTCGGAAAAACGCATGTCAATGCGTGTGGCCAAATTGATAAGTTCATGCAGGTTGGCAGGAATTTCTCGTATGGCCGGCACATCCTTGATGTTACTGGATAGGCCTTTTTTAAAGGTCGCGCAGAGGGCCTCGTTGTTCCAAGATAATTCAGAGGCGAGGGTACGAAATTGGATGGCGTATTCGCCTACAGAAGAATTTCCTTGGACCAGATTCAGCAAGGCTGTTTCGGCAGAAGACACTACGAAGACACTACGAACCTCAGGATCATTGCGGTCCCAGAGCGGTGTGGCCCACGACAAGGCCTTCCCAGACAGGAGACTAACCACGAAAGCCACCTTTGACCATTCAGTGGGAAATTGGTCCGCCATCATCTCCAAATGCAGGGAACATTGCGAGAGAAAACCACGGCATAGTTTAGAGTCCCCATCAAATTTGTCCGGCAGGGACAAGCGGAGGCTGGAAGCAGCCACTCGCTGCGGAGGAGGTGCAGGAGCTGGCGGAGGAGATGGTTGCTGTAGCTGTGGTAGAAGCTGTTGTAGCATAACAGTCAGTTGAGACAGCTGATGACCTTGTTGCGCTATCTGTTGCGACTGCTGGGCAACCACCGTGGTAAGGTCAGCGACAACTGGCAGCGGGACCTCAGCGGGATCCATGGCCAGATCTACTGTCAGGATCCGGATACTGTGAGGATACTGGTGGTGGATCCTCTGTGTCAGTGGGGTGATGACGTGGGTCGTACCAGGGGAACGGAGTCTAAGGGGTTACTGGTATTCACCAGAGCCCGCCGCAAAGCAGGATGGACTTGCTGCGGCAGGTAACCCCCAGGTCGTTCCACCCGAAAGCGACTCAACCCCGACTGACTGCTGAGATAGGCGCGGTACAAGGGATTAGGCAAGAGCAAGGTCGGACGTAGCAGAAGGTCAGGGCAGGCAGCAAGGATCGTAGTCAGGGGCAACGGCAGGAGGTCTGGAACACTGGCTTGGGACATGGAACGCTTTCACTGGCACAATGGTAACAACAAGATCTGGCAATACAGGGAAGGGGAAGTGAGGTGATATAGACCAGTGCACAGGTGAATACACTAATTTGGGCCAGGCGCCAATCAGCGCACTGGCCCTTTAAATCGCAGAGAGCCGGCGCGTGCGCCCCCTAGGGAGCGGGGCCGCGCATGCCGGGACTGAACAGATGGAGGACGGGTCTGGTAAGGAGGCTGGGGTGCGAACCGCGAGCGGGCGTGTCGCGCATCACGGCTCGCATCCCTGCTAGGGACACTATCGCAGCGCTCCCGGTCAGCGGGTCTGACCGGGGCGCTGCGAGCAGATAAACGCCGCGAGCGCTCCGGGGAGGAGCGGGGACCCGGAGCGCTCGGCGTAACAGCATGTATCTTCTTGTTTGTAAAATCTGCTACCTATAATTTATTCATTGTTCTATTTTTATCATTATTGTATTTTCTGTGGCGGAGGAGATGGTTGCTGTAGCTGTGGCAGAAGTTGCTGTAGCATGGCAGTCAACTGCGACAGCTGCTGTCCTTGTTGGGCAATCTGTTGTCCTTGTTGCGCTATCTGTTGAGATTGCTGGGCGACCACCGTGGTAAGGTCAGCGACAACTGGCAGCGGGACCTCAGCGGGATCCATGGCCGGATCAACTGTTAGGATTCGGCAGGCTGGAGGTGGATCCTCTGTGTCAGCGAGGGATTGGTGTGGACCGGTTCTAAGTTGCTACTGGTATTCATAAAGCCCGCCCCAAAAGCGGGATGGTCTTGCTGCGGCGGTAGCAACCAGGTCGTATCCACCGGTAACGGCTCAACCTCGCTGACTGCTGAGAGTGGCGTGGGACAGGAGGACTAGACAGAGGCGAGGTCAGACGTAGCAGAAGGTCAAGGCAGGCGGCAAGGTTCGTAGTCAAGGGTAACGGCAGAAGGTCTGGTAACACTGGTAAGGCAATCACAGGAACACTTCCACTAGGCACAAGGCAACAAGATCCGGCAATGCAGGAAAGGGGAAGTGAGGTAATATAGGCCTGGAGCAGGTGAGCTAATACACTGATTGGGCCAGGCACCAATTAGCGGTGCACTGGCCCCTTAAATCTTAGAGAGCTGGCGCGCGCGCTAGAGAGTGGAGCCGCGCGTGCCAGGATGTGACAGCCGGGGACCGGGACAGGTAAGTATCAGTGCAGCGCTCCCGGTCAGCGGGTCTGACCGGGGTGCTGCAGAGAGGAGAACACCGCGAGCACTCCGGGGAGGTGTAGGGAACCGGAGCGCTCGGCGTAACAGGGGTTGTCTCCTGAAGCTAAATAGATCTAAACTGATGCTTTATGTAAAATAAAATGTATTTCAAATGTAAAAAAAAAAAAAAAAAAAAGAATAAATGCACGAAATTTAATCCCGCAAACAGTGATCCTCTGGCAACATAAATAGGTGTGATAGCCTGGCGGGTGTAGGGTATGGGGAGTGTAGCTGTGCAGTAATTAAAGGGTGCTTGTTAACCCTTGCTATTCCTGACGCCGGGGTGAGGGTTCCTCAATAATGCTTTTCCTACCACCACCCTTCCCAAGAGCGATAGGGAGGTAGATAAGAAGAATAGATTGTCCACAACCAGAGAGTTTCTGAAACAGCATTAACTTTTACTGAAGGTTTTCTGCAAGCTTCAATAATACAACAGTCTCTGAGCATAACAAGAGCTATCCTTAGAGATTGACAAAGGTTGGGACTTTAGCATTAAGAGTCTTTTAGTACTATGTGTTGCTCCACTGGATTTAGGGGTTAGTTGCGGTCCAGTAGTCATGCTAGCATTAGCGGGGATTTAGATTTGAACTCACGGTTTTGGTTCCGCTGAGGCCGACAGGTTTTTGAGGCCTAGCGTATCCCCTAAGACAGAGGGACGAAGTGAAGGTCGGGTACAACACTAGAAAGCTACTTAACATTTTCTTTGATGTACATACATTGGTGTGGGTAAACTCACGAACAGGATGGAGTCTCGCTATACATTTTTGAGTCTCTCTATACATTTTTACCATGTTAGCTACCTGTTTAGTACACTGAGGGTATATTGGCTTGCCTTAGGCTTTCTACCAATAAGACTGGCTACTAGGGTCTCTTGGCTATATGCTCTTATCCCTAGAACACAACAGATAAACCTTACCTAGGTTACCTTTAATTACGTGTATTACTTTTAGCTGGCAAGAGTATCTACTGGCCAGGCATAACATATCGCACACGTATAAGAGAAGAGAGAATTGTGTACGTAACAGTGGCAGGAATTGGAAAATGACTTTAGCTACATTTCCCAAAGCATTTACTTTAGTGTGAGACATTTTTGTTTGTTTATTTTTAGGTGTACTAAGTTTGTGATGTAAGTACACTTAAGGGATTGTTTTTGAGGTACTATGTGAGAAGTACTATGTGCAAAGTCAGTCTTGATACCTTAGGGGTAGTTTCCCTTGAGTAGACCTTTGAGAAGATGTTAGTGATGGGTGACAAAACTGTTATTCCTCAGAGGAGCCGAGGAAGCCACCTACTAGCAACTACTACAACACCTATTATTTTCATTTCCTATGTACACATGTACAAGGCTATTTTCCTGGGTACAATAACCACTTGCATTTAGTTACTCTAGCATAAGCATTTATTAAACACTCCAACAGGGTTCAGGTGCATTCACCTGATAAGTGCAACTTTCACGAAGAATGTCACGTTATTTTTGAGGTATATACACGTAAACAAGCGTGCAAGGATCAGCAGTCCACCTGCACTAACAGTCTAAACTTCACGGCTACCAGCTCTAGCCGGGCACACACTTACAGATCTCCAACGCTAGGAGTCTCTTTGTCTAAGCACCAGTCACAAAAGCTTGACGGTTACGTTACAACTTGAACAGTCTTAGCAAAGTCCTGCTAGGCACACTTCTTGAACTGTTGCAGAAAAGTCTGTAAAGACAACAACAAAACAAAAACTTTAAAGCAGTTTGAGTGTCACAGTTCAGACACAAATCTCCTTGTCGGGAGTAGGCCCAGGTACTTTGGTTGGTACCCGCGGTCGAAGCCAAACCTCCTGGCTAGGAGTAGGCCAGGGTATTTGGTTGACGCCAGAAGGAAGTGGCGGCTGCTGTAGAGACTCCTCCTCCTTGAGTACGTTGGTGGAGGCATCAGGAGCAGGCCATTTCTGCCTCAGCTGGAAGGGGTCCGCTTCCCAATCATCAGAGGGAAAGTACTTGAAGGGCAACTGGGTTGGAGCAGCTGGCCTGGTGACTGTGGCCGCCCACTCTCCTTGCAGGCCCCGGACGGGGGTGTACTACACACTCTCACCCACCTCCAGAGAATGGAACTTTTTGTGAAGATATGACCTCTGTACAGCACGCCGGTTTACGATGGGGACAGTCTCATTGGTGAAGGAGTTCCAAGTGTCCCTGCAGTGTCCCCCCGAAAGGGGTATCTTGCCAGTCATCGTCATCATCGGGCAGTGGGGGAAGATTGCAGGCCCCCTCTTCATCCAATGACAACCGCTGCAAACGGTCAGCAAGATCGTGGAACAGTTGGGCTGTGACCGCCGCAACTTTCCTTTGTTCCGGTGCCATCTTCGTGCACAAGCCACATGGAACGCTGCTCTCCGCCATGTCTGTACCTTCCTACTCTCCTTTGTCCAGACTGAAGAGGTCGCTGTGCAGTGTTCCCTTTATATTGGGCTTCACCAAAATGGCTGCCGGCTGGAAGAACATCATCGGTGCAGCCCAAACTTCCTGTCCCCCGGAAACAAAAACTGTGATTTTAAGTTCCCTTTCAGCTGTGACACACTCACTTGATAGCCACGTACAGGGGCGGAATGTGGCGCAGCGCGGGCTTTCTTTACACGCTTTTCCGGCAGCAGGTTAACTCTTGCACTGCTGACCGGACCAGAGGATCGTAGCATACATTCATTCCTTACTTTACACATTCCTGCAGCAATAAAATTTTCTCCTCCCCCCTTACTTTTCGCGTGTGCTCTCTGCACGCAGCACCATACACAATCTTCCGTACAATTATATGGTGCTCCGTAACACATTGGGACAGTCTTTTATATAGGGGGAGTACACTTAACTTGGTGACAACAGCTGGAGGCACACACCCGTATCGTGTTCGTAAGATGCCAAAAAGCTATGTGATAGTCTGGGGGGTGTAGGGTATGGGGAGTGTAGCTGTGCAGTAATTAAAGGTTGCATAGCAGGCCTGACGAAGCATCGGAGGGTGTGATACGGTCCGTGGCCAGCGTCTGAGAATTCCCCCACGCGTTGAGGCTCTCTCCTTCTATGCTCCTCATGGATTGATGGTGACCCAAGCTGGGATCCCCTGGTGATGGCGATCGACTCCGGGTGAGTGCATTCTGATCTCTTCGAATGTACCCGCATTTTTTTCTTTTCATTTTCCCATCCAAATTAATGAAAATTCGTCAAACACCTGTGGGGTGTTCAGGCTCACTATACCCATAGTTTCCAAAATGGGGGTCACATGTGGGTAGTAATTTTTTTGCGTTTATGTCAGAACCACTGTAAAATCAGCCACCCCTGTGCAAATCACCAATTTAGGCCTCAAATGTACATGGTGCGCTCTCAATCCTGAGCCTTGTTGTGTGTCCGCAGAGCATTTTCCGCCCACTTATGGGGTATTTCCGTACTTAGGAGAAATTTTTTTTCCTTTTACTGCATGTGAAAATAAAAAGTATGGGGCCACACCAGCATGTTAGTGTAAACATTTTTATTTTTTTTACACTAACAGGCTGGTGTAACCCCCAACTTTTCCTTTTCATAAGGGGTAAAAGGAGAAAAAGCCCCCCAAAATTTATAGTGCAATTTCTCCCGAGTACGGAAATACCCCATATGTGGCGCTAAACTATTTCCTTGAAATACGACAGGGCTCCAAAATGAGAGAGCGCCATGCGCATTTGAGGACTAAATTAGGGATTGCATAGGGGGGGACATAGGGGTATTCTACGCCAGTGATTCCCAAACAGGGTGCCTCCAGCTGTTGCTAAATTCCCAGCATGTCTGGACAGTCAGTGGCTGTCTAGAAATGCTGGGAGTTGTTGTTTTGCAACAGCTGGAGGCTCTGTTTTGGAAACACTGCTGTAAAATACGTTTTTCATTCTTATTGGGGGGGGGGAGACAGTGTAAGGGGGTGTATATGTTGTGTTTTACCCTTTATTTTGTGTTAGTTTAGTGTTTTAGGGTACATTCGCACTGGCGTGTTACGGTGCGTTTCCCGCTAGGAGTTTGCGCTGCGACAAAAATTAGCTGCAGCCCAAACTTGAAGCAGGAAACTTACTGTAAACCTGCCCATGTGAATGTACCCTGTATGTTCACATGGGGGGGGGGGCAAACCTCCAGCTGTTTCAAAACTACAACTCCCAGGATGTACTGACAGACCGTGCATGCTGGGAGTTGTACTTTTGCAACAGCTGGAGGCACACTGGTTGGAAAACCTTCAGTTAGGTTCTGTTACCTAACTCTCCCAGCATGCTAAGACAGCTGTTTGCTGTTTGGGCATGCTGGGATTTGCAGTTTTGCAAAATCTGGAGGGCTACAGTTTATAGACCACTGCAGTGATCTCCAAACTGTGACCCTCCAGATGTTGCAAAACTACATATTTCAGCATGCCCAAACAGCTGTCTGGGCATGCTGGGAGTTGTACTTCTGCAACATCTGGAGGGCTACAGGTTAGAGACCACTGTATAATGGTCTCAGACTGTAGCCCTCCAGATGTTGCTAAGCAACTTACCGGCTTCCGTAGGATCCAGTGAGCCGTCCTTTTCTGCCGCACGTCATTGCCGTCCGCCAATCTCCGTCGCCACCCACCGATCACCGTCGCCCGCAGCCTCTGGATCGGTAAGTGGATCTTCGGCGCCGGTCCCCGCCGGTTTCCCCGTCCTGCCCTGCCTCTTGTGGATGGGCAGGACGGGGAAAACGAAAGTTAACCACCCCGCCCCTGATCTGCTATTGGTGGTCGCGTCTAGACCACCAATAGCAGAGATAGGAGGGGTGGCACCCCTGCCACCTCACTCCTATCCCTTCAGAGGGATCGTGGGTGTCTTAGACAACCACGATCCCCCTTATATTCCGGGTCACCATAGACCCGTAATGACCCGGAATTAGCACAAATCACAAGTGTGAATTCACTTGCGATTTGCGCCAATCGCCGACATGGGGGGGGGGGGGTTAACTTCGTCCTTAAGTACCAGGACGCAAGGGCGTATGCAAACGCCCTTCGTTCCCAACAGGTTAAGAGTCTTTTAGTACTATGCGTTGCTCCACTGGATTTAGGGGTTAGTTGCGGTCCAGCATTGGCAGGGATTTAGATTTGAACTCACGGTTTTAGTTCCACTGTGGCCAACAGGGCCACTGAGGCTGTCCTGTTAGTCCAGCATCCACGAGAGCAGCAACCCAAGAGAGCGATAATTGGACGGAGCTCCCTTATATGGGCAGGGGCTGGACTAACGCTAATTGGTCCATACTGATGTAAATCACCATTACAGAAATTTGTGGGTAACACGTGATCCATGAACCTCCTAAGGTCCTACAACATACCATAGAGGTTACTAGCATGGTCACATGACCGAAGGTCCTGCGACACTGAACAAGGTAAGTACTATACATTACTATAGAATATATATAATTATTAAATATATACATATATATTTACATTAAAGATAGACTTTAGGAGAGGCGACTAGGGGCTGTCCCACCTGAGGAACCCTACCTGAACGTAGTTACTCTGACTTTGGGAACCTCTACACTAGGTACGGTATGCAATACGGTACCGGGATACCACATAGGGTACCAATAAGGCTGTGCTATTGAATGGAAATTCAGTTACTTTCAGCAATCCCTAAAGATTGATGGTGGGATTTGCATTAGGTAGGAAAATATTTAGCCTGAGGTTCAAGGATCCAACACATGTGGACGCAGAAGGAAGCTGGTTACATATAGGGCACTAAATCACTGATAATATTTACATTGCACCAACCTATTCCACATAATTTTATAACAATTAACAATTCAAACAAGAGGCATGAGGGCCTTGTACACAAGGGCTTACACCAGGGGTCGGCAACCCCTGGCACGCGGGGTGCTTCTGTATGGCACGCAAGGGCCCCGGCCAGAGGGGACCTGTTTGGCACAGGCACTCGCTCACTACTGGGAAATCCAGAACACTTGCCCTGAATCCCCATGTGAGCGAACGCCACTTTCAGCTGCATACCCACACAGGTATGCAGTTGAAAACTTCCTCTCAGTGTAAGCCGTAGGACCTGCGGATTCACTGAGAGAAGAACGGCGACCCCTGACCTCTGCACTCAGTGCGGGCGCCAATGACATCACTCATTGGTGCCTGCACTGTAAAGGGAGATGAACGTGGCCAGCCTGAGGAGAGCCCGGCCTGCCAAATTAGGTGAGTAAAAGGTTTTTTAATCAACCTGTCGTCAGGGAGGGGAGGGGGGGGGGGCATTGTGGCAACTGTGGAAGAGCACAGGCTACCAACCTACCAGGCTAACTACCTAATCACCTGCCTTAATAATACATAAATCTAGGTGCACTACTGTGGTAGATGTAAACAGTGACATATGGCTAACCCTCAAACTGATGTTAAAATTGAGACATTAGCCAGTATATCCTTATATGAGGGACATACCTGAGCACACACACAAAATGCTGAGGTTGGGGTTGAGCATTTTCTCACGTTTTTTCTTGTTGTTCAAATCTTCTACTTGGAGGTGTAAAAAAATCCAAATCTAATGCCCCTTAATCATTATATAGGCAAAATGTAGGTGCACCTGTGAGGCCGCAACATATCAGCCTACTTGGGTGGGGCTCATAGCCTTCTTCCCACCTCCCACTTTATGTGTGCTTAGCCACATTGGAGTGAACTGGGAGCAGGCTGTGAGTCGGACCTAATGTCGGTGTAATTGCCCACTGGCCCCTGGTATTGCCTATATGGCACAGGTAGGTTTAGTGTTAGGTCCCGTGCCACTTGAGAAACCTTGGTGTTGGTGTGGGGGCTCAGGTATGTCCTTCATATAAGGATATATTGGCTAATGTCTCAATTTTAACATCAGTTTGAGGGTTAGCCATATGTCACGGTTTACATCTACCACAGTAGTACACCTAACTTTATGTATTATTCTATATGATACACATCCACACCTTTCATCTGGTGTAGGATGCCATTGTGGCACTTGTGGCCTGCTGCAGGCATCCCCCATTGTGTGCATTTTATGCTGGGGATCGCCCTTAGCAACTGACCCCAAACACAGGATCTGCTCCCCCAGCATAAATGCACAACTGCATTTGGGAATGAGCATTTCCTGCCATTTGAAACCACGTTTTTTCTTCTTGTTCTAATCACCTGCTTGGCTACTTCCCCACCTGGTACCTACCCTAATTACCTGCCTGGCTGCTACCCCCCCTGGTACCTACCTGGCTACTTCCCTACCAGGTACCTTCCATAATTACCTGCCTGGCAACTTCCCTACCTGGCTAACTACCCAATTACCTGCTTGGCTACTTTCTTTCCTGGCTATGTACTGTAATTACCTGATTGACTACTTTCCTTCGTGGATACCTACCCAATTACCTACCTGGCCACTTCCCTACCTTGCTACCTAACTTATTACCTACCTAGCTACCTACCCACCTACTTAGCTTTCTGGCTACCAACCTACATAGCTACCTACCTACCTAGCTACCTACTTGGCCGCCTACCTACAGAGCTACCTACTAACCTACAAATCTACTTACTTACCTACATAGCTAGCAAGCTACTTGGCTACCTACCGAGCTAGCCAGCTTCCTACTTTTCTGGCTACCTAACTATTTGGCTACCTAGTTAGCTACCTACCAACATACTTACCTAGCGGAGGAGAGAGGGGATTGCTCTACCTATCTAACGATGTATTTACCTATTCGGGGGACTACCTGTTTGAGGGCATACCTGCCTATGTGGGGGACTACCTAATAAGGAACTAACTACTGTGGTATATACCTACCTAATAGGGTAGAGGTGGGTCACTGGAAAAATGCAAAGACTAAGATGTTTGTCCTGCAGATGCTGCAGTGATGGGTTTTGGCTGGAAGAAATCATCATGGTGGTCTGAGCTGGAGAAGAAAATGAAAGAAGATGGCGCTTATCAGAAAAGAGATGAATTGAGTTACTTAATGTAACTATATGTATATTACTGCGCAACACGACTGGGGTCCAATTCTGGGGTCTGTATTATGCTGGAGTCTGATTCTGGGGTCTGCATTATGGTGGATCCTGATTCTGGAGTCTGTATTATGGTGGGGTCTGATTCTGGGGTCTGTATTATGGTGGAGTCTGATTTCAGGGCCTGTATTATGGTGGGGTCTGATTCTGGGGTCTGTATAATAGTGGGGTCTGATTCTGGGGTCTGTATAATAGTGGGGTCTGATTCTGGGGTCTGTATAATGGTGGAGTCTTATTCTGGGGTCTGAATTATGGCGGGGTCTGTTGGTGGAGTCTGATTCTGGGGTCTGTATTATGGTGGGGTCTGATTCTGGGGTCTGTATTATGGTGGGTGGTGATTCTGGGGTCTGTATTATGGTGGGGTCTGTTTCTGGGGTCTGTATAATAGTGTGGTCTGATTCTGGGGTCTGTATAATAGTGGGGTCTGATTCTGGGGTCTGTATAATGGTGGAGTCTGATTCTGGGGTCTGAATTATGGCGGGGTCTGTTGGTGGAGTCTGATTCTGGGGTCTGTATTATGGTGGGTGGTGATTCTGGGGTCTGTATTATGGTGGGGTCTGATTCTGGGGTCTGTATTATGGTGGGTGGTGATTCTGGGGTCTGTATTATGGTGGGGTCTGATTCTGGGGTCTGTATTATGGTGGGGTCTGATTCTGGGGTCTGTATAATAGTGGGGTCTGATTCTGGGGTCTGTATAATGGTGGAGTCTGATTCTGGGGTCTGAATTATGGCGGGGTCTGTTGGTGGAGTCTGATTCTGGAGTCTGTATTATGGTGGGGTCTGATTCTGGGGTCTGTTTATGGTGGAATCTGATTTCAGAGTCTGTATTATGGTGGGGTCTGATTCTGGGGTCTGTATTATGGTGGGGTCTGATTCTGGGGTCTGTATTATGGTGGGGTCTGATTCAGGGGTCTGTATTATGGTGGGTGGTGATTCTGGGGTCTGTATTATGGTGGGGTCTGATTCTGGGGTCTGTATTATGGTGGGGTCTGATTCTGGGGTCTGTATTATGGTGGGGTCTGATTCTGGGGTCTGTATAATGGTGGGGTCTGATTCTGGGGTCTGTATAATGGTGGAGTCTGATTCTGGGGTCTGAATTATGGCGGGGTTTGTATTATGGTGGAGTCTGATTCTGGAGTCTGTATTATGGTGGGGTCTGATTTCAGAGTCTGTATTATGGTGGGGTCTGATTCTGGGGTCTGTATTATGGTGGGGTCTGATTCTCGGATTTGTATTATATTGGGGTCTGATTCTGGAGTCTGTATTATGGTGGGTGGTAATGGTGGGGTCTGATTCTGGGGTCTGTATTATAGTGGGGTCTGATTCTGGGGTCTGTATTACAGTGGGGTCTGATTCTGTGGTCTGTATTATGGTGAAGTCTGATTCTGGGGCCTGTATTAAAATTATTATCCGTGCTGAATAAAAATGTTAATGACTGATGTGGGCGATCCCCTCCCTTTGTATTGTCCTTATTGTAAGATCCTTACAGCAAGGACAATATATAGGGAAAACTCTGGAGAACAAAAAAAAACACTCTGAGACAAGCCGCAAGCCCCACCCACAATAAGTAACACCTATATCGCCGACACACCAAGTTACTTCACTACTGCACACAGCAGTCTAAAAGGCAATAGTGATAACACAAAAGTTTTTAACCACTTAAGGACTCAGGGTGTACCTGTACATAGCAGGACGGGCCCGGCCTCTAACAATGGCCCGGACCTGTGGCTAATAGCGCGCGGCACTGATCGCGGTGCTGTGCGCTATTAACCCTTTAGACGTGGCGTTCAACGTTGATAGCCGCATCTAAAGTGAAAGTAAAGTACTGCCAGTTAGCTCAGTGGGCTGTTTGGGTCTGCCACGGCGAAAGCTCACATAAGAAAGTCTTTGACCACAGCGTAGAGTTGAGGCTGTTTCTGGGGTTGTAGCTGTGGTGCTAAGGCTGAAATGAGAATCCAAATGAGCCTACATCCCGATATAGGGAAAAATGAAAGAGTAATAGGGGTCAAACAAGGACAATTTGAGGCATACTCATTTTAATACAAAATGTTCAACTTTTTTAACCCCTGAAGGACACTGTCATTTTATGCATTAATAACTCTGGGATGCTTTTACTTTGCATTCTGATTCCAAGATTGTTTTTGTGAAATATTCTACTTTATGTTTGTAGTTAATTTTTATAAATACTTTTCTCTGCTTATAAGGAAAATGGACATCCCAAATAAATTACAGTGGTCCCTCAACATACGATGGTAATCCGTTGCAAATGAACCATCGTTTGTTGAAACCATCGTATGTTGAGGGATCCGTGCAATGTGAAGTATAGGAAGCTGTACAGACCTGTCCTCGCCTCTCCGGACCCGTCACCGCTTCCCTGGATGTCACCCTCCATTGCTGTCACCGCGTCCCCACTCCGAACATCTCTGCTTCCAGGGGATCCTCGCTCTCCGTCGCCGTCACTACGCACGCCGCTCTTTTTGGATGACAGGACGGCGTGAGCGTGACGTGATGACGACGAAGGAAATCGACGGCGATGGAGGGGATCGTGAAGAGGACGCTCCGGAGCCCCGAGGACAGGTAGGAGACCATCACCGGAGCACCGGGGCACCGTAAACTGCTATCCGGTGGCAGCTGAAGCAGTCTGCGCTGCCGGATAGCCGTTTATGCGATGGCCCCGACATACAAAAGCATCGTATGTTGATGCTGCCTTCAACATGCGATGGCCTTTGAGAGGCCATCGCATGTTGAAATTATCGTATGTCGGGGTCATCGTAGGTCGGGGGGGGGGGTCACTGTATATATTGATTCACATATACAATATGTCTACGTTATGTTTGCATCATAAAATTGACATTTTTTTACTTTTGGAAGACACCAGAGGGCTTCAAAGTTCAGCAGCAATTTTCCATTTTTTCACAAAATTTTCAAAATCGGAATTTTTCAGAGACCAGTTCAGTTTTGAAGTGGATTTGAAGGGCCTTCATATTTGAAATACCCAATAAATTACCCCATTATAAAAACTGCACCCCTCAAAGTATCCAAAATGACATTCAGAAAGTGTGTTAACCCTTTAGGTGTTTCACAGGAATAGCAGCAAAGTGAAGGAGAAAATTCTAAATCTAGACCCAGTTTTTGAATTTTTACATGGGATAAAAGGAGAGAAATCACCCTAAAATTTGTAACCCAATTTCTCTCGAGTAAGGAAATACCTAATATGTGTATGTAAAGTGCTTTGTAGGTGCACTAGAGGGATCAGAAGGGAAGGAGCGACAATGGGATTTTGAAGATTGAGTTTTTCTGAAATTGGAAACAACACCCCTCACGAAATGTAATAAGGGGTGCAGTGAGCATTTACACCCCACTGGCATTTGACAGATCTTTGGAACAGTAGACTGTGCAAATGAAAAATAAAATGTTTCATTTATATGGTACACTGTTCAAAAAATCTGTCACATGTGGGGGCTTTGTAAACGCACTCGGCCTTCAATTCCAGTCACATTCTCTCTCCAAAAGCTCTGAGCACTTTATATCCACATATGGGGTATTTCCATACTCAGGAAAAAAGCCCCCCATAATTTGCAACTCCATTTCTTCTATTACCCCTTGTGAAAAGGAAAAATTTGGGATAACACCAGCATTTTAGTGAAAAAAATAAAACAATTTAATTTTCACATCCAACTTTAACGAACATTCTTCAAACATCTGTGGGGTGTTAAGGCTCACTATACCCCTTTTTACATTCCGTGAGGGGTGTAGTTTCCAAACTGGGGTCATATGTGGGTGTTTTTCGCTGTAACGATCAACCTGAAATGTACATGGTGCTCTCACTCCTGAGCCTTGTTGTGCACCCACAGAGCATTTTATGTCCACATATGGGGTATTTATGTGTTACAAATTTCTGGGGTCTTTTTTTCCTTTTACTTCTTGTGAAAATGAAAAGTATGGGGCAACACCAGCATGTTAGTGTAAAAAATGTAATTTTTTTACAATAACATGCTGGAGTAGACCCCAACTTTACCTTTTCATATTGGGTAAAAGGAGAAAAAGACAAAATGTGTTAGGGAACTTCTCCCCATACCCCATGTGTGTCCCTAAACTGTTGCTTTGAAATATGACAGGGCTCCGAAGTGAGAGAGTGCCATGCGCATTCGAGGCCTGGATTAGGGATTTGCATAGGGATGTACAAGGATGCAAGAATTAGACTTGCCTCCGTTACTAAAATTACCCTAAGGCAGTGTTTCCCAAACAGGGTGTCTCCAGCTGTTGCAAAACTCCCTAAATGTCTGGACAGTCAATGGCTGTCCTGCAACACTGGGAGTTGTTGTTTTGCAAAAGCTGGAGGCTCCGTTTTGGAAACCGTGCCGTACCAGATGTTTCTCATTTTTATTGGGGGGTAGGGAGGTAAATGTGTAGGGGTATGTGTATATGTAGTGTTTTACTTTTTATTTTGTTTAGTGTAGTGTAGTGTTTTTAGGGTACATCCTCACTGTAAAGCCCCGCCTGTGGGAATGTACCCTGTACAGCTCCAACCTCCAGCAACCTCCAGCTGTTGCAAAACTACAACTCTCAGCATGCCATTTGGCTGTTTGTGCATGCTGGGAGTTGTAGTTATGCAACAGCTGGAAGCACACTGGTTGCAAAACAGAGTTTGTTACTTAACTCAGTGTTTCGCAACCAGTGTGCCTCTAGCTGTTGCAAAAGTGCAACTCCTAGAAAGTACGGACAGCCAAAGGGCATGCTGGGAGTTGTAGTTTGCAACAGCTGGAGGCATACTGGTTGCAAAACACTGGGTTAGGTAACAAACTCTGTTTCGCAACCAGTGTGCCTTCAGCTGTCGCAAAAACTACAACTCTCAGCATGCAGTGACAGCTGAAGGGCATGCTGGGACTTGTAGTTATGCAACAGCTGGAGGCATACTACTACAACTTCCAGCATGCCCTTTGGCTGTCCATGCATGCTGGGGGTTGTAGTTATGCAACAGCTGGAGGCACACTGGTTGCAAAACACTGAGAGTTTGTTACTTACTCAGTATTTCCCAACTTGTGTGCCACCAGCTGTAAAGCTACAACTCCCAGCATGCATGGTCTGTCAGTGCATGCTGGGAGTTATAGTTTTGCAACAGCTGGAGGCACATGGGTTGGGAAACACGGATTTAAGAAACAGACAATGTTTCCCAACCAGTGTGCATCCAGTTGTTGCAAAACCACAGCTTCCAGCATGCCCAAACAGCCGAAGGGCATGCTGGGAGTTGTAGTTATACAACAACTGGAGGAGAACAGTTTGGAGACCACTGTGTAGTGGTGTCCATACTGTAGCCCACCAGATGTTGCAAAATTACAACTCCAAGCATGCTCAGACTGTCCAGGCATGCTGGGAGTTGTAGTTTTGCAACATCTGAAGTGCCAGATGTTACAGAACTACAACTCCCAGTATGCCAGGGCAGTCTGGACATGCTTGGAATTGTAGTTTTGCAACATCTGGAGGGCTACAGCTTGGGCACCACTGTATAGTGGTCTTCAATCTGTGGCACTCCAGAGGTTGCAAAACTACAAGTCCCAGCATGCCCAGACAGCAACTCCTAGAAGGCAGCAGTGAAGATCAATTACCACTGATCTTCACTGTTACATCCTGCCAGGATGGTCGGAGCTGTCTCTGACTACTCTGATCATCCCTTTTATCCGAGCTATCAGGTCATCAGAGACCCAGAATCGTTGCAAATCGCCGATCTGAATTGATCGGCGATTTGCGGCAATCGCAGACATCCCAGTCTGGTCCTCACCTGGCGAGCGGCAGGGACCGGAAATACTCAGGGTGTACAGTTACACCCTGAGTCCTTAAGGATAGGGGATGCAGGGCTTATGCATACGCCCTGCATCCCCAAGAGGTTAATAGTAGTAAAAATAAATAAAAAAAAACCTTAGCCTACGTAAATTGGATGTCATTTTTCCAAATTTGCCCCACAAACTATTTTTTGGGGTTCACCTTAAATTTGGTGATAAAATGAGTGATGTCATTACAAAGTACAAGCCCTCATATGGGTCTATAGTTATATAAGTTGAAAGCGTTACGGCCAATAAACCTAATGACCTAATAGGGTAAAAAAGGACTTTCCTGGTTTTGCTATATAAATGTTGTTAAATCCACAGCACAATTTGCATGTCTGGATTTGTCATGAATTTTGGGAGGAGAATATAAAACTTCTTAATCTGTTATTGGGTCAAATGTTAGGAGTAAACCAATAGAAATGTTAAGGAGAAGGGGTTGATGTTACTTGTGGACTAGTTCATTTACTATTAGATTTCTTTAATTATTCGATTATTCTTTAACCTAGCTTTTGGTTTGAGAACATTTCCCTAATAATGTGAATTAAAGTTGTTGCTGATAGGGAATGTCAGGACACTGATGGGCAATTTACTTATGGTGGCAATTACAATAATGTATGCCTTTTCTACCAATCATGTTAATGTTAACGTGTTTATCTAGACAGGTGCCTGGGGCAGCAGAGCTTAGTATCTTGCATTAATTGCTGTGAAACCTGCTTTTTCCTTAATGATTCATTCTGCTATTGCTAAGCACTAAAACACAGCCCTAATACTTAACTGTAGATAGTGTGTACTGCTGAACGGGTTTTTCCATTTTTGCATTTTCGTTTTTTCCTCCTTGCCTTTTAAAAATCATAACCCTTTCAATTTGCACCTAAAAATCCATATGATGGCTTATTGCTTGCACCACCAATTCTACTTTGCAGTAACATCAGTCATTGTACCCAAAAATCTACGGCGAAACAGAAAAAAAAAATCATTGTGCAACAAAATTGAAGAAAAAATGCAATTTTGTAACTTTTGGGAGCTTCCATTTCTAGGCAGTAAATTTTTCGTTAAAAAATGACACCTTATCTTCTGTAGGTCCATACTATTAAAATGATACCCTACTTATATAGGTTTGATTTTGTCAGACTTCTGGAAAAAATCATAACTACATGCAGAAAAATGTATACGTTTAAAATTGTCACATTCTGACCCCTATAACTTTTTATTTTACCACATATGGGGTGGTTTGAGGGCTAATTTTTTGCGCCATGATCTGAAGTTTTTGTCGGTACCATTTTTGTATTGATCGAACTTTTTGATCGCTTTTTATACATTTTTTCATGATAAAAAAGTGACCGAAAATACATTATTTTGGACATTGGACTTTTTTTTGCGCGTACGCCATTGACCGTGCGGTTTAATTAATGATATATTTTTATAGTTCGGACATTTACACACGTGGCGATACCACATATGTTTATTTATTTTTATTTACATGTTTTTTTTTATGGGAAAAGGGGGGTGATTTGGACTTTTATTAGGTAAAGGGTTAAATCTTTTAACTTTTTTTTTTACACTTTTTTTTTGCAGTGTTATAGCTCCCATAGGGTGCTATAACACTGCACACACTGATCTTATACACTGATCACTGCAAAGCCATAGCTTTGCATTGTTCAGTGTTATCGGCAGTCAATTGCTCAAGTCTGCATCTCAGGCTTGGAACAATCGCCGAACGGAGGCGTCGGAGGAAGGTAAGAGGACCTCCGCTCGCGTCCTAGCTGACCGGGACACCGCATTTTCTCTGCGGTGGTCCCGATCAGCCCCACTGAGCAGCTGGGAAGCTTTTATTTTCGTTTTAGACGCGGCGTTGCTGCTGCGCGCTATTAGCCCCGGGTCCCGGCTTGAGTTACATGTCGGGACCGGCCCGATATGACACGGGTTCACCGCGTGACCTCACGTTATATCGCGGGAGCCGGCCAATGACGTAAATATATATATATATATATATATATCCTTGGTCGTTATAGGGTTAAACAATTCTAAAATATGGCCCTAAAACGTTCTATAGCAAAACCCTACAACTTTACAACCCCTGTAACACACTATGCTTTATGCACCATACTAATTAATAATCACTAAATAACTATGTTAAAGGGGTACACCACTGGAAAACATTTTCCTTTAAATCAACTGGTCCCAGAAAGTTAAATAGATTTCCAAATTACTTCTATTAAAAAATCCCAATCGTTCCAGTACTTATCAGCTGCTGTATAATACACAGGAAGTTCATTTATTTTAGATTTTTCTTTTTGCCTTACCACATGTGCTCTCTGCTGACAAATTGGTCCATGTCAGGAACTGTCCAAAGCAAAAGAGGTTTGCTATGGGGATTTTCTCCAGCTCTGGCAGTTCCTGACATGGACATGTGGTCAGGCAGAAAGGAAATTCAAAAAGAAAAGAACTTCCTGTGTATTATACAGCAGCTGATAAGTACTGGATGGATTGGGATTTTTTTTTTATAGAAGTAATTTACAAATCTGTTTAACTTTCTGGCACCAGTTGATTTAAAAGAAAATGTTTTCCAGGGGAGTACCCCTTTAAAGGGGTACTCCTGTGGAAAACTTTTTTTTATTTTTTATTAACTTGTGCCAGAAAGTTAAGCAGATTTGTAAATCACTTCTATTAAAAATAATCTTAATCCTTCCAGTACTTTTTAGGGGCTATATACTAAAGAGAAATCCAAAAAGGAAATGCAGTTCCTCTGATGTCATGACCACAGTGCTCTCTGCTGACCTCTGCTGTCCATTTTAGAAACTGTCCAGAGCAGGAGAAAATCCCCATAGCAAACATATGCTGCTCTGGACAGTTCCTAAAATGGACAGCAGAGGTCAGCAGAGAGCACTGTGGTCATGACATCAGAGGAAATTCATTTCTTTTTTGGATTTCTCTTAAGTATACAGCCCCAAAGAAGTACTGGAAGGATTAAGATTTTTTAATAGAAGTGATTTACAAATCTGTTTAACTTTCTGGCACCAGTTGATTTAAAAAAATAAAAATAAAAGTTTTCCACAGGAGTACCCCTTTAATGTGTGCTTATATTAAACAACCTGGTGTAAAATAAATTGACATTTGGTTGGAAGGATGAGCATCAGTATATAGAGAATTGAAGGTAATTTACAGTGTAAGGGTGTTTAAAGGGGTACTCCGGTGCTTAGACATCTTATCCCCAAAGGATGGGGGATAAGATGCCAGATTGCGGGAGCCCCGCCGCTGGGGACCCTCGGGATCATGCACGCGGCACCCCGTTTGTAATCAGTCCCAGGAGCGTGTTTGCTCCGGGACTAATAACGGCGACTACAGGGCGGGCGGTGTATGACGTCACCCCCCGCCCCCGTGTGATGTCACGCTCCGCCCCTCAATGCAAGCCTATGGGAGGGGGCGTGATAGCTGTCACGCCCCTTCCCATAGGCTTGCATTGAGGGGCGGAGCGTGACATCACACGGGGGCGTGACGTCACACGCCGCTCCGCCCTGTAGTCGCTGGTAATCAGTCCTGGAGCGAACACGCTCCGGGGACTGATTCAAAACTGG
The DNA here is from genome assembly GCF_029499605.1 of Hyla sarda. Lineage (NCBI taxonomy): Eukaryota > Metazoa > Chordata > Amphibia > Anura > Hylidae > Hyla > Hyla sarda. Next base: position 135,046,684 of record NC_079193.1, on the reverse strand, counting down.
GTGCCGCGTGCATGATCCCGGGGTCCCCAGCGGTGGAACTCCTGCGATCAGGCATCTTATCCCCTATCCTTTGGATAGGGGATAAGATGTCTAAGCACCGGAGAACCCCTTTAACATGCCTTTGTATCTAACAAGTATGTAGGCCTCTTTTCTGTGATTTTGGATATTTTCTGCAATTATTTTCCATTTTCTGTAATTTTTTTTTATTTTTTAGTGTTTCTAGTAAAACTAAATGGAGCTGGAGAGCAGACCAAAACAAAGGTTAAAAAGGACCTTGATCAAACCTATAGCTGGGGGCAATTCAAGAGGGAGAAAGCTCATAGCACTGAAGGCTGTTTAAGACCTGCAGGGTGCAGGGGAACTTAAAACCAGTTAGAGAAAGACAAATGGTCTGTCCCAAGAAGACTGAGCTTTTTGAAGCCCCTTCTGGAATCATAGGTGAGCCAGATTGCTGAGGAGGGAGCACAGTAAGGCTGCTTTCACACTACCGTTTGCATCCTGTAAAAAGGCCTTTTACAATCTCCCGTCACAAAACCCTTAAAAACGGCTGTCAAAAAATCCCATTAATTTCTTTAGGATTTTTTGAGCATTCGTTGTCATCCGTTATAGCCCGTTATGACTAACTGATGTTATTTGTGATGGGAGAAATAACGTCCCAAGAACAAATTTTTGGCCAGTTACAAATTACGGTTGAATATCGTCCGTGGTTTTTTATTATCCTTGAAGTCTATGGATGACCGATGTTCTCTAAAAACAACCGTTACTGCCTGTTATTATAACGTCCGTTATTTGTACTGAGCATGCTCAGTAAAGCCTTCACACCATGAAGTCACTTGGGAAGGGGGAAGAGTGCTCACACCCCTCTCTTCTTCCTGGGTTTTAGAGCAGGGCCAAATAATTTTGAGCTTTGTGGTGTTTGGTGTTTTTTTTATCTTTTCCTCCCTTTTTTAAACTGCAATCAACATGCATAAAAAAAATCTAAAAATAAAAAAAAAAGGATAGGGGCCCCAGAAGGGACAATCCAAAAAGGTGAGTTTGGACGTTTTGTACTGTTTTTGACATTTTTGACTGGCAATGATCTCTAATGTTTTTTTGTTTGCCAGCAGCCCATCCCCGTAGTGCAGGAAAGTTCGAAGGAGGAGACATTTCTTTCTTCAAGCCCAAGTGTGAGTATTTGACATTAGCAGCAATTAAATCATATTCATTTACAATTCATTTTAAAGTTTTCATTTTTTGCTTCCAGTTTGAGAGCTTCCAAATGGAGGATATTGAAGGGGAACATACTGAAGAGGAATCTGAAGAATATATTGATGTCCCGCATGTGTCGGCCCCCCAGGACTCCCAGGATAGACCTGCCAAAGAGCCAGAAGCAGTATGTATTGTACCCCTATATGGCAGTATGCCTTACATGTTGTTAAACCGTCACAAATAATTTTTTTAAAATTTTATTTTTATAGCAACCCGCGCCTCAGCCAAGAGTAGGAAAGGGAAGAGGTGGCAATAAAAGTGGCAGACAACGTGGTCGTGTGAGCATTTTTGACAGAAATATACGTGTTTTAGTAATTAATTGTAATTCAGTTGCCCATAGCAGCCAATCAGATTGCGACATGAATCTTTCGCTTGTTTTCTTAAGATTTCAAGAGCCACTGTGATTGCTTGTGTAGTCAACTGAATACACTGTACAGTTTTTGCAACCCTAGTTAACATAATCTTTCCAATTTCAGGGTGCCACACGTGCAGGTCGGATGCAGGGTGAAGAGGAGCAGGACAAGTCTCTAGCCATCATACATAATGAGACACGGATAACCATGATTGAGGCTTGTCCTTCTCTATGGGATGTGTCTGACCCACACCCCACTAAAAGACACTACTGTCTGGCTCTGTGGGAGGAGGTGTACCATGCCTTCTGCACCACCTGGGAGGACCTGTCAAGCAGGTTTTTTTTTTTTTTTTTTTTACTTTTTGTATGTTATTTAAGATTTTTTTTTTCTTTCTAGCTAGATAGATCAGGAGGAGGTGGTTGTCAATAGGAAACCCACACATGAGGGACCTCAGGGAGGAGGAGACCATCCCTAGTGGATATGGGGCAAGCAGTAGTAATAAGACTGCCTATTGTCATCGGTGCCTCCTAGGATTTCTGCAAAAGTGCCACAAAATTTTTTTTTTTATTAAACAAAAAGTTTGATTTCAATAATTTTAAACTATTTTTATTTTCTTTTTCTCTTTCAGGACATCCTTAAGTGTGTCCATATCCCTAACCTCCCAGGAGACCAAAGACCCTGTCACCATTCCAGTCACTGCTCCTGTTCCCCTTTCTATTCCCGTCACCGTGCCCGTCACCCCTCCTGCTCCCCTTCTCATGGCCGTTACCCTTTCCACTCCCCATTCATACAGCTGTCACTGATCCCCTCCCCATTATACCCAGTCCGTGTCCCACACTCTGCATTTGGGCCAGTTCACTGCCTCTAGTATGGTCCAAATGTTGTCTCAGGGAGAACTTCCTTCCCTTCCGCCCCTTATTTCACACCTCCCACCCCTTCTACACCATTCACCCAAATTTCCTATTCCTAATCCTATTCCCTTGAAACTCCACTTCCCAGATTCTATGCAGAAAGCAGAAACAACTCCTTGGGGCCATTGGAGGACCCCAGCTCCCCAGACACTTCCCAAGACCCCCTTCCCCAGCCTCGGTTCACCATCCTTTAGGGCACATGCCCATTTGTATATAAAAAAAAGATGTGCACTACAACTAAGTTTAATATAAAAAAAACCTCAATAAGATTTATTTGCAGTTATAATAATGAGATTGTCTTTTTCTTGAACACACAACCCGGCTTTGCTAGCAGGACGGGGAGGGGGGAGGGGTACCGTTTACTCCCCAGTGTGACTTTCACACTGTGGCATAGAAGGTACCCCTCCCCCTATCATGTTAGCAAAGTGTACACAGAACAATCCAGCAGGATAGGAAAAGGGTACCTTCTACCCCCCCCCCCCCCCCAGTGTGACTTTCACATGGGGGGGGGGGGGGTAAAAGCCCTTCACAATCCCTAAATAATAGCACAATAAAGAGACTTTTAAAAAAGTAAAAAAAAGGCCAAAACACAGTCCAAGAATCTTCAGATCCTACGAAGAAACTCTGCCAGCGTCTGTTAGGAAAAATTGGTCAAAATAGTCTCTCAGACGCATGAAAGGCTGGGTTGATCTTCTTTATGCCTCCTGTAGTCCAGGCAGAGCTGCTTCCACTTCTTCTGGATCACTGGGGGGAGGCTCATTGGGTTAGGATGAAGTTGTGGAGAACAACAGCTGCCTTAACCACCTGATCAACCACATCTGCGGCCAGTTGGATTGGCAGTGTGAAAATCCATCATCTGGCCGCAAAAATGCCAAATGCACACTCCACATAGCATCTCGCACGTGACAGTCTGTAGTTGAAGATCCACTTGCGGTGATTAGACCCTCTGCTGAAGTAGGGCTTCAGCAAGTTGGCACACATCTAGAAAGCCTCGTTTCCAACAAAAACAAAGGGCATTGGAGGTCCATCAGTCCCAGGAAGGCCCTTGGTTCGTGAAGTCTCATCTGACCAGAGTAGATCCTCCTCCCCATTCTTAAACACCCGGGAGTCGTTGGTTCTTCCATATGACCCGATTTCCACAACAATGACTTTGTACTGCGCATCCACAATGGCCATAAGTATGGTGGAGAAGAACTTCTTTTAATTGTAGTACTCCGACCCAGTGTTTGCTGGCTTCTGGATCCTGATGTGTTTCCCGTTGACTGCTCCAACACAGTTGGGAAACTGTGTGACTTCCAGGAACTTCTCAGCGATGACAAGCCAATGTTCTTCTGAAGGATGTGGAAGAAACTCTTAAAGAAGGCAATCACACAGGGCCCCGCAGGGGGTCTAGACAATCCCTGAGATGGTGGAAATTCCAAGGCGAAACTGGAAATGGAGCGAAGAGAAACTCTCTACGGATGCCAGGAACCTGAAATAAAAAATTTAAAAAGCTTTAGTATTTAAAGAAATACAATTGATGAACACAGAAAACAAAGAAATTTGGCTACATACCTAAGGGTAACAATCAGACCTTCCTCTGGTGAGATGCTCCTTCTGGGGTGGGTGTCTTGGCGGCGTATCCTTTAATAGACGCATTGGAGAAACTTGCTACGGACATCCGCAGGTAGCTTGAAAACTTCTCGGGTACTGGCACAGCTCAACAACACACAGAGTACTATGCACCCCATGAGTCATCCGTGCCGCAGTGATCATTTTTTCCTTCTAGCTAGACAGATCAGGAGGAGGTGGTTGTCAATAAGGGACCAACACATGAGGGACCTCAGGGAGGAGGAGACCATCCCTAGTGGATATGGGGCAAGCAGTAGTAATAAGACTGCCTATTGCCATCGGTACCTCCTAGGACTTCTGCAAAAGTGCCACAAAATGCGGAAGTAAGTACGTTTCTTTTTTTTTTTCAAAATGTTTGATTTCAATAATGTTAAACTATTTTTATTTTCTTTCTGCGACGTCTCTCCTCTTCTTGGTAGCTTCTCCTTCTTTTGGCACACCACAGTAGCACATCAAAACTGGTGGGTGGGAAACATGTTGAAAATCGCAATGGTAAATAAGTCTGACAGCAAGAAAACCAAGCAACAGTACTCTTCCTCTCAATGCTGGAATTCAGACTGGTGTGGGATCATTGTGACACCCTTTTATACCTTTGCCTTGGAGTAGGAGGCAGAGTTTCAGGTGTTGCATGGTGTGACAGGTAGGAAAGGTAAAAAAAAGGGATATTAAAAACTGTCATTAGAAAGGTAAATAACGGATGTAATAACGGGTACTAACAGATGCAAAAAGCCAGTTATTTCTAAGGACTGTCCATTTAAATAACGTGACTTTGAACCTGTTATCACTTGTTATTCCATCCGTTATTTGACGATCCATTATTGAAGAATAACGGCCGTGCATAACAGGTGGAATTACTGTAGTGTGAAAGAAGCCTAAGGTATGATTGGGCATGAAAGAAATAAGGTAGTGCCCTAAGCATGGGCGAGATGTTTGTTATTTTCATATCTGGCTGCTGCCCTATCCCAGTGAGACATTCTACCAAACTCCCCGGATGTGATGGAGGCCTGGGGGGGATGCCCTTTTTCCCACTTAAAGGGGTTCCATTGAAAAAAATTTTTTTTAAATCAACTGGTGCCAGAAAGTTAAACAGATTTTTAAATTACTTCTGTTAAAAATTCTTAATCCTTTCAGTACTTATCAGCTGCTGTATGATCCACAGAAAGTTATTTTCTTTTTAAATTTCCTTTCTGTCTGATCACAGTGCTCTCTGCTGACACTTCTGTCCATTTTAGGAACTGTCCAGAGTAGGAGCAAATCCCCATAGTAAACCTATCCTGCTCTGGACAGTTCCTAAAATGGACAAAGGTGTCAGCAGAGAGCACTGTGGTTAGACAGAAAGGAAATTCAAAAAGAAACGTGCTTTCTCTGTAGTATACAGCAGCTGATAAGTACTGGAAGGATTGAGATTTTTTAATAGAAGTGATTTACAAATCTGTTTAACTTTCTGGCACCAGTTGATTTAAAAAAAAAATGTTTTCCAGTGGAGTACCCCTTTTAAGGATGCTGTGATGCCAATTTTGCAGCAGGAGGTAGCTCTGGGGAATAAAAATAAAAAAATAAAAAAATGTGGCTCCTACAATAGACTGAGATGATACTGATAATGCAGGATGAGGATGCTGAGTAGAAAAGGCAAATATTTGCGAATTGTAGGAGTGAGGGGCAACTCACTAGCTGACTAACTACTCTCCTCTACCCTTATATTAGCTGCAGCTATTGGTACCACATGGTCAGAAATATGAAAAATGGGTGGAACTCAGAAAGCGTGCGGTGCCGCACTAACTATAGCAGGGACACATGGGCACATGAGCGGGGAAGATGTGGAAGTTGCTGGACATAAGAGAGCTCCAGCATAAAGCAGCTATGTCAATCGTAACCTTCACTGGACATACATGCTTTAAAAGCACAGGGCTAATACTCCCATAGGAGGTGGGCAGATGCTGATTGCCCAGCAATAAAAAGGGGAATGTACCATACCTACGGTAACAAGTGGGAATTAACACTGATTTCACCACATTAACTATTTGTTATGCTGTCATCCCCAAAAACAGAATAGCTAACCCCCTACAGTACATCCCACCCACCCTAAGACAGTCCGATGCCCTTCAGGTGCTGTGCTGATTTGATAAAGGAAGGCCTGGACTAATTGAGTGACACTTGGACACTGAGACACAGCGGCTGCCTCTAGGCAAGAGGAGTGTACGGGAAGTGGCTTCCATTTATTCCAGTATGGGACCTAGTGGCAGGAACCGATAAAAAATAAACACAGTCCAGAACACAGTACCTGCAAGGGCAGAGAATATTTAAGGTTCCAAATCTGACATCAGGTGCACAGTCAGAAGAATAGCCAAAGGTTGCAATCAGTTGATCTAATAGAAGGGTATAGGAAGCATGAACAGGAAACATGGAAACCGCTTAGGGTGGGTTCACATCACGATTTTTCTATACAGTTCTTGGATACGTTTTTTTTTTTTTAAATGTATGCAACCGTACAGCAAACCGTGGCCGTAGACTTTCCATTCAAAACCGTATGCACCATATGGTATACGGTTGTCTCTGTTTTTCAAACCACACGGTTTTTAACTTTTTTTTTTTTCTGGAAAGAAAACCGTGGCCACGGTGTACGGTTCCATCCATTTTTTACCATACGGTTTTTGACTTTGCACAGTATTTTATCTTGGAATTTCAATCAAACAAGTGGAACTTTATTCATAATGGAGTGAAAAGTTCAAAACGTATACGTTTTTTTTCCCTAAAAAAACGGATGCAACCGGACATCATTTTTCAAACCGTATACGGTTTTCAACCGTATACAGATAAAACTTTGTACACACGTTTTGATACAGTTTAGTCAGGTATTGAGGAATCCGTATTTTTATCAAAAACCTGATAAACTGTATTGCAAAAACGTGGTGTGAACCTACCCTTAGTCTGTTTGTACAAACCAGCAGAAAAATCCAGCACTGATCAAGGTAAATGGATGGGTTTTAAAGCCAACAGGATCCAGAAATTCCCCTGCTGATTTGACAAGACAGGTGTGGCTGGTCCCTCAGACATTTCCCATGCTCTATAGATACAGATGACATGCTCTGCAAGTCATACGTGTGCATACATTCTTGTTTGGTTATCGATTAACTGGAGATCTTGGGGAACCCTTTGGGGGAGATTTATCAGAGGAAAAGTTGCCCAGTTGCCCAATGAGTTCACTTCCTTAATTTTTAACAAGGCCTCTGCAAAATGAAATAAGCAATCTGATTGGTTGCTAGGGGAAACTCTGCAACTTTCCCTCTGGACAGGTTTTGATAAATCTCCCTCACTGTGTATGTGGGTGAGCATTATCTTGCCAGTTGGAGGCAACTCATGTGATGGCAGGATGTACTGCACATTTAGTTGAGCTGTTAGGGTGCATGCACACTACGTTTCTTAAAATACAGGACCGTCTACGGCTGGGGAGAGGGGGGTGGAGAGTCGTGGGCGGGGCAACCGCACGCTGCCATATGCGGTCCCGTATCTAATGTATTTCAATGAGTGACCGGAGTGAAACGCTGCCTCCGGTCGGCTCCATTTTGGCCCGTATACGGTTTCCCGACCGGACCTACAAACGTAGTCAACAGAATTTTTAGGTCCGGTCAGGAAACCCTATACAGGGCAAAACGGAGCCAACCGGAGGCAGTGTTTCACTCCAGTCGCTCATTGAAATACATTAGATACGGGGCAGCATACAGCAGTGTGCAGTTGCCCCACCCCCGACTCTCCGCCCCCCCTCTCCCCAGCCGTATACGGTCCGGTATCTTAAGAAACGTAGTGTGCATGCACCCATAGTGTCCATCATATCACTCCTAGGGGTGATCGCCTGTTGTATGCGTTGGCTCTCTAGATCATCACACCAGTAGTTGGGGCAGTATGTCGCTTTAAAGCAAAGGCACCGTAGTCGAACCTGAGCATCACCTGATCCCAAACAGAATCTCATTAACACCACTGCAAATTAACTCCTTAACGACACATGACGTATATTTACGGCCTGCGGCAGCTCCTGCGCTAAAACGCAGGGTCTCGCAGTGACCCCGCGTCATATCGGGTCAGTCCCGGCAACCATCAACGGCGGGGACCCACGACTAATACTGGGCATCACTGATCGCGGTGATGCCCGGTATTAACCCTTCAGATGCGGCAATCTAAGTTGATCGCCGCATCTGGAATGAAAGTGAAACCTTCTTGGCAGCTCGTCATGCTCTTCGGGACCGCCACAGTGAAATCGCGGCATCCCGAACAGCTTGCAGGATGCGAGGAGGATCTCTACCTGCCTCCTCGCTGTCTGATCGCCAAATGACTGCTTCGTGCCTGAGATGCAGGCAGGAGCAGTCGATCGGCGATAACACTGATCAACACCATGCTATTGGATGGCAGTGATCAGTGTAGGAAATCAGTGTGTGCAATGTTATAGTCCCCTATAACATTGCAAAAATAAAAGTGAAAATAGTGTTATTAAATGTGATTTAACCCCTACCCTAATAAAAGTCTGAATCACCCGCTTTTCCCATTTAAAAAAACAATGTAAATAAAAATAAATATAAATATATGTGGTATAGCCGTGTGCGTAAATGTCTGAACTATAAAAATATATAATTAATTAAACCGCATGGTCAATGGCGTACACGTAAAAAAAAATTCCAAAGTCCAAAAAAGCGTATTTTTGGTCACTATTTATACCATAGAAAAATGAATAAAAAGCGATCAAAAAGTCTTATTAAACAAAAAAGGTACCAATTAAAAACACAGCGCAAAAAATGAGTCCTCATGCATTCCCATATGCGGAAAAATAAAAAAGTTATAGGGGTCAGAAGAGGACATTTTTAAACATATAAATTTTCGGGCATGTAGTTAAGATTTTTTCCAGAAGTAAGACAAAATCAAACCTATATAAGTAGGGTATTATTTTTTAATCCTATGGACCTACAGAATAAAGAGAAGGTGTCATTTGTACGAAAAATGCACTGCGTAGAAACGAAAGCCCCCAAAAGTTACAAAATGGCGTTTTGTTTTTTCAATTTTTTTGCACAATCATTTTTTCTTCGCTTTCGCCGTGGATTTTTGGGGAAAATGACTGATGTCATTACAAAATAGAATTGGTGGCACAAAAATTAAGCCATCAAATGGATTTGTAGGTGAAAAATTGAAAGGGTTATGATTTTTAAAAGTTAAAGAGGAAAAAAGGAATATGCAAAAACTGAAAAACTTAAGGGGTTAAGGCAATGGTTACTGGCTGTCAATGGCAAAACACATAATAGGCACTGTGACACCAAATTCCCTACTGCTAAGGGGCCTGTACATGGTCTGGGCCGAGGCAAGGGTGTAAAATAAAGGTTCCACCTGTGTCTCGATGGTGGACAACAAAACAGCGGGAGCTGTTCATGCTTATAGTTGGATCAAAGGATCTTCCCTTTTTGCTGTGTGTGTGCCCTTATGCAACACACACAGGATACTAATAAAATAAATATGAATACCCATGCAAATGTAATTGGTATTGTCCTGTCACTCCACAGGGCCCTTGTGGGTACAGGATAAATAAATCAGTGTACTGGTACATAAAATGCATAATAAAAACAATTAGAAAATCATAAAACAATCACCTATGGATAGATTCTGTAGTATACATATATCTGTATGCAAGATAGTTCAATGCAGAGCTTCAGTGATAGCCTACTAATAGAATCAATGCTCTTATATAGAGATGAGCGAATGTTTAAGAAATTCGGTTCGGCCACATTTTTCCAAAAGTTAGTTTCGGGTCGAATAAATTTGCGGCGAAACTTTATTACATTACCCATTCTCGCCAGACGGGATACCACCTGTTCCAACCCCTGCCTCTCAGTGCGCCCCTGAAAGTACGAATGTTTAATTTAATCAATTATGGTTCATTGCTATTGCTCTAACATGTTTCATTGGATTCTTGTGATAATTCCACAGGTCATATGATGTCGAGGGCCAAAGGGCCTCCGTCTTGAAAAAATTACAACCCCTAAGATTAATAGATGAATGTTGAAATCTCTATTGAAGATGTATGTTAGCTAGTGCTACCATCAAAACATTTTTTTGGCCCAGGCCCAGCAGCAACAGTAAACCAAGTAGTTCCTGAAACACACAGAGTGGAGCAGGAAGCAGCATAAGTACACAAGAGGGATTCACCACCCCTAATATTAAAAAGTGAATGTTTGAATCTCTATTGAAGATGCATGTTACCTAGTGCTACCATCCAAAAATTTAAGTCCCAAGCCCAGAAGCATCAGTAAGCCAAGTAGTTCCTGAAAGACACATATAGTGTCTGAATGGTACAGCCTGAAGTTGGCTGAAGCATTCGGAGACCATATAGTGGCTGAAGGACACAGCGTGGAGGAGTTCGAAGCATGAGGTGACCATATAGTGGCTGAATGACACAGCCAGGAGTTGGCAGCAGCATGAGTAGACACTAGGCCTTCACAATCCCTAAGATTAAAAGATGAATTCAGAAATTTAAACCGAAGATTTTGCATAGCTAGTGCTACCTACCATAACAAAATTTTTATTCCCAGGCCCAGGCCCAGCAGCGGTATCAGTAAACCATATATTGCCTGAATGACACAGCCTGGAGTTGGCTGAAGCATGAGGAGACCATTGAAATGTATGATTTTTTTTATTTAAATTTAAGATTTTGAAATTGAACTTTTAACTCCCAAGTTTTAGTGTCCCGGACCGCAGCATGTGGGTACAAAGGGCCACATTTAACAAGCCCCCACAGGGCTCATATGGCCGTGAGATGTAGGCGCAACGTCTCCATTGCCCTGACCATGGTTTCCAACACATTTCGCCAGGGCAAACCATGTGAAGAACAGCGTGACACTGCCGTGCCCTGCACACATGGTATGCTGAAGGGCCATTGAGACACGGTGGAGGATGAGAAGGCGGAGTCGCACACTGTCACAGGACCAATGGGCTGACAGAGGGGAGCAGGAAGCAGCATGAGTACACAAGAGGGATTCACAACCCCTAAAATTAAAAGGTGAATGTTGAAATCTGTATTGAAGATGCATGTTAGGTAGTGTTACCATCCAAAAATGTAAGGCCCAAGCCCAGAAGCATCAGTAAGCCAAGTAGTTCCTGAAAGACACAGTCAGGAAAAGCATCAGCAGTACACAAGAGGATTTCATAACCCCTAAGATTGAAAGATCAATGTTGAAATTTCTATTAAGCATGTATTTAGCTAGTGCTAAACATCCAAAAATGTAAGGCCCAAGCCCAAAAGCATCAATAAGCCAAGTAATGAACGACTTAAAGCCTACGGGAACTGAGGAACTTCAAAATGGTTAATCTACCACCTGGGATAATCAGTCAATTCTAACAGCCAGTGGTCAGTATCCACAGTTCCCTGTTTCTGCTAGTCCTTGGCAATATTCCTTTTATTTATTATTATTTGGTCTGGTGTCAACGTGGCAATAATGCTGGGAGAGTAACTCAAGGATAGCCACATGTTTCCTACAATACACAGTCAATATATGGAGACCATATAGTGGCTGAATGACACAGCTCCTGGAGGTGGCTGAAGCATGAGGAGACCATATAGTGTCTAAATGGCACAGCCTGGAGTTAGCGGCAGATGAGGAGACAATAGGGCCTCAAAATCTCTCAGAATAAAAGATGAATTTTGAAATTTACGTTGAAGATGTATGGTACCTAGTGCTACCATAAACAAATATAGGTAATGTCCTAGGCCTAGCAGTATAACTAAACCATGTAGTTGCTGAATGACACAGACATGAGCAGTCTGCAGCAGGAGTGCACAAGAGGGTCTCATATCCCCTAAGATTGAAAGATCAATGTTGAAATCTCAATTCAGCATGATTGTAAGCTAGTGCTAACATCCAAAAATATAAGGCCCAAACCAAGCAGCATCACTAAGCCAAGTAGTTCCTGAAACAAACAGCCTGGAGCAGGCATCAGCATGAGTTTACAAGAGGGCTTTACAACCCTAACATTAGGTTAATGTTGAAATCTGTATAGAAGATGTATGTTAGCTAGTGCTAACACATCTATAAATGTTAGGCACAGGCCCAGCAGCATCACTAAACCATATAGTTGCTGAAACACACATGCACTTAAAAGCTTGCTTTATTGCTTGACTGGAGTCACAGTTACAGGTAAAAGAATGTCTGACGCGTTTCTCACTCTCAGTTGCTTAATCGTAGACTCAATCTTTCCTTGTTGGATTTTCGCTGTGAAGCCGGGGCGGGACCGGCGGGTCCGATTGCGCAGGTGGAACTTATTGGTCGTTGGTTTGGAGCGTGCAATTCTCCTTGTTTGCAGAACATTAAAAAACTGTAATATCCAAGACAGTCCCAGCAGCATCAGACTACAATATATTGGTGAAATGACACAGTCTGGAGGTGGGGAAAGCATAAGGGGCCCATATAATGTCTGAATGGTACAACCTGGAGTTGGCCGAAGCATGAGGAGACCATATAGTGGCTGAATGGCATAGCCTGGAGTTGGCAGAAGCATAGAGAGACAAAATAGTGGCTGAATGAAACAGCCTAGAGGTGGCAGCAGCAGCTGAAAGTGACCCGGTGACAGAGTGGTGCGGTGGGTGGCACTACCAGTACCTGGTGATGAAGGTGGCTAGAATGTTTGTAACTGGGGAGCAGTGCCTTAAATCTGTTTGGCACTATCCATATTTGTTCAGTGTTGGTGTAGCACCATGGTCAATCTACTCTGATGCATCTGGCATTGGTGGGTGGAAATCCTGGCTGATCTATGCCTGATTCATCTTCACAAAGGTCAGTCTCTCCACATTTTTTGTGGACAGACGAGTTCTCCTTGGGGTGACTATGGCCCCCGCCGCACTAAACACCCACTCTGATGCCACACTACTGGCCAGGCAGGACAGCTTTTTCAGGGCAAACTCTGCAAGTTGCGGCTACAAATCAAGTTTGGCTGCCCAGAAGTCAAGGTGTGTTGGCATGGGCATGTCAAGATATGCCACCCCCTGCTGGTTCAGGTCCTGCTCCATGTCTACCTGCTGCTGATGAGTTGCTTCACTATGCGGGTGAAGAAAGGTACTCATCAGTCTGCTGCTGATGGAGACCCAGAAGTCATCCCACTTCCAAATGGTGACCATTTGGCTGTCACTACGCAAGCAATGGGGAAAAGAAAAAAAAAACTCAAAATAGGAGAGTGGACATGTTCCACTATAAAGTGCATACAAAAAATACGATATTCCAAATGCACTTACCTCACTGAGGAGGGTTCTTATGTCCTAAACCCTCCTCAATCCTGCATGCCTTCAAACACTAGGTCTGAACACCGTTTTATGAAGCCGGGTGTTTCCCTTGTTTTCTCTTTCTTTTCACTCCAAAGGTCTTTTTTGAAGAGATTTCAAATGCAGCCGAAAATTCTGAAATTCTCATTCCTTTATCAAATACGAATTTATTATACTAAAACATCCATAAAAATATAAAAGAGTACTAGTGCAAACATCTGACACGTTGCAGGGATCATTCCCCTTCCTCAGGGATATACTTAAATAACTCAGTGAGTTCCTTATATACTCCTTAACTTCTAGGTTACCCCGGATACAGATTCCTATTGGGCCACACCAACACCTGATTTTTTTAACCAATCTATTTTTAAAAAACCATTCAAAAGAAAAATTAATAAAATGGAAAATTGATTCTTTCATATTCTAAGGACGTTCAATATTTTCATTAAAACCATTCGGGGATAACGTGTTCAATTAAAAAATATAAAAGCTTTCTCGTTTACATAAAGTAGCAAATCGCCGGAGCCCTTCTGTTATTTGTTCTACGGGAGTAACCCGTAGCAACTCAGGATCTGAATTATGATATAGGGCAAAATGCCGAGATATACTATGTTTTGGATATTTATGCTTTCTATTGAACCTATGCAAATGAATACGTTTGCGAAGGGTTTTAGACGTACATCCCACAGATTGGGTTCCGCACAGACACTCCAACACATAGACTACGTAACTACTAGCACAATTCAGATGTGTTTAAATGGGTATTACCTCTCCTGTTGCCACACACACAATATTCTGTTTTCCATCTTCTATGTGTGAAATTTTAATAAAAGAAGGTTTTGAGAAAGGTGTTCTGAATAAAAAAGAAAAAGAATATTTATTAATTGATAATCCAGCTACCCCATATTTTATTTTCTCCCAAAATTACAAAAGAATCCTATTTGCCCTCCAGGGAGACCTATAATAGCAGGAGTAGACTCCCTGTCTAGCCGTCTTGGTGAATATCTGGATCGTATCTTACAGAATTACATTATAGCCCATATTTGAGGGATTCGGGAGAATTGTTGGAGGACATTAAATGGAATGAAAATCTATGGCTGGTAACATCTATGGCTGGACATGTAGTGTCCCTCTATTCCAATATCCCTCAAGAAAAAGGAGTAGAGGCTATTAAGGATACGATATCCACAGATATTTTGATGCCCGAATAGCAAAAAGATTTTATACTAAAAAGTTTTAGATTTTTATTAAGTCATAATTATTTTATTTTTGAAGATCAATTTTATATTCAATACCATGGAACCGCGATAGGCACGAAATGCGCACCAGTTTTCGCAAACCTATATACGAGGGCAGTCAAAAAAATGTGTATAGAAGAGAGCCGTCATTTTAAAATTTTATAAAATTTTATAAACGTTATATAGACGACTTGATCTTAATTTGGGAGGGTAGTAAAAAAATGTTTTAATGAATTTTTTTTAATGAATTAAACAATAATATAAAGGGTATGAAATTTACAGAACACATTGATAAAAAAAACAGTAACTTTTTTAGATCTAGAGCTATATATCAAAGATAGTAAAATCAACACGAAAATGTTTTTTAAATCCATAGATGCTAATGGGTATTTACATTTCAAAAGTAGCCACCTAAAGAACTGGAAAGTTAATATACCGTTCAGGCAACTGAACAGAATAAAAAGAAACTGTTCTAAAATTGATAATTATGAAAACCAAGCCCAAATAATACAAAATAGGTTTTTAGATAAAGGGTATCCTTATGCTGTAGTACAAGGAGCAAAGAAAAAAGCAAATGCTATAGTGAGAAGCGAACAAAGAAACAAAGCAGAAAATATAATCAAAAAAAGGACAAAAATAATTTTACTAATGCAGAATTTTGCACAGCATTTAAATCCCGATATTCGGGAGATGCAAAAAAAAGTGGAAACCATAGTCAGAAAAAATTGGGATATATTAAAGCAGGATCCATATTTAAATAAGGCACTAGGCACTAGTAACTTTAAACCTAAATTCATTTATCGACGAGCGAAAAATATTGCACAAGAGATAGCACCTTCATATCCGAAATTAACTGAAAAGAAAAAAGAGATAATTAAACAGAAAGGTTCATATAAGTGCAATCAAAAAAGATGTGGTACATGTTCACACATAGAAGATGGAAAACAGAATATTGTGTGTGCGGCAAAATGAGGGTTAATACCCATTAAAACACATCTGAATTGTGCTAGTAGTTACGTATTCTATGTGTTAATTTGCATAGGTTCAATATAAAGCATAAATATCCAAAACATAGTGGGGGAGATTTATCAAAACCTGTGCAAAGGAAAGTTGCCCAGTTGCCCATAGCAACCAATCAGATAGCTTCTTTCATTTAGCAGAGGCCTTGTTAATAATGAAAGAAGCAAGCTAATTGGTTGCTATGGGCAACTGGGCAAGTTTTCCTCTGGACAGTTTTTGATAAATCTCCCCCAGTGTATCTCGGCATTTTGCCCTATATCATAATTCAGATCCTGAGTTGCTACGGGTTACTCCCGTAGAACAAATAACAGAAGGGCTCCGGCGATTTGCTACTTTATGTAAACAAGAAAGCTTTTATATTTTTAAATTGAACACGTTATCCCCGAATGGTTTTAATACAAATATTGAAAGTCCTTAGAATATGAAAGAATCAATTTAAAATTTTATTAATTTTTCTTTTGAATGTTTTTTTTTAAAATGTATTGGTTAAAAAATCAGGTGTTGGTGTGGCCCAATAGGAATCCGTATCCGGGGTAACCTGGAAGTTAAGGAGTATATACAGAACTCACTGAGTTATTTAAGTATATCCCTGAGGAAGGGGAATGATCCCCACAACGCATCGGATGTTTGTACTAGTACTCTCTTATATTTTTATGCATGTTTTAGTATAATAATTCGTATTTGATAAAGGAATGAGAATTTCTGAATTTTCGGTTGCATTTGAAATCTCTTCAAAAAAGACCTTTGGGGTTGAAAGAAAGAGAAAACAAGGGAAACACCCGGCTTCATAAAACGGTGTTCAGGCCTAGTGTTTGAAGGCATGCAGGATTGAGGAGGGTTTAGGATGTAAGAACCCTCCTCAGTGAAGTAAGTGCATTTGGAATATCATATTTTATGTATACATTTTATAGTGGAACATGTCCGCTCTCCTATTTTGAGTTTTTTTCTTCTTCCTATTGCTGTATTCGGAGGGGCTTCTGCACCGACCGAAGTGGATTGCAGCGGACAAGGAACCACAGGGGATAGTGAAAAAGGCGTTTTAAGATTGTGAGTGGTTTGTCAAGAACCACTCACTAAGTGTAAGTTCTGGTTCACACTCTGCTTTTTTAAGTCTGCGTTTTTTGTTGAAAAATTCTTGGACCGCTCCCGAAAAGTTTTTTCTGTGCTTTGTTGATATACTACTCAAGCAAGTGAGCATGCATCGTTCCATTTGTGCAAGTGACTCGGACGGACTCCCTGCCTCCATCTCCACTGCATACTGCCACGTTGTGTCTGGGTCCTCTGTCTCGCCTTCCTCATAACCCTCTAGCTCCTCTAGTTCATCATGCTCCTCCTCTCCTGTCACATGACTAGAAACACCAGCCATCTCATCAAACCTAAACTACTCCACTGTGCCCCTCATCCTCCTCCTCCTCCAATTCAGCCCCCCACAGGGATCATGTGGCCGTAAGATGTTGGTGCAACGTCTCCATTGCCCTGACCAACCATCATTTCCAACACTTGTTGTTGGATATGAAGCAGTGGAATGACGTTGTTCATCCCGTAAACCTGGCGACTTAAGTATAATGTGGTTTCCTCAAAGGGCCTGAGCAAATGGCAGGTGTCACGTATGAGCTGCCAATGGTTCACATTGAAGTTACACACGAAATTACCCCTATCCGCTTGGATCATAGAGAAATTGGTGATGGCTTTTCTCTGTTCGTATAGTCAGTCCAACATATGCAGGGTGGAATTCCAACGTGTGGCAACGTCACAAATCCGACTATGTTGGGGGATACCATTCTGATGCTGCAGCTCAAGGAGGGTGTGCTTTGCAGTGTAAGAGTGGCTGAAGTGCATGCAAAGTTTCCTTCCCATTCTTAGGATGTCTTGCAAATGGGGGGAACACTTCAGGGACTGCTTGACAACCAGATTGAACACATGTGCCATGATGCGTCCATGATGTTCTTCGTGTTGTCGGTCACCATGGTTCCCATTTCCAGTTTTCATGGAGTAAGCCATGCTCCGATTTCTTTACGAGGATGAGGCGGAGTCACACACTGTCACAGGACCAACGGGCTGACAGCATGGAGGAGGAAGCGACGTGACCTGTCCAAGTTGGGGTTGTGGCTGTGCCAGAACTACATTCACCCAGTAAGCCGTAAACGACATGTATTGTCCCTGACCGTAGTTACAGCTCCAGACGTCGGCGCTGCCATGCACTTTGGTACACACCGACTGGCTCAATGACTGGCCCACCTTCAAAATTGTGCAGGGCTGGTACTGCCTTCTTCGCAAAGAAATGACGGCTTGTTACCCTCCACCTTGGCTCGGCACAAGCCATCAGTTCTCTGAAAGGTGCAGAGTCCACCACTTGAAAAGGGAGGGACTGCAGCACCAGCAACTTAGACAGGAGGATATTCAGCTTCTGCGCCGTTGGATGTGTGGACACATAGTGTTGTCTCTTGGACATGGCTACGCGGATGGATTGTTGGTGGAATAGCTGACTAAAAGTGGGAGAAGCAGGAGCATCTGGAGCGACAGAAGGAGGGTATGACACACAGCTCCCTTCGGCTGAGGTGGTGGAGCCGTGGCTGGCTGAGGGAGGGAGAGGCCACTGGGTGATGCAGCAGGCTGGAGCACTACATCAGAGCCATGGTTCTCTCAGGCTGCTTTATGGTGGCAAAGCATGTGTTGATGCAGGGCCGTGGTGCCAACATTGGGACCCTGGCCACGCTTCACCTTCTGCCGACATATCTTGCATGTGGCTATGTGAACCTCCTCCGGATGCTTGATGAAAAAGTGCCACACCACCGAGTAGCTGATTTTCCCACCAACAGTCCACACTAATTGACTGCTACTGCCGCCGTCTCCTGGAACCCCTGTTCCTGGAGACGGACGACTACCTCCCGGAAAGGTAGGCTGCCCCAAAAATGGTGGTCTCCCCCGGGCACTTTAGGCTCCAGAATTTCCACTTCTGCCACCATGCTGACTACCAACCATGCTACTGCCTTGCTGGCTCAGCTGCTGCCTCACGGGCAACCTGCAACTCTCTTCTCCTGATGATGATGAAGCCCCTTCTGCACTCGGCTCCTAATTGCGATCGGCTTCATTATGATCGAGTTGTCTGCACGTCACTGATGTCCTCCTCAGGTTTCTCAACAGTGTCTGCTTCAGGACCCTGAACCCTGGCAACACCCCCTCCCACGTCACTCTTCTGATCACTACTTGGCCGCCTAGCAGAGGAAGCGGCACATGTCTCCTCCCCTTCTTGGCTGAGCAGTAGCTGCTGACTGTCCTCTATTAAATTGTCCTCCATGAATAGTGGAGCTGAACCCACAGCATAAGATACTTCTGTAGGAGAGGGAACAGCATAGGACAGATGCAATGGGAGGACAGGGACGGCTCCCGGGCCATGCCAATTGAGGGTTGTTGCTGAGGAACCCAAGGACTGTTGACTAGGGGTGTCAGATGTCACTTGTGATGAAGTGGATGACAGTGTTAACCAATCGACGACAGCAGATGGGTTGCTGGTCGAGACACGGTCGCTAGCTGATAACGGGAGCTCAGGCCTCTCGCTGAGACTCCTGCTGCCACTCGCCCCTAGTCTGCTGCAACCTCTGTCTGAAGGATTTAGGCCTCTGCCACTCTTCTGTGCACATTCTGGCACTTCTCTGCCTGACATTCTTAGTGCGTATATGAGGGGAGTACAATACGCTTCACTACTCTTAAAACAGTATTTGTCTAGAACAGCAGCAGGTGATTACTTTTGCTTGGACTTTCACAGTATGTAGGCCCTTTACAGATTAACCGGTACAAAATGGTACACTACTTAGATGTACGTATGCGGTATGCACTGATGAGGGCAGAAAAATGCGCTACAATATGCCTAAAAACTCAGTACTTTTTTTTAAAACACCAGCCGGTGAGTACTTTTGCTTGGACTTTCACAGTATGTAGGCCCTTGACAGATTAACAGGTACAAGGATAGGCTTTACTCCTGGATAAAGCCTATCCTGGCGAAACGTGTCGGAGGTGTGGTGTGGAGCTGGGGTGACTCCTGTTTTCACTGTATGTGTCTGCTGCTACATCTCTCTCACAGAGTGGTTTCTCTTACTTGCATTAATGTGCTCTATTCTGTCTCTCTAGCCTCAGTCCTCTGTATATGTTTAACCATGGGAGCTTTTTTAGCCTTGAAATGATATGCTGTTTGCACTGTGGCACTTTATACATTTAACCCTTTGTTGGTATTTGCCTCTTACTATTTATGTGTACACTGTGGCACTTTATACATTTAACCCTTTGCTGGTATTTACCTCTTACTATTCATATATATACCATACATGCACAGTGGTGATCTATTCTTGAAGCATTACATTATATTCAGACATACAGTTCACTGTGATCAGGACCTTCACCCCAGTATCCCGTTTTTTCCATTATATTGTCCCTATGTGTGATTCTTTATATGTACTTTTTTAATGTTGCTTTTCATATCAATAAAATTAATATTTTCGAATTGTTTATTGTTTGGAGGTTTTTTCTTGTGCCTTGTGCACATACTGTAGGTGTTCATATTCAGTCTTTCTGATAAACCTCCATTTCTATATATTTTGTGCTGGAGCCTACATTGGAGAAAAGGATTTTATAGGTTCCTTGCTTCTTAGAATGTAAAAAATTCTAACAAATTATAACAAAGTCCATAAACTTTCTGTAAATAGTTAAAGGTGTATTTTTGGTGCTATTTACCTAATGTTCAGTTCTGATGTCCTGTAAAGTGGTCATAATATAATGCAGTCTTCTGTCAATGACTGGTAATGGAATATAGAGCAAATGCAGCCAAGTCAGCCTTTTATGGAAGAAGGTTATGGTACTACAGTGTATGTATTGCTCTCTCAATATGCTTATGCATCCATGGCTCTACAAGTGCGAACAAAAAGTCTTATGTACAAAATATTTATGGTACTTTGTACCGCTCACACTATGTGCCTTTGTTCTTCTGGCTCTAGTATCATATGCGGCCACTAGAGATGAGCGAATTTTAGAAAAAATAGATTTGGCCAATTCGTTGAATTTCCGAAACAATTCGGTTTGATCCGAATTTTTTTGTGGCAAAAAACAGCTATTTCTGGCCTACAGAGAGCCTCAATAGGGGTGTGGAACACTTTGCCTTGCTGTAACACGCATAGGGTGTGTGATGGGTTAGTGAAATAATACTGTTATTCAGTATGACATGCAGATCAGAGGCGTCGCTATTAGAATCACTGTCGCAGGGTGGCACAATGACAGAGCCTGGAGGTGGCATTAGTATGAGGGGACCATATAGTGACTGAATGATACAGCGTGCATTTGGCAGCAGCATGAGGAGACCATATAGTGCCTGAATGACACAGCCTAGAATTGGCGGCAGCATGAGGAGACCACATAGTCTGTTCTGGACTTGTTGGGGGTCATCCTCAGGCAGAATTATTTTCTGCTTGGGGATGACTTCTATGTCCAGAACAGGGGAACGGCCATGAGGTCCAATGTGGCCCCAACGTATGCAAACATTTACATGATGGAATTTTAGGAAACCACATCCCAGTGGTTTCAATATGTCGGAACATGGTTCCGATATATTGATGATACTTTTGTAATATGGAAGGGTACAAGATCTCAATTAAATTCATTTTTTGAAGAATTGAATGGTGTTTACCCTGAACTACAGTTCACGATGGTAGTCTCGGATTGTGCCATACAATTCTTGGACACACTTGTGGAACTAGAGAACTCTACATTATCTACTGATTTATTTGTTAAAGAAACAGACAGGAACAGTATTCTATCGTATGACAGTTTTCATCCACGATCTACTATTAAATCACTCCCTTGGAGTAAGTTTCTCTGAGTAAAACGTATTACTTCTAATCCAGTCAAAACAGAAACCAGGTTAAATCAAATGTGTACCAAATTCCACCATAGGGGTTACCCACAACGATTACTAGACATCCATAGATCGAAACTATCCTCTGTAGATAGAGATACCCTATTACAGCCTCAAATTAAAACACCTTCTGAAAGAATTCCATTTGTGTCCACTTTCAATAAGAATAGTTCCAAAATAGCGAACATTCTACGAAAGAATTGGACATTGGTAAGCAAAACATTAAAGGTTAAAGAATTCCCTATGATGGCTTATAGGAGAGGCAAAACACTAAAGGACAGATTAATAACATTTGATATAGGTAGCCGCAAACAAAAAACAGGACAGACCCTTCTCAGTGATCTCAAAAATGGAAATTTTCCTTGCAGATCCTGTAGCCACTGTAACAGTATGGTGAAGGGGGATACCTTTCACCATCCTTATACAGGGCAATCCTTCAACATCAGAGGCCATTATACTTGTCGTTCAAGCTACATAATTTATTTAATACAGTGTCCTTGTGGGCTGTATTATGTTGGTGAGACAATTAACGAATGTAGGATCCGTCTGAACGGACACAAGTCCTTCATTAGAACTGGTAGGAGAGATTTACCCATCCCCAAGCACTATCTGGAAATGGGGCACAACATAAGTCAAATTCGGTTCCGTATAATTGATCATGTCCCTCCACTATGTCGTGGCGGTGACCGGGAGAAATTATTTCACCAAAAAGAACTAAAATGGATCCATTTGTTTGACACTATGTCTCCCAAAGGTTTAAATATAGATTTCAATCTAAAACCCTTTATGTAAGGTATTCATTATTCTATGTATGCTTTTACATTTTTTCCTTTAAATTTTTTGGTCTTCTCCTTTTCTTCTCTTTAAGACTTCTTCTTTCTTTTCCCTTCTCCCCCCCTTTTTTTCTTTTTCTCATTCTTCTTCACAACTTTATTTCATGCTTATCCTCTTTTTTTCTACATCCAGTAAATCATTCCTTTTATTATTTTTTCATTCTTTCTGTTTTCTCTTTTTTGCACTCTTATCCTATTCATTTTTCAATTTTTATTTTTCACATACATTGTTTATTTTTCATTTTTTATTTTATTGTTTTTTTCTCCATATTTTATTTTTATATTTATTTTTTTATTTTTAACTTTTCATATTTTTATTTTCAATTTTATTTTTATTTATATTTTTTTCATTTATGCTTATTTTTATTTTAATTTTTGTCTCCTTTTCAGTACATAATGCTATTACATTGGTTTTTTGTGATTTTAATGTTGTCTATTTGATTATTTGTAGATCACCATTCTGTCATGGGACACACCTATTACTGTGAAGGTCCTTCAGCGCAGCCGAATACACAGTCATCACAGCCACTTTATATGTATTATATTGAATTGAAAATAAGTCTTTTTCCTTATACACATGTTTATTCTATAGAATCCTAAATAAAAACAAGTTAACATCATCATTTTGTGTCAATTGCAGTTAGTGCCAAGTAATCAACTATCAGTGAATCACAGGAGAGTGGGTGCGCATGCGCGGCTAGCTGTTGCGATCGCAATATGTTCTACAGAACGGTGCGATCGACGACCTTGTCCGCGCAGTCTCACAAACATCCTTTACATGTGTTGAGTGCGCCTGCGCAGCTATCCGGAATGATCGCGATATGTGGCATAGAACCACGTGATCTCGGGATATAATCCGCGCAGCCGCACAGACCGCAGGATATAGTGGGTATGATGGACATATGATTGACATACTCTAGAACGTATGATGAAAAGCAAAAGTGACACCTGCTGACGTGGGAACCCGCTTGTCACATGCGCAGTGAGTATGTTTACAAACAAGCGCAGACTATGTGAATATGACGATCGGTATTGTTGTGGAGATGATCGCTGTGGACATATGGCTGATGCTGAAGGTACCTACAAAATAATGTTTTACACTATATGTATTTTAGCACTGGGCACTTTATATGAATATTTATTACATTGTATATGTAGAGTTACCATGCCAACCTGACATCACTAGTACTGACAGATGATTACACCAATGAAATTATAGCAGAGGTGTGGTCTCTTTAATCACACATTTGTATCACTTGTATCACTTGTGTCACATCCAATGATTTGTATCTGTTATATATAAATGCACATTGTTCACAACTATGTTATGCTTGATAAAGGCTACTACTGCCGAAACGTTGCTCTGATTTTGGGACAATAAAGACAACCCAGCTTTTTAAAGATCCGTGACCTGACTGGTGCTGTGTTTTTTGGATTTTGTGTACAATTTTCCTGGGCTGGCGGCCTGGGCAAGCACAGGCACAGAGGTCGAACCCCGGTGCTGTCTCACACATCTCTTCTATCTATATATCTATATATCTATCTATCTATTCATATATATATATATATATATATATATATATATATATATATATATATATACACACACAATTAGTACATAATGATCATAAATGGAAAATACTCAGAATTCAAGCCCAAAAAACTGCCTCCCATAGATATAAATCATTATTATGCAAGAAATAAGCTTCCCATGGATAGTTTTATTTGCATGTATAATGATGAATTATATTAGGTCCATCAGACACATATGCCATCATTTTACAAACTTACCTAAATATGAATATCCTCCTGGATGGTGCTGAAAAACCTCTCTCCGTCTCCTCTCTCTCGTCTCTCTCTTTCTCTCTCTCTCTCCTGTATCTGATAGAATGCAGCTTGTGCACTGCAATGGGAAGAGGGAGATGCAGGGGGCAGGGATATTTAAATTAAGCGCGCTGTGTGTGCACGAGCGCTGTGTTCGTGAGAGCAAGCTGAGGATGTGCATCTTGCCCAGCCAGCAGTGGTCCGATTGTGCCCAACGTGAGGGGGGGGGGGGGGGGGATGATTTCTGGACCATATAGGGTGACATCTAGTGGCCAGGATGTGAAAGAGAGATTTTTTTTTATGACATTTATTAGAAAGATTTTTATTTAGGCATAAGCTATTTAATGAAAAAAATTTTGTTTAATGAGAGTACCCATTTAACAGTGAAAAATTTTTGCTGGAAGAAATCATCATGATGGCCTGGATCAGATGGTGATTTTAGAAGACGTCACTTGTGAGTTGCTTTATAAAGCAGGACTGTATTCAACATACCCACAGATAAATTGATATTGTGAGTTGCATTGCGGCTATTTCCCCCCCCCCCCCCCCCTTTTTTTTTTTTGCTCGTCAATGTCAGTAACGGTTTCCCACAAAAAAAAATTTCTGAGGGGTTCCCCGAGCCCAAAAAGGTTGGGAAACACTGACTTAAAGGAAAACTGTCAGCCCGATCACCCACCCTAAACCTAGAACACTGGGTTATATAGTGGGTGACCAGGAGTGCACAGAGGGGTCACATACTAAATTTGGTCCACTGGTTACGGACATATGGGCTTTAAAAGGTCCTTTGTTTAGTCCAGTAATTTGCGCTCTGGAGGTGGGCCCCGCTGACTGGTCACCTCTGCCTCTGTTGGTCAGCTCATAATACTGCCCCCGCAATTTGCATATTCATTATCTTCGACTCCACGTCCTAATAACGTGGAGTCACTGGTCACAAGAGCACTGGCGCTCTGCCAGTGCGGCACATGCCCAGTGATACTGTGCAGAGTGGTCGCAGCAGGGAGAGCTCTCACGTCATCAGGACGTGAGAGCTGTATGCAATCTTCAGGCGCATACTCATGTGACCGGTGACTTCACATCACTAGGACGTGAAGTCGAAGATAATGAATATATATATAATATCTAAAAAAGTTAGTCATAACAGCGATGTATAGCTATTGTAAGTGGGATATTGCATGGTATATCTGTTGGTATCTTAATGAGGATTTAGTTGACGTCCGCTCTTTCTGTTGGGAGTTAAATCAATTATTCCTGGTGTTTATTTTAGTTATTCATTAATTATTTTAATAATTTCAGTTGTTTTTTTTTTTTTTGTCCATAATTTCAGTTATGAGTTTCTCTAGTTTTTTTTTTTTTTGCACAAAGTGTCCTAGTACTTCAGGAATTCCTCATTCTTCTTGTATTTTCTAGTTCTGATTTGAGCTGGTTTATTCCTAAATCTAATTCAGTTAGTAGTTGTTTTCTTCTTTCTATAACCAATTTACCTAAGGTCTGTGCTTGCTCCTTTAACCCCTTAAGGACCGGGGTTTTTTCCGTTTTTGTATTTTCGTTTTTTGCTCCTTGCCTTTAAAAAATCATAACTCTTTCAATTTTGCACCTAAAAATCCATATGATTGCTTATTTTTTGCGCCACCAATTCTACTTTGTAATGACGTCAGTCATTTTCCCCAAAAATCTACGGTGAAACAGAAAAAAAAAATCATTGTGCGACGAAATTAAAAAAAAATCGCCGTTTTGTAACTTTTGGGGGCTTCCGTTTCTACGTTCCGTTTCCGTTTCTGTCATCTTCTGACCCCTATAACTTTTTCATTTTTCCGTGTATGGGGCGGTATGAGCGCTCATTTTTTGCGCTGTGATCTGAAGTTTTAACGGTACCATTTTTGCATTGATAGGACTTATTGATCGATTTTTATTCATTTTTAAATAATATAAAAAATGACCAAAAAATGCACTATTTTGGACTTTTGAATTTTTTTGCGCGTACGCCATTGACCGAGCGGTTTAATTAACGATATATTTTTATAATTCGGACACGGTGATACCATATATGTTTATTTTTATTTACACTGGGGAGTGATTCAAACTTTTAATAGGGGAGGGGGTAAATGATCTTTATTCACTTTTTTTTTCCACTTTTTTTTGCAGTGTTATAGCTCCCATGGGGACCTATAACACTGCACACACTGATCTTCATCATTGATCACTGGTTTCTCATAGGAAACCAGTGATCGATGATTCTGCTGCTTGACTGCTCATGCCTGGATCTCAGGCACTGAGCAGTCATTCGGCGATCGGACAGTGAGGAGGCAGGTAGGGGCCCTCCCGCTGTCCTGTAAGCTGTTCAGGATGCTGCGATTTCGCCGCGGCTATCCCGAACAGCCCACTGAGTTAACCGCCACTTTTTACTTTCGCTTTTAGCCGCGCGGCTAAAGGGTTAATGGCGCGGCTTCACTATGACGCCGGGCCCACCGTGATATGATGCGGGGTTACCGTGTAACCCCGCGTTATATCACCGGAGCAGGACCAAGGACGTACCTGTACGTCCTTGGTCCTTAAGGGGTTAATGTAGATTTCCCTCTGTTGTTGTTGTTAGGGATAAATCTGGTATTGTTGTTACTGTGAAGTTTGAGGGAAATTTTATTTCTTTAACAAAATTAAACAGCTCTGTGTTTTTTTTTTCAAAGCTTCTAAGGGTGCCCATATTTCCATGTAATATGCAAAGAGAACACAGTGGAAGGGGTGCTCTAGGTGCCATTATCTTAAGCAGGATTGGTAAGTGTATGTATGCTTATTATGCACTTACCTCTTGATGTTGTGGTCCAAGCACAACACTGTTGCTTGTAATATTTACAGATGAGATGTTGGAGGCTGCCAGGGCTTGTCCTAGTAAATTAAATAGTTACATAGTTACATAGTTACATAGTTAGTACGGTCGAAAAAAGACATATGTCCATCAAGTTCAACCAGGGAATTAAGGGGTAGGGGTGTGGCGCGATATTGGTGAAGGGATGAGATTTTATATTTCTTCATAAGCATTAATGTTATTTTGTTCCAGGAATGTATCTAATCCTGTTTTAAAGCTGTTAATTGTTCCTGCTGTGACCAGTTCCTGAGGTAGACCGTTCCATAAATTCACAGTCCTCACGGTAAAGAAGGCGTGTCGCCCCTTGAGACTAAACTTTTTCTTCTCCAGACGGAGGGAGTGCCCCCTCGTCCTTTGGGGGGGGGGGTTTAACCTGGAACAGTTTTTCTCCATTTTTTTTGTATGGGCCATTAATATACTTATATACGTTTATCATATCCCCCCTTAAACGTCTCTTCTCAAGACTAAACAATTGTAACTCCTTTAATCGCTCCTCATAGCTAAGATGCTCCATGCCCCATATTAGTTTAGTCGCGCGTCTCTGCACCCTTTCCAACTCCGCAGTGTCCCTTTTATGGACAGGTGCCCAAAACTGAACAGCATATTCCAGGTAAGGCCGTACCAATGATTTATAAAGGGGGAGTATTATGTCCCTGTCCCTTGAGTCCATGCCTCTTTTGATACATGACAATATCCTGCCGGCTTTGGAAGCAGCAGCCTGACATTGCATGCTATTCTGTAGTCTGGGATCTACAAGTACACCCAGATCCTTCTCTACCAGTGACTCTGCCAGTTTAATCCCCCCTAAGACATACGATGCATGCAGGTTATTAGTACCCAGATGCATAACTTTACATTTATCCACATTGAACCTCATTTGCCAAGTGGATGCCCAGACACTTAGTCTATCCAAGTCATCTTGTAACTTATGCACATCCTCTATAGACTGTACTGTGCTACAAAGCTTGGTGTCATCTGCAAAGATAGAAACAGAGCTGTTAATACCATCCTCTATATCATTGATAAATAAATTAAACAACAGCGGTCCCAGAACTGAACCTTGGGGTACACCACTAATAACCGGGGACCAATCAGAGTACGAATCATTGACCACCACTCTCTGGGTACGATCCATGAGCCAGTGTTCAATCCAGTTACAAACTAAAATTTCCAAACCCAAAGACCTTAACTTACCTGTCAAACGTCTATGAGGGACAGTATCAAATGCTTTAGCAAAATCCAGAAGCACTATATCCACAGCCATTCCTCTGTCAAGGCTTCTACTCACATCTTCATAAAAGCAAATTAGATTGGTTTGACAACTTCTATCCTTAGTAAACCCATGCTGGCTATCACTTATAATACAATTATCCCCTATGTATTCCTGTATGTAATCCCTTATAAGTCCTTCAAACAATTTACCCACAATGCATGTTAAACTTACCGGTCTATAGTTTCCTGGGGAAGACCTAGAGCCCTTTTTGAAGATTGGCACCACATTCGCCTTGCGCCAGTCCCTTGGCACAATACCAGACACCAGAGAATCTCTAAATATCATGAACAGGGGTACAGATATTACTGAACTTACCTCTCTAAGAACTCTTGGGTGTAGTCCATCCGGTCCTGGGGATTTGCTTACATTTATATCACTTAACTTACCTTGTACCATCTCTACATTAAGCCAGTTCAGTACATTACATGATGTGTTACCAGCACTGACCTGGCCAATGTCAGCTCCTTCTTCCATAGTGTATACAGAACTAAAGAACCCATTCAGTAGCTCCGCCTTCTCTTGATCGCCTGTGACAACCTCCCCATTATCATTATTAAGGGGTCCTACATGCTCTGTCCTTGGTTTTTTTGCATTTATATATCTAAAAAAATATTTAGGATTAGTTTTGCATTCTTTGGCCACCTGTCTCTCATTTTGAATTTTTGCTGTTTTTATTACATTTTTACAGATTTTATTAAGCTCCTTGTACTGTTTAAATGTTATAGCTGACCCATCAGATTTGTATTTTTTGAAGGCAATTTTTTTGTTGTTTATTGCTCTTTTAACATCATGTGTCAGCCATGTAGGATTTAGTTTTAATCGTTTAGATTTGTTCCCCTTTGGTGTATATTTAGCTGTATAGTTATTTAGAGTTGATTTAAAGATGTCCCATTTACCTTCTGTATCAGTATTTGACAACACCTCCCCCCAGTCTATGTCCTGTAGTGCAGCCCTCAGCCTAGGGAAATTTGCCTTTTTAAAGTTATATGTTTTTGCCTTCCCCGCCTGTCTTTGTTTTCTACATTTTAAGTCAAAAGTAACTATATTGTGGTCGCTATTACCAAGGTTTTCCCGCACAGTTACATTACCAACCAGCTCTGCGTTGTTGGAAATGATCAGATCCAACAAGGCATCACTTCTTGTTGGGTCCTCCACAAACTGGCCCATAAAATTATCCTGCAATAAATTTAGGAATTGTCGCCCCTTTGTAGTTTTAGCCAACCCCGGACCCCAATCTATATCTGGATAGTTAAAATTTCCCATTATTACCACTGTACCTGCCCGGGCGGCCCTCTCTATTTGTTTATGAAGCCGAACTTCTATCTCTTCAGTGATATTAGGGGGTCTGTAGATTACACCAAATACTATTTTTTCAGTATTTCCCTCCTTTTGTAATTCTACCCACAATGATTCCACATCCTCAGAATCATCACACACTATGGCATCGTTCACACTGACTTTCATACCACTTCTTACATACAGACAGACTCCACCACCTTTTCTGTTCATTCTATCCTTGCGAAACAATGTAAACCCCTGCAGATTGACAGCCCAGTCATGCGAGGAGTCCAGCCATGTCTCAGTGACCCCAACTATATCAATATGTTCCTCCAGTATCAAGGCCTCAAGCTCCCCCATTTTATTTGCTAGGCTTCTGGCATTTGTGAACATACACTTTACATTTCCATCCTTTATGTTATTGGGGTTAATGGGATTCAAGGGTGTAAGTTTTATTTTCCTATGAAGCTTATTCCTATTAACTATTCTAACCCCTCCCTCCGCTCCACCCCCAGGTACATTTATAATTCCCACCTCTCTATCTACACTATCTTCCCCCTCTTTGCTGTAGGTTCCCTCCCCCCAAGTCCCTAGTTTAAACACTCCTCCACCCTTCTATAGTGGACATCATAAAGGATGAAATAGCTACCTTCACTTCCATAGTGGACATCATAAAGGATGAAAGATGGGGGCGTGGCTTGGACGCCGACTGAGATGGCTGCCTGAACAGTGCGCTCCTGCATAAGCACCCACCACTAGCGTTCTAATCTGCCACCAGCGACTCACAGCACCCTATACTTGTGGGGGAACTTTATGGCTACCTCAGGCAGAAAGCGGGACTCTAAAACGGGCAATTTCAAGCCGCTACAGCTCTTCTTCTCGGCCGGCCCTCAGCGCCAGAGATACAACAAAGATGGCGCCGTAGCGCGCTCTCATCAGCACACGCTGCCGCCGGGAGCTTCTGGAAAGACGGGCTTTCACAGCAAGACAGGACACCAGAGGCTGTCTCATAAACTGTCTTTTGAGATACCCGAACACTGGAGCTCCCCAGACAACTTACCTGCAATGCCGCCCGGTGAGTTAAACACAGGGGAAGGGGGAGGCCGTTTCCATAAAGCCCGAGGGGAGAGAGCAGAGGGACGTAGCGCTGCAGACACGGGGCCTGATTTTGATAACTCTCCCCATGTCAGCCCACTGAAGCAACGTCCTAGACTGCAGCCCCCAGATGATGATGTTGTTAACCCCTTCTCACAGGCACTCTCAGACCCAACGAAGCAGCCTGACCCTGATCTCTTTACCTCATATCCTACCTCAGACACTGTAGTGTCAGATACCACATTAAAAGAAATGCTCCTGATGTTCCGCAATTCACTGCATAAGGACTTAAGCCAAATCATACACCCTTTAAGGGCATCAGTGCAGGTGTTGGAGCACAAAATGGCGCACACTGAAAATAACATGGCGGCTTTTGCCGATATTCCCAATGTCCTTGCGGATGCCCATGATAATTTGGAGGAGAAAGTAGCGGTGTTGCAAGCTAAGTTCATAGACTCGGAAGACCTGAATCGCCACAACAATGTTAAATTTCGCGGAATCCCAGAGTGGGTGACTGGTTCTCAACTTATGCAATTCGTCAAGGAACTTACTAAAAACCTGCTACCTGATATGGACATGTACGAGTATAGCATAGATCGCTCACACAGAGTGCCCAAACCTCGCGCCCTGCCAGATGAACTAACGAGAGATGTATTAGCGAGATACACGTTCTTTTAGACAAAGGATAGACTATTGTAGTATTCCAGGAGACATGCATCGCTCCCTGAACCATACATAGATATTAAAATGTATGCAGATTTATCCGCGGCGACTCTACAAGCTAGGAGAGAATTTGGCCCTCTGACAGGACTGCTTAGAGACCTCAGGATCCCCTATAGGTGGGGCTACCCTACCAAATTACTGATTGTGAGACAGGGAAAGACTTTTGCTTTTGCCACTGTTGATGAGGGCATGGACATTCTGCGCTCCTAATTGGATTTCACCTGTTTTTTTTTCTACCATTATTTTGTTCTGATTGCACTTTGAACTGTTATTATTACTGATTGCATACTGATTCTGTGCCCACTTGTAGTTAGTGTGACATGTCTGTCCGGTACCCGGTCGGGTTTTTAATTGGTGAGGAGGAGACATCCTACCCATAGCTCGTTGGTACATAGTTCTGAATTGCGAAATGGGGATTGACATACTTTCCCTTGATGTGTATGGGCTTAATAGCCCATTTAAGAGGCAGTTTCTGTGGAGGGAGTTGGAAAGGAGTAATGCAACCATTGCTTGCATCTAAGAAACGCACCTGTCCTCTTCTAATACTCCTCAACTGCGCCACAGGAAATACCCACATATTGTATATAGCACCTATGCTAAAAATAAAAGAGGGGTTATGATTGTGGTAAGGGATAATGTAGCTTTTCAGATCACCTCGCAAATCATTGATCCACAGAGTAGATTCATTTTATTAACCTGTTCTGTAGATGGTGTTGCATTCACAATTGTTAACCTGTATGCTCCTAATTCCAGACAAAGTCGATTCCTGGGGAAAATTTTCAAGCTCATTGACGTGCACGAGAGAGGTGAGATTATAATTTGTGGGGACTTTAACTATGTCTCAGACCCTGCTCTAGACCTCTCTGACCAGGCGTCTGGTAGGACTTTTTACCTTAAAAATGTAATTGGAGATCAGGATCTGTTTGATATCTGGAGATTGCAGCATGCCACTGAGAGAGATTACTCGTACTTCTCCCATAGACACCATACTTTAGAATTGACATGATACTGATTAGTAGATCTTTAATTGATGCTACTCTCTCCTCCAAGATAGGCACGATCACTTGGAGCGATCACGCCCCCGTCCAGATAACCCTCTCTGACTCCTCCCCAAAACACAGTGATTTTGTGTGGAGAGCTAACACTCACATAATAGCACACTCTGAACACACTGGCAAAATTGAGTCTGCCTTAAAAGATTACTTTGCATTTAACACCACCCCAAACATTACTCCTGACACCCTCTGGTTTGCCCATAAACCTGTCATTAGGGGCACTTTCATACAGTTGGGGACTCTCCTTAAGCGTCAACGTACTGCCCTCATCACTGAAGCTATCAATCGCATTGCTGCACTAGAGGCTATCCATAAAAAAGTTCTCTCCCAGCAAACCCTGATGGACTTACCAAATGAGCATTTACAGCTCCGTAAGCTTTTGCTGTACCAATGCGAAAAGAGCTTTAAAAAAACGAGATTAGCGTACTATTCCCAGGATAATAAGCCGAGCGCCTTTTTGGCGCGGAGACTGAAATCAGCCCATCTTAAGCTGCGTATTGCCTCCATGATCCATCCAACATCGGGAAAGACGGTCCTATCCCCTAGTGACATTGCGAATGCATTTCGTGACTACTACGCGAAATTGTATAATCTGCGCGCAGATGCAGATACCCTCCAACCCACACAGGAAGCCATAGATGACTTCCTGTCGGCCTTAAATCTGCCGCAGGTTACTAAGCCCATGCTCAACTCTCTCAATTTACCCATCGCCTCAGCAGAAATTTCAAAAGCAATTGATCCGCTGCCGTTGAATAAAACTCCCGGCCCCGATGGTCACCTGAATTAATATTACCGACATCTTGGTCCCACACATGCTGACAGTGTTTGGTGAAGCGATGGAGTCGGGGAGTCTGCCCCGAGATGTGTTAACTGCCCTTATCACAACTATTCCCAAACTGGGGAAATCTACAGACCTAGCCTCTAATTCTCGCCCCATTTCGCTGTTAAACGGCGATGTTAAAATATACGCAAAGATACTTGCAGCCCGATTACAACCAATCATACCACGATTACTAAACAGAGACAAAGTAGGCTTCACACAAGGCCAACAAGCCCCCGATAACACGCAGAGAGTGATCTCCCTGCTCCAACATTGTGAGCGTAATAGTGTGCAGTCTGCCTTTCTGACACTTGATGCTGAGAAGGCATTCGAGAGGGTGAACTGGAAATATGCTTTCACTGTACGCAGTTCATACGGACTGTCTGGCTCCATTGTGTCCGCAATTGATGCCCTGTACTCCAATCCGACAGCGCAGGTATTCACCAATGGAGCCTTGTCTAACCAGTTCACCCTGTCGAATGGAACGCGGCAGGGCTGCCCGTTCTCTCCTCTGTTGTTCATTCTTTCCATCGAACCCTTGGCCCAGGCCATTAGATTAAATGACGGTATTAGGGGAATCCGGGTGGGACCAACTGAACATAAGTTGGCGCTGTTTGCCGACAACGTGTTGTTGACCCTGACGGATGGTCCACATTCGCTACATCATTTATTCGACACCATAGAAAAGTTTAGTGCAATCTCTTATTACAAACTAAACACGTCCAAATCACAGATAATGCCCATATCTCTGAATCCCCTACTTGTCGCCTCACTCCGTAATAAGTTTCCACTAGATTGGCAAACCTCCTCTCTGGCATATTTAGGCATACGTCTTTTGTACCCTTCTACTAAGTTGTTCCATGACAACTTCCTGCCGCTCTCCAAATCACTGATTAATTCTATGCAAGACTACTCCAAATCCGTTCCATCTTGGTTTGGTAGGCTAGCCACATTTAAGATGATGTTACTCCCAAAACTACTGTATTTGTTTAGGACTATTCCGATCATTCTACCTAAAACTTACCTCACTACTCTGAATCGCCATCTTTCACAATTTGTTTGGCAGAAAAGAAGGCCTAGAATAGCCAGGCGCATTATGACATTACACAAAAGGGGTGGAGGACTCGGTCTCCCTCATTTAGAAGATTACCACATGGCATGTCTTCTGGATCAGCTGACCCATTGGTGGTTCCGGAACACAGAAAAGCTGTGGGTGGAAGTGGAGACCCACTCCTCTCTCCCTACCTCATTGAGATCCCGAATGTTCTTACAGATGAGGTGTCAACATCCACCTGCATCGTATTTAGTGTCCATAACATCTTCTGACAAAGCTTGGAAATATGCCCTAAAACTAAATTTGTTCAGTGTACCTTGCCCTCTTAAACATTTTACCTTAGACTACCTAGAGTGCCTAATCCCAGATCTACACATCCAAACCTGGGAGTTACATGGTATATTCAATGCTCAAGACCTGATATGCCCAGTGGGTGATGTCCATTTCCCAACACTTCATGCTACCTACCAGTTACCCCACAGAGAGTTTATTAAAAGTCTTCAATTACGCAGCCTACTGACTAGAGACTTTTCCTCGCAGCATCCGATCCCACGAGATGTACTTACATTCCTAAATGGTGACTCCAAGAGGGGAATTACCTTCTTCTATAATATTTTACACGATAAAACTAATATTTCAAATCACCATTACATGTCAAAATAGGAATCTGACTTGAGAAAAGAGATCACACTGGAACAGTGGTCTGGCACTATAGCACATACCCGCACACTGTTCAGATCTACCAATCACCAAGAGGCAGTTGCTAAAACGATTTACAGATGGTATTACACGCCATCTAGATTACACCTATTAGATCCCACATGTTAGAACTTATGCTGGCGGGGTTGTGGCGAGGTGGGTACTTTCCTTCACACCCTATTGGAATGCCCTCGCCTCCAGGAGCTCAGGAGGGGCGTAGGCTTATTGACCAACAAGCTGCTGCAATCTCCGGTCACCTTACGTCCGGAAACTGTTCTCCTACTTATGGATCTTGATTTGATACCTCCTGAATTACGGCACCCTCTTGCCCATCTCTATATGGCAGCCAAGCTGCAAATAGTCCGAAATTGGAAATCAACCAAAATTCCCTCCCTATGCGAAATTATTAACCTGCTAAATCTCATATGTGACTATGAACGAACCTATGCACTGTCTATGGGCACACATGAAAAATTCCTCAAACGTTGGGATACATGGATGTCAACTCCTCACTACCCTTACAGTTCGAAGTAGTTTAAGTAGAATTCTACTGTGATTGTTGAGAGAGCACTTGTTTCTCAGTGCCTTACGCTCTCTCGCTTGTCCACCATTCTTTGCTCCCTATATTAGTTATGATGATTTAGACCTCAGTTGAAGACTGTATAGTTTAGTATGTCTATTTGACTTAACCAGCTGTTCACCGCTTTCTTCCCATTGTGGATTATATGATTGCGAATTAATACTTTATTGTTATGTTATTTCCTGTAATATTTTGAAACAATAAAATATTTTGAATAAAGGATGAGAGATTAATGTGCTGTTTGAGAAATATAAAAGGATAAGGAAGAATTGCACGGAAGATCACACCATCAAAACACACACTGGCATAGCTTTAGAGCAAAAGGTTACTCTGAATATCTTTTTAAATGGGCACACCAAAGAACCATCAACCTAACCCAAAAGGAGTGCCTTGCTGCTTCTTCTTCCACCATCAAACCAAATAGACATTCCAAGCATAATTCCATCACTACTTACAATAGCCCACACCGCCATATTAGACAAGTCATACAGGAACATTGGCATATACTGCTTCTGGGCCTATTCCTCAAACCTGCACTTCCAGAAAGACTGGTTGTAACATTTAGAAGAGCACTTACTCTGAAGAACCCCTACTTATTTCAAACAACATCAAAAGTCCCATAAAAAGGCTGTCAAAAAGAGCACAGCTGGGGTGTTTATAAATGCGGCATGACCATCTGTATTCAGTAATAATATTTTTCCAGTACACCAACAGACAAATGTTTTCCCATTAAGTTGTATCTCAACTATCAATAGAGCTTTGTGGTTTATATCATCAAATGTCAGTGCCAGAAACAGTGGGGGAGATTTATCAAAACCTGTTTAGAGGAAAAAAAATGCTGAGTTGCCCATAGCAACAAATCAGATTGCTTCTATCATTTTTGAAAAATGAAAGAAGCAATCTGATTGGATAATATGGGCAACTTTTCCTCTGGATATTGATAAATATCCCCCACATGTTGGCAAAACGACCCAGGAGCTATATGCTTGGTTATCCAAAACATTGTGTCGGTGTTGGTTCATATAAGCTGTGTACTCCCCAGCCATATTGATTGAATTAGATAACCAAATTGGTTGTGATCACATTTTATTGTCTGCCATTAGCTTATAGTACACATGTTATAAAAAATCTAGTAATCATATGATGCAATATAAAAACTTACTAAAGGGGAGGGCGTGGCTTGCAGCTGCCGAAGATGGCCGCTTGATCCCTGAACTCCTGCACCTCATAGCCGTTATGTCAGCTTAACTTGCTTCTCCCAGCCCTCAGCTCCATGACGAGGGGTGCCCGCCGCCGCAGGAGGAACCCGTCCACCTGTCTGACCTCTCAGATCCCCACTAGCAGCATTACCCACTACCTGAGCACGCACTCCTCATCTGCCCCGGGCTCTCCTCCGGCCTCCCCTGGCCCTGCATGTTGCCTCCGCTCTCACTCTGTGGATGCCATCTCTAGGGGTACCTGCCACAGCCTCTCCCTGCAAGAAGAGCCGGCCGAAGTCGCTGACGCACTGCCTTCACTGTCCCCATCGCCGGTCTCGACCTCCGGTCCCCGGATTCAGAGCGGCGCTGCAGCGGGATCGCCATTTCCTGCCTCACGTGTGCTGCTGCCTTGCTCTTCCCGACACAGCTGCAGGAACATGCTGCCTGGACCACTCCGGCCGGCCGCAGTGCTCTATAGGTCAGTGCTTCACCTACCCTGCTGCTGCCTGAGCTCAGCTCCCCACGGCCGGGCTCCTCTCAGCCTCCACAACCCTCCTAGGCTCCCTCACCATCCGGAAGTGTGCCGGCTACCTGGGCTGCACTGGTCGGGGGCTCCCTTCCGGCAGCAGTGACGACCCCTGTGCCTCCTCACCTCCACCGCTCTTTTCCTACTGTTATAACATCTGGGTTCCCAGCAGCTGGTCCTACTACCTCTACCTCCCCCCCCCCTTCTACCTTTGGGAGTGGCTGTCCTGGGAGCTTTCCATGTCATCCTCCTGGTGACCCCCCTCCACAGCTCTGCATTATGTCCTCGCCCCAGCATGCCTGGGGATCCCCTAGGGCCCCCCTTTGCAGGGTCCCTCCTCTGCCATAGGACCCGGAGGGGAGGGGAGGGAAGCTCGCCCGGCCACAGACCACCCGTCCTGGGACACTGGGCTTGACTCTGACTTGCCCTGCTCAGGGATCCCTGCTTCCATCCCGCTGCCACCGGATTTCTGTCAACTGTTTTTCCAAATTCCCACCAAGGAAGACTTTAAAGCCCTCATTTTTGAGGTCAAAGATGCCTGCCGAGCCGAGATTGCGGTGATGCGATAAGATCTTCAGCATGTTTCTCACAGGGTCAAGGACTTTGAGGTGGTGCACGACTCTACATGGTCATATGTCGCTCAGCTTCAGCATACCATCTCAGCGCAGTCTGACTAACTCACTGATATGCACTCTCATGTGGAGGACCTGGACAATAGGGGCAGGCGCAATGACATTCGCGTCCGTGGTCTTCCCGAGGCTACCCAGGCTGAGGATCTCCATGTCACCCTGGAAGCTGTCTTCAACATGATACTAGGGGAGCCCACATCCCACAAAATTAAGCTGGACCATGCTCGCCGGGCCTTACCCTACCAATGGTCCCCCTCGGAATGTCATCTGCTATGTGGCAGACTTTCAGTTGAAGGAGAGGATAATAGCCAAATCGCACTCACTCAGGAACTTTGATTATGATGGAGCCCCTATCCAGCTGTACCAGGACTTGTCTTGGATCACCTTACATAAACGGCGGCTGCTGCAACCACTCCTGTCTGTTCTGCGATCTGCCCAAGTGCCCTCTGGCTGGTCCTTCCCATTTGCCCTGCAAGCCCGACATGATGGATGCTCTACTGTTCTCCGATCCCTTGCCGACCTTCCAGGGTTTTGTGCTACGCTGGACCTCCATGTCCCTCAACTCCAGGACTGGGGCCTTACTCCTCCGCCTCCTCCTTTGCCGGCCAAGCGTCACAGGGCTGGCAGGGTGGTGACCCCTCCCTGAGAAGGGGTTTACTATTAGTCTGTGGGATTGTCGTACTACCACCCTTCTTCATTGTTTGCTAAATTTTTGCATTGTTTACCCTGTGTTTAATTATTTGACCATTTGCTTTCCTCCAGGGTATGGTTGTAGGGCTGTTCCTTTGCCTGGGTTCTGAGCGGGACTTACATTGGTGTGAGTGATCCCATCTGGAGTGTTCTTCCACCTCCCCCTTTGAGACCATGGCAAACGATGATCTGATACTACTGTTTTTTTATGCTTAGTTTACATTCTTTTGCAAGGTCTCCTCTCTGGCCTTCGGGCTACTGGTTTATTTACAATTGTGTCCCCCTTTTGTCTCTTTCCTTTTGTTCCCGTTAGTCTGTTTTTTGTCGCTCTCTCTCCTTCCTGACCCTGCTGCTCTTCACCCTTGTCTGTCTTTTCTACTGGCTATTCTTTTTCTCAGGTCCAGTACTCAGTCGTGGAGACTTTCCTGGCTCCTCCCTCCGTGCCGGATTTCCTGTGGCACTATAGTCGGTCTGAGTGAGTACCCACACACACACGCTCCCTCCCCCTTTCCTGCCTTATCATGACCAAGTGTGTATCCTTGAACATGAAGGGTTTGAACTCCCCGACTAAGCGGCGTCTGCTGCAGAGGGAATTGATTGCCTTGAAGGCGGACATGGTCTTCCTTCAGGATACGCACTTCGACACGACTGGCTCCTTCCTCTTTTTAAACCATCTCTACCCTCAGACGTACTCTGCATCTTCTGATAGGAAAGTGGCGGGAGTAGCAATTTTGATATCTAGAACATGCCCTCTACAGGTATCCTCTACCTATACTGACCCTTATGGTCGGTTTGTTATTGTGCAGGGTTCCCTGGGGGATAAACAACTGCTCCATTGTAATGTTTACATCCCCAACACCTCTCAAATCCCATTTTTGCATCGGGTCCTCACTCGCCTACACAAATAGTCTCTGTCTGCCTGGCTTCTGGGTGGCAATTTTAATTTAGTTTTCTCTCCCTCTATGGACCATCATTCGACAGTAGGTGTGTTGCCCTCTCTTCCCAACAGCGTTTATCTACCCTTTTTTGGCAAATGATAAGCTCAGCGTCGCTTTACGACCTTTGGCGCATTAATCACCCCTCGGATCGCTCTTTCTCTTTTTTTCCCCACACTCATAAACTTCACACCCGTATTGATAATTTTTTTTGGTAATCTCCCTATGGTTCGCATGCTCTCTTCTGCCTCTTTGGAACCTATCATTTGGTCTGATCATATCTGAGGCGCCTGGTTGCGGTCTGATTCCTGGTGAGTGAGCTCTCCAAAAGGTGGAACGACAACTCCTTTCTGCTAAGCAATGTGTACACGAGAAAGGCAACAAAGCCCATACTATGCTTGCTCGGCGATTGAGGGATTGCACTGCTGCTCAGGCCCCCTCTGCTCTGAAAGACCCCTCGGGCACTCTGCACTATCTCTATCTCCCGTCTTTTTCATGACTACTATTCCAAGCTCTACTCTCTTCCCTCACAACTCCCCTCAGACCCTGGAGAGCTGCTGCACTTGATTCCTTTCTTTCCAAGTCCAGCCTTCCGGCTCTCTCGGCGGTTGACCGGGAGACCCTTAACGCTCCTGTTACATTTGAGGAACTCCTGGAAGTCCTCAAATCCATTCCTGCGGGGTGTTCTCTGGGCCCTGATGGTTTCACATACTGTCAGGATCCGGATGGGTATGCAGTGAGGATACAGGTGGTGGATCCTCTGTGTCAGTGGAGTGAAGACGTTGGCCGTACGAGGGGAACGGAGTCTAAGGGATTACTGGTTTTCACCAGAGCCCGCCGCAAAGCAGGATGGACTTGCAGCGGCAGGTAACCCCCAGGTCGTTCCACCCGATAGTGACTCAACCCCAGCTGACGGCTGAGACAGGCGCAGTACAAGGGATAAGGCAAGAGCATGGTCGGACATAGCAGAAGGTCAGGGCAGGCAGCAAGGATCGTAGTCAGGGTAACAGCAAAGGGTCTGGAACACTGGCTTGGAACATACACAAGAACGCTTTCACTGGCACTGAGGCAACAAGATCCGGCAATACCAGGAAGGGCAAGTGGGTTTTTATAATGAGGACACAGGTGAATGTACTGATTGGGCCAGGCGCCAATCAATGGCCCTTTAAATCTCAGAGAGCCGGCGTGCGCCCTAGGGAGCGGGGCCGCGCGCGCCGGGACTGAGCCGACGGAGGACGGGACAGGTGAGGGGATTGGGATACGAGCCGCGGGCGGGCACGTCCCGCTACACGGGTCGCATCCCCGCCGATGACACTAATGCAGCGCTCCCGGTCAGCGGGTCTGACCGGGGTGCTGCATGGAGGTGAATGCCGCTAGCGCTCCGGGGAGGAGCAGGAACCCGGAAAGCTCGGCGTAACACATACCATTCCTTCTGAGACTTCTTCCCTGTTTAACTCCTTTTTGGTGGTGGAGGGGATCCCGCAGTACTTTCTACATTCCTCGATTACCCTGATTTCCAAGCCTGGCAAAGATCCTCATGATTGCTCTAGCTATCAGCCCATTGCCCTCCTCAATTTAGACCTGAAGCTGTTCTCCAAGATCTTGGCGAACCGCCTCTATAGCTTTTTGCCTGCCCTCATACATAAGGACCAGGTTGGCTTTATCCCCTGTCGTCAGGGGGTTGATAATACGAGGAGGGTTGTAGACATAGTTAATCGGAGGTCGCAACAGGCTTTGCTCTTAAGTCTGGATGCTGAAAATGCCTTTGATAGGCTGGGTTGGCCTTTTATGTTTGCCACCCTTCAAAAAATTTAGTATCATGGACAATTTCCTTACAGCACTGCGGCCTCTTTACTCCTCTCCTACTGCATCCCTCAAGCTCCCCCCCCCCACCTCCTTCCCGACCTTTACTCTCCGCAATGGTAATAGGCAGGGATGTCAGTTGTCCCTCCTGATTTTTGCTCTGTGTATTGAACTGCTTGCTGCCCTGATCCGGGGGGATCTGAACATTTCAGGTGTCTCTCTTCATAGCAGGGATGTGACCAAATACTACTGGGCTGCTCACTTACGTCATCTTGCGGCGTGGTCCACCTATCATGCCTATAGTAAATGGATGGAATTGGAAAAGCTCTGGTTGGTTCCCATCCACCCTAATTCCTTCCTGTGGTCGTTCCCTCTCCTCTCCCCCACCTCCCCCCTCTTAGGGCCAATATTGTTCTCTCGCTATGTCTGGACCTATTGTTCTCGGCAATTTAGTCTTCTGTCCTCTTTCTCCCCTCTGCAATCTTTTCTCTATCGTCCGAACTTCTCTCCTGGTCTGACTTCTGATATGGTCTGAGAATGGGGGTATAGAGGCCTCTTTTGCTGGGCTGACATAGTGAACCCTGTCTCCCACTCGCTTTTGCCCTTTGCTGAGTTGGCTACCCATTGGAGATAGTACACTACCCTCTGAGATAGTACACTACATACAGCTTAGACACTACTTGTCATCCTCACAGAGCTCACTGACTGTATCCTTGCCTACGGACTTTGAGAGGTTGTGCAGGAGTGGACCTCAGATGGGGAGATTGCTCTCTAGTATCTACTCTTTCTTACTGTCTCCCCCAAATGGTCCCCCTCCCTCCCATCGCTACATGGTCCGCTGGGAAGAAGCCCTTAACGCCCCCATCTCCATTCCTCAGTGGCGAGTGATCTGGGAGCGGGCCGCCAAGGCATCTATTTGCATGGCTTATAAGGAGACCCAATACAAAATGCTTATGGGTTTGGTACCACAAGCCTGTCTTACTTAATCGATTGAACCCTGATATCCCTCCCCAATGCTGGCCATGTGGTGTGGGTTTGCGTGACGTTTTCCACATATTTTGGTCCTGTCCTCTTGTAGTGCCTTTCTGGATGCAGGTTCAGGGCTTAGTTTCTTCAGTTCTGGGGGTAAGGGTCCCCCTGGACCCTATGGTCTTTCTCTTACATTTATTGACCAGGGCTTTGGCCAAGAACCCATTTAAGCTCTTTCTACATGTTGTCCTTGGAGCCAAGACTCTCATTGCCAAGCACTGGAAACGGTCCCTGCCCCCGTCATTAGATGAGTTGGTGGCTAGAGTGCGTGAGATACGCTCACTTGAATCCCTTACTGCCTCCCTAAATAACACCATCCCCAAGTTTTTCTTTGTCTGGGACACCTGGGACAGATTCACTCATAGGCAGCCCCCTTGACTCCCCTTCTCTTTCTTTTTCTAGACCTGGACCTCTTCTTTC
This sequence comes from Hyla sarda, assembly GCF_029499605.1. NCBI lineage: Eukaryota > Metazoa > Chordata > Amphibia > Anura > Hylidae > Hyla > Hyla sarda. The sequence goes on along the minus strand of NC_079193.1, from coordinate 135,003,790 downwards.
CTTTTTCTTTTTCTTCTTTCTCTCTCCTCTTTCCTTTCTCCCCCTCCCGATTGTCTTTGTGTCATTTGTCTTCCTGTATGTCTTTGATTGGCCAGGATTCAATCACACTCTTCACATTCCTCACACTACGTTTATACATTTATTTTATCATGTACCCAAAAGGTCCCTGTGGCGTGACAGGACAATACCAATTACATTTTCACTGGTATTCATATTTATTTTATTTCTATCCACCTTTTCACAATAAATAACATAATCTTTTAAAGGGGTATTCCGGCTTTATACATCTTATCCCCTCTCCAAAGGATAGGGGATAAAATGTGTGATCACAGGGGTCCCGCCGCTGGGGACCCCCAGGATCTCAGTGCAGCCCCCCGGCATTCTGCGCCGGGCCCTGCATCGGAGACGGGGACATGATGTCACAGCCACGACTCTAGTGACATCACACCACTCCCCCTCCATTCATGTCTGTGGGAGGGGGCGTGACGGCTGCACCAGCAGCGGTACCCCTGTGATCATACATCTTATCCCCTATCCTTTGGATAGGGGATATGCTGTATAAAGCCAGAACACCCCTTTAAATTGTCATATTCATGTGTCACTCATTTATCCTTCTTTCTACCACTTTTTATTTGGTTTACTTTGAGTAATATCATGAACTGTACTACTTTTTCTTGCTATTTACATATCTGCCTGACAAATTTTTGCAGTAATCCGACATTTTGATCTGGGTGCATTATTTTAGTTTTTTGCCAATTAGTGTAACTATAGGGCAATTCCTTTTTGTTTTTGAGGTTTTTAGTAATGGGGGCGCCAATGACCCAGCTCTATCTGTACTTTTGTGTATTTCTTTTCTTTGTCTTCATGTTGCTTCCCCCTGTGTGTTGTGTTCCCTGGGAGGAATTGCCAGACTCCTTTTTTTCTTTCCTTCTTTGTTTGATTTGCCTACTTTAGGGTAGTTTTCTGATTATTTAGGACACTGCACTTTCATATTGCTTTCCCTGGAACGTGTCAGTTCTACACTGCTCAAAAAAAGGGAACACTAAGATAACACATCCTAGATCTGGATAAATTAACTAATTGTATGAAATCCTTTCGATTTTACATACTTGAATGTGCTGACAGCAAAATCACACAAAAATTATCAATGGAAATCAAATGTATCAACCCATGGAGGTCTGGATATGGAGTCACACTCGAAATCAAAGTGGAAAACCAGACTTCAGGCTGATCCAACTTTCATGTAATATCCTTAAAACAAGTCAAAATGAGGTTCAGTAGTGTGTGTGTGGCCTACATGTGCCCATATGACCTCCCTACAACGCCTGGGCATGTTCCTGATGAGGTGGCTCCTGAGGGATGTCCTCCAAGACTTGGACTAAAGCATACGCTAACTCCTGAAAAGTCTGTGGTGCAACATGACGTTGGTGGATGGAGCAAGACATGATGTCCCAGATGTGCTCAATCGGATTCAGGTCTGGGGAATGGGTGGGCCAGTCGCATCAATGCCTTTGTCTTGCAGGAACTGCTGACACACTCCAGTCACATGAGGTTTATAGCATTGTCTTGCATTAGGAGGAACCCAGGGCCAAGCACCCCAGCATATGGTGAACAAGTCGAGCAATGGAAAAGAAGAAATAAGGGGAGCACTCACAAAATGAGTAATACCGAGTAATACCGGCGTTCCTGGCGTCCAGCTTGGTTTTACCCGCACCTGAATAAAGAATACCTTGCACCGCAACAGAGACCGGGTCTTTGTGAGTGCTCCCCTTATTTCTTATTTTCCATTGCTCCACTTGTTCATTGGTTTAAGCTGTCCGGGAAGGGGTTAGAGCACCGAAGATCGGTGAATGGTGCACCGCTTCGCAGTGAACCACTCTAGAGGACTGCTTATATTTGCCCTCATCTTCCTATGTACCATTGCTAGGCTGAATAAGGTAGTGCCAATCGCTGTATCTATATTTTGCACACCAGCACATGGTCTCACAAGGGGTCTGAGGATCTCATCTCTGTACCCAATGGCAGTTAGGCTACCTCTGGCAAGCACATGGAGGGCTGTGCAGCCCCCCAAAGAAATGCCACCCCACACCATTACTCACCCACCCCAAACTGGTCATGCTGGAGGATGTTGTAGGTAGCAGAACGTCCTACACGGCATCTCCACACTCTGTCACGTCTGTCACATGTGCTCAGTGAGAACCTGCTTTCATCTGTGAAGAGCACAGGGTGCCAGTGGCCAATCTTGTTGTTCTCTGGCAAATGCCAAACATCTTGCACAGTGTTGTGGTGTAAGTACAACTCCCACTTGTGGATGTTGGGCACTCATACCACCCCCATGGAGTCTGGTTCTGACCGTTTGAGTGGACACATGCACATTTGTGGCCTGCTGGAGGTCAGGGCTCTGGCAGTGCTCCTCCTGCTCCTCCTTGCACAAAGGCGGAGGTAGCGGTCCTGCTGCCGGGTTGTTGCCCTCCTATGGCCTCCCCCACGTCTCCTGATGTACTGGTCTGTCTCCTGGTAGCACCTCGATGCTCTGGACACTACGTTGACAGACACAGCAAACCTTCTTGCCACAGCTTGCACTGATGTGAAAGCAATGCCAGCATTCAAGAGTGACCAAAACATCAGCCATATGAGCATATGAACTGAGAAGTGGTCTGTGGTCACCACCTGCAGAACCACTCCTTTATTGGTGGTGTCTTGCTAAGTGCCTATAATTTACAACTGTTGTCTGTTCCATTTTCACAACAGCATGTGAAATTGATTGTCAATCAGTGTGATTGACTTGGAGTTACATTGTGTTGTTTAAGTATTCCCTTTTTTGAGCAGTGTATTTAATGGTACTAGACATTATGCTGTTTACATGACTATAGTGTTCTCTTTATAACCTTTTTGTTTGTTTTTCCATACCTTCATTAGAGAATAGAGGCCTTACACCACTGTGTTCTTTGTAGGCCACTTATTTCTCATTTATATTTTTTGGTGTTGAAAATAAAGAAAAAAAAGAAAAGAAGAAATAACTAGGTGTCCTGGTGAGGAACACACCTGTCTTCCTGACCTGTCAGGTGGATGTCACCTAGTGTGTCTGTTCTGGGCCCAGGTTTAAATGTGTTATTTAATACCTTGCGATATATTGTAGATGTACTGATATGCTTTATTATACCCTAAGGGGTTAACCTGTCTGTGCAGGAGGATGCTAAGGGGATCACATGCTTACTTTAGCCAAACAGGGCTGCTGCCCTACCTCCCCAAATTCTTCTAGACTGGAAGGAGTTAGTCAGTGTCTAGTGAGGAGTTGAGGAGAGTGGAGGTCACCTCTAGATCTCTGCTGTGGACATGTACCTCACCACATGAGGACAGGCCTAAAGAAATTCCAGTTGCTGCACAAATTGTTCCAGAGCTACAGCACCCTTCACAGGATGCCGCCGACCAGGACATCTATTCCAGTCAGAAGCAAGTCTGCAGTGGGGAGAAGAGCCAAGAGAGCCCATGGACCCCATTAGCAAAGAAGAGGATAACAGGAGATTGAAAGCCTCAGGGAACTCCGGTCCATAAATCTACAGTTTTCTCCTGGTTTATAAGCCCTAATTCCAGATTCCTATGTGGAGAGTAGAGTCAGTGTCTGTCACCTCCCAAGTCTCCTATATGTTAAACAACCCAATCCAGAACAGCCTGAAATAATTAAGCAAGCAAGAAGCCAGTTAGTCAGCAAGGACTAAAAGTCACATAGTGCCCTGAAGCAACTATGATCCCTGCAGCAAACCCTAGTGAACTTTCCACTACTGTTGAACTGTTCCTGTATATTTTTGCAAGTCCCTGAATAAAAAAATTGTGATTTCCCCTAACCCTGTATCTGTGGTTGTTATTACCACAGCACTTAGCCCAGGAAGCTACTACCCTTGGAGCATAAGGGTCAACACTACCCTGCGGTCACAAACTGTTAGTTCTTATTGCCACACTGCACACATATTAAAACACGCCATCTTAGCCTGCCCTTCCACAATAGTTTTTAAAAAATTGGCGGGGCAGAGAGCATTTGCCAGGATCCGCCTAAACAACGAGTTAGCAGCTTTTTAAAATTATGATCTTTCAGAAATGCCCAAGCATTTCAGAGTAAATCATAGTGTGTTGGGATCACACTCCCTGCATCTCTTCACGTTGCTCGTGATTTTGGCAGCATAAAAAAGCTTTCACATTTCCTATAACTGTCAACATGTCATTTGTACACCACAGACACCTAAATAAAATAAAAAGTTAGTGAAGATAAGTTCACTGACAGGCCCTCCCCAATCATAACTAGTCAAACATTTACCCACCTAGTCCTGCACTTTGGAATTCTGGGTAACAAAATTATGTTAACAAGAATCAGATAACCATGTATATTAATCAAAATATTCTATCTTCTAGTATTTTTACCTCTTTCAGACACTGCATGTTTTGGCAACATTTACATTTTTTTAAATCCAAACTTTATTTATTTTTTATTTTTTTACTTTGATTTTGTAAGTTTAAAAAAACATTTAATAAGTAGAAACTACATGTCATCAGCCGATGCAATATAGGTCTAGAATTCCCTGTAAAAGTTTTACACATTATTAACAACGCACCGACTATTGCAGTTTGCCGTGAAAATATACACCGCTAAGATGAGTTGTTTAATAGATAAGACATGTGCGTACTTGAGAATAAAAAGTCTCCCTTATAAAATATGAGAGAGTACAAATCATCAAGGCTGACAGTTTATGGGGCTCCCGGGCAATAGATCATGGGGCCCCCAAGTGCCCGCCCAAATACAGTATAATACATTTCTCCTCCTGTATAGTCTGCTGGGGGGGGGGTGATAGTACTGTGGTTGCCTCCATCACACTCCTGTAACTCTAAGGATATGTTCACACTACGGAGTGTGAATGGAATCTCCGCTCGCACAATTTCGCGAGTGGTGATTCCATTCTGGCGGCCACTGCCGGCGGTAGGACTGCGCGGCACTGCGCTGTCACCATTGATGGCTATGCAGTGTTTGCGGACTTCCGCGCAAAGAATGAACATATTCTTTCTTTGCGTGGAACAATTTCAGCAGCGGAATTGTCCGCCGCTGAAATTCTGCAATGTAAACGGGTCTCGCAGAAGACCCATTCACACTGATGGTAATGTTCACAGCGCGTAATTCCGATTGCGGAATTCCGCTCATGGAATTCCGTGGGAATTACATAGTATGAACATACCCTAAGGCAGCTTGTAAATGCCGAGATTTCAAAGTGATAGGAATGTGAGTGAGGTGAATTAAATCATTGCTCCGGTAATTGATGTCCAGAAGGGGGTTGGAAAGCTGGTTCTGCCTGCTTCACTGACATACACTTATAGAGAGAGGTGAAAAGGTTTCGGCACTAAACAGGCAGGCTTCCTCTACTGCTTGAAGCTTGGCTGCACTAACTCCTTGCCCCCCAGTAAGTGTAGGCAGCACAGCAGTGAGCACAGGCTCTAAGTATATGTTTGTGCAGTGGCCCTGTACAATACAGTGTGACTTACAGTTACAGCCTGTAAGTTGTAGAGCTGTTAATTGTGAGATGGGTCCCCCAGCAGGTGGCACCTGGGGCAGACTTCCCCAACCCTCCTGCCTAAGAGTGATAGGAGTGTGATTACAGCAATCCCACTTCTATCACCCTCAGACAGCCGATGCAACTAAGTAGGTGACAGGAGGATAAGACATGAGGTAACATCAGTGACTGCAGTTCTAGAGGTGACTGGAGGATAAGTCAAAATGTAACAGCAAAATAGTGACTGCAGCTCTGGAGAGGACTGTCAGATAAGATATGATGTAACAGCAGAATAGCGACTGCAGTACTTGGGGTTATTGGAGGATAAGGCATGATGTAACTTGATGTAACAAAATCATAACTACAGCTTTGGAGGTGATTAGAGTATAACATATATGCAAGAACGGAAAAGGGAGTGCAGTTCTTGAGGTGACAGAAGGATAACACATGATGTAACAGCGGAACAGTGGCTGCATTTCTGGAGGTGACAGTAGGATAAGACATAATGAAAGAGCATAATAGTAAGTGCAGCTCTGGAGGTGACTAAAGGATGAGGCATAGTGTAACAGCAAAACAGTGAATGCAGCTCTGAAAGTGACTCAAGTATAATGTATGATGCAAGAGCATCAGGAGGTGACAGAAGAAAAAGACAATGTAACAGCGGAATAGTGGCTGCAACTCTGGAAGTGACTGGAGGATAAGACATGATGTAACAGAAAAATAGTGACTGCAGCTCAGGAGGTGACAGGAGGATAAGACATGATGTAACAGCAGAATAGTGAGTACAGCTCTGGAGGTGACAGGAGGATGAGATGTGATGTAACAGCAAAATGGTAAGTGCACACACACATACTTTACTTGTATCTGTCATTTTCCTCTGTGCAATCTAGAGAGAGGAAGGAAGGCGCCTCATGTGCGGGATCAGCAGATCTTGTTAGTGGGGGTGGGGGACGGTAATTCCCAAGCCGCTTACCAAAGTTGGTTGTGCGCCCACACACAACAAGGTAAAGTGTAGAATGAATATAAGTAAAGGTCCACTGCAGCCCTCCTGGGTAGAAGTAGAATCAAAACAGGGTGACCGTAAGTTCAGGAGTTAGTCCGGCGCAGAGAGGAACCATCAGGGAGCCAGATAAAATCAATGGATTTATTAGATCCATTGATTTTATCTGGCTCCCTGATGGTTCCTCTCTGCGCCGGACTAACTCCTGAACTTACGGTCACCCTGTTTTGATTTTCCTCTGTGCAGTAAGGCTTAAGGACCTGCAAATCATGTGACTCAGGTCCTTAAAGGGGTACTCTGCCCCTAGAAATCCTATTCTGTGTGTGTGTGTGTGTGTGTGTGTGTGTGTGTGTATATATATATATATATATATATATATCACATTAATATTGATGCAAAAATAAATGTTGATGCTAAATAAAGTTGGTGAGTGATTTGGTTGCCTGGCAAGTTCTTTAGCATTTGTATATATAGGTAGGTCTATATTGACCTTACGCCATCCTAGCTAGTAGAAAGCCTACTTTATATGAACCTCTCCTGCTTCTCCAGCCACATCTCATATTTAGATTTAGCCGACACCTATTTTTCCTTAGTTGCCTCTGATATATTTTCTTGAAAGGCTGCATATGCCAATTATAGGGTGTGGCTGGCCTGTTGATATGCTGCAGAGGTTTTTTTTATTTCTTTTTTTATAGTGGCAATGTATGCAAGAATAAGATCTATCAAAACTGCCTTAGCTATTTGCCACTAAAGATGTAGCTGGGAATGATAGGCATGTTTTTGCTTGGTATTCAATCCTCCAGCCCTTTAGGAGGGCCACAAAATGATCATCACTTGCTAAGTCGGATGGGAACTGCCATAGATAATCTTTTTCCATTTGGTGAGTGTGTGATAGTGTGGCGATGACTAGAGCTCCTATAGTGATGTCTTTAATCTTAAGCAATAGATCTGTTGAAGCCAATAAGTAGTCTTTATGCATGACCATACAGAATGAACATGCAAGAAATGTGAATAAACATTACTTGTTTTTTTTATTTTTTTAATCTTAAATGGACACTGTCGGATACAAAAATTTTTGGTATGTTGTAAAGCATGCAAAACCAATAGCTTTTGCAATTGCTTTCATAAGAAAATTTACAGTATTTCATACTGAAAAAGCAAGTCAAACAACTGCTCCCCCTGCCTGCTTGGACACATTTAAGTCCTGCTGTGTCCATGCATCATCACCTCTGTCATGGACACACTTCCTTGATTGACAGCTGTGAGCGCAGGGCTCACACCTGGAGGAAAAATCCTCCCACTGTCAGCTTGTGTCCCACTACTGTCAGTGAGGACAAGCTGGGAGTTATAGTTATGCTAATGCTAGGGGAGATGTGAGCAGTCAGCATAGGGGGCGGAGACCTGCACAGTGAGGCCACGCCCCCTCCCTTTGAGAGGAGTTCAGACTAGTGAGCTAAATTAAGTGTAATAAAAAAATAAATAAAGGTGCTAGACACAAAAAAAATTGATGTACATGGTCAGGATTAGGTACTGAGTGATATATAAAAAAAAATATTTCTGTTGGATCTGACGGGTACGCTTTAACCTCTTCAGGACATAGGGCGTATGGATATGCCCTGCATTCCGAGTCCTTAAGGACCGAGGGCGTATCCATACGCCCGTGGGAATTCCGGTCCCCACCGCTATCCCGGCATATCGCCCAGGGGGGTCATTATGCCCCCCCATGTCGGCGGCGATTCCAGGTCAATCGGGTCTCCATTGACCCGGTGACCTGGAATTACTGGCTGATCAGGGCCGTCTCTGATGGCCCCGAACAGCCAGAGTCTGCAGGGGTGTGGTGGCACTGGTGCCACCTCACGATCGCCCTAATTCGGGCGACCAATCAGGGCGCCTGCTACGGGTGTCACTCCCGCAACCCGCTCCGCCCCTCTTCCGGAGGACGTGAGCGGGTGCGGGACGTGCACCCCGGGTGCTGGGGACCCCGATCCCCAGCGTCAATATTGGGATCGGGGCCCCAGGAGCAGCGGCGGCGACGACGAGGGACTGACCTGCGCAGCGTGGATCGTTGGAGGTGAGTGACAGCCTCCTGCTGTTGCTTAGCAACAGCTCCCAGCATGCAAAAAGGGCATGCTGGGAGCTGTAGTTATGCAACAGCAGGAGGCAGACCACCACAACTCCCAGCATTCCCTTATGGGAATGCTGGGACTTATGGTTTTGCGACAGCTGGAGGCACATTTTTTCTATGGAAAAGTGTACCTTCAGCTGTTGTATGACTACAACTCCCAGCTTGCACAAACAGCTAAAGTGCATGCTGGGAGTTGTAGTGGTGCATCTGCTGGTCGCATAACTACAACTCCCAGCATGCCCGTTGGCTGTCGGTGACTGCTGAGAGTTGTAGTTTTGCAACAGCTGAAGGCACACTGGTTGTGAAACTCAGAGTTTTTTTTTTTTACCTAACTATGTGTTTCACGACCGGTGTGCCTCCAGCTGTTGCAAACTCCAACTCTCAGCAGTCAATGTACACCATGCACCGTACATGCTGGGAGTTGCAGTTTTAGTTTTGCAACAGCTGGAGGCACACTGGTTGTGAAACACCGAGTTAGGTCACAAACTCAGTGATACATAACCAGTGTGCCTACAGCTGTTGCAAAACTAAAACTCTCAGCATGTACAGTCTGTTAGCGCATGCTGGGAGTTGTAGTTTTGCAACAGCTGGATGTCCCCCCCCCCCCAATGTGAATGTACAGGGTACACTCACATGGGCGGAGGTTTACAGCAAGTATCTGGCTGCAAGTTTGAGCTGCGGCAAATTTTCTGCCGCAGCTCAAACTGCCAGCTAGAAACTACTGTGAACCCCTGCCCGTGTGACTGTACCCTAAAAACACCACTACACTAACAAAAAATAAAATAAAAAGTAAAAAACACTACATATACACATACCCCTACACAGCCCCCCTTCCCTCCCCAATAAAAATGACAAACGTCTGGTACGCCACTGTTTCCAAAACAGAGCCTCCAGCTGTTGCAAAACAACAACTCCCAGTATTGTCGGACAGCCGTTGACTGTCCAGGCATGCTGGGAGTTTTGCAACAGCTGGAGGCACCCTGTTTGGGAATCACTGGCGTAGAATTCCCCTATGTCCACCCCTATGCAAGTCCCTAATTTAGGCCTCAAATGTGCATGGCGCTCTCACTTTGGAGCCCTGTCGTATTTCAAGGCAACAGTTAAGGGTCACATATGGGGTATCGCCGTACTCGGGAGAAATTGTGTTACAAATTTTGAAGGGTATTTTCTGCTTTTACCCTTTTTAAAAATGTAAAAAAAATTTTTTTACATATGCAAAAGTCGTGAAACACCTGTGGGGTATAAAGGTTCACTTAACCCCTTGTTACATTCCCCGAGGGCTCTAGTTTCCAAAATGGTATGCCATGTGGGTTTTTTTTTTTTTGCTGTCCTGGCACCAAAAAGCCAAATGTGACTCCTTCTCTTCCGAGTCCTGTAGTGCGCCAGCAGAGCACTTTTCACCCCCATATGGCATGTTTTCTGAATCGGGAGAAATTGGGCTTCAAATTTTAGGGGTATTTTCTGCTATTACCCTTTTTAAAAATGTAAAATTTTTGGGAAAACAAACATTTTAGGTAAAAATTATTATTATTTTTTTATATTTGCAAAAGTCGTGAAACACCTGTGGGGTATTAAGGTTCACTTTATCCCATGTTACATTTCCCCGAGGGGTCTAGTTTCCAAAATGGTATGCCATGTGTTTTTATTTTTTTTATTTTTGCTGTTCTGGCGCCATAGGGGCTTCCTAAATGCAACATGCCCCCCAAAAACCATTTCAGAAAAACATACTCTCCGAAATCCCCTTGTCGCTCCTTCCATTCTGAGCCCTCTACTGCGCCCGCCGAACACTTTACATAGACATATGAGGTATGTGCTTACTCGAGAGAAATTGGGCTACAAATCCAAGTAAAAATTTTCTCCTTTTACCCCTTGTAAAAATAAAAAAATTGGGTCTACAAGAACATGTGAGTGTAAAAAATGAAGATTCTGAATTTTCTCCTTCACTTTGCTGCTATTCGTGTGAAACACCTAAAGGGTTAAAACGCTGACTGAATGTCATTTTGAATACTTTGGGGGGTGTAGTTTTTATAATGGGGTCATTTATGGGGTATTTCTAATATGAAGACCCTTCAAATCCACTTCAATCCTGAACTAGTCCCTGAAAAATATCGAGTTTGAAAATTTTGTGAAAAATCGGAAAATTGCTGCTGAACTTTGAAGCCCTCTGGTGTCTTCCAAAAGTAAAAACTCATGGGGGCGTGGCCTAGACGCTATGCTGAACTAGCTCCGCTCTGAACCGTGTTATTTAGCATCCTGTCTTGATCCTGGACCTCAGAATTTTGCCTCAGAGACTTCGGAACCGCAGTGGATCGGTGGGGTCCATCATGCCAGCTAATAAGAGCGATGTGGCGGCAGCCGCGAAGTTGCAGAGTTTCGCGCCCGGCCCTGACCAAGAAGGCGCCGGGCCCTCTTCCTCCGCTCCTGCTGAGGCGGTCGCTGACTCCCGCCCGGAGACTCCCTCTACACTGGTCGCTGCCTCAGGAGAGGTGACCCTAAGTGAGGTGTCTGCGCAACTCCTGGCCGCCATTACCATGTGCAAAACTTCCCTGACAAGTATGCTGGAAGAAGTGTAAATTGATATTGGCCTAATCAGGCAGGACCTGCACAATCTCCGGGACCGGGTGAGACAGGCTGAGGATCGTATCTCCTCAGTCGAGGACTCGGTGGCGCCCTTACCTGCTGCGATATCAGACCTGGAGCGCACCGCGTCGCAATGGAAGGAGAAGGCAGACGACCTGGAGAACCGGTTACGGAGGAACAACCTCCGGATTGTTGGCCTACCGGAACACTCTGAGGCTCAGGACCCTGGCTCCTTCGTTGAAAAGTGGCTGCGGGAGCTGTTGCCTGACGCTCCGTTCACTACCACCTTCGCGGTAGAGAGAGCACACCGGGTCCCGACTCGTCCCCTCACGGCCGGGGCCCTGCCGAGGCCGCTCCTGGCTAGGATGCTGAATTGTAATGACAGAGACATCGCCTTACGACTGCTCCGTCGTCTGCCAGAGCTTACCTTCAATGGATCTCCGGTGTCGATATTCCCTGACTTCTCCCAGACCTGCAGAAGAAGCGTGCCACCTTCCAAGCGGTGAAGCGGAAGCTGAGAGATATGGCGATTCCCTTATTCTATGGTGTACCCGGCTCGACTGAGGGTCGTGGACGGTGAGAGGGCCATCTTCTTCATTACCCCGCAGGAGGCTGACGAGTGGGCCTCAAGGAGGCGCAATGTGAGGCACTGAGGTCTTGTGCGCCATCTGGGCCCGGCCGGGCCCTGTCACTTTTCGCTCTGCCTGGAACTCCTGGACTGCCAGTGAACTGTGAGTACTGCTGCCTACAATGACTTTGCTTCTGAGACCCCTGGTGTGCCCCCCTGTACCCATCTCCCGGTCCCCTCATGGTCTACTCCCCCATGTACATGCACATTCTGGGCTGCACCCAACTGCCACCTTCACCCGTGGACTTTCGTCCTCCGTGCCTGCATACCCCACCTCAGGCCGGTCTCGCTGTCCTACCCCCCCCCGTTCCCCCCCCCCCATGGACTGCCCCTCAGAGACTGTATGCTCCATCTCATGCCGGACCCATGCAGACTCTCTCCTCAAGCTGATCTGTGCCCAGCGGATCCTGCACTCTCCCTGTGCCGCTTAACCCTCTCCCCTACGCTGGACTTCCCCACAGGAGATCTGGTACTCCACTGACGAATGTCGCCATCTACCTGTGATTGAAGCAGTCCTGATGGCCCGTTAATACTTTGCTGATGGGACTTAATGCCTGGTTGATACCCCTGGACTGCATGTTGTTCTGCACTGTTTGTACTTACTATACTGTGCGGTGTATTGCCCGGGTTATAGACCACCCGTACTTACTTCTATTTATGTACCCTAGTTATTTGATGGCACTGCTGTTTGTCCCTGATGGCCGATTGTGGGGTCTCTTTCCCCTGCGACCCCGACTAACACGGTTCCCCCGTATTGCACACCTTTTCTGGGCCTTAGGCTAATGGCCTTATGCATGTGGCATTTGTTTATGACCCTCTTGTTTTGTCTTTGTCTAGTGTCCTGTGTTTGTCTCGTTCTGTGTACGTCCCGGTCGGGTTGCCTGCCCTTCCTCCCTCTTTCCTTCCCTCCTTCTCTGTGGTTTCCCTGCTCCTCTGCCTTCCTCTGTCATCTCCCTCCCTGCCCCTTCTTCTACTTACACATTGGGTACTTGCTTTACCCCTGTTTCTCTTCTCTCACCACTCCATTATTTTCAGCTTTACTCTCTCCACTTGGCAAATGTTAGGTACCTTTCGCGGAATGTGAGGGGTCTCGGCTGTCCTCGTAAGCGGTCTCTGGTGTATGCAACGATACGTAAGTACCAACCAACTGTGGTCTGTTTGCAGGAGACACACTTGATTGCTCCTAATACCCGGTGGTTATCATCGCCCTGGGTGCAATGGACGCTACAGTCTTGCCATACCTCACATTCCAGGGGAGTCTCTTTTATGATACACAAATCCCTGAGGTGGGAGGCGAGGCATACCCGGGTCGACTCTGAGGGCAGGTATGTGTTTATTTTCTCACTTATTGATAATTCCCCCTACGTCCTCTTGGGTATTTATGTCCCTCCTCCTGGTGCCCTGGAGGTTCTACACCAAGCTGCAGTTTTCGCTGCCTCTTTTCCAGGGGCTAGAGTTCTCTGCATGGGTGACTTCAATAATGTGTTGGACCCGGTTATGGATAGGAGAGGGGTTGGCATTGTCCCCTCCTCTTCCCCGACTCCGCTGAGTGCCCTGGTTCAGGAACTAGGTTGGAGGGACATCTTTCGGCACTTACATCCACATGCCCGAGTTTATTCCTGTCAGGCTGCTAGTGGCAACTTCCTTTCACGCATTGATATGGGGTTGGGTAACCCGTCTGTCCTCCCTATGGTTCAGGCTGTAGCGTATGTCACTAGGGGGGTCTCCGATCACTCCCCTCTCCTGCTGACCCTGCTGGCCAATGGCCCCTCTAATATCCGATGCTGGAAATTAAATCCCTATTGGTTATCCTTATTTGGCCCTCATGATGGTATACCTGTGCAACTTTCCATGTTCTTTGTAGATCATAACGGGGTTGACGACCGAATCTTAGTGTGGGAAACCACTAAAGCATTTCTACGGGGGTGTTTACAGTCGGCCATATCTTATATTAAGCGGGAGGCGATGAGGGAGGAGTCTGAGCTGGGGGATCGTTGTGCTGACCTGGAGAGGGCTTACATCACTGATCCGACCGATGACAATAAAACTGTATGGCTGCAGGCGGGGCGACAGTACCTACATTGTCTGCAGGAGAAAGCGGCTCGTAAGCTTTTCTTTACCCAACAAAAGGCCTTTGAGGTGGGAAATCAGTCCAGTAGATTGCTGGCCCACCTTATTCACCAGAATTCCCAGTCTCCGGCGGTTCTACAGGTCCGTTCGGTGGATGGGACTGTGTTGACCACTACTTCCCAGATCTCTGACAGATTTGTCTCCTTCTACTCTGATTTATACACCTCTCAGGCCGCCTACTCCCCACAGGAACTGTCTGACTACCTGGACGACATCATATTCCCTCGACTGTCCGCTGTCAGCGCTTCCTCTCTGGAGTCGGAGTTAACTATGGAGGAATTGGAAGATGCCTTGAGTGCCCTGGCGAGAGGTAAGTCGCCGGGCCCTGATGGCATTCCAGTGGAGGTTTACCAGCAATACAAGGAGCAGCTGGCTCCGGTATTGCTGGCCATGTATAATTACGCTTTTGCCTCTGATGTGTTGCCCGAGTCCTTTTATGATGCTACTATAGTAGTTATTTTGAAGCCGGATAAGGACCCCTTAGAATGTTCCTCATACAGACCCATTTCCCTCCTCAATTTAGATTATAAGTTGCTCGCTAAAATACTTTCCCTTCGGCTGAATCGCGTTATTTTGGAAATCATTCATGCAGATCAGTCAGGCTTTATGCCTGGGAGGTCCACATCTGATAACATTAGGAGGGTCCAGACACTCACCCAGATAGGCGCCATGGGGGGAGGGATTGGGCGCTGGCCTCTTTAGATACTGCTAAAGCATTCCACTCCGTTGAGTGGTCTTTTCTGCTGGAAACCCTCCGGAGATTTGGCTTCGGACCTAACTTTATAAAATGGATTTCTCTTTTATATAGATCCCTGAGGGCACGTATGTCCATCAACGGTGCTCTTTCACCTTATTTTTCCCTGGGCAGGGACACGCGACAGGGCTGCCCTATCTCTCCCCTTTTATTTGCTATTGCTATTGAACCTTTGGCCCTCCTGATCCGTCAACATCCAGGGTACGCTGGTATATGCATTGGCTCGAGGGAGGATAGGGTAGGCCTGTATGCTGATGACATGATCTTATTCATGTCTGATCCTGCGTGCACTCTGGCTTTGGGGATCGGCCTTATTGACAGCTTTGGGGTCTATTCAGGTCTTAGGATCAACTGGAGCAAGTCGGTGTATATGCCCATCAGAGATTCTCAGGTAGGGACCTACTTACACTGCCTGCGGGTCGTAGATCAGTTCAAATATTTAGGCATCAACATCAATTGGCGGTTTGGGGGGGATCACCAGACGAACATTCTACCTCTTCTACCCTATGTCCGCACCAAATTCCGGACCTGGGCTGCCTTACCCCTTTCTGTGGCGGGCCGAATTAATCTCATCAAAATGGTGGTCCTCCCCAAGTGTCTTTACCTGTTAGAGCACGCTTCGGCCATAGTACCAGTCTCCTTTTTTAAGCAGCTGCATTCTCTCTTTCCCCCGTTTATATGGGGCTGTAATAGATCCAAGCTAAAACTGACCACATTGCAAAGACCTAGAACTCGGGGAGGTATGTCACTTCCCGACCTACAGTTATATTACATGGCTGGCCAGCTCAGGTATCTTAGACACTGGGTATCTTTGCAGCCCCTCCCCAATAGTGAGCATCACCTTGCCCATAGTTTACACCTCTCTCACTTATGGCCTGTCTTGGAGGGTAGGATTGGTTTGGGGGGCCCTTGGCTTCCTTTGCACAGACTGGCCCTGAAACTCTGGGCCTATGCTAAACGTCTATTTGTCTTTACGGACAACATGTTGGATCGACAACTGTGGTATGATCCTACGTTGCCACACTTCTCTGACCAACTGGATCCGCACTTTTGGAGGTCCTATGGTGTGATCTCCATTAGTGATGTATATGATGGTAGTGCCTTTCGGGACTTCCAATACTTCATTGATGTTAAGTCTGTCCCCAGGCACTCATTTTACCGATACCTCCAGCTTAGACACGCCTTCCAAGTACAATTCCCTAGGTCTAGTGCTCCATTCTCCCATTTCCCGGTTATTGGGGTTTTCACCACTCAGGGGCCTCGGGGCCTTATATCGGCTCTATATACTGCCCTTTTGAATGCTTAGTTGGGGGGGGGGAGCCGTTATCGGTTGAGGCGCGCTGGAGGAGCTGTGTAGCTGACATGACCGATGAGGAGTGGGATGATGCCCTCTCATCGCATCTCTATGTCTCACCTTCTATTAACAACCGACTGATTCAGCTGTACATGTTCCACCAGTCGTACCTTACCCCGATACGCTTGGCTAAAATGGGTAGGCGCCCTGACTCCTCTTGTCACCGTTGTAGGAACCCTGACTCTGACTTTATGCACATGATGTGGTCCTGCCATTATATAACATTGTTCTGGTCCGAGGTGATACATTTTCTCAATACCTTAATTTGGCACCCGGTGCCGCTCCTCCCGAGGCACTGCCTTCTGGGTCTTTTTGATGAGGAACTGTGGATGCCAGCTGAGATTATCTTCCTCAGGGAAGTTCTTTTCCTTGCACGCAAGGCCATAGCTTTGCGTTGGATGGACCCTAGGACTCCCACAGTTGCTGGTTGGAAAACCCTTGTGAACACCTCAGTGAACTATGAGTATCTGGTTTATAAGCATCTTAAGAACCCTGCCAAATTCTATAAAATATGGGCGACCTGGTGTGCCTCCCCCCATGCCCAATACACAGTCTCCAGGTTCTTGGCTGCAAGATACCTCCTTCTATCACAGTCTTCTCCCCCGGCTACTTGATTCCTCTTTTCTTGTTTGACCTATGCTGATACCCCCCCCCCCTTCCTCGTCTCCCTCTCTCCTTCCCCTTCTTTCTTTTTCTTTCCCCTTATTTTCTCTTGTTCTTCTTTTTCTTCTCTCCCATCTCCCTCTTCCCCTTCACCCTGACCTGGACGGATTTGTGTGGTGTTCTGTGTTTGTAGTGTCTTGTCTTTGTGTTTGTCTTTGTTTCCCTTTCCGTAGTTCCTGCGTTCCCACCATATGGTGGTTGGTTTCAATGTTTCCTGTGTTTTAGTTTGGTTCATTGCTGATGTATCTGCTCGTGTCATGCTGATGATTGACACTCCTTTTTCCGGCATGGTGTCGGATGATATCTGAATGTCTCATCACAAGCTTTTGATATTCTCCTTCTGTATTTATTGTGTTGAGCACTTACATTGCAATAAAAACTGTTTAAAAAAAAAAAGTAAAAACTTATCAATTTTATGATGCAAACATAAAGTAGACATATTGTATATGTGAACCAAAAAAAATGTATTCGTAATATCCATTTTCCTTACAAGCAGAAAGCTTCAAAGTTAGAAAAATGCAAAATTTTCAAATTTTTCATAAAATTTACGGATTTTTCACCAAGAAAGGATGCAAGTATTGACAAAAATTTACCACTATGTTAAAGTAGAATATGTCACGAAAAAACAATCTCGGAATCAGAATGATAACTAAAAGCATTCCAGAGTTATTAATGTTTAAAGTGACAGTGGTCAGATGTGCAAAAAAACGCTCCGGTCCTTAAGGCCAAAATGGGCTTGGTCCTGAAGGGGTTAAGCAACAGATCTGTTGAAGCCAATAAGTAGTCTATGCATGACCACACAGAATGATAATGCAAGAAATGTGAATAAACACTTCTTTTTTTTTTTCAGAGAATTTTTATTGAACTTTTTTGCTTTAAAACATGCAAACACAAAAAAGGGTACAAATACATAAAACCCAACCCACCCACACAGAAACCCTCCCCCCTCCCCCAACTCCTGCCTTTCCTTCACAGCAAGTAATGCAATAAAAACCACAATAGAAATAACACAGTGCAATATGGATAAACAGCCCCTGGGCAGAAGGCATAAGGAGGTCAAAATGCAGAACCAAATACTATTCAGTAATTCCAGAGAAACAAGACGAAAGAGGGGCAGTCTTAGGCAATACAGGAAAGGAGACAGCTGTATACATGACCGCAGCAAACAGAACGGAGACACAGAGAGTGGACAACTCACAGAAACTAATACAAAACAACAAATTAAAGGAGATTAGAGTAGTCTGTAAGCAAATCACATACAATATCAGTTAGTAGACCCTCTCAAACCCCCCCCCCCCAAAAAAAAAACACCTCAATCGGATTTATCCGTAAGTATGTGGACGGCAAACCAGGGGTATCTATCCACGGCCTCCATATGGACTCAAACTTACGCATAGCTTCCCTCTTAAGATATACATCCTTCTCCTGTCTGATAATATGGTTCAGTTTTACTATAAGTTTGGAGATGGTAAGTGGGGAAGCCCGCAACCAATGCTGTGCTATCAATTTACAAGCTTGGTTCAAAATCCTACTAATATCAAGATATAAGCCACTATCTTCATCCAGCCCATCCAGATATCCCAACACACACGTCAGGGCAGACCATTAAATGGGCAACTATCCACCCGCTTAACCAATTGTCCCACCTCATTCCTAAAAGTGCGCAAGATCAGTGTACGCCCACATCACATGAAGCAGGTGGGCATCAGGCAAAGATCAATGGTGACAGCAGGAGTCTGACTGAACCCAATTCTGTGTAGGAAGGCTGGAGTTCGATACACCCGGTTAGCTTCTGACACTGCAAGTCGTGGGGTCATAGTCATAGTCTGTGCCCAATGCTCATCTGATACGGGACTCACATCCAACTCCCATTTATCCCTTATAGTCAATGGATAGGCCTTATGGTAAGAGGACAGCAGCTCTCTATACAACACAGAAATCCCACCCTTAGTAGAGACCTGGGTAAAAAGATCACTGACCACTAATGATGAACCGACAGTCAAATCACAAGCGCAAGATTGCACATCAAGAGCATGTCTTAATTAAAGATAGCAATAAAAAAAAAAGTGTGAGGTAGAGAAAATTCCTCTTGCAATTGAGCAAATGATTTCAAAATTGGCCCATCATACATTTGGGAGAGATACAGAATCCCATGGGCAACCCAAAGATATATATCAGGCAATGAACACAATTCAGACAGACCGGGATTATACCACAAAGGAGAATAGGTGACAAAGGTAAAAGTGCATAAGGGCCCTAAATTTCATCCACACCTTACGAATAAGTACAAAAGTGGGAGGCTGGTCTGGGGGTAGTATCTGTGCAGCCATCTCCAGCAAGTATTTGGGAGTCACCACGCCTCAACATCAAATCACTTGTGTGCCTCATAGTGACAAACTGCGCCCACCCCTTCAGTTGCTGAACTTGCAAAACCAGAATGTACAACCAAGTATTCGTGATAGATAAACCCCCCGCCTCTTTACTACTGTTACGCCTAGCGCTCCGGGTCCCCGCTCCTCCCCGGAGCGCTCACGGCGCCTTTCTCCCTGCAGCTCCCCGGTCAGCGCTGACCGGGAGCGCTGCCCTGTCATGGCCGTTGGGGATGCGATTCGCACAGCGGGACGCGCCCGCTCGCGAATCGCATCCCAGGTCACTTACCCGTTCCCGTCTCCTGCGGTCATGTGCTGGCGCGCGCGGCTCCGCTCTCTAGGGCGCGCGCGCGCCAGCTCCCTGAGACTTAAAGGGCCAGTGCACCAATGATTGGTGCCTGGCCCAATTAGCTTAATTGGTTCCCATCTGTTTCCTGGCTATATCTAGTCTCCTCCCTTGCACTTCCTTGCCGGATCTTGTTGCCCTAGAGCCTAGTGAAAGCGTTTTTGTGTGTTTATACCCTGTGTACCAGAACTTTGCTATCTCCCCTGACTACGAACCTTGCCGCCTGCCCCCGACCTTCTGCTACGTCCGACTTTGCTTCTGCCTACTCCCTTGTACCTCGCCTATCTTCAGCAGCCAGAGAGGTGAGCCGTTGCTAGTGGATACGACCTGGTCACTACCGCCGCAGCAAGACCATCCCGCTTTGCGGCGGGCTCTGGTGAAAACCTGTAGTGTCTTAGAACCGGTCCACTAGCACGGTCCTCGCTATCCCTCTCTGGCACAGAGGATCCACCTCCTGCCAGCCGGCATCGTGACAGTAGATCCGGCCATGGATCCCGCTGAAGTTCCTCTGCCTGTTGTCGCCGACCTCCCCACACTGGTCGCCCAGCAAGCCCGACAGATTGCCCAACAAGATCACCAGCTGTCGTACTTGACCACCATGACTCAGCAACTCCAGTCGCAGCTACAGCAGATTCAGTCTCAGCTACAGCAGCAGCAACCATCTCCTCCGCCAGCTCCTGCACCTCTTCCGCAGCGAGTGGCCACTCCTAGCCTCCGCCTGTCTTTGCCGGACAAATTTAATGGGGACTCTAAGTTTTGCCGTGGCTTTCTTTCCCAATGTTCCCTGCATCTGGAGATGATGTCGGATCAGTTTCCTACTGAAAGGTCTAAGGTGGCTTTCGTAGTCAGCCTTCTGTCTGGAAAAGCCCTGTCATGGGCCACACCGCTCTGGGACCGTGATGACCCCGTCACTGCCTCTGTACACTCCTTCTTCTCGGAAATTCGAAGTGTCTTTGAGGAACCTGCCCGAGCCTCTTCTGCTGAGACTGCCCTGCTGAACCTGGTCCAGGGTAATTCCTCCGTTGGCGAGTACGCCATACAATTCCGTACTCTTGCTTCTGAACTTTCCTGGAATAATGAGGCTCTCTGCGCGACCTTTAAAAAAGGCCTATCCAGCAACATTAAAGATGTTCTGGCCGCACGAGAGACTCCTGCTAGCCTGCATGAACTCATTCATCTAGCCACTCGCATTGACATGCGTTTTTCTGAGAGGCATCAAGAGCTCCGCCAGGAAAAAGACTTAGATCTCTGGCCACCTCTCCCACAGTCTCCACTGCAATCTGCGCCTAGGCCTCCCGCCGAGGAGGCCATGCAAGTGGATCGGTCTCGCCTGACCCTGGAAGAGAGGAATCGCCGTAAGGAAGAGAATCTTTGTTTGTACTGTGCCAGTACTGAACATTTTCTGGTGGATTGCCCAATCCGTCCTCCACGTTTGGGAAACGCACGCTCACACTCAGCTCTCGTGGGTGTGGCGTCTCTTGATGCCAAGTCGGCTTCTCCACGTCTCAAGGTACCTGTTCGGATTTCCACTTCAGCCAGCTCTCCCCTCTCAGCCGTGGCCTGTCTGGACTCTGGAGCTTCTGGGAATTTTATTCGGGAGTCCTTTGTGAATAAATTCCATATTCCGGTGACCCGTCTTGTCAAGCCACTCCGCATCTCCGCGGTCAACGGAGCCAGGTTGGACTGTACCATACGTTTCCGCACGGAGTCCCTTCTTATGAGCATCGGATCTCATCACGAGAGGATTGAACTTTTGGTCCTCCCCAATTGCACCTCGGAAATTCTCCTTGGACTTCCCTGGCTTCAACTTCATTCCCCAACCCTGGATTGGTCCACTGGGGAGATCAAGAGTTGGGGGTCCTCTTGTGCCAAGAACTGTCTAAAACCGGTTCCCAGTAACCCTTGCCGTAACTCTGTGGTTCCTCCTGTATCCGGTCCCCCTAAGGTCATTAAGGACTCTGCCTGCCACAGGAAATGCCCCTCCCCCCCTCCCAGGCAAGCTTCTGTGTCCCCTCATGGCCCTCGTCCTGGTGTCACACTGCCCCGTGCCAGGTCTCGCCCTCTGCCCTCTCTCCCCATTCCTACTCCTGCGGTTCTGCCTGCCGTTGAGGAATCCCTCCTTCCTTTCCCGGTGTCCTCATCCCAGGGGAGGCAGTTACCCGATAAAGAGAAGGGGAGACCTAAGGGGGGGGGTACTGTTACGCCTAGCGCTCCGGGTCCCCGCTCCTCCCCGGAGCGCTCACGGCGCCTTTCTCCCTGCAGCTCCCCGGTCAGCGCTGACCGGGAGCGCTGCCCTGTCATGGCCGTTGGGGATGCGATTCGCACAGCGGGACGCGCCCGCTCGCGAATCGCATCCCAGGTCACTTACCCGTTCCCGTCTCCTGCGGTCATGTGCTGGCGCGCGCGGCTCCGCTCTCTAGGGCGCGCGCGCGCCAGCTCCCTGAGACTTAAAGGGCCAGTGCACCAATGATTGGTGCCTGGCCCAATTAGCTTAATTGGTTCCCATCTGTTTCCTGGCTATATCTAGTCTCCTCCCTTGCACTTCCTTGCCGGATCTTGTTGCCCTAGAGCCTAGTGAAAGCGTTTTTGTGTGTTTATACCCTGTGTACCAGAACTTTGCTATCTCCCCTGACTACGAACCTTGCCGCCTGCCCCCGACCTTCTGCTACGTCCGACTTTGCTTCTGCCTACTCCCTTGTACCTCGCCTATCTTCAGCAGCCAGAGAGGTGAGCCGTTGCTAGTGGATACGACCTGGTCACTACCGCCGCAGCAAGACCATCCCGCTTTGCGGCGGGCTCTGGTGAAAACCTGTAGTGTCTTAGAACCGGTCCACTAGCACGGTCCTCGCTATCCCTCTCTGGCACAGAGGATCCACCTCCTGCCAGCCGGCATCGTGACAACTACGCTGTAATGATTCAAGACTTATCCTAGCTGGTTTGCCATTCCAGATAAGTTCCTTATATAATGACTGAATTCTAATAAAATATCTCATGGGGATCCAAACAGGGGTATTATGTAAAATACACTGCTCAAAAAAATAAAGGTAACAATAAGATAACACATCCTAGATCTGAATGAATGAACTAATTGTATGAAATACTTTTGTCCTTACAGTGTTTAATATTGTGTCCCCCTAAAATAACTCAACACAGCCATTAATATCTAAACCTTAGCAACAAAAGTGAGTAAAAATGTCCAAATTATGCCCAATTAGCCATTTTCCCTCCCTGGTCCTGTCCTGTAATACTATCATCTTTACATAGTTGAATGTGCTGACAACAAAATCACACAAAAATTATCAATGGAAATCAAATTTATCAACCCATGGGGGGCTGGATATGGAGTCACACTCAAAATCAAAGTGGAAAACCACACTACAGGCTGATCCAACTTTGATGTAATGTCCTTAAAAAAAGTCAAAATGAGGCTCAGTAGTGTGTGTGGCCTCCACGTGCCCGCATGACCTCCCTACAATGCCTGGGCATGCTCCTGATGAGGTGATGAGATGGTCTCCTGAGGGATGTCCTCCCAGACCTGGACTAAAGCATCCGCCAACTCCTGGACAGTCCGCGGTGCAACGTGACGTTGGTGGACGGAGTGAGACATGATGTCCCAGATGTGCTCAATCACATTCAGGTCTCGGTTTTACGCAGGCCTATTCCATAAGCCCTCTCCCCGTCACATACTGCAGGCAGGCCCAGTGCATGTGGAATATCCTGAGAACAGATGGTAGACCACTGAGTGTGCAATCATTTCTAGCAGTCCCACTATCGTGGGGTCACTCCTGCTGGACCTATTTTGTAGATCCTCTGTTGTCAAGCAATGCAGCGTAGCCTTAACTACTTATTGTAACTGCACTTAAGTTTTTGTTAACTCCTCTTGCACGACTAAAACTCTTTGCTTTGGGTGCTTGCTACCTCTTTTTATGTCTGAGTTGAAGTGGTAGGCACTGATTTCTCTAGAAAGGCAGTTATATCAGGCATGATCATTTTAGCCACCTTTATTGTCAATGTCTTTGCGATACCAGGTCTGAATATTTTGTGCAAGTCCTCTTGTGTTAACAAACTCAGTTCTGAGTCATCTGAGCTTTGGAAGGCGGAGAGCGTGCAGTGAATGCGAAGAGCCTCCTCTACATGTGACTGCTCTTACTTTTTTTTTATAGACACATAAGGGCTTTTTTTTGTAGAATCTTATATTTTTTATTTTAATAAAAAGATAGCTCTTTATCCCATATTTTGACACGTATAACTTTAAAAAAAAAAATTCATCAATAGAGCTTTGTGTTTTGCAGGAAAAACTGCAGTTTTTTATTGGTACAATTTTTTTTGTAGATGTGCTGTTTTCAGCAGTTTTTTTAAAAATAAATTTTCTATTGAAAGGACAAAAAAACTAAACTGTTCTAGCAGTTGACCTTAATGGACATGTCTTTTTTTAACCATACTATGTAACTATACAATAGGGGTATATTTAACAAATACGGCACAAGTCACATTTTCTGGAGCATTTCATTTGGTAAACGTGCTCCAGTACCCAGTCTTAAAGTGTCAAAGAACATCTATCGAATATTGGACTGTGAGGTGAATGTAATGAATGTTGCTTTTCATACCCTTTCCATTTCATTGTGAGCTCTGAGTGTTCTCTAATCATCTCTTTTGGATTCTACAGTACAATAGGCAATGTAAATAGACTGCTCCTGTTTTTAGAGATGCAGCTGACTGTTGAGTGACATGCAAGTTTCTGTGATTGGTCGGAGGGAGGTGGATATGCCGACTATATAGAGTGAACAGCTTGTTCAGTGTATCATATGTGAGAGTGCAGCTACTGGAGATCCAGGGGATTTACACTGTAAACTGTAAGTAACATTCTCCTCTACAGGCTTTGTGTCTACCTAATCCCAAGACGATAAATAACGGGATTATGCAGCTCTGATCCTTATTGTTCATTTGAATGGCTTCTATACCTTTTATATGACAAAACAGGTTGAACTCAATATTTACCATATCATATATGGTTTTTAGTAGAAATAACATATTGAGGCTTACTTTAAATATAGACAATAGGTATGTTTTTACATGTGATTCCTCATATATATATATATATATATATATATATATATATATATAGATATATATATATTTATGTGTGTGTGTATAGTTGCTTAAATAGTTCTTTAAACATTTTATTAAAACAACAAACAAGTTAATGGATTATTCTAATACATTTCCTTGTGGTCATAAGTAACTTATTCGACTGTATGTTGTGCCTATCATAAAGATTTAACTGCAGTATTGTAGACAGAAGGGAATTTTTGTTATGATAAGGTCCTTGTGATCACTGATTGTGGCTGGAGTTAGTAGAAAATGGTGTTGATTATACACTGCTGGACTAGTGTCACAGAACTACTTCAAGCTCATCTCTTATGAAGCTCATTTCTGAATGTATGCAGCTCTCCAGTCTTCAGTACCTGGTTATGTCTTCAAAATTACAATAAAAAGTAGAATTCTTCTCTCAAAATATGTATGTCTCCTACATAAAGCTGTGTGACTGCTGTATGGTTGCATCTTAATTTGACACTGATAATAGAAATGTATCTGTGATTACTCTGCTCATGTCTGTACTACAAGAAAATACTTCACTTCCATAGCCCCAGTCTATTGCACAAGGTAGGAAACAATACACCTTCAAAGTGAGAAAACTATGGCTATGTGGGTTCTCATTGTCAGTTTCGATGTATGTTCAAACCTTTTTTTTTTCACATTGTTTTATGTCATTAACCCCTTAAGGACCCAACCCAAATATACCTTAAGGACCCGGCCCTTTTTTTAACATCTGACCACTGTCACTTCAAGCATTAATAACTCTGGGATGCTTTTACCTTTCATTCTGATTCCGAGATAGTTTTTTCGTGACATATTCTACTTTATGTTAGCGGTAAAATTTTGTCGATGCTTGTATCATTTCTTGGTGAAAAATTCCAAAATTTGATGAAAAAATTGAACATTTTGAATTTTTTTTTTAACTTTGAAGCTCTCTGCTTATAAGGAAAATTAATATTACAAATAAATTAAATATTGATTCACATTTACAATATGTCTACTTTATGTTTGCATCATAAAGTTGACATGTTTTTACTTTTGAAAGACATCAGAGGGCTTCAAAGTTCAGCAGCAATTTTCCAATTTTTCAGAAAATTTTCTAAATCATATTTTTTCAGGGCCCAGTTCTGTTTAGAAGTGGATTTGAGGGGCCTTCTTATTAGAAATACCCCATAAATGACACCATTATAAAAAACTGCATCCCTCAAAGTATTCAAAATGACATTCAAAAGGTTTGTTAACCCTTTTGGTGTTTCGCAGGAATAGCCACAAGTTGAAGGAGAAAATTCAAAATCTTCATTTTTTACACTCACATGTTCTTGTAAACCCAGTTTTTGCATTTTTACAAGGGGTAAAAAGAGAGAAATTTTCTTAAAATGTGTAACCCAATTTCTCTCAAGTAAGGAAATACCTCATATGTGTATGTCAAGTGTTCGGCGGGCGCAGTAGAGGGCTCAGAAGTGAAGGAGTGACAGTGGGATTTTGGAGAGTGAGTTTTTCTGAAATGGTTTTTGGGGGGCATGTCACATTTAGGAAGCCCCTATGGTGCCAGAACAGCAAAAAAAAAAACAAAAAAAAAACACATGGCATACCATTTTGGAAACTAGACCCCTTGAGGAACATAACAAGGAATAAAGTGAGCCTTAATGCCCCACAGGGGTTTTACGACTTTTGCATATGTATAAAAAAATGTTTTCACTAAAATGTGTGTTTCCCCCCCAAATTTCACATTTTTGCAAGGGTTAATAGCAGAAAATACCCCCCAAAATTTGTAACCCCATCTCTTCTGAGTATGGAGGTACCCCATAAGTTGACCTGAAGTGCACTACGGGCGAACTAAAGAAGAGAAGGAGTCATATTTGGCTTTTTGAGAGCAAATTTTGCTGGGGGGGCATGTCGTATTTAAGAAGCCCCTATGGTGCCAGAACAGCAAAAAAAAAAAAAACACATGGCATACTATTTTGGAAACTAGACCCCTTGAGGAACGTAACAAAGAATAAAGTGAGCCTTAATACCCCACAGGGGTTTCACGACTTTTGCATATGTAAAAAAAATTTATATTTTTTTCACTAAAATGTGTGTTTCCCCCCAAATTTCACATTTTTGCAAGGGTTAATAGCAGAAAATACCCCCCAAAATTTGGAACCCCATCTCTTCTGAGTATGTAGGTACCCCATAAGTGGACGTCAAATGCACTGCAGGAGCGCTACAATGCTCAGAAGAGAAGGAGTCACATTTGCTCATTTTGCTGAAATGGGGGGGGGGGGGGGCATGTCGCATTTACTGCCAGAAAAGCAAAAAAATTTTACATTTGTAAATACATTTCTTTGGAAAAAGGACACCTCATATCTGGGCGTAAAACGGATCTCCGGGTGCACACTGGTCACGGAGGAACAGGAGGGCAGTCAGGGGCCTTGAGCTTCTGCCTATGGAGCCAGAACAGTGGGACATTAAGGGGCATTATATGGGGTACACTTATAACTAACAAGGAGTACAGTGGGACATAAAAGGATAAAACAGGTTATGTTCCCAGAATGATGACCCAGAGCATAGCCAAAATAGTGTGTGCTTGGTGTATACTATATATAACGGTGTGTGATTAGAAATCACACACCGTTATATGAACAAAAATAAAAAGCTGTGGCCAAAAAAAAATGGGGGGCCAAATGCAGCACCCTGAACCCCTACTAGGGCCCGGGTCAAGCTAAAAAATCTCAGGCCGACCCTTGGGGACCTATTAGGGGGTCAGGGGGGGGGGGATTTTTTTTTTTACTTTTATTTTACTGTTTTACACAATTTTTTCCTACCTTTCCCTGGGGGTTTTTCTGTCCCTGCTCTATGGGGGATCGTCGGTCCTGAGGGGGCTCCAATCCTCACAGGGGGGGTCCCTGGCACCTTCGAGCAGCTTTGCCCGCTGACTGAACTCAGCTAACGGGCTGAGAAGATGCAGTTAACCCCTCCCCCGCCGGCTGCTATTGGCTGGACGATCCAGCCAATAGCAGCGCTCCTGGGGGGGTGATGAAATCGCCACCTCCCCATAGATACAGTGGGTGATACACCCCTGATCACCTTGTATCTTCAGGTCAGCGGGTCACATGTGACCCGTATGACCTGAATCGCGGCAGATCGTTAGTATGAATTCACCAATGATCTGCCGCGATCGCTGACACGGGGGGGGGGGTCTGATGACCCCCCTGGGCATTTGCGCGGGATGCCTGCTGAACGATATCAGTAGGCATCCCGGTCCGGTCCCCACCGGATACGCCCTGGGTCCTTAAGTACCAGGAAGTCAAGGCGTATCCATACGACCTAGGTCCTTAAGTGGTTAAAGAGTAGCTCCCACCATCCTTTTTTTTAATCTGTCCCTGCCTATTGCCCATCTATACCTAATCCCCTCCCTGCCTTTAAATTTTTGTTTACTATATTAAAAAAGCCTTTTTGTCTGCCTGGTAGTGTGCTCACTACCAGGCAGACTTCCCCAGCAGGCGCAACATCACTGATGCCTGCTGGGGCCGACACTTCTGCCCTACACAGGATGCCTCCAGCTGCTTCACCACTACAACTCCCAGCTTGCCCTGACATCTATTGGCTGTCAGGGCATGCTGGGAGTTGTAGTGGTGAAACAGCTGGAGGCACCCTGTGTTAAAAACAATATCTTTCCATGGTCGCGGGGCAACCCGAAACCCAAACGCCCCCCCCACCACAAACACCGCTACCCGATCCCCGCCGTGCAACCCGCTATCCCCCATACCAAAGTGCAGGATAGTCCGGTGTGAGGTGGATACCGGCAGCAATGACGGGATGCCGGGAGGCGGAGCCGGCGTGCGAGGCCAGGGAGCAGGGCAGCCAATGCGCGCATCTGTTCTCAGCGCTCGCTCCCGCCTGTTTGATTGACAGGCAGGGAGCGAGCGCAGCCTGACTGAATTCGGACCGATTGCCCGGCCGTCATGCCAGGCTGCAGCCGGCCACTAGGATGGAGACCCCCTAGTGGCCGGTTTTCAAAGGTAAATTATTTTTTTAATAAAAAAAAAAATGTTACTATGTTAGAGATATGTTGTAGTAAATAAGTACTACAACATATCTAAAAAAAAAGTTGGTGACAGTGCCCATTTAAGAGCTGTATTTTCTATAAAAGGGTGTTAGAAAAGCATATTTCTTAAATTGGAAATTTAAACACTGCAAATCACATGAAGTTAATAGTGCTGCAGATTTTTTGTGTATTTATGGCAGTTTTGTTGGAAAGCATGTGGGACAAAAAAAAAGTGGTAACAGATAGCAACTCCATACCACAGTCACCGCTTGATTCCCAGACATAGGGTTTTTATTAAGGAATTCGGACTCTGCAGTGCAGTTTTAGTCAAAAGTAGACTTCAGCCATCCAGCCGTCTTGGCTCGTGGCAATTGAAGTTATTTTTCATTCTCCTCCTGCTCTATAAGAGGATGCCTGCAGATTGGACTGTATATTTAATGTAAAACTTTCCATTAAACTACTACTCATACTGTAGCTTATCTCTCATATTTAGTTTTAACAAAACTAGAAGAAATGAGAGATTAATACAGATAATGATGATTTAAATTCAATATTCCAAAGACATATATATTATTAAATATTTATATTTTTTAGATGATAGCTATACATCTATTTGTAGGTGTAATTACTAAAATGTCTTCCATTTTAAACCGGATGATGTTGCAATCATAATTACTATCACATGTCTGATGAGGCTGTGCCCCATTTTACTGCTTTTTATTATTTCCATATGGGCAAAGAATACTATACATGTAAAAAAAAAAAATATATCAAACCATCAAACACTTAATACAATCTAACTCTGTGTTAAAGATCTAATTCATAAGCATCACATTTATTTCTGAGAAGGTTCTACTTATAAAACTATATGTCATTAAATTCATATTCTAAAAGATCTACTATGTGCGTGAGTTTCAGAACACACGTTATCAATCACTGTTTTAGAACAGAAATTACTTGCATGCTTTTAAGTGGAAACAGAGCACTCAGCAATATGTAGACTGGCATGAAAGTTAGTGATATTTGGAAAATATAAAAGCAGTACTACACTAAGGCTCAAAGATTCTATTCACACGAACACCGCTACCCGAACCCCGCCGTGCAAACCGCTCTCCCCCATACCAAAGTGCAGGACAGTCCGGTGTGAGGTGGATACCGGCAGCAGCGATGGGATGCCGGGAGGCGGGGCCGGTGTGCGAGGCCAGGGAGCAGGGGAGCCAATGTTCTCTTTTGACTACAGTGTAGACCTTTTTTCCTACAGATGCTTAATTGGAGATGTGGGGAATATGGAGGCCAAGTTAATACCTCTTTACAATGTTCCCTAAACCATTCCTGAAGAAGTTTTGTCAGGGTGGCATGGTGCATTATCCTGCTAAAAAAGGTCACTGCCATTAGGGAATTTCATTGCTATGAAGGTGTGGACTTGGTTTGCAACAATCGGTTCTGTTAACTCTGAATTTCTCATGTATCACAGGCATTATTGATTTCCTCTGCACTTCCAATAAAGTCCAATGTTCCATCAGGTAGTTAACGGGATAATAAATGTGGCTCAATGTAGATGTACAGCAGCTCACCCCTTGTAGGTGCTCTGTCACCTGATCCACTATATAGTGCCCCTTTGTATATAAATGGGCTGGTACTCTTCTGCAGTAATAAGAGGTAGTCCTTTACTGAATGCCAATAAAATCAGTCACAGCCATTACAGAAGCAAAATCACAAGTCTAATAACAGGATGGATAAAACCAACACGTTTCAGCTAAAAACTAGCCTTATTTATTAATAAAGCCGTTTATCATCCAAATAGATCATTTATTTAACCCACAGAAAAACAAGTTTCTGGTATAGGAACAGACCCTTCAGGTTTATAATTCAGGTTTATAATTATTATTCTTATTTATTTATATAGTGCCCTTAGTGCCAGGGCACTTTACATATGTACTGTTACTTTTATCATAACACTAACATGGGACCTTTGGGAATTACACAGATTAACTTGCCAACTGACATAGAGAAGGAGAGGGCCCTACCCGCAAGGGCTCACAATCTACAAGGAGAGGGGAAGGACACAGTAGGTGAAGGAGACAAAAAATCATCTGTGAACAGGAGGTAAAGTAGCCATTGGTGGTGCAGTGACAGCAGGATTATTGAAGGTTGTAGGCTTGCTTGAATAATTGGGTCTTGTGGTTGCTTTTGAAGGTCTTGATGGTGAGAGCCGGATGTGCTGGGGTAGTGAGAGGGGAGCGGATGTCTTATGACGATTGGAGATCACGTGCGAGGCGGTATAGGGAGATCAGGTCAGAGATGTATGGAGGGCACAGGTTGCAGATGGCCTTATATGTCATGGTGAACAGTTTAAATTGAATTAGTTGGGCAACAGGAAGCCAGTGAAGGAATTGGCACAGGGGTCAGGTAGAGGAGAAGCAAGGTGAGAGGTGGATTATTCGAGCAGCAGAGTTGAGGATGGATTGGAGGGGAGCAAGTGTTTTTATTGGAAGGCCACAGAGGAGGATATTTCAGTAGTCCAAGCAGAAGATGGTGAGGGCATGTACCAATTGTTTAATTGAGCCAGAGAGAGAGAGAGAGAGGGTAGAGCCATTGATTGTGATTGATAAAGTGGGTTGGGGACTGGAGCAGAATGTTAGTGCAACATGGCAAGGGGTCTGTTTCTAGACCTAGACTGTTCCTAGGCAGAACTCCCTTGCCTTTCTTTTGTGCTAACCATGCCAGGTGGCTATCTCTAGACTCAGGCAAGATCGAGGCTGTAGTTCTACCTGTGTGATCTACATACCCGTGTCATCTATATAGATGTTGTGCTGTTAGTGCAAAATAATCTGGTGAATGTGATTCTGTCCCAGTATCTCTCATACTCAAATTAGTTTGTCTTCACAAGGGGCGTGCGCCACTTTTTTTCTCTTTCTTTGTTTCTGTTTTTTTGGTAACCTGCAAAATTTTATTAAAAAAAACCCCAATCCCTTTTTTTGAATGGCTAAAGTAAAAAAAAAAGAAGAAGAAAAAACGCCAATGTGAAAACTCACATGGCTTTTTTTGTGGAGTTTTTTCACTCCCATAGACTTCTATGGGAGTGAAATACCAATATTTTCCCGAAAAAAATGCCAAAGTCTCAACATGAGGTTGTATTTCAAAAACTGCCAGGGAGCCCAAAATTGCAAAAAAAACAAAAAAACACCAAAAGGAATTAAAAAACTGGGTATGGCATTTTGCAGTTCCCTATTGACTTGCAGCTAACATCTGGCCAAAGCGTTATTTCACAGAAAAAAACGCTGTTGCGGCAAAATGGGCATTTTTATTGGCATTTTTGCTAAAAACAAGAGGAAACCTAGCCTTATAAACATTTGTACCTCTTCTGTGTTATGGATGCCTGGTTTTGGCTAAAATACTGATTAAATATTGACCAACATACTATGTGTGAATACTATGTGGGTGACTGTCTTTATATTACTACAGAAGAGTGCAGGTCCATTTATCAACAAAGGACAGTAAATTTGATTTAAAAAAAAATATAAAACAACTGCTACAAAAAGCATTTTTTCCACTCATCATTGTACTGATTTCAATATAGATAACAATAGATGCGGAAATTAAACTTTTTCCTTTTAACTTTAACAAGGATTTCTATATGTTAAAGTAAATTGAACAACAGGTGGAAAACTAATGTAACTGATGACAACTATTGTCAATAGTCACATCAGTCTTTATTATAACTCTTTGTTCTAAAACTAAAATATGTATCACCTCCATCTATATGCTTCCTCACTAAAATAAGGTACATATTGCTCTTTAAATCCATATATGTAATCTGATTAAGATTATTTTCCCTTTTGCCTGCCCATTTGTTAGGTCTTTGACTCTGTGTTTTGTTATTTTTTCCCCCTTTCTCACAGAGTGTGAAATGCAGCCTTGTTCATTACACAAATCGTTGCTTTGGTTACTGTTTAACCCTTTTTCTGCTGCTATTTTATTTTTGGTGCTGTACCTTTTGTTTCATTTTGCTATGTTCAGTTCAGGGATAATTTGTAAAAACAATTTACGCATTATGGCCATTGTTCCTTGAAAAAAAAAAAATTTGTAATGAAGAGTGCCTAAGTGAAGACAGACAAAAATAAAATGTTACCTTCACTTTCTGTCAGTGTTTATCTGCACTGTCTACTGGTCCTGATACGTGCTAGTATTACAAGATTATTGGGCTCCCTGTTTTTTACTTAGAAAAAAGGCAAAACAAATGCAGCTTAATTTCTTTGGTGCGTCATAAAGTAGTTTTTGTGTCTCCTCCAACCCCCATAAATAGTGGGTATCAGTACATAAAAAAAATTACAGGAAAAATGGAAAATGTCCAGTGCAGCTCGGCTCACACTTTCTTTTTTCCTGCATACTACATGATGATGGTCCACATCAGTCTGTGCCACAGTGGGCTATAGGGCTGAGCTGATTCGGACTTTTTGCATGTGTTTTTTTTTTGGTAGAATATATCTCTTTACAAGTCATGATTTTTTATTTTATTTTATAATATCATTTGGGGATTTTTATTGAAGAATGTAAAAAAACAAAAATGAAAAAGCAAACAGAAAAAGCAAATTGTATTTTCCTATGGACTCAGATATTGCCTTACTGTTTTTTAAAGGGGTTATCCAGGAAAAAACTTTTATATATATATATATATATATATATATATATATATATAACTGGCTATATGAACTGGCTCCAGAAAGTTAAACAGATTTGTAAATTACTTCTATTAAAAAATCTTAATCCTTTCAGTACTTATGAGCTTCTGAAGATAAGGTTGTTCTTTTCTGTCTAAGTGCTCACGTGTCTCGGGAACCGCTCAGTTTAGAAGAGGTTTGCTATGGGGATTTGCTTTTAAATTGGGCGGTTCCCGAGACACGTGTCATCAGAGAGCACTTAGACAGAAAATAACAACCTTAACCCCTTCCCGACCTATGACATACTTGTACGTCATGAGTGGGAAGGTGTTACGAACCCATGACATACAGGCACGTCATGAAAATTTTTGCCGCTACTCGCGGCATCCCGCAGCGCCCGGTAAGATGGTGGCTATCACTGATAGCTAGCCATCTTACCATGTGACCACGGGGGGGTTCATCCCCCACCGCCACCCCCAGCGATCGCTGCTATCAGCTAGTCAAATCTGACTAGCTGATAGCAGCGTTTCGCTATGAGAATACTTAGCAGCGCGGTGTGTGAGTCCGGATCACGGGGATCGGGACACACACCACTCTGCTAAGTGTCCCTTACTCGTCCCCCGGCGTCACTTACCCGGCCATGCGGTGTCCCGAGCGGTCCCGGTGTGAGCAGTGGTGGTGCGTCCCGGCGGTGAATTTCCGGCAGCAGGGCAGCATCTTCATTGGCAGCAGTGAGATCGCCGTAAAGCGATCTCACTGCTGCCTCTGGGAGTTTCAAAACTGCAACTCCCAGCATACCCAGACAGCCTTTGGCTTTCTGTGTATGCTGGGAGTTGTAGTTTTGCAACATCTGGAGGTCCACAGTTTGGAGACCACTGTATAATGGTCTCCAATCTGTGCTCTTCCAGATGTTGCAAAACTACAAATCTCAGCATGCTCAGTCTGTCCAGGCATGCTGGGAGTTGTAGTTATGTAACATCTGGAAGAGCACAGATTGGAGATCATCATACAGTGGTCTCCAAACTGTGGACCTCCAGATGTTGCAAAACTACAACTCCCAGCATACCCGACTGCCCAAGCATGCTGGAAGTTGTAGTTTGGCAACATCAGATCCTTCAGATATTGCCGAACTACAACTTCCAGCATGCCTGGGCAGTCTGGGCATGCTGGGAGTTGTAGTTTTGCAACAACTGGAGGCACACTAGTTGGGAAACATTGTCCGTTTCCTACCTCAGTGCCTCCAGCTGTTGCAATTGTTGCAAAACTATAACTCCCAGCATGCACTGACAGACCATGCATGCTGGGAGTTGTAGTTTTGCAACAGCTGGAGGCACACTGGTTTGGAAACACTAAGTTTGGTTGCAAAACACTTGAAAGTTTATTACTTAAAGGAGTAGTCCAGTGGTGATTCAGTGGTGAGCAACTTATACCCTATCCTAAGGATAGGGGATAAGTTGCAGATCGCGGGGGTCCGACCGCTGGGGCCCCCTGCGATCTCCTGTAAGGAGCCCCGACAGCCCGTGGGAAGGGGGCGTGTCGACCTCCGCACGAGGCGGCGGCCGACACGCCCCCTCAATACAACTCTATGGCAGAGCCGAAGCGCTGCCTTCGGCAATCTCCGGCTCTGCCATAGAGATGTATTGAGGGGGCGTGTCGGCCGCCGCCTCGTGCGGGGGTCGACACCCGCTATCTCGGCTGAGAGCCGGGGCCCCGTACAGAGAGATCGCAGGGGGCCCCAGCGGTCGGACCCCCCGCGATCTCAAACTTATCCCCTATCCTTAGGATAGGGGATAAGTTTTTCACCACTGGACTACCCCTTTAACTTAGTGTTTCCAAACCAGTGTGCCTCCAGCTGTTGCAAAACTACAACTCCCAGCATGCACGGACAGCCAAAGGGCATGCTCGGAGATTGCAACAGCTGGATGTTTGCCCCCTCCCCCCAATGTGAATGTACAGGGTACACTCACATGGGCGGAGGTTTACAGTGAGTGCTGCAAGTTTGAGATGGCGCAAATTTTGCGCTGCAGCTCAAACTCCCAGCGGTAAACTTGCTGTGAACCTCTGCCCATGTGACTGTACCCTAAAAACACTACACTACACTTACACTAACTTAAAATAAAAAGTAAAAAACACTACATATACATATACCACTACACAGCCCCCCGTTTGGTACGCTACAGTTTCCAAAACGGAGCCTCCAGCTGTTGCAAAACAACAACTCCCAGTATTGCCGGACAGCCATTGACTGTCCAGGCATGCTGGGAGTTTTGCAACAGCTGGAGGCACCCTGTTTGGGAATCATTGGCATAGAATACCCCTATGCAAATCCCTAATTTAGGTCTCAAATGCGCATGGCGCTCTCTCCCTTCGGAGCCCTGTCGTATTTCAGGGCAACAGTTTTGGGTCACATATGGGGTATCTCCGTACTCGGGAGAAATTGCCTTACAAATTTTGGGGGCTTTTTCTTCTTTAACCCCTTATGAAAAGGTGAAGTTGGGGTCTACACCAACATGTTAGTGTATAAAAATTAAATTTTTTACACTGACATGCTGGTGTTGCCCTATACTTTTCATTTTCACAAGAGGTAAAAGGGAAAAAAGACCCTCAAAATTTGTAATGCAATATCTCCCGAGTACGGAGATACCCCATATGTGGGCGCAAAGTGCTCTGGGGGCGCACAACAAGGCCCAGAAGGGAGTGTGCACCATGTACATTTGAGGTGATTTGCACAGGGGTGGCTGATTGTTACAGCAGTTCTGACATAAACGCAAAACAATAAATATCCATATGTGACCCCATTTTGG
Organism: Hyla sarda; assembly: GCF_029499605.1. Classification (NCBI taxonomy): domain Eukaryota; kingdom Metazoa; phylum Chordata; class Amphibia; order Anura; family Hylidae; genus Hyla; species Hyla sarda. Next base: position 134,967,715 of record NC_079193.1, on the reverse strand, counting down.
AAACTACACCCCTCATGGAATTTAATAAGGGGTGCAGTGAGAATTTACACCCCACTGGTGTATGATAGATTTTTGGAACAGTGGTCTGTGAAAATGAAAAATACAATTTTTCCTTTGCACAGTCCACTGTTTCAAATATCTGTCAAACGCCAGTGGGGTGTAAATGCTCACTGCACCCCTTATTAAATTCCATGAGGGGTGTAGTTTCCAAAATGGGGTCACATGTGGGGGGGTCCACTATTCTGGCACCATAGGGGCTTCCTAAATGGGACATGCCCCCCAAAAACCCTTTCAGAAAAACTCACTCTCCAAAATCCCATTGTCGCTCCTTCCCTTCTGAGCCCTCTACTGCGCCCGCCGAACACTTGACATACACATATGAGGTATTTCCTTACTTGAGAGAAATTGGGTTACAAATTGTAGGGTGATTTCTCTCCTTTTACCCCTTGTAAAAATTCTAAAATGGGGTCTACAAGAACATGCGAGTGTAAAAAATGAAGATTTAGAATTTTCTCCTTCACTTTGCTGCTATTCCTGTGAAACACCTAAAGGGTTAAAACACTTACTGAATGTCATTTTGAATACTTTGGGGGGTGCAGTTTTTATAATGGGGTCATGTATGGGGTATTTCTAATATGAAGACCCTTAAAATCCGCTTCCAACCTGAACTGGTCCCTGAAAAAGTACGATTTTGAAAATCTTGAGAAAAATTGGAAAATTGCTGCTGAACTTTGAAGCCCTCTGGTGTCTTCCAAAAGTAAAAACACGTCAATTTTTTGATGCAAACATAAAGTAGACATAAAGTTGTATATGTGAATCAATATGTAATTTGTTTGGAATATCCATTTTCCTTACAAGCAGAGACTTTCAAAGTTAGAAAAATGCAAAATTTCAAAATTTTCATGAAATTTTTAGATTTTTTACCAAGAAAGGATGCAAATATCAGTGAAATTTTACCAATAACATAAAGTAGAATATGTCACGAAAAAACAATCTCGGAATCAGAATGATAAGTTAAAGTATCCCAGAGTTATTAAGGTTTAAAGTGACAGTGGTCAGATTTTCAAAAAATGCCCAGGTCCTGAAGGTGAAAATGGGCTGGGTCATGAAGGGGTTAAAGGGATATTCCAGGCAAAAACTTTTTTTTATATATCAACTGGCTCCGGAAAGTTAAACAGATTTGTAAATTACTTCTATTAAAAAATCTTAATCCTTCAAATAGTTATTAGCTTCTGAAGTTGAGTTGTTGTCTTCTGTCTAACTGCTCTCTGATGACTCACGTCCCGTGAGCTGTCCAGCTCCTATGGGGATATTCTCCCATCATGCACAGCTCCCGGGACGTGACATCATCATTGAGCAGTTAGACAGAAAACTTCAGAAGCTAATAACTATTGGAAGGATTAAGATTTTTTAATAGAAGTAATTTACAAATCTGTTTAACTTTCCGGAGCCAGTTGATATATATATATATATATATATATATATATATATAAGTTTTTGCCTGGAATACCCCTTTAACCCCTTAAGGACCAGGCCATTTTACACCTTAGGACCGGAGCATTTTTTGAACATCTGACCACTGTCACTTTAAACCTTAATAACTCTGGGATGCTTTTATCTATCATTCTGATTCCTAGATTGTTTTTTCGTGACATATTCTACTTTATGTTATTGTTAAAATTTTGTCGATACTTGCATAGTTTCTTAGTGAAAAATTCAAAAATTTGCTGAAAAAATTTAAAATTTTGCATTTTTCTAACTTTGAAGCTCTCTGCTTGTAAGGAAAATGGATATTCCAAATAAAAAACTATTTTATTCACAAATTCAATATGTCCACTTTATGTTTGCATCATAAAATTGACGTGATTTTACTTTTGGAAGACACCAAAGGGTTTCAAAGTTCAGCAGCAATTTTCCAATTTTTCACAAAATTTTCAAACTCACTATTTTTCAGGGACCAGTTCAGGTTTGAAGTGGATTTGAAGGGTCTTCATATTAGAAATACCCCACAAATGACCCCATTATAAAAACTGCACCCCCAAAAGTATTCAAAATGACATTCAGTCAGCGTTTTAACCCTTTAGGTGTTTCACAGGAATAGCAGCAAAGTGAAGGAGAAAATTCACAATCTTCATTTTTTAAATTCGCATGTTCTTGTAGACCCAATTTTTTTCTTTTTACAAGGGGTAGAAGGAGAAAATGTATACTTATATTTGTAGCCCAATTTTTCTCGAGTAAGCACATACCTCATATGTCCATGTAAAGTGTTCGGCGGCCGCAGTAGAGGGCTCAGAAGGGAAGGAGCGACAAGGGGATTTTGGAGAGTACGTTTTTCTGAAATGGTTTTTGGGGGGCATGTTGCATTTAGGAAGCCCCTATGGTACCAGAACAGCAAAAAATCCCCACATGGCATACCATTTTAGAAACTAGACCCCTTGGGGAACGTAACAAGGGGTAAAGTGAACCTTAATACCCCACAGGTGTTTCACGACTTTTGCATATGTAAAAAAATATCTTTTTTTTTTCACTAAAATGTGTGTTTCCCCCCAAATTTCACATTTTTGCAAGGGTTAATAGCAGAAAATACCCCCCAAAATTTGTAACCCCATCTCTTCTGAGTATGAAGGTACCCCATAAGTGGACCTGAAGTGCACTACAGGCGAACTACAATGCTCAGAAGAGAAGGAGTCATATTTGGCTTTTGGAGAGCAAATTTTGCTCGGGGGGGCATGTCGCATTTAGGAAGCCCCTATGGTGCCAGGACTGCAAAATAACCCCCACATGGCATACCATTTTGGAAACTAGACCCCTCGAGGAACGTAACAAGGGGTACAGTGAGCATTTACCCCCCACTGGTGTCTGTCAGATCTTTGGAACAGTGGGCTGTACAAAATGTTTAATTTGCACAGCCCACTGTTCCAAAGATCTGTCAGACACCAGTGGGGTGTAAATTCTCACTGCACCTCTCATTACATTCCGTGAGGGGTGTAGTTTCCGAAATGGGGTCACATGTGGTTTTTTTTTTTTTTGCTTTTGTTAAAACCGCTGTAACAATCAGCCACCCCTGTGCAAATCACCTCAAATGTACATGGTGCACTCTCCCTTCTGGGCCTTGTTGGCCCCAGAGCACTTTGCGCCCACTTATGGGGTATCTCCCTAGTCGGGAGAAGTTGCATTACAAATTTTGGGGGGCTTTTTTCCCTTTTACCTCTTGTCAAAATGAACAGTATAGGGCAACACCAGCATGTTAGTGTAAAAAATGTATTTTTTTACACTAACATGCTGTTGTAGACCCCAACTTCAACTTTTCATAAGGGGTTAAAGGAGAAAAAGCCCCCCAAAATTTGTTAGGCAATTTCTCCCGAGTTCGGCGATACACCATATGTGGCCCTAAACTGTTGCCCTGAAATAAGACAGGGCTCCAAAGTGAGAGCGCCATGCGCATTTGAGGCCTGAATTAGGGATTTGCATAGGGGTGGACATAGGGGTATTCTACGCCAGTGATTCCCAAACAGGGTGCCTCCAGCTGTTGCAAAACTCCCAGCATGCTTGGACAGTCAACGGCTGTCCGGCAATACTGGGAGTTGCTGTTTTGCAACAGCTGGAGGCTCCATTTTGGAAACAGTGGCGTACCAGACGTTTTTCATTTTTATTGGGGAGGGGAGGGGAGCTGTGTAGGGGTATGTGTATATGTAGTGTTTTTTTACTTTTTATTTTATTTTGTAGTAGTGTAGTGTAGTGTAGTGTTTTTAGGGTACAGTCACACGGACGGGGGATTACAGCGAGTTTCCCGCTGCGAGTTTGAGCTGCCGCGCAAAATTTGCTGCATCGCAAACTTGTAGCCTGATACTCACTGTAAGCCCCCTGCCCATGTGAATGTACCTTGTACATTCACAGGGGGGGACCTCCAGCTGTTGCAAAACTACAACTCCCAGCATGCACAGTTTATCAGTGCATGCTGGTAGTTATAGTTTTGCAACAGCTGGAGGCACACGGGTTGGGAAACACTGAGTTAGGAAACAGACAATGTTTCCCAACCAGTGTGCCTCCAGTTGTTGCAAAACCACAACTCTCAGCATTCTCAGGCATGCTGGGAGTAGTAGTTCGGCAACATCTTTAGAGCCAGATGTTGCCGAACTACTACTCCCAGCATGCTTGGAGTTGTAGTTTTGCAACATCTGGAGGACTACAGTTTGCAGACCACTAATACAGTGGTTCCCAATCTGTGCCCTTCCAGATGTTGCAAAACTACAACTCCCAGTATGCCAAAACTGTCCAGGCATGCTGGGAGTTGTAGTTCTGCAACATCTGAAGGGCCAGATGTTACAGAACTACAACTCCCAGCATGCCTGGACAGTAAGGGCATGCTGAGGATGTGTAGTTTTGCAACATCTGGAAGGGCACAGTGGTCCCAAAACTGTGGACCTCCAGATGTTGCAAAACTGCAACTCCCAGCATGCCCAGACGCCAAGGGCTGTCTGGGCATGCTGGGAATTGTAGTTTACAGGGTCCCAATACAGCAATGCATGTCGCTTTAGGGGCCGGGCAGGGCGGGAGGAAGTAACCCCCCCCCCCCCCCTGCGATTGGTCGGTTAACTAACCGACGGATCGCGGGGGATAGGAGGAGGTGGCAGGCTTGCCACCTCGCTCCTAGTCTTCAGCATGGTCCTGGCTGTCTGTGACAGCCGGGATCATGCGAAATTACCGGGCGATCGGGTCCCAGAGACCCGATCAGCCTGGTATCGCCGCAGATCGCAAGGGCGATTTCCCTTGCGATTTGCGGCAATCGCCGACATGGGGGGCGTTTGCCCTGGATGCCTGCTGAAGGATTTCAGCAGGCATCCAGTTCCGATCTCTGCCCGGTGAGCGGCAGAGACCGGAAATACAACAGGACGTTCTCTAACGTCCTTGGGCATTAAAGCCCAGGTAGTGATGACGTTAGAGAACGTCCTATGTCCTTAAGTGGTTAACTTCAGAAGCTCATAAGTACTGAAAGGATTAAGATTTTTTAATAGAAGTAATTTACAAATCTGTTTAACTTTCTGGAGCCAGTTGATACATATAAAAATAAACACTGTGTGTGAAACCACCCTCATGCAGCTTTGTTGGAGACAAATGCCATATTATAAATGCTGAATAAAATTTCACAGCAAATTTTGTAATTTGTACTTTTCTGTGACAATCCATAATAATGAGCAAGACACAAGTTTGTATATCTATCTACACACCAGCCATATCAGTAAAACCACCTACCTAATATTATAACATTAAAGGGGTTATCCAGGAAAAAAAACTTTGATATATATATATATATATATATATATATATATATATATATATATATATAATCAACTGGCTCCAGAAAGTTACACAGATTTGTAAATTACTTCTATTAAAAAATCATAATCCTTTCAGTACTTATGAGCTGCTGAAGTTGAGTTGTTATTTTCTGTCTAAGTGCTCTCTAATGACACGTGTCTCGGGAACCGCCCAGTTTAGAAGCAAATCCCCATAGCAAACCTCTTCTACTCTGTGCAGGTCCCGAGACAAGCTGAGATGTCAGCAGAGAGCACTGTTGCAACAGAAAACAACAACTCAGCTTCAGCAGCTGATAATTATTGAAAGGATTAAGATTTTTTAATAGAAGTAATTTACAAATCTGTTTAACTTTCTGGAGCCAGTTGATATAAAAAAAGATTTTTTCCTGGAATACCCCTTTAAGTATACATCATGCTGACAAAATAATTCTGACCCTTTGAGGTATGGACTCCACAAGATCTCTAAAGGTCGCATGTGGTATCCCGCAAATGAGGGTAACAGCATATTCTTTAACCACTTCCCGACCCATGACGTACAATTACGTTGTGGATTGTAAAAGTATGAAGGGGGCTTGGGGACAGAGCCAGTTCCATACACAGGAGGTGCCAGTAGCTATCTGCAATTGACACCCACCAATAATGATTGGCATTGAAGGTCTGTCCGATGTCAGCCATTTAACTGTATAGATGATGTGATCAATAGTAATTGCAGCTTCTACAGTTATATGATCTGTCATTGGTGGTTCAGGGCCCTGTTCAGCACCCTTCTGAAGGACTCTGCTAGAACGGATCTGCTAATACTAGCAGAGTGCGAACTACACAATTTAATGCACTTCAATTAATTGTATAAGCAATCAAATGATTGCTTATACAGGTACCCTAGCGCCTAACTCAGCCTGTGCAAATGATTAAAATATAATGTTGAACATATGGAAAATGCCATAAACGAAACAGAAAAACCAAATGCCAGTATTTCTGATGTTTGGTCATATTATATTCCAGAAAAGCGAATAAAAAGTCCCATCATTTCCAGGGCAGACAGCATGGTATATGAGAAGAGACACTGAGGGGGATGGCACGTCACTTGTCTGCTCTGTATGGCCCTAAATAGACTTCTGGGAAACAAACCCAGGGGGCATATGCCCCCAGCCAGCCACTCAAGTACAGTCTAACTGCTTCACTAGCCTCCCTGCTCAGATAAAAAAAAAAAAAGTCTATTTTACAGTAAAACTATATGATTACTAGCAAAATTAACTAGAATGTGATAAAGCATAATAGTAAAGTTTTTTAAATTATATCCTTAAAATTTCTAAAAAAAGCTAAGTGATAATTGTGTGCATAAAACCAATAAAAAAGAGCATTGGTCATAATAAAATGCAGCTAAAATAGTTCAACAAATCAATAAGTTATAACCATTATACTAACACATACTATAAATAAAGGACATGTGGCCTTTCCTGACATGCCTGTTTTAACAAATACTTGTGTTCCCTATGAAGTAATAAATTCTGCAACACCTTCTCTCAGGGTCGGCATGATACCAAAAATAGGCCTGGACATTTTAGATTAAGCATATGATTTATTTATTTTTGTTCTGGTCCAATAGCTGGGACCCCCACTGAACACCTTGGTTCGTGTGGCTCTCCAGATGTTGGAGAGTTGTAGTTTTGCAACAGCTGGAGAGCCAGATTAGGGTACAGTGTCACCCATCATCACTGCACAGCACTGATGGGACACACTTTGCTCGTATGGTCCAGATGACAGGCTGTCTTCCAGCTACATCTTCTCTCTGCAGAATTTAATGCTCAGATATCATTGGCTCCTCACTGTCAGCAGATCCACCTTTTTTATATGAAGACAATATTCATTATAACCCTGCTACACACTTTACCCTATGAATATAACACTGCCTCAGACTGTACCCTCTAAATATATCCCTGCCATAAACTGTGCCCCTTATAATAATTCTGTCACACACTGTTTCTTCCCCGTTTGGCTGAAACCCACCTCTGCACTGTCCTTCTCCTTCAGACCCCTGTGTCCACCTCCAAGCTTTACTGTGCTCCCCAGATGCCTACATTCTATAACAGATTTCTCTGTCCCCCACAAGACCCCTAGGTCCTCCTCCAGGCTCCTTTGCACTACCCCCATACACCTAAGGTCTCCTTTTTTTTATATTAAGACAATATTCATTATAACCCTGCCACACATTTTACCCTATGAATAGAACACTGCCTCACACTGTATTCTCTAAATAAATCCCTGCCAGACACTGCATCTCAATATATTTATGCCATAAACTGTGCCCCTAATAATAATTCTGTCACACACACTGTTTCTTCTCAGTTTGACTAAAACCCACCTCTGCACTGTCCTCCTCCTTCAGACCCCTCTGTCCTCCTCCAAGCTTTACTGTCCTCCCAAGTCTGTCCTTCACCAGACCTCTAAATCCTCCTCCAGACACCTAAAGCCACCCCCCCCCCCCTGACTCCTAGGTTCTCCTTCAGGCTTCCTCTGTCCTCTTCTTTTCGGTCCCTCTGTCTTCTCCTCTAGATCCACTGTCCTCCTCATCCAGACCTCACTGTCCTCCTCCAGTCTCCTCTGCCCCCCACCCAAAGTCATCCTCCAGTCTCCTCTGCCCTCCAGACTCCTAAATCCTCTTCCAGGCTCTTCTGCACCCCTTCCCCCAGACCCCTAAGTTCTCCTTAATTCAGGCTTCTTCTGTCCTCATCCTTCAGACCTCTATGTCCTTCCCTGTCTGGCTTCTTAGCCCATCCCCAGACTCCCCTAAAAAGTCCTCCCCTAAAAACCTCATCTCCCTCCTGACCCTTTAAGACCTCCTCCTCCCTGCTAGACATCTAAGTTCCCCTCCAGGCCTCTGTGCCCCCCCCCACCCCATAGCCTTAAAGGGGTACTCCGCTCCTAAATATCTTATCCCCTATCCAAAGGATAGGGGATAAGATGTCAGATCACCGGGGTCCCGCTGCTGGGGACCCCCAGGATTGCCGCTGCGGCACCCTGCTGTCATTACTGCACAGAGCGAGTTCGCTCTGTACGTAATGACGGGCGATACATGGGACGGAGCAGCGTGACGTCATGGCTCCGCCCCTCGTGACATCACGGCCCGCCCCCTTAATACAAGTCTATGGCAGGGGTGTGACGACCGCCACACCCCATCCCATAGACTCGTATTGAGGGGGGCAGGCCGTGACATCACGGGGGGCGGAGCCGTGATATAACGATGTTCCGGCCCCTGTACTGCCCGTCATTACGTGCAGTGCAAACTCACTCTGTGCAGTAATGACAGCGGGGTGCCGCAGCGGCGATCCCGGGGGTCCCCAGCAGCGGGACCGCGGCGATCTGACATCTTATCCCCTATCCTTTGGTTGGGGATAAGATGTCTAGGGGCGGAGTACCCCTTTAAGTCCTACTCCTCCTTCAAGCTCTGGACCTATAAGTCTTCCCCCGGCTCCTTTTAACCCCCCCTAAGAACCCTAAATTCTTCTTTAGACTTCTCTGCTCCCCCAGATTATTAAGTCCACCTCCAGGCTCCTCTCGGTTCCCCGAGGACTCTTCCTCCTTCAGACTCCTCTGTTCCATCATAGACCCTTATATTTCCTTTCTAATTAACTTCTGTGTCTGAGGTAAGGTCATCAAGGCTTTCCTTCTGCTTGGAGTGAAACAGCCATGACAGGAGCACATCAGGGGCATGGAGTGGCGTGTGTGGCCCGGGTTGTAAACATTTTCTTTGAAAAAAAATATTGCATGGGACAGGCTGTCAACCCGGTGGACCAACACATACCTTATCTTATACCTATGTGTTGTGCTGCTTCTCTGTTATTCTTACTAGAAATGTATGTCCAAATTTATAACAAGCTGTGTGTTATCAGTTTGGAACATGTGTATTGCACTCTGACATTGCCAGCTTTGATAGGATAATCTTCCCCTCACTCTTTATATCAAGTAATTTATTTAGACTTACAAAATGCACCTCTTGACTGCCAGTATCACGTTACATGTGATGTGACCAATTTTTCCTTCCAGTGATGACCTGTCTACAAAGCTTATGGGGTAGGGACCTGCAGAACACGAGACTTCACTGGAATAAAGAGTTGATGACAGTCATGTGATGCATTCTGGCAGTGTTATTAAATTACCTATTTGATGGGAACATCAAGGGGGAAATATTTATTAGTCTAAAGGCTTAAAATACCCTGGACTTCAAACAGTTAAAGGAATGTATAATCAGAAAATTGCATATTATTTAAAGCGTAACTCCGATGTTGGTATGGCAGCAGAATGCCTGTTTAGATCTCAACTTCATTGCCTGAAGCTAAAGCGCCAACGATCAGGATACCGATTTGCCAGACATCCCATAATTCCATTGACTTGCATGGGACCTCTGTATCCGGTCATTGACATCTTGCTTCCTTTTAGCACATATGCCTGTGCGAAGTACATACATTTGCTACTCAAACATCCAGTATGCAGATTTTGCAGGGCCTGGTGGCTTGGTGACTGAGCATAATGTATGTAAAGAGTGACTTCACCAACTGAATAGTAAGTGCAGCTCTGAAGATAAATACAGGATATAAATCGAGATTTTCCTAGCTTGTGACGGAAAATATTAGTTATATGAAGACAGGAGGCGAGTATCTTATGCATTAATCTTTCTTTATTAATGCCCATAGCAGAAAACTATCTTTCTTTATATAATTCAAACAGAAAAAACTTTTCTTCTTTGAAAACGATGAAACAGACTACATATCCCAGCAGTCCTTGCAATCCTGATAGCCACTCCTATCCCAGTGACTCTATATAAAGGACTGCCTTAGTAACACTCCTCCTCTTTCTTGAAGCGAAGTGCAGACTCCTAAGAATCACGAACTCCATGTAGAACTCGGTACCGCAACTCGATTCTTCGGCCAGCCGGCCAACACCTTCCGACTCCGGAGCCATAACACGGGCTTGTGGAACCTTGCCACAAACGACACTCCAACAGGGATGTCCTGAAATCGAACTTCGTCCCAACGGGGACTCAGGAACCAATAGATTATCCGCAAACAGGAATTCTCCACCGTAGTTCAATACCCTGTAGAAAAAGAGAAGAAAACTCGTAACAGGGTGGGTCGGGAGGGAAGATACTCGCCTCCTGTCTTCATATAACTAATATTTTCCGTCACAAGCTAGGAAAATCTCGATTTATATATCAGACAGTAGGCTCATATCTTATGCAAGTTTAAAGCTGCATCATAAAATAGACATCAATTTAAGAATGATTCAGGTCAAAGGACAGACATAGAGACATGATCCTCCGGTCTAAAGTAAAATTGACGAAAGGTCGACTCTGAAGACCAATCTGCTGCCAATAGAAGGTCTGACAGCATACCCCCTGAAGTAACCACTTTAGTGGCCATAGCTCCCCTAGTAGAGTGGGTGCCAAAAAGGGAAATATCAATCCCTGACATTTCCATCACTGATCTCACCCATCTGGCCAGAGTGGCCGAGGAGACTGGATGGTGTGGTTGGACATATGAAACAAGTAATTGGGAATAGTCGGGGGAACGCAAAGGTGCCGTGCGCCTCTCGTATGCCTGCAGGCATCGGACGACACAAAGTCGTGGATGCGACGGAAAAAAGGGGTAGAAAACCGAGTGCAATCTGGTTTTGGTTCTACGAACCACTGAGAAATTAACTCCTTCTGGCGAAAATTGTCGCGTGGAAATATCGAGGGCTCTCACATCTGATACCCTTTTAATGGAAACCAGACATAATAGAGTCGTGAGCTTGAAGGATAAAACCTTCAAGGAAAGAGAATCATTGTCTTCCCACGAGGAAAACATCTGTAACACTTTGGCAACGTCCCAAGTGGTCTGATAACGCGGTCGCGGAGGACGTTTACATTTTACGCCGCGTAGGAGACGGCACACCAAAGGATGTTTGCCTACAGGCAAAGAGTCCACCGGAGAATGGTATGCCGAGATGGCGGACCTGTATACATTGAGGGAACTATATGATTTTCCCGATTCACATGATTCCGTCAGGTAGTTCACTACTAATGAAACAGGTGCCTGAACGGGATTAACTTGTCGTTGATCACACCAACGAACCCACAATCCCCAGGCAGATCGATATGCCGATCTAGTCCCTGGGGCCCAGGCCAAGGCGAGGAGATCTCTAGCCGATTGTGAAAGGACTCCACTTGGGTCTGGCACCCCGAAACCAACCACGCCAGGAGAGGTAGTTTGCCCTCCAGCACCAACGGGTGTTGACCCTTGGTTGGATTCGTCAAAAGATGTGGTAAGTGGGGAAGTAGTCTGGGATAGTCCATCGAAATCCCCAGAATCAGAGGGAACCACGGTTGCGTCGGCCACCAAGGAGTGACCAGAACAACCCTCGCCTTCTGGTTGACTATTTGAAGGAGAAGTCTGGTGATCAGCGGAAAGGAGGGAAACGCATAATGCGTCCCTGTCGGCCAAGTCTGGCGAAATGCATCCACTGCTACTGCCTCTGGATCCGGCCTCCAGCTGTAAAAGCGGAATAACTGTCGGTTGAGGCGTGAGGCGAAAAGATCCGTGTGGAACGGACCCCAGAGACCCTGAAGCGTTAGAAACACAGATCGTTCCAGCGTCCAGTCGCTGGAATCTGTAAGGTATCGGGAATTCCAGTCTGCCACGGAGTTGGACACACCTGGAATATACTCCGCTATCGGAATAATGTTGCGAGAAAGGCAGAAATGCCAAAATTCGGACGCGATGTCCGCTAACAGTTTGGATTTCGTGCCCCCTAGGCGGTTGATGTATTGCACCGCCGCCACATTGTCCATGCGTAGTAATACGCAACAGTTGGATCTCTGAGAGAGGAAGCTCCTGAGGGCGAAAAAGGCCGCCAGGAGTTCCAATGCATTGATATGGAGGGAAGATTCTTCGACGGACCATGTCCCTCCTGTGGTGGAGTGGCCACACCGGGCCCCCCAGCCCTGTCGGCTCGCATCCGACTCCAAAACGACGCCTGGGCTGGAATTGAAGATCGTCTTGCCGTTCCATTCGACAGCATGCCGAAGCCACCACCGTAACTCTTCCTCCGATTCTGGACAAAGAGTGACCTCGTCCGCATAACGCAGACCCTGCCGTAAGTGTAGGGTCTTGAGGCGTTGCAGAGCCCGATAATGAAGCGGGGCCGGAAAAATGGCCTGAATGGAGGCCGCTAGCAGACCGACTATACGTGAGATCACTCTCAACGATACTCGGCCTTTTCGCAAGACTGCCCTGATTTCCTTGCGAATCAAGGCCAGTTTGGACTTGGGTAAACGTAGTACCGCCTGTCTGGTGTCCACTAAGAACCCCAAAAACTCTATCTCCTGACCTGGAGAGAGTACTGACTTTTTGTGGTTGATGAGGAAACCTAGGTCCTCCAGTAATGTCACTGTCCACATTTTGTGCAGACTGGCTTGCTCTCTGGAACGTGCCATTATTAGTAAGTCGTCCAGATATATTATCAGGCGTACGCCTCTGCATCGCAATGCGGCTACGACGGGCTTCATTATCTTGGTGAAGCACCATGGAGCTGATGAAAGACCGAAGGGTGGGCAAGTAAATTGCCACATTCTGTCCCTCAATAGAAATCTTAGAAATTGCTGAGAGGCAGGATGCATGGGAATTGTTAGATATGCATCCTTTAGGTCTATCTTGACCATCCAATCTCCCGGGATCAGGAGGTCTCGCAGTAAGTGTATCCCCTCCATTTTGAAGTGACGATACGTCACATGTTGGTTTAACTGTCTTAAGTTTATCACCGGCCGATAACCTCCGTCTTTCTTCTTGACTAAGAAGAGAGTGCTTACGAACCCGGGTGACCAGGGATCGACTTCTACTACCGCCTGTTTTGATATGAGTTCTTCTAGTTCCAAGTCTATGAGGCGTACATTTGGAGGAGAAAAATGAATGGGGTGCGGTCTGATGTTCATGACCGGTTGAGAGAGGAAATCTATGTGATAACCCGTTACCGCTGCCAGTATCCACGCGTCTGCTGTAATCGTGGACCAGACGTGGGTAAAATACTGCAGCCTGCCCCCCACAGGTATGTGTGTGTGGTAATGTGGCATCATACTCACCAGTGGGCGGACGAGATCTAGGGAATCCTCTGCCTCCGCGTCCCCTCCAGGGGCGTCCTCGTGGGGGAAAGAAAGGGGTCGGTTGTGCCACAGGGATTGGATATTGCTGTTGAGCGGTAGCGTAAGGTTGAGCGGGGGGTCTGGAATAAGCTCTGTAATAATTGTTACGGCCGGCAGAGCGACCCCTACCTCTGCCGGCCTTGTGAAAAACCTTAGTCTCAGTACCAGGCTTTTTAAGAGAGGATTGAGCCTTGTCAAGGCTGGTGAACAGACTAACGAATTTGTTTATGTTTTTGATCAAATCCTCTCCAAATAGGAGGCCTTCGGCTGAAGGTCCCGGCTCAGTCTCAGCCAAATGAGACAACTGGGGGTCGAGTCTCATTAATATCGACCTGCGTCGCTCAGTAGAGCATGTAGTATTGGCCGAACCCAGGAGGCAGATGGCCCTCTGTGCCCAACCTCTTAATTGGGTCAAGTCCACGGGGTCATCTGTGGAAGCCGCTTGTTCTGATAAATTTAATATTTTTGTCAGAGGGCCCAACAAGTCTAAAATGCGATCTTGTATCGCCTTAAATGAGCGCTCGATACCTTTTTTGGTATACTTGTCATTTTTTAGTAGGTACTTTAACAGTACTGGATCAATTTCAGGTGTATGGGCCACCTTTTTGGGGACAAATGGCCTGGGGCATTCTGCCCTCAGTTTGTTCCTATTGACCCTGTCCAGGGTCCTCCTTGTCCAGTATTCTACATATTGTGATACTTGCGGTAGGGGTGCCCAGTCACCTGACCGCGGATGCGATATTGCATCCGGGTTGAAGAATGGTTCCCCTAGGGAGTCTAAGATGGCCTCAGAAGGCAAGTCAGGGTCGACTTCTTTTAAGTCAGACATAAGCCCAGCTTCCTCAATCTCCGAATCAGAATCTGTGGTCACTGTCACCTCGGATCCTTCTGAAGATTCGTCATTAGACGTATCATTAAAGGAGTTCGGCTTTGCTCGCCTAAGGGACTTAAGGCGTTTATGTGGTATCTCCTTGTGAGTCAAGGGTCGTTGAGGATTCTGTTCAGGAAGGCTGGGTTGACCGGCCGTGTTGGGTCCGGTCTTATGCATCAATTCTACTTCCCCTGCCGGGGAGTCGGAATACGCAGTAAGGTGTCTGCGTTTGAAAGGAACTTTCCCTTTCTTAACATTACTCACTGTAACCTGGGAGGTGGAAGGGTTAACAGCAGAGGACAGTGCAGCCTGCACAGACCTGTTGATGAGGTCCTGAATTTGAGCAGCTGTGAGAAGCTGAGGTGAATCAGATGGAAAATCATCCACTGTCATCTCCCTGGGTAAGGAATTAGCTCCTTCTGCCATGATAATTCTATAATAGTACTAATTAAGGCTATAGTAATGTATATGTACTATAATCTAGAGCAACAGAGTAACTATTAAGCGCACTGCACTGAGCAAACTAAGTTCTCAGGGCAGCACAGAACAAGGCTGAACTCACTATACAGGGACAAATCTGTAGGTACCGCTCTCCTCACCGCTCGCAGCAGACTGGCGATGCGGTGAAGAGGAGGTACAGAACTAGGGTGTTCTCAGCCGTAATCTCGCGATGTTACGGCTGAAAAACCCAATGATTGGTCAGTAAATGACCGCGCCTCACGGAGGGCCCGCCCCCTTCCCTGACCGCGCGCGCGAGTCGGAGCCGCGGCGGGAAAAAGGAGAAGAAGAAGGGGGAAGGGTAAAGGACGCTCACAAGATGGCGTCTAAAGGTAAGAGTATGAGGCAAAAAAGGGGGAAAAGAAAAACAGGATTAGGAGGGAGGAGAAGAGCGTCCGAACGTGCGGACAGCGGCTCTCTTCTCCCTACGATATAACAGGGGCAGAAGCCCAGAGGAAAAAGAGAATGAATAGAAAAGAAAGAATTAAATATTTAAAGAGAGAGTAGTAAGATATTGTTAAGTGTAAACACAAAACAATTCTGAATACACTGCACAGGTATGAACAATTTAAGAAGTAATTTATACATGAATTGAAGTAATACTTATCTTATCTCTGCCATGAGCAGAAAGAAAGAGGTGGAGTGTTACTAAGGCAGTCCTTTATATAGAGTCACTGGGATAGGAGTGGCTATCAGGATTGCAAGGACTGCTGGGATATGTAGTCTGTTTCATCGTTTTCAAAGAAGAAAAGTTTTTTCTGTTTGAATTATATAAAGAAAGATAGTTTTCTGCTATGGGCATTAATAAAGAAAGATTAATGCATAAGATATGAGCCTCCTGTCTGATATATAACTCAGGTTCAGTACAGGATAATTAATGTATGTATACAGTCCCTTCACTAGCAGAATAGTGAGTGCAGCTCTGCAGCATAATACAGGATATAACTCAGGTTCCGTACAGGATAAGTAATGTATGTATACAGTCCCTTCACTAGCAGAATAGTGAGTGCAGCTCTGCAGCATAATACAGGATATAACTCAGGTTCAGTACAGGATAAGTAATGTATGTATACAGTCCCTTCACTAGAAGAATAGTGAGTGCAGCTCTGCAGAATAATACAGGATATAACTCAGGTTCAGTACAGGATAATTAATGTATGTATACAGTCCCTTCACTAGCAGAATAGTGAGTGCAGCTCTGCAGCATAATACAGGATATAACTCAGGTTCAGTACAGGATAAGTAATGTATGTATACAGTCCCTTCACTAGCAGAATAGTGAGTGCAGCTCTGCAGCATAATACAGGATATAACTCAGGTTCAGTACAGGATAAGTAATGTATGTATACAGTGATCTCACCAGCAGAATAGTGAGTGCAGCTCTGCAGCATAATACAGGATATAACTCAGGTTCAGTACAGGATAATTAATGTATGTATACAGTCCCTTCACTAGCAGAATAGTGAGTGCAGCTCTGCAGCATAATACAGGATATAACTCAGGTTCAGTACAGGATAAGTAATGTATGTATACAGTCCCTTTACTAGCAGAATAGTGAGTGCAGCTCTGCAGCATAATACATGATATAACTCAGGTTCAGTACAGGATAAGTAATGTATGTATACAGTCCCTTCACTAGCAGAATAGTGAGTGCAGCTCTGCAGAATAATACAGGATATAACTCAGGTTCAGTACAGGATAATTAATGTATGTATACAGTCCCTTCACTAGCAGAAAAGTGAGTGCAGCTCTGCAGCATAATACAGGATATAACTCAGGTTCAGTACAGGATAATTAATGTATGTATACAGTCCCTTCACTAGCAGAATAGTGAGTGCAGCTCTGCAGCATAATACAGGATATAACTCAGGTTCAGTACAGGATAAGTAATGTATGTATACAGTCCCTTCACTAGCAGAATAGTGAGTGCAGCTCTGCAGCATAATACAGGATATAACTCAGGTTCAGTACAGGATAAGTAATGTATGTATACAGTGATCTCACCAGCAGAATAGTGAGTGCAGCTCTGCAGCATAATACAGGATATAACTCAGGTTCAGTACAGGATAATTAATGTATGTATACAGTCCCTTCACTAGCAGAATAGTGAGTGCAGCTCTGCAGCATAATACAGGATATAACTCAGGTTCAGTACAGGATAATTAATGTATGTATACAGTCCCTTCACTAGCAGAATAGTGAGTGCAGCTCTGCAGCATAATACAGGATATAACTAAGGATCAGTACAGGATAAGAAATGTAGTGTGTTTACACAATGACCTCACTAGCAGAACAGTGAGTACAGCTCTGCAGTACAATAAAGGATGTAACTTGCCCCCTGTCGCCACTCCTGTTTGCGGTGGTGAGGGAGCCCCTGGCTCTTCTCCCCCGGGCAAGATCCTGTCTGCCAAGGTATAGTCCTGGGTGAGAGGAAGGAACGTCTCAATCTGTATGCGGATGATATTGTCCTGTTTATGTCCCAGCCGCTTGTTATGCTCCCTCATGCTATAGCTTTGATTGATTGCTTCAGGGATTTTTTCCAGGGACTATTGGTAGTTACACATTTTAAATACCTGGGAATTGTTACTTATAGGAATGCACACCAGGATTTCTCCGTTAATATTCTGTCCTTTTTCTGTTATGTTAGGAACAGTGTGTGGGAGCGCCTTACCTCTTTAAATTATAATTCTACCAAAGTTTCTCTATTTACTGGAGCCCTCCTCTAACCTGGTACCGGCCTCCTGTCCCTGGACTCTCTTCTACCATCTTTTATTTTGGGGGCAAATAGATCTATACTGCAGCTTTCTACTATGCAGTGCCCTAAGGACCTGGATGGGGCGGCCCTCCCTGATTTCAAGCTTTATCTTCTGGCTGGGCAGCTCCCGGTCCGGTCCCCAACCGGCTAGCGGCGGGGAACGGAATTCCCACGGGCGTATGCATACACCCTACGTCCTTAAGGACTCGGGATGCAGGGCGTATGCATACGCCCCACACGGGCGGTTTTAGGCTTAGCGTGGCCCTAGGCAAAATCAAAAGAGGGGCCCCAAAAGTCGTAATAGTGCACTAACCAGATTTGCACATTTTTGGTCACTTCAAATACCATAAAAAATATCTAAAAAAGCAATTGAAAAGTCTGATCAAAACAAAAATGGTACCGATAAAAACTACAAATCACAGCGCAAAAAATTACCCTTATACATCCCCATATACAGAAAAATAAAAGTTATAGGGATCAGAATAGTAAAATTGTATATTTTTGTATAGTTCCCCCACATTAGGTTGGCAGTATAGTTCCCCCACATTAGATAGGCAGTATAGTTCCCCCACATTAGGTTGGCAGTATAGTTCCCCCCACATTAGGTTGGCAGTATAGATCCCCCACATGAGGTTGGCAGTATAGTTCCCCCACATTAGGTTGCAGTTCCCCCTAATTAGGTTGGCAGTTTGTTCCCCCATATTAGGTTTGCAGTATAGTTCCCCCCACATTAGGTTGGCAGTATAGTTCCCCCCACATTAGGTTGGCAGTATAGTTCCCTCACCCCCCCCCCCCCCACACACACATTAGGTTGTAGTTCCCCCCCCCATTAGGTTGGCAGTATAGTTCCCCCACATTCGGTTGTAGTTCTCCCACATTAGGTTGTAGTTCCCCCACATTAGGTAGACAGTATATGCCCCCCACATTAGGTTGGCAGTATAGTTCCCCCACATTAGGTTGGCAGTATGTTCCCCCCATTAGGTAGGTAGTATAGTTTCCCCACATTAGATGCAGTATGTTCCCCCACATTAGGTAGGCAGTATAGTTTCCTCACATTTGGTGCAGTATGTTCCCCCACATTAGATAGGCAGTATGTTCCCCCACATTAGGCTGCAGCCCCCCCCCCCATTAGGTATGCAGTATGTTCTCCAACATTAGGTTGCAGTTCCCCCCCACCCCCATTAGGTTGGCAGTATGTTCTCCCACATTAGGTGGGCAGTATAGTTTCCCCACATTAGGTGCAGTATGTTCCCCCACATTAGGCTGGCAGTATAGTTCCCCCACATTAGGTTGCAGTCCCCCCCCCATTAGGTAGGCAGTATGTTCCCCCACATTAGGTTGCAGTTCCCCCCCCATTATGTTGGCAGTATGTCCCCCCCCCATTAGGTAGGCAGTATAGTGTCCCCACATTAGGTGCAGTATGTTCCCCCACATTAGGCTGGCAGTATAGTTCCCCCACATTAGGTTGCAGCCCCCCCCCATTAGGTAGGCAGTATGTTCCCCCACATTAGGTTGCAGTCCCCCCCCCCATTAGGTTGGCAGTATGTTACCCCACATTAGGTAGGCAGTATAATTTCCCCACATTAGGTGCAGTATGTTCCCCCACATTAGGCTGGCAGTATAGTTCCCCCCCCATTAGGTTGGCAGTATGCTCCCCCCACATAAGGTTGCAGTCCCCCCCCCCATTAGGTTAGCAGTATGTTCCCCCACATTAGGTCTCAGCCCCCCTCCCATTAGGTTGACAGTATGTTCCCCCACATTAGGTTGCAGCCCCCCCCCCATTAGGTTGGCAGTATGTTCCCCCACATTAGGTTGGCAGTATAGTTCCCCTCTTCCCCCCCAGTTTTTCTATTTTTCACATTTCCTTACCTGGCCGCGCTCCGCAGGCTCAGGTAATGTGGTGGGTCTTGTGGGCTGTGGGGATAATATGACGAGTGACGTCTCCTGCCGGGTCCTCTATGCTGCGTCAGGGACGTCACTCCTCCTTTCCTGCAGCCGGACACAGAACGCTTCACGACACAGTTTTTTTCACTATACGGGCACTGCAGGAAATGAGGAGTGACATCCTTGACGCCGCATAGAGGACCCGGCAGGACACGTCACTCGTCATATTATTCACACAGCCCGCAAACCCGCCGTTTTAAAGTGACCGCGGCCGGGTTGCTTATCTTTAACAGGCAGCCGGCGTTGCGGACACTTTAAAACAGTTGCCCCCCCCCCTACTGAGCAGCCGGCAGGGGGCACCCTGGGGGATGGGGGCCCTAGGCAATTTAAACCCATACAATCTGGGGGAGATTCTCAAAAACTACTGTCATTTCTGTTCCAACAATATTATTTACACCATTTTTTTTTCTCCTCACATTTTCAAAGGTCTCTTTTGCTGCTTTGAAAATATGTGAAAACTCATTTTCGCGCCACTTTTTTTTGCACCAAATATTTTTTTTGTTGCAGCCATATTGTTTTTTTTTTTTTTTTTGCGCCAAAATTTTCGATTTATGCACCAACTTTTACATCCATGAAAATTCTGGTGGAAACATGAAATATCTCACGAAATATCCCATGGCTACTAGTGCCCAGGCAAGCGATAACTGTATAAATAAAACATTTCTGAGCTTAAAGGGGTGCTCCGGTGAAAACCTTTTTTCTTTTAAATCAACTGGTGGCAGAAAGTTAAACATATTTGTAAATTACTTTTATTAAAAAATCTTAATCCTTCCTGTACTTATTAGCTGCTGAATACTACAGAGGAAATTCTTTTCTTTTTGGAATGCTCTCTGATGACATCATGAGCACAGTTCTCTCTGCTGATGTTATTATAATAATAATAACGCTTTATTTATTGTTGTCCTTAGTGGGATTTGAACCCAAGTCCCCAGCACTGCAAGGCACCATGCTGCCCTTAGCATACATCTGCTATGCATCTGCTATGCATGGTTGCTAAAATGGACAGAGATGTCAGCAGAGAGCACTGTGCTTGTGATGTCATCAGTGTTCCAAAAAGAAAGGAATTTCTGCTGTAGCATTCAGCAGCTAATAAGTACAGGAAGGATTAAGATTTTGTAAAAGAAGTAATTTACAAATATGTTTAACTTTCTGCCACCAGTTGATTTAAAAGAAAAAAGGTTTTCACCGGAGTACCCCTTTAAGTGTCACACTATGACACACCTTCTCGCTTGCACCCACCTCTCAGACCCTCCTTGACTGACACACAGAATTCTGAGCACATCAGGAATACAGTAGCTATTAGCAAGTAGCATTACTTCACTAGTAATGTTATTATCCTTTAGTAGAGACATTAATGGCCTATCCACAGCAGGGCTGATGCAAGGATTTTTGCCACCCTAGGCAAAAGCTTATTTTGCCGCCCTTTGACCCTGCCCATTAGCTCTGCCCATTGACACACCCCACCTTGCTACGGGGTGACATACTGCAACAAACCTCCTCCTCATGTAATCTACTAACTACTGGGGTAACACACTGTAAAAAAAACCTCACTCATGTAATTATCATACATCTGGGGTTACACAATGTAACAAACCTCCTCCTTATGTAATTACCTTACTTCTGGGGTAACACTGAGGTGCAGTTTTCTTTACACAGAACAGGATAGTCGTGGCTGCCCAAGAATCATGTGACATTTTCTTTAACTCAGCCCCACCTACTCCACAGCATCACCAAAGGCAGGGGAGTAGCTAGAAACCACAGGTCCCCAATGCAAAAAAAGAAAATACTCAGGGCCCCCCCTACCCCACCCTTCTTGGACAACCCGCTTACCCAGCCTCAGCAGACACATATCAGTGACTACAGCACTACACTGATAGCACTGATAGGACACAGCCAGTGCTGATACACAATGATATCAGTGACTAACTGCTGGGACCCCCGCCAATTACCTTGGTTCAAGTGGCTCTCCAGCTGTTGCAAAGCTACAACTCCCATCATGTCTGGAAAGTTCCATTACATACATACACACATCATACATACACACATTCTACACACACATCATACGTATATTCATACATACACACACACAGTTGCTGCCCCCACATCATACATACACATACATAATACCAACACACGCATCATACATACACATCCTACATTACATACAAACACACACATCCTACACACATCATACATACACACATAAATACACACATTGAGGGGAATTCATCATTGTATAAAGAGCTTTTTTTGGTGTATTTTTTAACGCAAAAATTTGCGCAAGAGTTTATCATAGAGCACTTTCTACTATAGAATCTAATTTATTAACTGCGTTTTGCACTTTTCTTGCGCAAATGTACACCACCTCGGAGGACACGTACCAAAGTGTCTATTTTGGGACAGTAAGGACTGCTACTCCCATCATGCCCATGATGGAAGTTGTAGTCCAGGGGCTGAGGTGCAGATTGCAGCTGGTCATTATCCAGAGACCCGCTGCGATCCGCATTTATTAACTGTAAAAGCCGGCGGCACATGCGGCTACACTGCACTGCACGCCGGCTCCAGGCTCCTCTCTGCACTGTCATAATTCATAATCCCCGCTGCCGGAAGAAGGGAGCTCTGATTGGTGAAAAGCTATTAACCAATAAGAGCTCCCGTCTCCTGGCGGGGATTGTGAATTATAAGAACTGTATATATAGGAGCCAGCGGGCAGCGCAGTGCAGCCGCATGTGCTGCCGGCTTGTATAGTTAATAAATGCGGATCGCAGCGGATCTCCAGAGAATGATCTGCCCCTCTGCCCTTGGACTACTACTCCATCATGGGACAGAGTCTGTCCCATGATGGGAGTTGTTGTAGTACCGCGGCACTGCTGAGGGATGGCACTTGCACTTCTCCTGGCTGCGGGACTTTACAGGACTACTACTCCCATCACAGACAGACTCTGCCCATGATGGGAGTTGTAGTCCAGGGGCTGAGGTGCAGATCGCACCAGGTCATTCTGCCGAGACCCGCTGTGATCCGCATTTGTTAACAAGCCGGCTGTACATGCGGCTACATCGCACTCCCCGCCGGCTTCTATATACACTTACCTAATTCATAATCCCTGCCGCCGGGAGACGGGAGCTCTGATTGGTCAATAGCTATTCACCAATATTCCTGTCTGTCCATGATGGGAGTAGCAGTCCTAAAAGTCCTGCTGCCGGGGGATGTGCAAGTTCCATCCCTCAACAGCGCAGCAGTACTACAACTACTCCCATCATGGGATAGACTCTGTCCCATGATAGGAGTAGTAGTTCAAGGGCAGAGGGACAGATCTCTGTTCACATTATGCGTTTTGCATAATGGGAACAGAGCAGTGTGTTCCCAAACAGGGAGACTCCAGCTGTTGCTTAACTACAGCCCCCCCATGATGGGAGTTGTAGTATAGCAACAAATGAAGGATCCCTGTTTAGGAACAACGGAGGACTACGTCAAATTCGGTGGACTGCGACGATGACCAGCGTTTTTTTTTTCAATAAAATGATTAACAAGGAATGTGGGGGAGTGTTTTTTTTAAATACATTTTTTTCCAATGTGTTGTGTTTTTTATCATTAAATTTTCATGGTTAGTAGTGGAAGCTGTCTTATAGACGGAATCCATTACTAAGCAGGGGCTTAGCGTTAGCCCCAAGTTCAACTAGCGCTAACCTCCAATTATTACCCCGGTACCCACCGCCATCAAAAATGGCGCTCCTGGGCCTAGGCGGTAACAGGCTGGCATTATTTAGGCTGGGGAGGGTCAGTAACAATGGTCCTCGCCCACCCTGGTAACGTCAGGCTGTTTCTGCTTGGTTGGTATCTGGCTGATACTGAAAATAGGGGGAACCCTATGCAATCATAAATAAATAAATTTTTTTTAAAAAGTGTGTGGTTCCCTCATTTTTTCAGTATCAGCCAAATACCAACCAAGCAGCAACAACCTGACGTTACCAGGGTGGGCGAGGACCATTTTTACTGGCCCTCCCCAGCCTAAATAACGCCAGCCTAGGCCCAGGAGCGCCATTTTTGACACTCCGGACCTGTTGGTACTGGCTCTTCCCAGCACCCCTGTGGCAGTGGGTACTGTGGTTATAATTGGGGGTTAGCGCTAGGTGTTTTGGGGGCTAACGCTAAGCCCCAGCTTAGTAATGGATTCTGTCTACTAGACGCCTTCCACTACTAAGCCTGAAAATTCAATAATAAAAAACACAACACATTGAAGAAAAAATTTTATTTAAAGAAAAACACTCCCCCAGAGTCCTCGTTAACCCTTTTTATTGACATTAAAAAAAAAAAAAACGATGTTCATCGTCGCAATCAACCAAATCTGAAATAGTCCTCCGCATTCACGTATCTAAATTTCGAAGAAAAAAAAAACAACAAAAAGTTTAGTACATTTTTTTATTTCCACACAACAGCAAAAACGCAAGAAAAACTGACAAAACGCTGGGACAGTTTTTGATGATGGACAAAAAACCTCAATGGAATCCTGGCCTCAAAGCAATAGAACAAAATCCCTACGTCCACTTTTTCTGTGAGGTAGAGATGGAGTGCACGGTAGAGCGAGGGGGGCGTTTCTATATTTGCACAAAATTTATCAAAGGATGTGCACAACCTTTGTAAATTCTGAGCAAGAGTGTACAATAGACAAGCAGTGTAAAGGGGTAGATCTGTGACTACAATAGACACCTAATAATAAATCTCCCCCTTTATACAAGCACACACATCATACATACACATCATACACACACCATACTTACACACATGCACACTTCATAAATACACATTCAAAACATACACATTATGAATATTAAATTTGACATTGTTCCCATGCTGCTTGGTTAGAATTATTTTTTTTAACTATCTTGCTTTTCCCAACAATACAAATTCATGCAAAAAAACCTTCCTATAATTGCATCCCCACCCCTTCCCTCTCCCCCAACCAAAGCACCTCCCCCAACTGCAGAAGAGAGAAAAAAAATTATAAGATAAAGAAATAAATAAAACCTTTTTTTCCCTTTCTGTCCCTTCCAATTATGAATTTTTCAAAATAAGCCGTTGTTTCAAGCCAGACTCTAACATCCGGAGGCTTAGCTATCAGCAATCTGGCATAAAAGAGATATCTAGATACCTTGTGACTAATATTTTTTTGAATCTCAATTTCCCCATCCCCACCTAAAATTACCATCCTGGGACATATTTTAATCTCCTTACCCACCTTCTTACCAATTTTCATAAATACCCCATTCCAATATTTTCTAATTTCAATACATCCCCACCACATATGATATAGATCAGTGCCCTTGTTCCCCACACCTTGGACAGCTAGAGTCCAATTGTTTTCTCATCTTGTGTAATATTTTAGGACAATAATAAATTATATTAAGAATCCATATTTTTGTTAGCCTATGACTACTATTAACCCCTTAAGGACCGAGCCCATTTTGACCGTAAGGACCAGAGCATTTTTTTTGCACATCTGACCACTGTCACTTTAAATGGTCACTCTCATTAAAAAATTTTTTGCTATTGCACTCCTTATGGTAAATAAACATGATTTCTTATATACTTTGTTAAAAAAAAAAAAGTTTTCTATGTTTTATTTGTGCTTAAAAAAGATCAAGAGCACATTTTCCCCCAACTCATACACAGACTTTGGACTGAAGTCCAAACACAGAAAGTGCAGTCTGGAGTGCTGAGGGGGGGTGTCCAGCCTCATCCAATCATAGCTCCCCTCACACTTAACTGCCATATGCTGTTGGTTGGACACTACCCCCCCCCCCCCCCCCAGCACTCTAGGCTGCACCTCCTGTGTTTGGGCTTCAGTCGAAAGACTGTGGATGAGATGGGGGAAAATGTGCTCTTGAGCTTTTTAAAGCACAATTAAAACATATTAAATATTAAACGTCTTTTTTTTTGTTTTGTTTTTTTTAAACAAAGTATATTTGAAATATTTTTCATTTACCCTAAGGAGTGCAATATCAAAAATTAGTTTAAATGAGAGTGACCATTTAAGCATTAATTACTCTGGGATGCTTTTACTTATGAATTTTATTCTGAAATAGTTTTTCTTGACATATTCTATTTTATCATATAAATTTTCATCGATACTTGCATCTTTTCTTGGTGAAAAATTCCAAAATTATATGAAAAATTTGAAAATTTAGCATTTTTTTTAACTTTGAATCTCTCTGCTTGTGAGGAAAATAGACATTCCAAATAAATTTTTGACAAATTTTCAAAATCTGAATTTCTCAGGGACCAGTTCAAGTGGATTTGAGGGGTCTTCATATTAGAAATACCCCATAAATGACCCCATTATAAAAACGGCACCCGTCAAAGTATATAAAATGATACTCAGAATGTTTGTCAACCCTTTAGGTGTTTCACAGGAATAGCAGTAAAGTGAAGGAGAAAATTCTAAATCTCAATTTTTTACACTAATGTGTTCTTGTAGAACCAGGTTTTGAATTTTTACAAGGGGTGAAAAGAGAAAATGCCTCCCAAAATGTTTAACTCAATTTCTCTCGAGTAAGGAAATACCTCATATGTGAAAGTAGAGTGCTCTATGGGTGCACTAGAGGGCTCAGAAGCAAAGAAGCAACAATGGGATTTTGGAGAGTAAATTTTGCTGAAATGGCTTTTAGGACGCATGTCGCATTTAGGAAGCCCCTATGGTTCCATAACAGCAAAAAATAAATAAATAAACACATACATACTATTATGGAACACTTTACAAAGAATAGATAGCGTCCAGGCACTGCTGAGCAATAAAACAACCGTGAGGTGTAGACCACTTTACCTTTTGAGGGGTAAAAGGAGAAAAAGACCCCCAAAATTTGTTAGGCAATTTCTCCTGAGTACGGAAATACCCTATATGTGACCCTAAACTGTTGCCTTGAGATACGACAGGGCTCTGAGAAAGCACCATGCGTATTTGAGGCCTAAGTTAGGGGTTTGCATAGGTGTGGACATAGGGGTATTCTATGCCAGTGATTCCCAAACTGGGTGCCTCCAGCTAGTGCAAAACTCCCAGCATGCCTGGACAGTCAATGGCTTTCCCGCAATACTGTTGTTGTTTGAAACTGGAGGCTCCGTTTTGGAAACAGTGCCGTACCAGATGTTTTTCATTATTATTGGGGAGCAGACAATGTGGGGGTATGTGTATATGTAGTGTTTTACCCTTTATTTTGTGTAGTGTAGTGTTTTTAGTTTACATTCACAAGGGCAGGGGTTCATAGCGAGTTTCCCGCTGGGAGTTTGAGCTGCCGCAGAAAATTTGCTGCATCCCAAACTTGCAGTGAGAAACTCGCTGTAAACCCCGGCTGGGTGAATGTACCCAGTACATTAACATGGGGGGGGGGGCAAAACCAGCTGTTGCAAAACTAAGACTCTCAGCATGCAGTGACAGCAGAAGGGCATGTTGGGACTTGTAGTTATGCAACAGATGGAGGCCCAATACTACAACTTCCAGCATGCCCTTTGGCTGTCTGTGCATGCTGGCAGTTGTTGTTATAGAACAGCTGGTGGCACACTGGTTGCAAAACACTGAGAGTTTGTTACTTAACTCAGTGTTTCCCAACCCGTGTGCCTCCAGCTGTTGCAAAACTACAACTCCCAGCATGCATGGTCTGCCAGTGCATGCTGGGAGTTATAGTTTTGCAACAGCTGGAGGCACACGGGTTGGGAAACACTGAGTTAGGAAACAGACAATGTTTCCCAGCCTCCAGTTGTTGCAAAACTACAACTCCCAGCATGCCCAGACAGGCGCCGGGCATGCTGGGAGTTGTAGTTTTGCAACAACTGGAGGAGAACAGTTTGGAGACCACTGTGTAGTGGTCTCCAAACTGTAGCCCTCCAGATGTTGCAAAACTTCAACACCAAGCATGCCCAGACTACCCAAGCTTGTAGTTGTAGTTCAGCAACATTTGAAGGGTCAGATGTTACAGAACTACAACTCCTAGATGAACAGTTTCCTGGAAAGTGGATTGGTCGTCATGGGCTAGTTGAATGGCCCCCAAGGTCTCCCGATCTGACCCCCTTAGACTTTTATCTTTGGGGTCATCTGAAGGCAATTGTCTATGCTGTGAAGATACGAGATGTGCAGCACCTGAAACTACGGATACTGGAAGCCTGTGCTAGCATTTCTCCTGCAGTGTTGCCATCAGTGTGTGAAGAGTGGGAGAAGAGGGTTGCATTGACAATCCAACACAATGGGCAGCACATTGAACACATTTTATAAGTGGTCAGAAACTTGTAAATAACTCATGAAAGAATAAAGTTACGTTAAAACCAAGCACATCATTGTTTTTCTTGTGAAATTCCCAATAAGTTTGATGTGTCACATGACCCTCTTCCTATTGAAAAACTAAAGTTGTATTCAAAATGGCCACCATGGTCACCACCCATCTTGAAAAGTTTCCCCCCTCACATATACTAATGTGCCACAAACAGGAAGTTAATATCACCAACCATTCCCATTTTATTAAGGTGTATCCATATAAATGGCCCACCCTGTACTTGAAACCTTTTTGTTCTTTCCTATTTTATTGTTAGCATTTTTTTCCAGGAGGCTCCTAATTTCCTCAACTTTAAAGATTTCTTTTTCTTAAGTGACAAGAAATGCATTCCTAATTTTAGCATATTCAAACCAGGCTTTTCCTTCTAAGTAATACTTTTCTTTTAAGTCAGCCCATTTGAATCCCCATCAAATCAGTGATTTTCCAAATTCCCTTCTCTGATATATTGTTTAGTGATCCTAATTAAAATTCTTCTAACCTTTTATTATGCCATAGCGGGGCTATTTCCAGCATATAATAAACTCCCTCAATCTTTTTAAACCTTGACCAAACCTTGGTCACAGACTCCAGCCCTGGAAGTTTTCTATATTCCCCCTCCTCCATTAAACCAGATTCCAGAATTTCAAATACATTCTTTAACTTCCCCCGAAAACCTTCAAATACTGTATATACCCCAACAATCCCATTCCACCAATCTACTAACCAGGACAGCTGAGTGGCTAAAAAGTCATTTTTAATATCTGGAAATTATATTTCTCCTTTATCTTTATGTAAACAAAGAAATTCCAGCATTATCCTTGTATGCTTCCTGGCCCCGATTAGAGAATAAAAAATTGCAATAATACGCTTAAATATTTGATCACCAATCCATATAGGCGTCCCACAAAACAAGTTCAGCAGTTTTGGAACAAAAATAGATTTTATAAGCACTATCTTGTCTAATTTGGAGATTGGTAAATTATTCCAGGCGTTAGCTTTCCTTTCCATTTACTTGATTAAAGGGAAGGTATTTATTTGATGAAACTCTTGGATACTTCTCGAGATCTGTATCCCAAAATACTTATATTTCTCATTCACCTGTACAATTTTAACTTCGGAGATACCCAAATCTATCCCCAATCCTAATGGCATCTTAGTTGATTTCCCACAATTTATTACCAAACCTGAGTAATTTCCAAAAATTAAAATTTTTTCATTACCAAAGGAAAAGAAATATGGGGATCTATAAGGTAGAGCAGGAAATCACTCGTATATAGGAATATTTTCTCCCTTTCACCTTCTGCTCCGAAATCTTCTATGTTTGTATCTGCTCTTATCTGGATTACTAGGGGTTCAATAAACAATGCAAATAGAAGGGGGGGATAATGGGCATCCCTGCCGGGTCCACCGGGAGAGGAAGAACCCTCTTGAAAAATCTCCATTCACCTCCACATATGCTTCTGCATTTTTAGATAATAATTTTACCATACTGATAACAATTTCCCCTATGCCAAACAATCTCATTGCCCCCCACAGATATTCCAACTCCCCCCTGTCAAATGCTTTCGCCGCATCTAAAGACAGGATGGAGTGGGGTCAGTTTCCTTCAATTAGTTGCATATCAGTGTATAGCCTCCTAAGATTAAATTTACCCATATGTTCTGGAATGAAGCCATTCTGATCTTTATGAATTATTTTACTAATTCTTTTTTGAAGCCAATTTGCTAGCAACCTAGCATAAATTTTATTATCAGTATTAAGAAGTGAAATCGGCCTATACGATTCGATTTCCCAAGGGTTCTTATCAGGTTTCAAAATTAGTATTATCTTAGCTTTAAGCATTGATTTTGGGAGGGACCCTTTTTCCAGTGCAGCAGTCAACACTCCAAAAAGGCAATGAATAAGTTCCTTATATCTCCGGTATAGTTCATATGGGAATCCATCATTGCCATCATAGTTTTCAGACTGCCTTCAAAATCACTAGTAATACCCGTCAAATTGAACCAATGGGCGTTTATTTTACTTTCTGTCCTTCTTCTTATACTTTCCCTTTTTAATTCCACCAAAAGCGGGTGATGGTCCGATATACTGCGGTTTAGATTTCGGCTATTTTTTTATTGAGTGTAGATGTTCCTAGGGCCAAATCTATCCTCGAGAATATCTGGTGACTTTTATTCCAGCAAGAAAAGGCTTGACCATCCGGGTTACGTACCCTCCATAAATTGATCAAAACTAATTCCTCACTAAATATCGCCAAGGGGGTTGAGCCCGTTTTAGGATTAGGTCTCCCTACTCTGTCAACATTTTTATCCATTACCCCATTAAAGTCTCCAATTACCAGTGTAGGGTTTTCCTCTTTTCCTTTACAGAAATTCACAAATTCAGACATAATTTTTATAGAAAAAGGGGGAGGATTATACAGGAATGCCATCAGATATTCAATTCCATCCCACATTACCTGAATAAAAATAAATCTACCATCTTTATCAATCCTGACCTCCCTCTCCTTCCATTTAACCCCCCTATGTACAAAAAGCGATACCGCCCTTGAATACGACGAATACGTCAAATGATATTGATAACCCCACCAATTATTATGTGCGACCCTAATTGTGTCCTTCATGAAGTGAGCCTCTATCAGACATACTATACCAGGCATGTATCTCTTAACATAACTCATTACTGCAACTCTCTTAACCCTTTCCCCTAAACCATGTATGTTCCATGCAATTATTCGATTAGACGTTACCTTGTGTATTGTTTATATATTGTCATAAATAAAAAAAACTATAGTGAGAGCAAAAATGTTACTCTCATCCCTACCTCACTTATTTGCACTGTGTTTCAACATTTCATTATGTGACATTTATGTAGTGTATTTAGTGTCCCAAAACTACAAGAAGGGAGAAAGGAAGAGGAAAAAAATTCAGTTTAAGGGTGCGTTCCCACCTGGCGTATTTCACGCTGCGTAAAATTTACTACCGTAGCGGGAAATACGCTGCATATTCCACGCTCACTATATACACAGGGCTTTCCGGCAGCAGCCCTATGGGTGAAGTGAGTTTTGGAGATGGGCCTGTGGAGACAGGAGTTCTTTCCCCACAGTCTCAGTTAGCCAGGTTTGAATAAAGTCTCTCATATCATTTTTTTCCAACCCCTCAGGGATACCCAAGATTCTCAAGTTACACCGCCTTGACCTATCTTTTAAGTCTGTTACTTTATTTCTTAACCATAGGTTTTCAACTTGCAAGCTTTTCATTTCTTTTTATTTACCACCTCGTCCTCCACCAAACTTATTCTCTCTTCTGCTTCTCCACATCTTGACCGGATATTAGATAAATCGTTCCTGAGAAGAGAAATTTCAAAAATAATAGCCCTGATTTGTTTATGGAGACCCCCCCTCCCCCCACAGAGGTATTGCATTTCTCAATGGCTGACATACTGTAACTCCTGCAAGCCAGGGGGGAGTCCCCTCAGCCTGCATTTCCTCCTTTCCACCCATACTGTGCCTGGATTTTTTTGCAACATGGTTTAAGTACTTATACATTTTTTTGTCCTGTTTTTTTCCTTCACTGGACTAGGAGAATTTCTTTTGGGGCCCATTTTTTTATCTTCCTTCCGTCTGTAAACCTTCACTTCTAACCTGAGTCTCAAATATATAACTTCACCACGGGTTAACGGGTAAAGAGATTTTATAAATACCGTTCAGATATTAATTCTTATCAATATTAGCACTTGGTAGTTATCACCTATATATAAACCTTTTCAATTCCAATGTACAGAACTCATAGATATTACACAATTCTGGCCTCCAATGCTCAATACTTATCACTGATGTTAAGTTCTTATCCCATCCAGTGCTCAATAACAACAGTGCACGTTCCTTCTCACCTTTAACCCCTTAAGGACCCAGGGCATAAGGCTACACCCTGGCTTCCTGGTAGTTAAGGACCCAGGGCTTACCTGTACGCCAGTTGGAATTCCGGACCCCCCGCGCGCAGGGCGGGGACTGGACCGGGATGCCTGCTGAAATCATTCAGCAGGCATCCCGCGCAAATGCCCGGGGGGGGGGGGGTGGTCCTGAGACTCCAGGGGGGTCAATTCAGACCGGCGATTTGCAGCGATTCCGGGTCAGTCTGGTATCTGGTGACCCGGAGAAAAAGGGTGAATGGGGCTGTCCGAGACAGCCCCATTCACCTTTAACCAGCAGCAGTGAGGTGGCACTGGTGCCCCCTCGAGATCACATGATTGATCGGTCGGAACAAACGATCAATCACTGTCCAGCTGGGTGGCAATTGGGGCTGGCGGGGGTCTCCTACCTTTCCCTGGTCCGGCGGTGGTCCCCCCAGGAGCGGCGGCAGCAGCGGCGGCAGCAGCGGCGGCGGCAGCAGCGGAGATGGTCCCGGCAGCAGGCCTGTTCACCTCCTCCTGCTGCTTAGCAACAACTCTCAGCATGCACAGCCAAAGGGCATAGTGAGAGTTGTAGTTTTGCAACAGCTGGAGTTCCAACTACAACTCCCAGCATGCCCTTTGGTAGTCTGTGCATGTTGGGGGTTGTAGTTATGCAACAGCTGGAGGCACATTTTTTCTATGAAAAAGTGTGCATACAGCTGTTGCATAACTACAACACCCAGCATGCACAGACTACCAAAGGGCATGCTGGGAGCTGCAGAAGTGTGCCTCCAGCTGTTGCAAAACTACAACTCTCAGCATGCCCTTCGACTGTCAATGCATGCTGAGTGTTGTAGTTTTGCAACAGCTGGAGACACATTGGTTGTGTCCTAACTCAGTGTTTTGCAACCAGTGTGCCGCCAGCTGTGTCAAAAATACAACTCCCAGCATGCACTGAGAGACAGCTGGAGGCACACTGGTTGCAAAACACTGAGTTAAGTAACAAACTCACTGTGTTGCGCAACCAATGTGCCTCCAGTTGTTGCATAACTACAACTCCCAGTAGTATGTATGGTCTGTCAGTTCATGGTAGTTGGAGGTTTGCCCCCCCCCCCCCCATGTGAATGGTAAATTCACACCTGTGGGTTTTCTGCTGCAAGTTTCATATGCGGCAAATTTTACGCCGCAGCTCAAACTCCCATCGAGAAACTTGCTGTGTCAATGTACCCTAAAAACACTACACTACACTACACAAAATAAAAAGTAAAAAGACTGCATATACATATACCCCTACACAGTTCCAACCCCCCCCCCCAATAAAAAAATTAAAAAAAAACTCTTGTGCGGCACTGTTTCCAAAACGTAGCCTCCAGCTGTTGAAAAACAACAATTCCCAGTATTGCCGGACAGCCACTGACTGTCAAGGCATGCTTGGAGTTTTGCAACAGTTGGAGACACCCTGTTTGGGAAACACTGCCGTAGGGTATTTTGGTGGCGGATGCAAACCCCAAAATAGGCCTCAAATGCGCATGGTACTTTCTCGCTTTGGAACCCTGTCGTATTTCAAGGAAATTGTTTAGGGCCACATATGGGATATTTCCGTACTCGGGTGAAATTGCGTTACAAACTTTGTTTTTTTTCTTCTCCTTTTACCCCTTATGAAAAGGTAAAGTTGGGGTCTACACCAGCATGTTAGTTTAAAAAAATTTAATTTTTTACACAAACATGCTGGTGTTGACCCATACTTTTAATTTTCACAAGCGGTAAAAGGAAAAAAAGACCCCCAAAATTTGTAACGCAATTTCTCCTGAGTACGAAAATACCCCATATGTGGGTGTAAAGTGCTCTGCAGGTGCACAACAAGGCTCAGGAGTGAGAGCGCATATGTACATTTGAGGTCTAAATTGGTGATTTGCACAGGGGTGGCTGATTTTACAGTGGTTATGACATAAATGCAAGAAAAAAAAATACCCACATGTGACCCCATTTTGGAAACTAGATCCCTCACGGAATGTAACAAGGGGTATAGTGAGCCTTAACACCCTATAGGTGTTTGACAAATTTTCGTTCAAGTTGGATGTGAAAATGTAAAAAAAAAAACATATTTCACTAAAATGCTGGTTATTCTAAATTTTTCATTTTCACAAGAGGGAATAAAAAAAAAAAAAATCTTGTAACCCCATTTCTTCTGAGTAAGAACATACACCATATGTGGATGTAAAGTGCTCAGCGGGCACACTACAATGCCCAGAAGAGAATGCCATTGGGATTTTGGAGAGAGA
This sequence comes from Hyla sarda, assembly GCF_029499605.1. Classification (NCBI taxonomy): domain Eukaryota; kingdom Metazoa; phylum Chordata; class Amphibia; order Anura; family Hylidae; genus Hyla; species Hyla sarda. The sequence goes on along the minus strand of NC_079193.1, from coordinate 134,933,685 downwards.
ATGTGTCCGAAATTGAAGGCCATGTGTGTTTACAAAGCCCCCATAGTGCTAGAACAGTGCCCCCCCCATGTGACCCCATTTTGGAAACTACACCCCTCACAGAATTTAATAAGGGGTACAGTGAGCCTTTACACCCCACAGTTGTCTGACAGATTTTTGGAATAATGGTCCGTGAAAATTAAAAATGTAATTTATGATTTGCACAGCCCACTGTTCCAAAGATCTGTCAAACCCAATGTGGTGTAAATGCTCACTGTACCACTTATTAAATTCTGTGAGGGGTGTAGTTTCCAAAATGGGGTCACATGGGAGGGGTCCACTGTTCTGGCACCACGGGGAGGGGCTTTGTAAACGCACATGGCCCCGGACTTCTGTTCCAATCAAATTCTCTCTCCAAAAGTTCAATGGCGCTCCTTCTCTTCTGAGCATTGTAGTTCACCCGCAGAGCACTTTACATCCACATATGGGGTATTTCCAATACTCAGAAGAAAATGGGGTTACAAATTTTGGGAGGCTTTTTCTCCTATTACCCCTTGTGAAAATTAAGAATTTGGGGTAACACAACATTTTAGTGAAAAAAAAAAAAATTTTCACGTCCAACTTTAGCGGAAATTTTTCAAACACCTGTGGGATGTGAAGGCTCAATGTACCCCTTGTTACGTTACTTGAGGGGTGTAATTTCCAAAATAGTATGCCATGTGCTTTTTTTTTTTTGCTGTTCTTGCACCATAGGGGCTTCTTACATGTGACATGCCCCACAAAATTCATTTCAGCTATCACGCCCCCTCCCGTAGGCTTGCATTGAGGGGCGGAGGCGTGACGTCACACGCCGCCCGCCCTGTGGTCGCCGGTAATCAGACCTGGAGCGAACACGCTCCGGGGACTGATTACAAACGGGGTGCCGCATGCAAGATCACGGGGGTCCCAAGCGGCGGGACTCCCGCGATCAGGCATCTTATCCCCTATCCTCTGGATAGGGGAAAAGATGTGTAAGCACCGGAGAACCCCTTTAAACAAGAGTACTGGAAGTAGACTTTTTATCCAGGATAGCGTGGTAACAAATGAGAGAATTTTATATACGCCGTCCAGATATTAGACCCCAGCGATGTTAATGCTCGATAGTTATGTCACTGCTTATTTCCCGTATACAGTTCTTATCACATCCAGTACTCTTACTACTTGTCAGTGGGCTACCATCCACAATTAATGCTTTTCCCAAAGGATGAAAGTGACATTTAACAGTTTATACAAGTTCCGTGGCCCATATTACTCCCAGCAGGTAGTTTTTATGGCTTATTCACAAACCCTCCAATAGGTAGTATGTTTCACACACTGATTATATTATTTAAGTTCCAATATAACAAATCTGGGCTACACAAGATTTTTTTTTACATATTCACATACACACATGCTTCTAGGTATTTCTCCTGTTCCCTCGGAGCCTCTCGCTCTCCAGGGACAACGAGGCCTAAGGATGATTATTTAAAGCAAAATGAAACCAACTGTACTTACTAATTTTGAATGCTGGCGGTGCTTTCACTCTAGTGGTAGCATGAGACGGAGTCTACAACCCACACAAGTGGCTCAGGTAGTGCAGCTCATCCAGGATGGCACATCAATGCGAGCTGTAGCAAGAAAGTTTGCTGTGTTTGTTAGCGTAGTGTCCAGAGCATAGAGGCGCTACCAGGAGACAGGACAGTACATCAGGAGATGTGGAGGAGGCCGTAGGAGGTCAACAACCCAGCAGCAGGACTACCCCCTCCTTTGTGCAAGGCAGTGCAGAGCAGGAGGAACACTGCCAGAGCCCTGTAAAATGACCTCCAGCAGGCCTTAAACGGTCTGAAACAGACTCCATGAGGGTAGTATGAGGGCCCAACATCCACAGGTGGGGGTTGTGCTTACAGCCCAACACCGTGCAGGATGTTTGGCATTTGCCAGAGAACACCAAGATTGGCAAATTCACCACCGCCGCCCTGTGCTTTTCACAGATGAAAACAGAGTTTGGTGATTCACCGATTCACCGAAAACAGAGTTTGGTGATTCACCGATGAAAACAGAGTTTGGTGATGCCGTGGAGAATGTTCTGCTGCCTGCAACATCCTCCAGCATGACCGGTTTGGTGGTGGGTCAGTAATGGTGTGGGGTGGCATTTCTTTGGGGGGGCCGCACAGCCCTCCATGTGCTTGCCAGAGGTAGCCTGACTGCCATTAGGTACCGAGATGAGATCCTCAGACCCCTTGTGAGACCATATGCTGGTGCAGTTGGCCCTGGGTTCCTCCTAATGCAATACAATGCTAGATATCATGTGGCTGGAGTGTGTTAGCAGTTCCTGCAAGAGGAAGGCATTGATGTTATGGAGTGGCCCACCCGTTCCCCAGACCTGAATCCAATTGAACACATCTGGGACATCCTGTCTCGCTCCATCCACCATCCACGTTGCACAATAGACTGTCCAGGAGTTGTTGGATGCTTTAGTCCAGGTCTGGTAGGACATCCCTCAGGAGACCATCTGCCACCTCATCAGGAGCATGCCCAGGCATTGTAGGCAGGTCATACGGGCACATGGAGGCCACACACACTACTGAGCCTCATTTTGACTTGTTTTATAGACATTACATCAAAGTTGGATCAGCCTTGTAATGTGGTTTTCCACTTTGATTTTGAGTGTGACTACATATTCAGACCTCCATGGGTTGATAAATTTGATTTCCTTTGATAATTTGTGTCTGATTTTTTTGTCAACACATTCAACTATGTAAAGACGAAAGTATTTCATATGATTAGTTAATTCATTCAGATCTAGGATGTGTTATCTTAGTGTTCCCTTTATTTTTTTGAGCAGTGTACATCTAGCTTACACACATCTATCATACATACAATCATCATACATACATGCATACATACACACATACATCATACATGCATACACATCATAGACACACATCATACATACATACACATCACACATAAACACAACACCCCACCCCAGTCCTTGGCCTCCTCAAATGCATCCATGAGTGGAGATCAGGTCCCGGAGAAAGCGTCAGAGGCAGGAGGCACTGGGGGTGGATGTGTGTCCATGTAACGGTGGTCAGAGGCGGGGAAACATTAGGGGCTTAGAGCAGATGTGCGTGCCCCAGCAGCCCCTGTCCCTGCCCCATCAAACTGTGCTCAGCCGGGCTAGAGCGAGTCTCAAGAGACGGGGGCCTTGTAGGGGTGGTGATGGGAGGGATAATAACAACAGCCCTGCGGGCTCCCCTGGCTATGAGGCCCGGTTGCGATGGTGACCTTTGCGACCTCAACAACTACGCCACTGACCAAAGGTCCTTCAACACCTCTCCTATAATGCATGTTGAAGCTCTGCTCCATCATGTAACATGATTAGGAACTCATCAAAAGATCCTTTACCTTAAAGGGGTACTCCTGTGGAAACATTTTTTTAAATCAACTGGTGCCAGAAAGTTAAACAGATTTGTAAATTACTTCTATTAAAAAATCTTAATCCTTCCAGTACTTTTTAGGGGCTGTATACTACAGAGGAAATGCTTTTCTTTTTGGATTTCTCTGATGTCACGACCACAGTGCCATCTGCTGACCTAGGCTGTCCATTTTAGAAACTGTTCAGAGCAGGAGAAAATCCCCATAGCAAACATATGCTGCTCTGGACAGTTTTAAAATGTACAGCAGAGGTCAGCAGAGAGCACTGTGGTTGTGAGAGAAGAGAAATCCAAAAAGAAAAGCATTTCCTCTGTGGTATACAGCCCCGAAAAAGTACTGGAAGGATTAAGATTTTTTAATAGAAGTAATTTACAAATCTGTTTAACTTTCTGGCACCAGTTTTCCACGGGAGTACCCCTTTAAGGTAAAGGATCTTTTGATGATTTCCTAATCATGTTACATGATGGGGCAGAGCTTCAACATGCATTATAGGAGAGTTGTTGAAGGACCTTTGGTCAGTGGCGTAGCTATAGAGGTTGCTAAGGTCGCCATTGCAACCGGGCCTCATAGCCAGGGGGGCCCGCTGGACTGTTGTTTTTATCCCTCCCATCACCACCCCTTGAGAATCGCTCTAGCCCAGCCGAGCACAGTTAGATGGGCCAGGGTTATCCAGGAATAAAAAACATAATTTATTTCAAAAACCGCTCCCTGTCCCTTAATAACGAGAGGTGAGGTGCCAACACCTGACACCTCTACTGATCAGCTGTTCAGAACACCTGCGACATCTAGATGTAAACAATGTAAGAGCTAGAAGCCTCTACTCCATACATACATGTGTAGTAGTCGGGTTGGTTACTGTAGCGCAGCTCCCATTGAAGTGAATAAGAGCTGTATTGCAGTTACCTGGTGCCATCACTACAAAATCTATTGAGCTGATACCTTTCACTCTACGCTGTGTTTACATCTGGGCACTGTAGCTGTGCTGAACAGCTGAACATGGACTGTACAGATGTTTGTCATGGACTGTACAAAATATTAATATTTATGATTATTATTTACAGTAAGTCACATAAATTACAGTTTCTACTTTGTGTTGGAACTTCCTGCAATAGTATTGATACATACTATTGCGTGGGCTTGAGGTTTTACTGCACTTTTCACTTTTGTGTTGTTTTTCCATAAATAAACAAGTGACTTTATCCTATTTTTGTGGAGCTGGAGTAGCCTGTTTTCCTGCCCATTGATACATACTATGGTGGAGGTTTATCAAAACTTGTCCAGAGGACAACTTGCTGAGTTGCCCATAGCAACCAATCAGATTGCTTCTTTCATTTTGCAGAGGCCTTGTTAAAAATGAAAGAAGTGATCTGATTGGTTGCTATGGGCAACTGGGCAACTTTTCCTCTGCACAGGTTTTGATAAATCTCCCCCTTGCATACAAATACTGAATAAATGTGCATCATTTTTCATGATACAATCAATAAACCTCAGCGAAGTCTGGTTGGTTAATCTAATTGTGCTGATTATAGTAGTTTTTTGCTAAGAAATTTATATTTTATATTCCTGTTTGTTAAAGCTTGTAGTACAGGAGTAATTCTGCAAACTAAGGAAAATGCTTTCTGGAATACTGATTCAGTAAAAGGCAACGTTTGCTAGATACAGCTGCCAATGAGCAAACTCCATTTGAGAAAACAAAGTTCACTTTAGTTAAGAGATAACATACATTGCAAAGAAAACTAAAGACGTGAAGTTAAATTTTATGAACTTGGACTGGCAAGGCTGTGTGCATTGAACAGGTATGTGATCTCCAATTCCAAAAATGTTAGGAAAATGTGTAGTAAGGCTTCTGGATTCTAAAATGATTTGTTGGAGACATTGTTACACTGAATCTAAATTGAAAAAAAAAAAAAGCAAGTTTGCAACTTTTTTGTTTTTACGTAGTGCCCTTTTTGGTAAAAATGACACATACAAAATAAAGAGTAAGTCAATGCAATACCCAATTTATATAGTTTATCTATTATTGTACTACATCAATAGACTTTTTTAAATAAAATGCGCCTGAACTTTTCATTTTCTGACCCCTATAACTTTTTTATTTTTCCATATATGGGGCTATGTGAAGGCTCATTTCCTACATCCTGTTTTGTAGTTTTAATCGGTACCATTTTTAGTTTTAATGGGACTTTTTACTTTTTATAAATGAAATATTCAATTTGCAACAAATGCGAATATCGACGCAATTCTATCATTAAACCCCATTTACTGCAGTCCAGGCTCCATGGCATCTTAAATGGTGGATCCACATGTCAGTACATGGGGCAAGGAACGCTGGCAAGGTGGGAAGGGAAGTAGCCTGAATCACATGCAGGACGCAGCCTATCAGCAGCCTGTCACCACTGTGATGTCACAGCCCTATATATTCAGCAGCCATTTTGCAGCATGTCATATAATTAATTACACTGCATAGAGATAGGACAGACATCGCAGTGTGTGTGTTACACAGAAAAGCTTGTTGCAGCAGCGTTTCACCTCTTAGTCACCTCAGGCTTCTGTAGGACACAGAGCACAGCGTATTTGCACAGAAATTAATTCTTACTGCAGCAATTAACCCCTCAGTTACTGTGAACAGCATTGTATTACATTGTTATGCCCTCATAAGTGCATACCACGTACCTACATCTAAGTGGTGTACTATTTTGTACCTGTTAATCTGTCAAGGGCCTACATACTGTGAAAGGACAGCCAAAAGTAATTACCATCTGGTGTTTTACTCCAATACGTTTATTAACCCCTTAAGGACTCAGCCCATTTTGGCCTTAAGGACTCAGACAATTTAATTTTTACGTTTTCATTTTTTCCTCCTCGCCTTCTAAAAATCATAACTCTTTTATATTTTCATCCACAGACTAGTATGAGGGCTTGTTTTTTGCGCGACCAGTTGTCCTTTGTAATGACATCACTCATTATATCATAAAATGTATGGCGCAACCAAAAAACACTATTTTTGTGGGGAAATTAAAACGAAAAACGCAATTTTGCTAATTTTGGAAGGTTTTGTTTTCACGCCGTACAATTTATGGTAAACATGACATGTGTTCTTTATTCTGAGGGTCAATACGATTAAAATGATACCCATTATTATATACTTTTATATTATTGTTGCGCTTAAAAAAAATCACAAACTTTTTAACCAAATTAGTACGTTTATAATCCCTTTATTTTGATGACCTCTAACTTTTTTATTTTTCCGTATAAGTGGCGGTATGGGGGCTCATTTTTTGCGCCATGATCTGTACTTTTTTTGATACCACATTTGTATATAAAAAACTTTTAATACATTTTTTATAATTTTTTTTTTAATAAAATGTATTAAAAAAGTAGGAATTTTGGACTTTTTTAATTTTTTTTCGTTCACGCCGTTCACCGTACGGGATCATTAACATTTTATTTTAATAGTTCGGACATTTACGCACGCGGCGATACCAAATATGTCTATAAAAAATGTTTTTTTACGCTTTTTGGGGGTAAAATAGGAAAAAACGGACGTTTTACTTTTTTATTGGGGGAGGGGATTTTTCACTTTTTTTTTACTTTTACTTTTACATTTTTTTACATTTTTTTTTACACTTGAATAGTCCCCATAGGGGACTATTCATAGCAATACCATGATTGCTAATACTGATCTGTTCTATGTATAGGACATAGAACAGATCAGTATTATCTGTCATCTCCTGCTCTGGTCTGCTCGATCACAGACCAGAGCAGGAGACGCCGGGAGCCGCACGGAGGAAGGTGAGGGGACCTCCGTGCGGCGTTATGAATGATCGGATCCCCGCAGCAGCGCTGCGGGCGATCCGATCGTTCATTTTAATCGCGAACTCCCGCAGATGCCGGGATCTGTATTGATCCCGGCACCTGAGGGGTTAATGGCGGACGCCCGCGAGATCGCGGGCGTCGGCCATTGCCGGCGGGTCCCTGGCTGCGATCAGCAGCCGGGATCAGCCGCGCATGACACGGGCATCGCTCCGATGCCCGCGGTTATGCTTAGGACGTAAATGTACGTCCTGGTGCGTTAAGTACCACCTCACCAGGACGTACATTTACGTCCTGCGTCCTTAAGGGGTTAAGCATATTGTAGTGCATTTTTCTGCCCTCATAAGTGCATGCCACATACCTACATCTAAGTAGTGTTCTATTTTGTACCTTTTAATCTGTCAAGGGCCTATATACTGTGAAAGGACAGCCAATAGTACACACCTGCTGCTGTTCTAGACAAATACTATTTTACGCATAGTGAAGCGTATTGTACTCCCCGCATATACGCAATAAGTATGTCAGGCAGAGTAGTGCCAGGATGTGCACAGTGGAGTGGCAGAGGCCTAAATTCCTCAGACCCAGGCAGAGGTCGCTGCAGAGTAGGGGCGTGTGGCAGCCAAAGTTGCAGCAAGAGGTCTGAGCTCCCGGTGTCAGCTAGCAGTCGTGTCTCGTCCAGCAACCTAGCAGCCGTGATTGATCGGTTCACTCGGTCATCCACTTCATCCCAAGTGATATCCAAAACCCCCAGTCAACAGTCGGTGGGTTCCTCAGTTGGCATGGCCCTCATGCTGCTGCTGCCACCTCAAGGCTCTGTAATTGTTCTGCTCTATGGTCTCCTCATGCTAATACATCCTGGCTCTGTCATTGTTCCGCCATATGGTCTCCTCATGCTGATGCTGCCACTTCCAGGCTCTCTCATTGTGCTGCTCTATGGTCTCCTCATGCTAATGCTGCCACCTCCACGCTCTGTCATTGTGTCACCATATGGTCTCCTTATTCTGATGCTGCCACCTCCAGGCTCTCTACTTGTGCTGATTTATGGTCTCCTCATGCTGGTGCTACCACCTCCATGCTCTCTCATTGTGCTGCCATGGATACGGCAAAACATAATTAAGGTGCTGGTCCCCAGTTTAAGAAATTCCTCTGCATTAGGGTCACTTTCAGGACTCCTGATGCTGCTGCTGCCACCTCCAGGCTGTCTCATTCAGGCACTATATGGTCTCCTCATGCTTCAGCCACTTCCAGGCTTTTCCATTCAGCCAATATATGGTTTACTGATGCTGCTGGACCTAAAAAGATTTATGTTAGCACTAGCTACCATAAATCTGGTTCAGCCAACTCCCGGCTGTGCCATTCAGACACTATATGGTCTCCCCATGCTGCCACAAACTCCAGGCAGTCATTCAGCCACTATATGGTCTCCTCATACTAATCCCACCTCCAGGCTCTTTCATTGAGCTGCCATGTGACTCCTTGTTATATTTGGTCCCTTCTACCCACATGCCGGGGCCTGGGACACTAAAACTTGGGAGTTAAAATTCCAATTTCAAAATCCTCAATTTCAATTTTAAGGAGCGCAGACCTCTAGAGGCTGTTGTGTAATGGTACTGAGCTGCCGCCTGCCAGCAGGCGGCGGCTCAGCACCATTACACAACAGCGTCTAGAGGTCTGAGCTCCTTCAGATGTTCCCCTTTTTTTCGTGATCGGATCATCCGTTACACTTCTCCATTGATGCACTGGACTCTGTACCCAGAGCCCAGAGGAACCTGGATGCTGCGACCTCCCTCTCCAAACTCTAAGTCACTGCAGGTGTTATGCTCTGAGCATAACACCGTAAGGTAAGGGACCACCCTGCTGGCCCATTTATCACTATCTACACACAAAGTTACCCTGTTTACCTGCACGAGGTGCGGTATATGTGTTCTACACCCCTATTGAGGCTCTCTATAGGCCAGAAATAAACATTTTTAATATAGATTCGCCACAAATAAATTCTGATCAAACCAATTTTTTTCGGACAATTTGGCAAATTGGCTGAATCGAATTTTTTTAAAAGTTCACTCATCTCTAATTGTTATATTCAGGGGCACAGTGTGTGGCAGGATTATATTCAGTGGACACAGTGAATGGCAGGATTTTAGTCACGAAGAACAGTATTTGGCAGGGATATAATGATAATAAGGATGAGGATCTGCTGACAAAGTGAGGAGCCAATAAAGTTCGGGGGGGGCTTCAGACTATCCAGAAGAAGGTGTGGCTGAAAAAATTTAGGTAGATTACTCCTAAAGAAATATACTGAGATGATGCTGAGGTTTGAATCGCAGGACCCATTAGGTATGAAGAATCATTCAGAGTTGAACTCACAATTAAAAATATCAGAAGATGTTTAATATTGTTGTATACTACAGTATGTATATTATGCAGGTGATTCATCAGGTGATGCCCTGTGTGTGTTGCTTTATTCTAAGTCCTGTTACTATTGTTGGTTTTGACATGAATTAATCTGATTAAAGTTCTTACTATTCAGAGGGGAAGGACTTGAAAGTAGGAAGAGGCCTCATGAGGTGTGTTGTCATTCCTATCAGCCTCATGAAAAGGCTGTCATTTCTATCAGCTGTGTTCCGGACTTTGTGACCTGATTAAACACCTTTACTTTCCCTTGTGGTGAGTGCCGCTGTTTGTTTCACCTTTATGAAAATTGGATTGCTGTGTGGATCAATTTTAACTTTACCCCGTTAAGGACTGCTTAATGTGGAAGGTCCATTTTAGTTTGCAAGAAGCATTGTTTAAACCAGATAAGGAGTGGGCAGTGCTGGTGTCTTCTGTTTCTATTGCAAATACAGTCAATTAGCTTACTTTTTATGTCTGATAAGAAAAATTTTTATTGAAAAAGTTGTTAAGCGTGATTTATTACAAAAATGTAAGAGGGTATCGGAGATTGACGCAATAAATGCATCTAGCTATGTTCAATTACTTAATTACTGTTTGGGCCTTCTGTGTGGGAATCCTGAATGACAAAACTACCAATTCAAAAATACTATTAGCACTTTATAAGAATTTGCTTTTGTTAAACTTGGGGAAAAAAAACACTTAAAACAGAAATAACTAAAAAAGTATTTAAAGGGAATCTGTCTACTGAAATACATTTTCCAAACTGCTAACACTGTAAGATTGCTGTTGGTGATTGCTGGTTCTTTTCTTTGTCTTTCTTTTTTTCTCTTCTGATTTTGTTTGTCCATACAGTGGCCCTGACATTGCTGTGTGTGTGTTACACAGAAAAGTTTGTTGCAGAAGCGTTTCACCTCTTAGTCACCTCAGCCTTCTGTAGGACACAGAGCACAGCGTATTTGCACAGAAATTAATTCTTACTGCAGCAATTAACCCCTCAGTCACTGTGAACAGCATTGTATTACATTCTTATGCCCTCATAAGTGCATACCACATACCTACATCTAAGTGGTGTACTATTTTGTACCTGTTAATCTGTCAAGGGCTTACATACAGTGAAAGGACAGCCAAAAGTAATCACTGTCTGGTGTTTTACTCCAATACGTTTATTAAGCATACTGTACCGCATTTTTCTGCCCTTATAAATGCATATCACATACCTACATCTAAGTAGTGTACTATTTTGTACCTGTTAATCTGTCAAGGGTCTAGATACTGTGAAAGTCCAGGCAAAGGTAATCACCGGCTGGTGTTTTAATAAAGTACGTTTTTTAAGTGTACTGTAGCACATATTTCTGCCCTTATAAGTGCATACTACATACCTACTTCTAAGTAGTGTACTATTTTGTACCTGTTAATCTGTCAAGGGCCTATATACTGTGAAAATACAGCCAATAGTACACACCTGCTGCTGTTCTAGACAAATACTATTTTAAGCGTAGTGAAGCGTATTGTACTCCCCTCATATACGCAATAAGTATGTCAGGCAGAGTAGTGCCAGGATGTGCACAGTGGAGTGGCAGAGGCCTAAATTCCTCAGGCGCAGGCAGAGGCCGCTGCAGAGTAGGGGCGCGTGGCAGCCGGAGTCGCAGCGAGAGGTATGAGCTCCCGGTGTCAGCTAGCAGTCGTGTCTCGTCCAGCAACCCAGTTGCCGTGATTGATCAGTTCACTCAGACATCCACTTCACCCCAAGTGACATCCAAAACCCCCAGTCAACAGTCCGTGGATTCCTCAGTTGACATGGCCCTCATGCTGCTGCTGCCACCTCAAGGCTCTGTAATTGTGCTGATCTATGGTCTCCTCATGCTAATGCTACCACATCAAGGCTCTGTCATTGTGCTGCCATATGGTCTCCTCATGCTGATGCTGCCACTTCCAGGCTCTCTCATTGTGCTGCTCTATGGTCTCCTCATGCTAATGCTACCACCTCCACGCTCTGTCATTGTGCCACCATATGGTCTCCTCATGCTCATGTTACCACCTCCAGGCTCTCTAATTGTGCTGCTTTATGGTCTCCTCATGCTTATGCTACCACATCCAGGCTCTCTCATTGTGCTGACATGGATACTGCAAAACATAATTAAGGAGCTGTCCCCAGTTTAAGAAATCTTAAATTTCTATTTAAAAATCTTAAATTTCAATGGCCTCCTCATGCTTCTGCCAACTTCAGGCTGTGCCACTCAGACACTATATGGTCTTCTCATGCTTCAGCCTCCTCCAGGCTGTGTCATTCAGCCACTATATGGTCTCCTCATGCTTCAGCCACCTCCAGGCTGTGTCATTCAGCCAATATATGGTTTACTGATGCTGCTGGGCCTGGGCCTAAAAGCACTAGCTACCATAAATCTTCAATTTAAATTTCAACATCATCTTTTAATCTTAGGGATTGTGAAGCCCTAGCATCTAAGCATGCTGCTGCCAGCTCCAGGCTTTGTCATTCAGCAACTATATGGTCTCCTCATGCTGCCAACACCTCCATGCTGTGTCATTCAGCCACTATATGGTCTTTCCATGCTTTAGCCACATCCAAGCTGTGTCATTCAGCCACTATATGGTCTCCTCATGCTGCCAACACCTCCACAATGTGTCATTTAGCCATTATATGTGTTCTACACTCCTATTAAACATTTTTAATATAGATTCACCACGAATAAATTCAGATCGCACCAATTTTTTTCGGAAAATTTGGCGAATCGGCTGAATAAAATTTTTTAAAAGTTCACTCATCTCTAACTGTTGTATTCAGGGGCACAGTGTGTGGCAGGATTATATTCAGTGGGCACAGTGAATGGCAGGATTTTATTCACGAAGAACAGTGTTTGGAAGGGTTATGATGATAATAAGGATGAGGATCTGCTGACAAAGTGAGGAGCCAATAATGTTCGGGGGGGGCGGGGGGGGCTACAGACTCTCCTGAAGAAGATGTGGCTGAAAAAAATTAGGTAGACTCCTAAAGAAATATACTGAGATGATGCTGAGGTTTGAATCGGAGGACCCATTAGGTCTGAAGAAACATTCAGAGTTGAGCTCACAGTTAAAAATATCAGAAGATGTTTGATATTGTTGTATACTACAGTATGTATATTATGCAGGTGATTCATCAGGTGATGCCCTGTGTGTGTTGCTTTATTCTACTTCCTGTTACTATTGTTGGTTTTGACGTGAATTAATCTGATTAAAGTACTTACTATTTAGAGGGGAAGGACTTGAGAGTAGGAAGAGGCCTCATGAGGTGTGTTGTCATTCCTATCAGCTTCATGAAAAGGCTGTCATTTCTATCAGCTGTGTTCCGTACTATGTGACCTGATTAAACACCTTTACTTTCCCTTGTGGTGAGTGCCGCAGTTTGTTTCACCTTTATGAAAATTGGATTGCTCTGTGGATCAATTTAAACTTGACTGCTTAATGTGGAAGGTCCATTTTAGTTTGCAAGAAGCATTGTTTAAACCATATAAGGAGTGGGTAGTGCTGGTGTATTCTGTTTCTATTGCAAATACAGTCATTCAGCTTACTTTTTATGTCTGATAAGACATTTTTAATTGACAAAGTGGTTAAGAGAGATTTACTACAAAAATGTTGTAAGAGGGTATCAGGGAATGACGCAATAAATGCATGTAGCTATGTTCAACTATTACTTATTAATTACTGTTTGGGCCTTCTGTGTGGGACTCCTGAATGGCAAAACTACCAATTCAAAAATACTATAAACACTTTATTAGAATTTGCTTTTGTTAAACTGCTAACACTGTAAGATTTCTGTTGGTTCAGTGAGCGGTCCATGAGCAAATGTCTTCTTTCCTTTTTTTTTTTTTTTCCTCATTTTGTTTGTCCATACAGTGGCCCTGATTTACTATTGTAAACCTGACATGTTTTGTCTGCTTGTGCGCCAGACATTCTGTCTGCACCAGACATTCTGTCTGTGCCAGAATTTGCGCCAGAATAAAAAAAAAAACCTGACTAACTCTCCATTTTACTGAGAAAACCTGAAAAAAGGGCATGACCATCGGGAGAAGTGGGCGTGGGCATGTCCCCGACATTTCCACTAAATCCCAACATATTTACTAAAGGTTTCTACAGAAAATGTAGTGGATTTGAGCTGAGGAAAACCTGACAGATCAGAACTTGTGTAAAAAAAAAAAAGCAAAATGTAGGGAAAAGTGCAAAATGTAGGGAAACCTTAGTAAATACCGTGGAAAATAAAATGGAAGGGAATTAAAACCCTCAAAGAAAACTACACTCCACTCTTAGTAAATCAGGTCCAGTGTGTGTATGGCCCTTTTTCATAATGTAGTATGCATAGGTTATGGCATAATCTCTAGAATCTGCTAGTTATAGCCTTATAGTTCTACTAGAGTTTACATAGAACTGGTTTGTATTGTGCATTCCTGCATGTTGTTCTAGTCAATGGAGATTTCACCTTGTTTTCATATGTTATTTCAGGCAATCTTTTGTTTTGTTGCATTCATGTTGGTTTATTCCATGTGTATTATCTGTTATCATACTTTCCCTATGAGCATTTGTTTCTTTGCTGATCACTTTGTTGTGATTCCATTTGTATGCTGTGCATCCCTCATGCTTTTTCCTCTTGAACTGTTCCATTGTTGGCTGACTTTATGTTGTTACAAAAAAAGCAACATTCTTAAATAGCAACATTCTTAAATAAACAGTTACAGTACACCCCTCACATATTTGTAAATATTTTATTATATCTTTTAATGCGAAAACACTGAAGAAATTACATTCTGCTACAATGTAAAGTAATGACTGCACAGCCTGTATAACAGTGTTTAATGTTGTGTTCCCCTAAAATAACTCAACACACAGTCATTAATATCTAAACCTTGGCCATAAAAGTGAGTACATTTCTGAGTAAAAATTTCCAAATTATGCCCAATTAGCCATTTTCCCTCCCTGGTGTCCTGTCCTGTAATACTTTCGTCTTTACATAGTTGAATGTGCTGACAACAAAATCACACAAAATTATCAATGGAAATCTAATTTATCAACGCATGGAGGTCTGGATATGGAGACACACTCAAAATCAAAGTGGAAAACCACACTACAGGCTGATCCAACTTTGATGTAATGTCCTTAAAACAAGTCAAAATGAGGCTCAGTAGTGTGTGTAGCGTCCATGTGCCTGTATGACCTCCCTACAATGCCTGGACATGCTCCTGATGAGGTGGCTCCTGATGAGGTGTATCCTGAGAGATGTCCTCCCAGACCTGGACTAAAGCATCCACCAACTCCTGGAAGTCTGTGGTGCAATGTGGCGCTGGTGGATGGAGCGAGACGTGATGTCCAGATGTGCTCAATCGGATTCAGGTCTGGGGAATGGGCCAGTCCATAGCATCAATGCCTTCCTCTTGCAGGAACTGCTGACACACTCCAGCCACATGAGATCTACCATTGTATTGCATTAGGAGGAATCCAGGGCCAACCACACCAGCATATAGTCTCACAAGGGGTTTGAGGATCTCATCTTGGTACCTAATGGCAGTCAGGCTACCTCTGGCAAGCACATGGAGGGCTGTGCGGCCCCCCCAAAGAAATTCCACCCCACCCCAATACTGACCCACTACCAAACCGGTAATGTTGGAGGATATTGCAGGCAGCAGAACGTTCCCCATGTCGTCTCCAGACTCTGTCACGTGCTCAGTTTGAACCTGCTTTCATCTGTGAAGAACACAGGGTGCCAGTGGCGAATTTGCCAATCTTGGTGTTCTCTGGCAAATGCCAAATGTCTTGCACGGTGTTGGGCTGTAAGTACAACCACCACCTGTAGACGTGGGGCCCTCATACCACCCTCATGGAGTCTGTTTCTGACCTTTTGAGTGGACACATGCCCATTTGTGGCCTGCTGGAGGTCATTTAGCAGGGCTCTGGCAATGCTCCTCCTGCTCCTCTTTGCATGAAGGTGGAGGTAGCGGTCCTGCTGCTGGGTTGTTGCCTTCCTACGGCCTCCTCCACCTCTCTTGATGTACTGGCATGTCTCCTGGTAACACCTCCATGCTCTGGACACTATGCTGACAGACACAGCAAACCTTCTTGCCACTGTTCACATTGATGAGCCATCTTGGATGAGCTACACTACCTGATCCACTTGTGTGGGTTGTAGACTCGGTCTCATGCTACCACTAGAGTGAAAGCACTGCCAGCATCAAAAAGTGACCAGAACATCAACCAGGAAGCATAGGAATTGAAAAGTAGTATGTGGTCACCACCTGCAGAACCACTTCATTATTAGGGGTGTTTAGCTAATTGCCTATAATTTCCACCTGTTGTC
This sequence comes from Hyla sarda, assembly GCF_029499605.1. NCBI lineage: Eukaryota > Metazoa > Chordata > Amphibia > Anura > Hylidae > Hyla > Hyla sarda. Next base: position 134,917,697 of record NC_079193.1, on the reverse strand, counting down.
TGTTCCATTTGCACAACAGCATGTGAAATTGATTGTCAATCAGTGTTGCTTCCTGAGTGGACAGTGTGATTGACTTGGAGTTACATTGTGTTGTTTAAGTGTTCCCTTTATTTTTTTTTTTTGAGCAATGTATATACAGTCATGGCCGTAAAAGTTAACACCCCTGAAATTTTTCTAGAAAGTGAAGTATTTCTCACAGAAAAGAATTGCAGTAACACATGTTTTGCTGTGCACATGCTGATTCCCTTTGTGTGTATTGGAACTAAATCAAAAAAGCGAGGAAAAAAAAGCTAATTGGATATAATGTCACACCAAACTCCAAAAATGGTCTGGACAAAATTATTGGCACCCTTTTAAAATTGTGGAAAAATAAGATTCAAGCATGTGAGGCTCCTTTAAACTCACCTGGGGCAAGTAACAGGTGTGGGCAATATAAAAATCACACCTGAAAGCTGATAAAAAGGAGAGAAGTTCACTTAGTCTTTGAATTCTGTGTCTGTGTGTGCCACACTAAGCATGGACAACAGAAAGAGGAGAAGAGAACTGTCTGAGGACTTGAGAACCAAAATTGTGGAAAAATATCAACAATCTCAAGGTTACAAGTCCATCTCCAGAGATCTAGATTTGCCTTTATCCACAGTGTTAAACATTATCAAGAAGTTTGCAACCCATGGCACTGTAGCTAATCTCTCTGGGCGTTGATAGAAGAGAAAAATTGATGAAAGGTGTCAACGCATTATAGTCCGGATGTTGGATAAGCAGCCCCAAACAAGTTCCAAAGATATACAAGCTGTCCTGCAGGCTCAGGGAGCATCAGTGTCAGCGTGAACTGTCGACATTTAAATGAAATGAAACGCTATGGCAGGAGACCCAGGAGGACCCCACTGCTGACACAGAGACATAAAAAAGCAAGACCACATTTTGCCAAAATGAACTTGAGTAAGACCAAATCCTTCTGGGAAAACGTCTTGTGGACAGATGAGGCCAAGATAGAGCTTTTTGGTAAAAACACATCATTCTACTGTTTATTAAAAACGGAATGAGGCCTACAAAGAAAACAACACAGTACCTACAGTGAAATAAGGTGGAGGTTCAATTATGTTTTGGGGTTGTTTTGCTGCCTCTGGCACTGAGTGCCTTGAATGTGTGCAAGGCATCGTGAAATCTGAGGATTACCAATGGATTTTGGGTCGCACTGTACAGCCCAGTGTCAGAAAGCTGGGTTTGCGTCCGAGATCTTAGGTCTTCCAGCAGGACAATGACCCCAAACATACTTCAAAAAGCACCCAAGAAATGCATGGCAACAAAGCGCTGGAGAGTTCTGAAGTGGCCAGCAATGAGTCCAGATCTAAATCCCATTGAACACCTATGGAGAGATCTTAAAATTGCTGTTGGGAAATGGCACCCTTCCAATCAGAGAGACCTGGAGGAAAAGGTCCAAAATTCTGGCTGAGAGGTGTAAGAAGCTTATTGATGGTTATAAGAAGCGACTGATTTCAGTTATTTTTTCCAAAGGGTGTGCAGCCAAATATTAAGTTAAGGGTGCCAATAATTTTGTCCAGCCCATTTTTGGAGTTTGATGTGACGTTATGTCCAATTTGCTTTTTTTCCTCCCTTTTTTGGTTTAGTTCGAATACACACGAAGGGGGAGATTTATCAAAACATGTCCAGAGGAAAAGTTGCCCATAGCAACCAATCAGCTCACTTCTTTGCTTTTTAACAAGGCCTCTGCAAAATGAAAGAAGCGTTCTGATTGTTTGTTATGGGAAACGGATCAACTTTTCCTTTCAAAAGGTTTTGATATATCTCCCCCTCAGGGAATAAACATGTGTATAGCAAAACATGTGTTACTGCAATCCTTTTCTGTGAGAAATACAAAATTTCTTGAAAAATTTCAGGGGTGCCAACATTTACGGCCATGACTGTGTGTATGTATATATATATATATATATATATATATATATATATAATAGATAGATATAGATATATCAATCCAAGGAGTGCATCTACATTGACTACATCTTCCTCATCTGGTCAGGCACTGAAACACAACTCCAGGAATTTTTTTGTTATTTAAACCAGATCAATAATCACATTAAATTCACTTTGACTTTCTCCCCAGTGTCGGTACAATTTGTAGACACATTAGTTATCATCGAGAGTGACCACTTAACTACTGACCTGTATGTAAAACCAACAGACAGCAACTCAATTTTAAGGTATGACAGTCATCACCCCCGTCCCATGGTTCGGTCCCTCCCATCTAGTCAGATAATGAGGGTCCGCCGTGTGGTGAGGGCTGATGAAAAACTGGAAACGGCCTTGGACAAAATGATCTCTAACTTTTCAAATAGGGGTTATCCTTTAGACCTTTTGAACAAGAGTAAACAGAAAGTAATTGGCTTGGATAGAAAGAATCTTATACATCAGACACATAAGGAAGACAGGCCCTCTAGAGTATCTTTTATCTCTACATACAATTCCAGCTCTGGGAAAATCGCAAATGTGATTCGCAGGCGCTGGTCCATTATTAAGGACTGTCATCCGATGGTCCCAGAATTTCAGACAATGCCCCTAATGTCATATCGCAAGTCACCCAGTTTAAGGGACAAATTGGTGAAAACTGATGTATCTTTGAAACCGGCTGATCATCAGAGGTATCTGACAATTAAGCAAACAGGTTCGTTTCCATGCAGGGGCTGTATTAACTGCCCCCGCATGAACAAGGGTCCAACATTTATCCATCCCAAAACTAATTGTGAGTACAAGATTAAATACTATTTAACATGTACTTCAAGTTATGTTATCTATGTATTAACTTGCCCCTGTCACCTTCTGTACGTGGGGGAAACAACCCTCGATTTCCGCACCCGCCTCAGCCAACACAGGTACTCCATCAGGAAAGCCCAGATGGATCTACCGGTGTCGAAACATTTCGTTGAGGCGGGTCATACGGAAAATGATCTACGCTACACATTAATAGATCACATTCCAACATCAAAACGTGGAGGGGACAGAATAAGTCGTTTGAAGAAGAGGGAATTATTTTGGATTTATAAGCTAGGTACCCTACGCCCTCAGGGTTTGAATGTTGATTTTGTGGTAACTCCTTCTATTTACAAGGCCTAAACCTTTTTTGTTCTTATGTAGAAAACAGTGCACTGATATTTAGGCAGTGATTATATGTGTACATATATACATGGAAAAATTTTGTCCTGTAGACAGAATATTTATTTATAAATGTTTTTCTTTTTCTTCTAGATTCAAAGCATTTATCATACCAAAAAGACAAATCCACAAAATCTACTTGACTCCACTCTTATGTAATGTGTTTTTAAATACGGTATGTCATATAACTATAGGAAATAAAATGTATAGTTACTATATATGTTTTTGTTGGAATTTAAAAAAAAAATGTATTTTTTTTTATAGTAGAAAGATTTTTACAGTATGTTAATTTTTACAATATTTATAATTCACTAATCATTTATTACTCTCACATTCTTACACTTTTTATCATTATTTTTTATTTATTTTTATTGATATATTTGTACACGTTTTTTCACATACTACACACAAATGATGTCACATAGTTTATATTCACATAGTACTAAGGTTGAGAGAGAGGTATATATCTCTCATCACATAATTAGTTGTACAACACTATTCACACTAGACAAGATTTTGACACGCTATTGATGCGCTTTTCTAAACTTTATTTTATAGCACATATATTTGTTTAATCATACTCACATTTTGAACACACCAATATTATAGTAGTATATAGTTCTAAATGTCTAATTATATAATAGTATCTACAGTTTGACATAAATATACACTTGTTAGTTTACACTCTGTATAGCGCCAACTATACACATAGCCTATAAATGGTTCTTCATACTCTAATAATATATATATAATATATGGGTCGTTACTTTAATCTACTTTAAAATATGAGATTTCTAATAGGGTCGGCATTCAGATGTCATGTGCGCAGGCGCTGAGCTCGCCGGCCAGAGAGCTACGATCATGTGACGCTTGGTGATCACATGACAGTCACATGACTCTGAGATGCCGACCAGGAAGTATGGGACGCCGTAATGGCGACTAAAGAGTACACAAGAGAACGTGGATCTGTCTCCAGGTAGAGATTTGTTTTTAATTTGTTTTTAATCAGCACAAGACACCTTACACCCGAGATTTTAACACAGGGGATAATGCATGTATAGAATATAATGGTGTTTTGTATATTATTGAAGGATCATGTTATTGTATGATGTATATTGCGGTTTGCACAATGGCATATGCACTTTGATTGTCATGTATATTGTATTTGATCATTTTTATGATGAATTTTATAAATGGATTGTTAATTAGACACCTGATATATTGTGAGAATTGTAATCTGTGCACTATGCTTGAAAAAGACTGCGTGATGCAGTTGAAATGTTGTATTTGATATTGGTTAATAAAAATCCCACTGCTTCACTGGAATTTACAGGTGTGCTGCTGAAAATTCTTTGGTGTTATATATATATATATATATATATATATATATATATATATACGGTTAATGTATACTGTATATATAGACAACACAATTGCGCAGCACACCTCCTTAAAGTGAAAAAAGTGGGTTTAGTGGCAGCAAAGCAATGTTTCTGCCCTACTATAGGACCATTTTCAAGCTTGATGATTGAAACGTTTTCTATATTGGGAGGAACTGTGCTCTTTCTTCAGGCGGAAATCCACGCGGAACACATTGCACTCTATTGGATTCAGCCGGCGCTGGCCGCACTTGGAATCTCCGGGCGGAAATTTTCTGCCTGGAGATACCGTAGTCTGAACCTAGCCTAAGGGGAAATACCACTGCACCACCATTGAACCCAGTTACCACATTGGAGGATTTATCTGTTCACTTATCTACCGCCGCCGTGCGACATTCTAGCAACAGTGGGCTATTTTCATGTAGCTCCAGAGGTTGCAAATTGTAGTTCTACCATTAAGACTTTATACATTTCTCACTCAAGAACTGAGGCATACCATACTTATTGGACCATTTTTTGTGGCATTTTTGTGGCATCATTCACAATTTTATATTGTTTGCAATTTTTTTATTATCTTAATTATTATTTTTTTTTATCCTAATTATTTGTATTGTGTTTAGGAGAAGAGTGCAAGGGCCCTGCATCTCTCTCTCCACACTGTTTTCTGATTATATATCCAAATAAATATTCCTCGACCTTGAACCTTTAGTTTTAGTTTCATTCAGTTACATCTATCTTACACCCATTGCCATCAGCTACAACACACAGCGCTTATCACACAGTTATCTATGCACCTGATATATTTTGCTCAGTCTGACACAGTTACATTACATATCCCAAAGCGACATTACACATTTTACATAGTACTTGCTTTATATCTGAATAACACTACCATTTTTCACAATTAAACATCACCTTCTAGGCCCTACCCCTATGTACTAATTCTCATACACTATACACAGACTCATCCACAGTCCTTGAGAACCTCTCCAATCCTTTACTTCCTATTTTTCAAAGATATATACATAGAATAAAACTACAATTGCGGGCGAAAAGACGGGCGGATCCGGGTAAGGTAGGGCTCATTTTAATCAGCGTCTCCCGGAGAGTGGGGGAGAAAATATCTGACAGTTTTCCTTTAATTTTACTTGAAGAATAAGGCTTTACTTTACGTTTGCTTTAAACCGATACATGCATTGTTTTTAACATTGAGAGTTTTATTTTTTATTTCAAAAGGGGTATAAAATAAAACATCATTTGATGTCTATTCATGGTATCACGAACTTGTGATTGTAATGAAAACTACATTTCTAAAATACAATACCTGACTACAAATAAAATATAATGTGATTATCTCTTAAGGTCACATATAAACCTACAAAAAGAATACACTACCATGAACTCTGCAGAATTCAGGAAGAGAGGAAGGGATATGGTGGACTACATTGCAAATTACCTAGAGCAGATTGAATCAAGACAAGTTTTTCCTGATGTTGAACCTGGATACTTGAGACCCATGATCCCAGATTCAGCTCCAGAAGAAGGAGAGACATATGAAGATATAATGAAAGATGTTGAGAGAGTTATCATGCCTGGGGTAAGAAATACCCATATAGGTCACTAATAATAATTACTACACTTTACTATAACTTTACTTTGGTATATTATGGTATTTCACTGGGCTGGCTTTTCAGAGAAGAGATAACTTTATGTATCTAAAACTTAGTATTGTGCTTTTATTTTTTTAGATAAAGGTTTGGTAACTGATTTCCCATGTATTCCAAAGTTTCAAAGAGTATCTTGTAATTTTACAGAATTTTTGATAATAATTGAAAGGAAATAATAATGTGTACTTTATTGTATATTATTATGATGGAGACTGACATATACTTGCTGCAAGCAACTCTGAGTATAACTACAACATGAAAGTACTTACATTAAAGGGCAACTAACATTAAGGGTAGGGTCACAGTCATGCATAGTGCATACTCAGTGGGTTTCATGTTGCAAGAAATCTGCCGGGCAGCAGGAAATATGCTAAGCATTTTGCTGAGCAGACACACAGGGCTTTGTTGCTGCAACCGTGTGTGGCCAGTGAGGTCTGGAGGTGGACACGTACGTCAGTCATGTCAGCGCTCTTGGCTCCAAACCTTACTGCACACACAGGGCTGTGGTGAGGAAACCCCGTGTGTCTGCTCATAGCAAAATGCATAGTGTATTTCCCACTGCCTGGCAGATTTCTTGCAGCATTAAATACGCTGCATATGCGCTAAGTGTGACCTTACCCTTAAAAAGAACTTCTAATATGTCATAGTGATTGTCAGACATTTAGTGATTTAAACAAAGGGCCAATAGCATTAAGCTGTGTTCCTTCAGATGTAATTGGCTTTTTAGGCTTTCCTTAGAGACATAAGCATAGCAGTGTATGAATTGAAAGATGTTAAGTATGGAAAGAATACCACTCTGTTCATGTCTCCAGTGGTAGATGGGAAAATCAATCACAGCCAAAGGGTAATCAGGGTCTCAGGATACACCAATGAAAATTTCTGACATGTTACTAAGTTAAAAGTTTCTTGAATGTGTGTTACCCTTTAAAGGTGTTATTCCAAGATTAGAATGTATCACTTAAACAGAGGATAGGTGATATGCAGCTGATAGGTGGGTGTATCCATTGAGTTGGGTGCTCTATTCACATCAGCGCAAGGGAGCCTTAACCTCATGATTGTGGGGGGTCCAGCTTGTATACAAGTTAAAATTTGTACACACATTTTGATACAGTTTAGGCCGGTTTTGAGGAATTCCTTTTCCATCAAAAACCTGATACTGGAACTGTATTGCAAAAACATGGTATGAATGCACCCTTAATCTCATGATCGTGGGGGGTCCAGCTTGGCATAATTTTTTATCTTAGAATAACCCTCTGTTAGTTAAATACCCAACAGACTGCAATATTTAAAATGTACTTTACTTCCTTACTACTAACATTAGTTATCAATATAAATTAAAGGGATTAGAAATCTGTGTTGATTTCTTCCAAAAACAGCACCACACCTGTCCTCAGGTTGTGTGTAGTATTACAGCTCAGTTCCATTAAAGTGAATGGAGCACAGTTTTAAAACCACACATAACCCGAGGACCGTTCTTGTGTTCTGCTGTTTTTAGGATAAATGAGCCCTGTTTTTCTATTCCTGGATAACTTCTTTAAGTATATGGGCTGCATTCGGAAAAGTTTCAGACCCTCTCACTTTTTTTTTTACATTTTATTATGTTTCAGCCTTGTGCTAAAAATAACAAAATTTTAATGTAAGAATGTAAAAAACAGAATTATAGAAATTTTTGCTAATTAAAAAAAATATATATAATTCTGCAAGGACATACCGTATTTTTCGTCCTATAGGACGCACCGGCGTATAAGACGCACCCAATTTTTAGGGCCAAAATCTAAAAAAATTAAGATTTTAATCCCAATAGTGGTCTTCAACCTGCGGACCTCCAGATGTTGCAAAACTACAACTCCCAGCATGCCCGGACAGCCGTTGGCTGTCTGGGCATGCTGGGAGTTGTAGTTTTGCAACATCTGGAGGTCCGCAGATTGAAGACCACTGCAGGAGATGGTAATACTCACGTGTCCCCGCCGCTCCGGACCCGTCACCGCTGCCCTGGATGTCGCTCCATCGCTGTCGCCGTGTCCCCGTCGCTCCGGAACGTCTCTGCTGCCGGCCGGGTATCCTCGCTCTCCGTCGCCGCCATCACGTCGTTACGCACGCCGACGCACGTACGCGATGACGAGGAAGGAGAGCGCCGGCCATATAGGGGATCCCTGAATGGAGAAGACACCGAGGAGGCAGGTAAGGTCCCTCCCAGTGTCCTGTAAGCACTAACCCGGCTACTCAGTCGGGCTGTTCGGGACCGCCGCGGTGAAATCGCGGCGGTCCCGAACAGCCCGACTGAACAGCCGGGTTAGTGTTACTTTCCCTTCAGACGCGGCGGTCAGCTTTGATCGCCGCGTCTGAAGGGTTAATACAGGGCATCACCGCGATCGGTGATGTCCTGTATTAGTCGCGGGTCCCGGCCGTTGATGGCCGCAGGGACCGCCGCGATAGGGGTGTATTCGCCGTATAAGACGCACCGACTTTTCCCCCCCAGTTTTGGGAAAGAAAAAGTGCGTCTTATACGGCAAAAAATACGGTAAGTATTCAGAACCTTTACTCAGTACTTAGTTGAAGCCCCATGGCAGCCATTACAGCCTATGGTCTTCTTGAGTATGATGCCACAAGATTTGCCACCTGGATTTTCAGATTTTCTGACATTCTGCAGATTCTTTTAAGCTCCATCAGGTTGCAGAGGTGTTCGACTGGGATTTAATGGGGTACTCCCGTGGAAAACTTTTTTTTTTTTAAATCAACTGGTGCCAGAAAGTTAAACAGATTTGTAAATCACTTCTATTAAAAATATTAATCCTTCCAGTACTTTTTAGGGGCTGTATACTAAGGAGAAATCCAAAAAGAAATGCATTTCCTGTGACGTCCTGACCACAGTGCCCTCTGCTGACCTCTGCTGTCCATTTTAGGGACTGTCCGGGGAAGCATATGTTTGCTATGGGGATTTTCTTCTTCGCTGGACAGTTCCTAAAATGGACAGCAGAGGTCAGCACAGGAAATGCATTTCTTTTTGGATTTCTCTTTAGTATACAGCCCCTAAAAAGTACTGGAAGGATTAAGATTTTTTTAATAGAAGTGATTTACAAACCTGTTTAACTTTCTGGCACCAGTTGATTTAAAAAAAAAAAAAATAATAATTTTCCACGGGAGTACCCCTTTAAGTCAGGTCTTGGGAACTATCAGTGCTGCAGAATTTTTTTTGTAACCCTCTGCACATCTGTGGCTCCTTCCAGTCCTATATCTGAGCTCTACAGGCCGTTGTTTTGTAATTGTAGGCTGTGAAAACATATATAAACAGGGTTATGTATTTTTCAATCATGTCCAGTTACTACATTTACCAAAGGTGTTTGTTTTTTTTACTCAAGGTATAGAAACATCTCAAAGATGATCAAGAGAAATAGAAGGCACCCAAAGCTAAATTTCTAGCAAAACTATAGTCTTTCCTTTTTTTATTTATATTTTTAAATAAATTGCAAAAAATTAGAAATTCAGTTTTTACTTTGTCATTATGGGGTATTGAGTGTAGATTAAAGGGGGAGGTTTTTCTTATTTTATCTTTGCACATGATCACAACTTAACAAAATGTGAAAAAAGTGAAAGGGTCTGAAAACTTTCCCAATGCACCGTAATTATTCTAATGTTTAGGAAGCTTAGAAGCATTGATTGCATGTGCATTAACATGAAGGATCTCCAAACTGATTCTTCCAACTGAGATCTAAGCTCATATATCTAATATATAAATGATCCTAAAGAATGAAAATATATATATGTATGTAGGTGAATAAGTAGATCCAGCATTGTCTGATGAAATCTAGAACTTCTAGAAGTATCTGATTAGCAAGTAATAAAATAAAAATTATACAGTATTAGATAGTTTTGTTTTACTTTGCCCAATTTGTTTCATGTTACTTTTGCCTAATGCTACATCCTGATTTGACTGAAATTTTGTAACACCATCACGTAAGAGCAATACAGTGGTCTTTGGCAGGTCAACCTGTGTGATGGCCAAAATCACTATTTAGCCCTAGCTTTATCGGTAAGTGTTTACCTGATACATCGCAAAATGAAGCACATTTAATGGTACATTGTTCCTCTTTCAACATTTTCTTTTAGGTTACTCACTGGCACAGCCCATACTTTTTTGCTTATTTTCCAGCTGGGAGTTCATACCCAGCAATGCTTGCTGATATGTTGTGTGGGGCAATAGGATGCGTTGGCTTCTCTTGGGTAGGTTTGATGACTGCTTTCCTTGAAATGTTTTGTGTTCCTACTGTACCTACTAAACTAAAGATGTCCCGGGCTATGTGATGCTAGATGAAAAGTCGATGTTTCATAAAAAGCATCCTATATTTTTTATTTTATATGTACAAGAGAGAGACATTTCAGATTTCCCATGTATTTGTCCAATTATTTTAAGGCTTCAAGTCCAGCATGCACAGAGTTGGAAACGGTAATGCTGGATTGGCTGGGGAAGATGATTGGTTTACCTGAACAGTTTTTAGCTGGCAGTAAAGGTGAAGGCGGAGGAGTTATTCAGGTAAGAAATCCCAAAAGTTTCTTTATTTAATTTCTTTCAATAAAATAATGAAAAATACAACTAGGATCCTGAAAGTTGACTCATTAAATTCATTAAAAAGGGAACCAGGATGCATTGCCCTAAAGTATTCCGTAACCAGTGACGCAGTAGCTACATGTGCCTTTCTAGTCCCCGGCATGTTGTTCCCCAGAAGATGACAACTGCATATACTGTCAAGCACTAGTGGCATCAGAGATATCATAGCAGCACTACATAAGTGAGTACACCCCTCACATTTTTGTAAATATTTTATTATATCTTTTTGTTTGACAACACTGAAGGATACTCTGCTACAATGTAAAGTAGTGAGTACACAGTGGCCCTCATTTACTAAAGGAGAACCAACGTTTTTTCTCGGTTATTGCGGCCAAAATTTGGTTGCATCCCGCGTGGGACCAAATCTGCGCCCAAAATTTTTGCGCACAACCTACATTTTCAAAAGCACTCGGAGAGTTTAATTTAACCTAAAAAATGGGTGTGGTTTACAAAAAAATGGGCGTTAACCCAACAAAATGGAAAAATCACTCGGAGTAATTGTGAAATCACTCTGAAAAAAGTGTGATTTCTCAACTCTGAAAAACCGACAGCCCAGGGGTCGAGTGAAAATGGAAAAATGGAGTGTTTTTGAGGAAGGGACAGCTGACCATTGTGGTTCATGATTAAATTACTTGTTTTATACTTGAAAAGCATTTTTAACCCCTCAACGCTTTCATGATTAAATTATGTAATAGATTTTTTAAATTTATATATATATATATATATATTAGGGATGTAAGAAAAAATCGATTCTCGCGATAATCGCGATTTTTCATTTGCCGATACAGAATCGATTCAAAATATTTTTGAATCGATTCTTTTAGGGATGTGGAATTTTTAATAAAACGCACTTTTCTTACCTGCCAACGAGCCCGCGGAGCTCCGGTACAGGTGTTGGGTCCCCGGGCTGTATTCTTCTTACTTCCTGTTAGTCCAGCACGTCACATGGAGCTTCAGCCTATCACCAGCCGCAGCGATGTCCCGCCTCCGCTGGTGATAGGCTGAAGCTCCATGTGACGTGCCGAACTAACAGGAAGTAAGAAGAATACAGCCCGGGGACCGAACACCTGTACTGGAGCTCCGGGGGCTCGTTGGCAGGTAAGATAAAGTGTGTTTTATTTTATTTTGCAGCACCGGAGTACTAGATCGCCGCTGTCAAAGCTGACAGCGGCGTCTATTGGGATCTATGAATGCTCCCAGGTGGGCGATATATCGCGATGTATCGTCACCTAGACGGTATCGCGATATATCGCGATATATCGAATCGCCACACTGGTATCGCGATTCGAATCGAATCGCCAAATTCTTGGCGATTCACACCCCTAATATATATATATATATATTGTATTTTATTTTTATTTATTTTTTTTTTACATATATATATATTTTTTTTAAAAACTTTTGGGTTGTTAATCCATTAACAATCATGAATGTAAAGTTACATCTTTGTGCAGAGTAACTTTATTTATTTGGTTTAATTTTTATTTTTCCAGTGCAACACTTTTTATTCCCGTGCGACAGAATTTAATATTGTGCGACACAAAAAAAAAAAAAACGACACATGCGACAGATTAGTAAATCACAAGGGAAAAAAAGATGAGTACACTGGAAAAAAAACCTAACCGACACTCCAGTCTTTGTAAATGAGGGCCAGTCTGTATAACAGTGTTTAATGTTGCTGTCCTATCAAAACAACTCAACACACATCCGTTGATGTCTAAACCTTGGCAACAAAAGTAAGTACACCTCTAAGTGGAAATGTCCATATTAGGCCCAAAGTGTCAATATTTTTAGTGCCTACCATTATTTCCAAGTAATGCCTTAAGCTTCTTGGGGCTTAAAGTTTACCAGAGCTTCACAAGTTGCTACTGAAGTCCTCTTTAACTTCCTCATAAGGATAGTGCGCTTCCCAACCTTCTGTTTGAGGATGCCGTCCAGATATTCAATAGGGTATAGGTCTGGAGACATGCTTGTCCAATCCATCAGCTTTTTTAGCAAGGCAGTGGTCATCTTGGAGGTGTGTTTGGGGTCATTATTATGTTAGAATATTGCCATGTGGCCCAGTCTTTGAGGGGAGGTGATCATGCTCTGCTTCAGTTTGTCTCAGTACATGTTGGCATTCATGGTTTCCTCAATAAACTGTAGCTCCCTAGTGCTAGTAGCAGTCATGCAGGCCCAGATCATTGCACTCCCACCACCATGCTTGACTGTAGGAAACACACACACTTATCTTTGTACTTCACATCTGGTTGCCATCACATGCTTGACATCATCTAAACCAAATAAGTTTATCTTTGTCTCATCTGACCACAGGACATGGTTCGAGCAATCCATGCCCTTAGTCCTCCTTGTCTTTAGGAGACTGTTTGCTTTCTTGTGCCTCATTTTTAGAAGAGGCTTCCTTTTAGGATGACAGCCATGCAGACCAATTTGTGTGGCGCATGGTCTGAGAACTAACAGGCTGGCCCCCCTCACCCCTTCAAACTCTGAAGCAATCCTTTCAGCACTCAAACGTCTATTTCCTAAAGACAGTCTTTGGATATGACGCTATGCATTTGCACTTTGGTCGACCACGACAAGGCCTGTCCTGAGTGCATCCTGTCCTTTGAAACCACTGTATGATCTTGCACACCATGCTGCAGTTCAGTTTGAACTACACAAATTGCACAGTGGTATCGTTAAAAACTAAAGCTGATGGTGCCAAAAGTAAACCATAACACAGCTCCGTAGATAGATAAATAAAAAAGTTTTAGGGGTCAGAACATGGCAATGAACCACGGCAATGGTTAATATTTGTGAGACAATAACAATGTATTTAAAATATTTCTATAAGTGACTAACCTGTTCAATTTTTTCATTTTTGTTAGTATCGTTGCAGTATTGTTCCTATTGGGGATTTATGTGTGTTGGGCACTGAAAGGGGTTATCCAGGAATTAAATAACAGACCTAATTTCTTTCAAAGACCGCACCCTATCTGTCTCCACTTTGGGTGTGCTATTACAACTTTGCTTCATTCACTTCAATGGAACTGAGCTGCAGAACCACAAGCGACCTAGAGACAGATAAAAGATTGCTTACAATCAGCTTGCATCTTTCTTTTTTATAAAGGCCTATGAAAAATGAAAGCATGGATCTGATTGGTTGCTCTGGGTGACTGTGATACAACTTATTTAGCTAAACACAAGGTGTATCCTAAACGGAAAACGTAAAAGTCACTGCAAGAGAGCAGTATTATTAAGGTTAGTATTTTATGGCATATTTGTAAGACAAAGCTAGGAGTGGGACGTAAACATATTAAAAACTGTACTGGAAAGATTTGCCATGGCTTTATCCCAGCGTGACAAAAATGATCCCTTTTTTTGGGAGTAGTAACATAATTAGCCTTCTAAAATAGTGAAGACTGAAGAAGAAATAGCTCTTCTATGAAAAGCCGAAAAAATCCCTTTTCTGGGGATGATGGGTTGTGTATGTGTAGGCCTGGCTGGAACTAGGGTGATTGTGGATTGGTGGTAGTAGTAGAAGTCCGCGTACAGCAGGTGGTGGCTGACTGATGTTAATAGCATACAGCATGAGATGGGAGACAGGTGTTTATAGCGTACAACACAAGATGGCTAACTGATGTTACTATTGTACAGCATGAGATGGTGGAGAGATGTCTCTAGCATACAGTATGAGATGGCGGACAGATGTAACTAGCATACGGCATGAGATGGCTGACTAATGTCACTAGCGTACAGCATGAGATGGCGGACAGATGTCGCTAGCGTACAGCATAAGATTGCAGACAGATGTTACTAGCGTGCAGCATGGGATGGCGGACTGATGTCACTAGCATCCAGCAGGAGTGGTGGTAGTACTGCCTAAACAGTGACATCTGGCACAGGAGGTTTACATTCCTCACTGATCACTGCCTGATTCATTTTAATAAAAGTCATAATTCCTAAATCTGGACCCTGCTTGTGCATCACTTTTTCTCTGTAGAGATGGCACCATGCCTACTTTCCTGCATCTGGTAGCATTAACACCTTAAGGACTCAGGGTTTTTCCGTTTTTGCACTTTCGTTTTTTCCTCCTTACTTTTTAAAAATCATAACCCTTTCAATTTTCCACCTAAAAATCTATATTATGGCTTATTTTTTGCGTCGCCAATTCTACTTTGCAGTGACATTAGTCATTTTACCCAAAAATGCACGGCGAAACGGAAAAAAAAATCATTGTGCGACAAAATCGAAGAAAAAATGCCATTTTGTAACTTTTGGGGGCTTCCGTTTCTACGCAGTGCATATTTTGGTAAAAATTACGCCTTATCATTATTCTGTAGGTCCATACGGTTAAAATGATACCCTACTTATATAGGTTTGATTTTGTCGCACTTCTGGAAAAAATCATAACTACATGCAGGAAAATGTATATGTTTAAAAATGTCATCTTCTGACCCCTATAACTTTTTTATTTTTCCACATAAAGGGCGGTATGAGGACTCATTTTTTTAGCGCTGTGATCAGAAGTTTTTATCGGTATGATTTTTGTTTTGATCGGACTTTTTGATCACTTTTTATTCATTTTTGAATGGTATAAAAAGTGACCAAAATACGCTTTTTTGGAATTTGGAATTTTTTGCGCGTACGCCATTGACCGTGCGGTTTAATTAATGATATATTTTTATAGTTCGGACATTTACGCACGCGGCGATACCACATATGTTTATTTTAATTTTTTTTTACACTGTTTTATTTATTTTATGGGAAAAGGGGGGTGATTCAAACTTTTATTAGGGAAGGGGTTAAATGACCTTTATTAACACTTTTTTTTCACATTTTTTTTGCAGTGTTATAGGTCCCATAGGGACCTATAACACTGCACACACTGATCTCTCATCCTGATCACAGGCGTGCATTAACACGCCTGTGATCAGTGTTATTGGCGCTTGACTGCTCCTGCCTGGATCTCAGGCACGGAGCAGTCATTCGCAGATCGGACACCGAGGAGGCAGGTAAGGGCCCTCCCGGTGTCCGGTCAGCTGTTCGGGACGCCGCGATTTCACAGCGGCGGTCCCGAACAGCCTGACTGAGCAGCCGGGTCACTTTCACTTTTGCTTTAGAAGCGGCGGTCAGCTTTGACCGCCGCTTCTAAAGGGTTAATACCGCACATCGCCGCGATCGGCGATGTGTGGTATTAGTCGCGGGTCCCGGCCGTTGATGAGCGCCGGGACCGGCGCGATCCCGCTTCATATCGCGGGAGCCGGCGCAGGACGTAAATATACGTCCTGCGTCGTTAAGGGGTTAAGTAAACAATTTTCACACGGCAGGATACCATAAATAGCTAGGTACATTAACACCCGACTGTGCCCCTGTTCTAGAATGTGTTTTTTTCTACTTCTGATCCAGCATCAGTGTCACCGTCATTTGCTCCTGAGCTGTTTGGATCACAAGGCCCGCTGACGTCCTCCTCTTTAAATTCCTCTTCATCATCCCCACCACTCCTCTTACTAAGCACTTCTGGTGTGTCATCACAGCCTCCTTGTTCCCCTGCACCACATCCACCATGATGCCTTCCAGAATGCTCACCATGACTACCACCAGTCCCATTAGTGCTATTCTTGGCCCCTGTAGCCCCTTCCCCCACCTCAGCAACATGCTCCAAAGGCTGACTGTGACCCAACTCCTCCTTGTGGCTAGTGCTATCCTTCTGCACAGCAGTAGAGGGGGGGGGGGCAGGATCAAAGATAGAGATGAGGAAACAGACCCTCTAGGACGGACAATTCCTTTACAGACACATATTTTTTAAAGGATCGTTTTATCTTTTTTTGGGGTGATTATTCACCAACCTACTTTTCAACTTTAGGTTTCAAAGCTTTGAACTGTGTTTATCTTACAACAAGGTACAGTGGTCCCTCAACATACGATGGTCATTCGTTCCAAACAACCCATCGTTTGTCGAATCCATCGTATGTTGAGGGATCCGTGCAATGTAAAGTATAGGAAGCTGTACTCGCCTGTCCCCGCCGCTCGAGATGGTGTCCCCGCCGCTCCCGATGGTGATCCCGGGCCTCCGCTGGGCTCTCCGCTGTCTTCTCCGGTCCTCCGCTGTATTCTCCGGTCCTCTTCTGTCTTCCGCAAGGCCTTACTGGGCCTGCGTAGCGACGTTATTACGCCGCTGCATACGCCATTCCTATTGGATGGCGTGCGCAGCAGCGTATTGACGTCATCGGAGAGGGCCGAGAAGACGCCGGAAGACCAGCGCTGGACCCGGAGGGCACCCCGGAGCATTGTGGAGGAGTAAGTAATACTTACCGCACCACACGGGGAACATTAAGCTGCTATCCGGCAGCAGCTTAAGCATTTGGCGCTGCCGGATAGCACTTAATGCGATGGCCCCGACATAAAAAAGCATTGTATGTCGATGCTGACATCGACATGCGATGGCCTCTGAGAGGCCATCGTATGTCGATTTCATCATATGTCGGGGCCATCGTAGGTAGGGGGGGTCACTGTACGTATAAGGCAAGTTTAATAAGACAATAACATACAGTCACTTTAGAAGCCTAAAGTGTTTGGAATGCACAGGCCTTTTAGTATAATGCATGTTTGCATGTACACAACTAAAAAGATTTAAGGTGTGTTTGCAGAAAAATATGAAATTCAACAAAACTGTTAACAGGCCAGATACATGTCTGGAACATGCTTTTGCGTGCGAGAGATGACAGCACAATGAGTACTGACTGTGTTTGCAGAACTATGTGGAATGCAACAGACCTGTATAAACACTACAGGCTAGCTACGTATAAATTGAACACGCTTTTTGACAGGCAGAGATGACTACACAGCGTGTACTGACAGTGTTTGCAGAACTATATGAAATGCAACAGACCTGTATTAACACTACAGGCTAGCTACCCCCTATAGGTTTCTTGTATGGGTCTTGACTTCCGTTAACACACACACACGGTCTCTCTTTGTAATCTGTATCCCTATATTTCTGACTACTAACTGTCCCTATGTCTGGCTCTCTCCCTCTTTCTCTGTCTCCTCTCTGCAGAAGTTCCTGAGCGCTCTGTGTCCCTGGCTGTGTCCGATTGGCCTTTGTGCTTGATTGACACAGTAAGCAGCAAATCACATGATAGACCTAGGTTATCATATGATCTGCTGCTTTCCCTACGTCATCTCACTGCCCCCTATCCTGCTTGTTTTGCCTGCCAAAAAAGCATGCTTTCTTGTTTTTCGCGCTATTTACAGGTTCGCACAAGCCGAACCAGTAAAAGCATGAGTGCCAGAAAAACCCAAAGTTTGGGTCGAATCTGGGTTCGTTGGATTCTGCTCGCTCATCTCTAGACATGAAGCAAGTGTGAACCTAGCCTTACATGGTGAAAAAAATACAAGGCTTTTTTACTATATGGTCATATTCTGCAACCAAGTTCAACAGCCGGACTAAAGTACACAATCATTTTCTATGCAATTGTTAATATCAGTACAAAGGGATTTTAATGTTATCATGTTCGCAATAAAGACAAATGTGTTATTGCTCTACTCATCGATTATCAATAAATCCTGTAGCAACAACTGACATTTAGGAAAACAAGTGTGTCTTCAACGTGATGCAATGTGTTGTAAGACATTTTATATTATTGATTTTCTATCTCCCCTGAACTTACAAGAGGGCACAAATCCTAAACGCTGTGTGACTGGAGAAGGCTAAAAGCCTATTACCGTGCCGGCTGTAATTGCACTGTTTGTAAACTATTGCCTGAGAAAATTGCCATGTAATTGCATTTATAAACCTGCATCTTTCCGAGGCATTATTACCAGCTGCCGGGTCTGAGGCAACTCTTGAAATGAGAGATGAAAGAAAGCACTCATCATCATTTTACAGCTGCTGGC
Source organism: Hyla sarda (assembly GCF_029499605.1). Lineage (NCBI taxonomy): Eukaryota > Metazoa > Chordata > Amphibia > Anura > Hylidae > Hyla > Hyla sarda. The sequence continues at coordinate 134,898,999 of NC_079193.1, read as the reverse complement.
AAAACCATAGCAACCACAATTAACTCTTTGTTTCTTTTTGATTTTTTTTATAATTTATTGGCAATACTATTTAAAGAAAACATTTCAACTTTATTGGCCTTTAAATGGAGACTAATATGAAGTTGCGTAAAATGCTCATTTAGTTTGTAGGCTAAACAAGGATAGCAACAAGAAAAGTACATAATACATTTAGCAGTCTCTATGCCATAAGAAAAGCTGAATAGTTGCCCATAGCAACAAATCAGATCGTTTTAATTTTTCAGAGGCCTTTGTAAAATGAAAGAAGCGATCAGATTAGTTGTTATATGCAACTACTCAACTTTTCCTCTGCACAGGGTTTGACGAATCTCACCATTAATTATTTTAAGACTACACTAAATGGAGCATAACAGGTGTAGGAATGAGAAATGTCATTTCAATGAACTGTATTGTTTTTCTATAATAATATAATGAACTAGAGATTTTGCTTCTCTTTTTAACTACATTGAAGTAAAAGAAGGAATTACATGTAATATCATTGGTTAACAATGGTGCAATAATGGTATAACATTTAGGCCCATTGTGTAACACAGCCACATTTTAGTACAGAGGGGCAACAATTTTTTTAGTCAGCCACCAATTGTGCAAGTTGTGCAAGATGAGAGAGGCCTGTAATTTTCATCATAGGTAAACCTCAACTATGAGAGACATAATGAGAAAAAAAATCCATAATATCACATTATCTGATTTTTAAAGAATTTATTTGCAAATTATGGGGGAAAATAAGTATTTGGTCACCACTAACAAGCAAGATATCTGGTTCTCACAGACCTGTAACTTCATCTTTAAGAGTCTCCTCTGTCCTCGACTCATTACCTGTATTAATGGCTCCTGTTTGAACTTGTTATCAGTATAAAGGACAACTGTCCACAAACTCAAACAGTAACACTTTAAACTCCACTATGGCCAAGACCAAAGAGCTGTCGAAGGACACCAGAAACAAAATTGTAGACCTGCACCAGGCTGGGAAGACTGAATCTGCAATAGGCAAGCAGCTTGGTGTGAAGAAATCAACTGTGGGAGCAATTATTAGAAAATGGAAGACATACAAGACCCCTGATAATCTCCCACGATCTGGGGCTCCACGCATGACCACACCCTGTGGTGTTAAAATGATCACAAGAACAGTGAGCAACAATCCCAGAACCATACGCGGGGACATAGTGAATGACCTGCAGGGAGCTGGGACCAAAGTAACAAAGGCTACCATCAGTAACACACTACTCCGCCAGGGACTCGAATCATGCATTGCCAGACGTGTCCCCTTGCTTAATCCAGTACATGTCCGGGCCCATCTGACTTATGCTAGAGAGCATTTGGATGAACCAGAAGAGTATTGGGAGAATGTCATATGGTCAGATGAAACCAAAGTAGAACTTTTTGGTAAAAACTCAACTCGTTGTGTTTGGAGGAAAAAGAATGCTGAGTTGCATCCAAAGAACACCATACCTACTGTGAAGCATGGGGGTGGAAACATCATGCTTTGGGGCTGTTTTTCTGCTAAGGGACCAGGACGACTGATTCGTGAAAAAGAAAGAATGAATCATGAGATTTTGCGTGAAAACCCCCTTCCATCAGCAAGGGCATTGAAGATGAAACATGGCTGGGTCTTTCAGCATGAAAATGATCCCAAACACACCAGGCAACGAATGATTGGCTTCGTAAGAAGCATTTCAAGGTCCTGGAGTGGCCTAACCAGTCTCTAGATCTCAGCCCCATAGAAAACATTTGGAGGGAGTTGAAAGTCCAGCGACAGCCCCAAAACATCACTGCTCTAGAGGAGATCTGCATGGAGGAAATGGCCAAAATACCAGCAACAGTGTGTGAAAACCTTGTGAAGACTTACAGAAAACGTTAGACCTCTGTCATTGCCAACAAAGGCTATATAACAAAGTATTGAGATGAACTTTTGTTACTGACCAAATACTTATTTTCCACCATAATTTGCAAATAAATTCTTTAAAAATCAAACAATGTGATTTTATGTTGTTTTTTTTTTTTTTTTTCATTATGTCTCTCATAGTTGAGGTAAACCTATGATGAAAATTACAGGCCTCTCTCATCTTTTTAAGTGGGAGAACTTGCACAATTGGTGGCTGACTAAATATTTTTTTGCCCCACTGTATATGCATCATGATTGCAACAACCGAACAATCACAATTTTTCCAAACTGAAAAAATATCACCCTAGGGGTCTGTGGGGAGCAAAGAAATCCATGTGAGATCACCTGTTCACTTGAATAGGTTGCAACGCTGCATGATTACAGCAGCACAACTCAGGGATTTCATGGTAGTGTTATCAAAAATTGACATATAGCTCTTGCCTTAAAGGGATACTTTGGGGAAGTAAAGTGTCTGATTGCCGGGGGGTCTGACCATAGGTACTCAATACCTACCATGATTTACAGACTGGTAAGTTGCTGGGCCCCCTTCTGGATATTGCAAAGGGTCCAAGCTGTCAGACTCCCGTATCAGACACTTCTCCAGAGTATCCCTTTAAACCACTGACTAGTGAATAAGATTAAAACAATGGTACGAAGACATGGGATAAATAAGGCAGCAAGTGAAGAGTTAGTTCTTGAAGGTGATGAGTTGGAAGCAGAAAATATGATTAAGGATCTAGGCAAGGGCCAAGTTGTAATGATTAAACTACTGGTTAGAGCATCTTCAAAGCAGCAGGTCTTGTGGGATGTTCCTGGTATGTGGTGGTTAGTCACTAAATAAAAGCTGTCCAAGTTGGCACAACCAGTGAATTGGCACACAGTCATGGGTGCTAAAGGATCATGCATGTATGTGGAAAGGGAAGGATAACCAATACAGACCTACTGTAGCACATATTGGTAAAAAAAAATCTATTTGATCAAAAAAACATGTTTAATTATTAAGACAAGTGCAGCCAACTACTCATTTCTATACCAAAGCAGCCTGGAAAAAAAAAAAAAAAACATACAGCACAATATACATTTATTAACATAGATGCCTGTTGACGACATATATTACTGTATGACTCTACATCATCACATACATCACAGTCAGAGAGCTTAAGCCCTATGTCAATATAGCCTTATCAAGCCACCCACTAGGCACACACACAATATGCTGGTTTTAAATTACCATTCATTTTATGATTTTACTGTCTTATAAAACCAAGCTAGTTTCCTCCTTTTTTAAAATGTCTTGTTTATCTCTCAAAGCTGTGTATACAGTGCAAACACAAGAGCACTAAAGCATACAAAGGCTGCTCTGGACTCTTTCCAACATACATGAATAGATTGCTTGCAATAATATATTGATTCACAGTTGTTATGTCTTAGAAAGATCTTAGTGAGGAATCATGATAGTATTTTATTAAATATCTCCAATCCTCTCATGCTGCCGTCAGTAGACATAAGATTATCATGGAGCTGATGTCACTGCTTGATAAACCTGATACTAATATCCGCAGATAATGCTCAACATTGTCTCCCAGTGGCGCATAGGGTTTGCTATTAGCAGAGTAAATATGGGGGAAAAAATTGTTCTTAGTTAACAGTGTGTTGATACTGCATCATGCTTAACACACAGTATATCTCTGCTTGTGGATAATATTTTCCACATAAATTAATAAGTTAAAGGAAAACTGTCAGCTTTCTCCCCCCCCCCTCCCCCGCACTAACCAGCGGTACTGGCTTATAGTGCGGGGGACGTTGATCAGTTTGATGCTTACCGTGCCCGAATCCACCGCACCGTTCGGCCCTAATCTTCTATTTTTGGGATATGCTAATGAGGTGCTATCTGGCACCGGCCGGGCTAACTGGCACTCTGATGTCAGCGCCCAGCTCATCAATATTCCTCCCCTCTCTCTTCATTACAGAACGGGCAGAAGAGGGAGAGGCAGAGGGAGTTGAGGAATATTGAGCTGGGCGGCACTGCGGCAGGTGGCACTGACGTCAGAGTGCCAGTTAGCCCGGCCAGTGCCAGTTAGCACTCCATTAGCATATCCCGAAAATAGAAGATTAGGGGCGAACGGTGCAGCGGATCCAGGCACGTTAGGCATCAAACTTATCAGCGTCCCCCGCACTACCAGCCAGTACCACTGGTTAGTGCGGGGGGAGAAATTTAATTTGTTTGCCAAAGATTCTGTTGTAATCAAAATGATGTTGGTTTTGTGGTGTTGGACAGGGTAATGTGTAATTAACTGTTTCGTGATGCCAGGGTGTGGTTGACCTATACACCACCCGAGGTGGACCAGCTTCTCCTGTGCGAGGCACAGGGCAAATAATCACTCTGACGCAAGGTTACGGATAACTGGTATGCTTTACTGAGGTTGGAAAGATGGTACAATCCGTTACAGCTCAGATTAGCATGAAGGAGATGCAGGGTGAACTTTGGGAAGCCTATCAGCTTGCTGGGACTTTTAGTTGATTGTGCTGTATATGACTGACTTCACTTGAGTGCAGTCCACGCTACACTGGAGTTACTTGGACTTTACTACTTGACCTGAATATATCCCCGGACTGTAAGGCTTACCGCAAGGCTTTACATTTCACCTGGGTACTGGGGTTAACTGGTAGTTGATGCATGGTTGCTGGACTAGGCCTTAGGCCTACTTCAGAAATACCTCACAAACAGACTTCACACTTCACCAAACTGTACCTCAGAAAGAGAGCAAGAGAGAGCTGAACTCTGACCTCACTTTATATGGGAGAAATTTAGATCCCATTGGCTGGATAAGTCACCTGATTCACCTCTGCATACTCCTCTAACAACAAGGTCCATAACAACAGGTTTCTTAAGGTAGCAAGGGCATAGAAAATACCAATACATTAACCCTTCTATAACATTACATTAAACTATGAGATAAAGAGAGTTCTGAGGAGAGTGGTCCCATGACTGACATTGAAGCAGCATCTGCCACACAGGGTGGGCAGAAATACAGGAGAGCACTTGATTTTGTACTGGGTAATAGTGTTGAGCAGCATAGGCCATATTCGAATTCGCGAATATTCGCGAATATACGGACGAATATTCGTCATATATTCGCGAATATTCGCATATTCGTTATATTCTCGTTTTATTTTCGCGCACGCGAAAATACGCGTATACGAAAATTAACATATGTGAATATTCGCATATGCGAATATTTGCATATAGTAATATTCGCATATGCGAAACTTAGCATATACTAATATTCGCATATGCGAATTTCCGCGCGCCAGTCTCACACAGTAGTATTGGAGTCTTCTTTACACCACACGAGCTGGAAGCAGAGAGGGGTGATCACTGTGATGTGTACTGTGAAGAAAAAAAAAAAAAAAAAACGAATATTCGTAATTACGAATATATAGCGCTATATTCGCGAAATTCGCGAATTCGCGAATATGCGATATTCGCGAATAATATTCGAATTGCGAATATTCGCGAGCAACACTACTGGGTAACCACAGTTTCATGTTATTAGACCATACATAGCAGTGTGAAATCCAATGAACATGCTATGTAAGTCAGATCTGCCTCCTCATTTAACTCAGCCCCATAAGGACAGAGCTGCGATCTATGACTACAGCTAGCTACAGTGTCTACAGTAAGCCTGAGGTAGTCTGACACCTCCTGTCTCATAATTGGCCCGTCCCTCCCCTCTGCAGCTCTGTTTTATGATACTGAATTGGTTAGCACATCTCACATGTGTAATGTCCCAGTACAGGACATGGTCCTGTACTTCCCTTAGGCCCTGTCAGGTTGAGACCCTCAGTGACCTGGGGGAGGCCTTGCAGGGGAGCCCCCAGGTCACTGAGGTTTCCTGTTGTTTCCAGAATGCTGTGTATATCACTTTAATGCTTAGAGAGAATCCTTATGTATAGGTAGTAAAAAGGTCCTGTGTAAGTCTGTCACATGTTATGTTATGCAGTCACATGATTTGTTGTCACATGTTCTCCCAGAGAGCACCAGCTTAACCAATGGGCTTTAGTCCAGTCCCCCATTATATAAAGTTTGAGACTGAGCACAGCAACCACTAGAGATCTCAGTGCAAGTGATCAGCATCTGGAAGACCTTAAAATCTAGTCATTCCAGTAAGTCTCAAGTCTATGTCTGCTGTCACTGAAACTAGCCAAGTCCTAAATATAGTCAAGTCCAATCTCGAGTCAAGTTAATTACAAGTATATTGGTCCAGCAAGTTGCGAGGTCCTTCTGGGTTCTGGCCACCTCTCTGGGAAATCTGGCCTTAGCTGTGAAGATAATTCCATCTGTCTTATAGTCAGTAAAGCCTCCGTTTGACCATAACTGGTTGTGGACTCTTATTTCACTACTAGCAACTTGGATAGTGGAGGAACCAGGGGTGTGGTGTTCCAGAAACCTAAAACCACACTGGCGTCATGAACACTGGGGTTAACAACATCTTGCCCCCGGGGTTAAGACTATCTGATCCCACCACTCACACCGCTACACCCGTGGTCCCGCCATACTAATACATTGATGAGAGGTGAAAAAGCCAGCACGCTGATGTACTGAATCCAGAGTAATAAACAAAGTGTAAAAAAAAGCAAATATATGCACACACAGTATGTGGGATTTATTAAAGGTGAACCTTTAACCCTTTCATTACTATGCAACTGTCCATACTTTTATTTGCTTTCTAAGAGCCATAACTATTTTATTTTTTCATTGATGGGGCCATTGTTTTATGCTTAATAAATGGTATTTTGTAATAGTATCGTTCATTCTACAATCAAATATAATGCAAAACAAATATTTTTGGGACAAAATTGAAAAAAAAATGAAATTCTGCATATTTTTAAGGGGTTTATCTTGTGTTTTATTTGTTAAAAAGAAGATTTAAACAAAATTCATATTCTAATTTTTAAATTTTATTGGTGTGCTTGGATCTGTGGATCTGTATTTTTATTGGTTACATTTGGGTAGATGAGATTTTTTGATCAAATATTGTGGCAAAAAACACCAGCAAAATTTTAAATGCTGCAATCGACAATCAGTACCATGAAAATCAGTCGTGGTACTTAACCCCTTAAGGACCGGGGGGTTTTCCGTTTTTGCATTTTCGTTTTTTGCTCCTTGCCTTTAAAAAATCATAACTCTTTCAATTTTGCACCTAAAAATCCGTATGTTGGCTTATTTTTTGCGCCACCAATTCTACTTTGTAATGACCTCAGTCATTTTGGCCAAAAATCTACGGTGAAACGGGAAAAAAAATCATTGTGTGACAAAATTGAAAAAAAACCCGCTGTTTTGTAACTTTTGGGGGCTTCCGTTTCTACGTAGTACATTTTTCGGTAAAAATGACACCTTATCTTTATTCAGTATGTCCATACGGTTAAAATGATACCCTACTTATATTGGTATGATTTTGTCGGACTTCTGGAAAAAATCATAACTACATGCAGGAAAATTAATACGTTTAAAATTGTCATCTTCTGACCCCTATAACTTTTTTATTTTTCCGTGTATGGGGCGGTATGAGGGCTAATTTTTTGCGCCGTGATCTGAAGTTTTTAACGGTACCATTTTTGCATTGATAGGACTTATTGATCGCTTTTTATTCATTTTTAAATGATATAAAAAGTGACCAAAAATGCACTATTTTGGACTTTGGAATTTTTTTGCGCGCACGCCTTTGACCGAGCGGTTTAATTAATTATATATTTTTATAATTCGGACATTTCCGCACACGGTGATACCATATATGTTTATTTTTATTTACACTGTGTTTTTTTTTTTTTTTTATTGGAAAAGGGGGGTGATTCAAACTTTTAATAGGGGAGGAGTTAAATGATCTTTATTCACTTTTTTTTCCCACTTTTTCTTTGCAGTGTTATAGGTCCCATAGGGACCAATAACACTGCACACACTGATCTTCATCATTGATCACTGGTTTCTCATAAGAAACCAGTGATCAACGATTCTGCCGCATGACTGCTCATGCCTGGATCTCAGGCACTGAGCAGTCATTCGGCGATCGGACAGCGAGGAGGCAGGTAGGGGCCCTCCCGCTGTCCTGTCAGCTGTTCGGGATGCCGCGATTAGCCGTGGCTATCCCAAACAGCCCGACTGAGCTAGCCGGCCACTTTCGGTTTCGCTTTTAGCCGCGTGGCTCAGCTCTGAGCGCGCGGCTAAAGGGTTAATAGCGCGCGGCGCCGTGATCGGCGCTGCACGCTATTAGAGGTGGGTCCCGGCTTCACTATGACGCCGGGCCCGCCGTGATATGAAGCGGGGTTACTGTGTAACCCCGCTTTATATCAGGAGAGCAGGACCAAGGGCGTACCTGTACGGCCTTGGTCCTTAAGGGGTTAAGGACCAATACAAATAAACCCGTACGCCCCTGAAAGACCAGGCCTGTTTTTTCAAATCGGGGATGTCTGTCTTTATTAGAGAATAACTCTGGTAACGTTTTGCCAATCACGATAATTCTGACATTGTTTTTTTTGTCACAAGTTGCCCTTCATGTACATAGTAAAAGTATGGGGGAGAGAAGGGGCAGCGGCACCCATTGCCGGCGCCGCTGCCTCCCCCCATCCCCGGTGGCATAATTACCTGTTGCCGGGGTCGGGTCCGCGCTGCTGCAGGTCTCTGGCGTGCGTCCCCTGCGTCATTGCTATGCACGGCGCAGCGCACTGACGTCATGCGCCGTGCAGCGCATAGCAACGACGCAGGGGACGCATGCCGGAGGCCTGCAGCAGCGCGGACCCGACCCCGGCAACAGGTAATTATGCCACCGGGGATGGGGGGAGGCAACGGGGCAGCAGCGCCGGCAATGGGTTCCGCTGCCCCTTCTCTCCCCCTGGCTGTCGGCGCCGCTTCTCTCCCCCTGGCTATCGACGCTGGCAATGGGACGCCGGCATCGATAGTCAGGGGGACAGAACGGGCAGCGGCGCTGATAGCCAGAGGGAGAGAAGGGCCGGCAGCAGGGCTCTAGACCCCAGGAAAGGCAGATGAGAGAAGCGGGCAGCGACGGCCTCTCTCCCCCTGCCTTTCTTGGGGGTGTATCGGCGTATAACACGCACATAGACTTTAGGCTAAAAGTTTTAGCCTAAAAAGTGCGTGTTATACGCCGATAAATACGGTAGTTTGAAGCCTAACAATTTAACTTGAAATTTTGAAAATTTGAAAAGTACACCTTTTTTTGTGTGCTATGCAAGGTTTGCAGACATTAAAAGGTAGTAGAACATAGGAACATCCCCCCAAATGACCCTATTTTAAAAACTAGACCCCTCAAGGTATTCGCTAGGGGGTACAGTGAGTATTTTAACACCATAATTTTTTGGCAGGAATTATTACAAAGTCAGTGTTAAAAATTCAAAATTTGCAATTTTTCACAAATGCATCATTTGGGGGACATATTTTTTGTACATCACTTCTGATATTGAAAGAAATGCACCCTATATTTTATTTAGCTGCTTGTCCCATGTTCGGAAATACCCCCGCTTTGGCCATATATGGTTCCTTGGCTGCGTGGTAGGACTCAGAAGGAGAGGAGCGCCATTTGCCTTTCAGGGCAGAACAGTACCCCCATCCCCACAAGTGACCCCATTTATATGCCGCACCCCTACAAGTTATTGGCTGGACCAGGGACCTCTCTGATTGGTCCTTGGTCGGCTGGCAGTATAACGCGTCTGTCTGTGACAGTTAAGGCTCCTGATGGATATATCCGCCATGTTGTGGGAATAAGCACCCGCTCATGGCGAATATATCCATCACTGCTGCGGCTGGGTAGCTCAGTGTGTCCGCTCCTGACTGCTGGCGGGAAATCCGCCGCTATGAGTGGACACACAAAGCTACTCAGCCGCAGCAGGGAGCTCATTACCGTGACTTCTGCATAATGTGTAGGATCAGATGGTGGACATCCGCAGCATATTACATGCTGCGGATGTCCGCCAATGCGATCCTACACATTATGCATTTTTTTTATTAGATTCATTTAATAAATGTATTTTTAATATATATATATATATATATATATATATATATATATATATATAATTATTTATTTTTTTACACTTTTATGACATTTTTATTTATTTTTACACTTTTATTTTATTTATTTATACACTTTTTAATGCTTTGGAATACTTAGTATTTCAAAGCATTGCAGTTATATTCTGCCTGCCAGTTTTCACTAGCAGGCAGCATATTAGGACGTGCCTCTGGCACATTCTTTCAGGCAATACCCAGGGCAGACCTGGGGTTTTTTGTAGGACCCCCGGCTGCCCAGGTATGCAGCAGCACCCCGCGATGCTCCGGGGTGCTGCAGGAGAGACAGAGGGAGCACTTCTGACCGCGGCTCTAAGGGTTAAACTGTCGGGAGCGAAGTGAACTTCACTCCCGGCAGTGCGGCAGGCCCCGGCCAGCCGCGGCCACACACAGCACCCCGCGATCGCGATGCGGGGTGCTGCAGAGGAGACAGAGGGAGCCCCCTCCCTCTGTCATAACACTTACAGCCCGCGGTCACTTCCGACCGCGGCTGTAAGGGTTAAAACTGCCGGGACCGAAGTTTACTTCGGTCCCGGCAGTGCAGCAGGGTCCCGGCTGTGTGATACAGCCGAGTCCCTGCCGCGATCTCGTGGGTGCACTGGGCAGCACCCACGAGAATAATGGACGAGTATAGACGTCCAGGTGCGGGAACGGCCGCCAACCTGGACGTCTATACTCGTCCGTTATCGTTATCGGGTTAAAGTAGTATTCCAGTGGAAAACATATTTTTTTTTTTTTTTTAAATCAACTGGTGCCAGAAAGTTAAACAGATTTGTAAATGACTTCTATTAAAAAAATCTTTGACCTTCCAGTACTTTTTAGCAGCTGTATGCTACAGAGGAAATTTTTTTCTTTTTGAATTTCTTTTTTGTCTTGTCCACAGTTCTCTCTGCTGACACCTGATGCCCATATCAGGAACTGTCCAGAGCAAGAGAAAATCCCCATTTCAAACCTATGCTGCTCTGGACAGTTCCTGACATGGACAAAGGTTCAGCAGAGAGCACTGTGGACAGCATATAGCCGCTAAAAAGAACAGGAAGGGTAAAGATTATTTAATAGAAGTCATTTACAAATCTGTTTAACTTTCTGGCACCAGTTGATTAAAAAAAAAAAATGTTTTCCACCGGAGTACCCCTTTAAACAGTTTAATTATTGGCATCAGAGTGATCTCTGATGACGGGTATTATCAGCGCGTGTCAGCTGCAGTTAGGCGTAAACAGGTTAATAATAAAGATGTAAAGGGCTCACAGTCTAGTGATCATCCTGCAGTGACCTAGCACATTATATTACATCAGGATATTGATTGAGAAGACTAGCCTACTAGAAGACCATTTTTGTGCAGTTTTAGGTGGTCATTTCACAGTAATTAAAATGTATAAGTGAAACAAAATTGCTAATGCAGATCCAAAATATGCCAGATCTACATTATATGGTAGAGGGGTGGGTGGGGTAGGGGTCCCCTGCTAAAGATACTTCTTTATGGAGCCAGGACATTCAAGAATTACATACATGGTCATTAGACATCATTCACTGGAATGGCTGCCCTGCAATGATACATTTCTACATGATCAGACATGTTTCCCCAATGGTAATCAGTAGTTGTATTTAGTTTTTTACTTATATTTTTGTTTTACTCATGGCATGTCTACACCTTGCCAGTGGACACTATGGCATAAAACAATAAATGATGTTGTTTCTTTCTTAGGGAACTGCAAGTGAAGCAACATTAATGGCTCTGCTAGCATCCAGGACCAAAGTTACAAGGCGACTCCAGGCTGAAAACCCTGATTTAAGTGAAGCAGAAATTGTTAGTCGTATGGTAGCTTATTCTTCAGATCAGGTTTGTTCTAAACATAATAGATATATTAATACAAGATCATTTTTATTTATTTGAAAAAGCCATTTCTTCCAGTGTGCTGTATATAGGAATAAGGTAAGACAAGAAACAAGTACAATAAACACTTTTTACATTTAGTTTTATTGGCTTAAAAAAGACCTAGCTAAAAGCACTAGCTTATTTTTCAGTTTTATGTGTTTTTCTAAAATGGTGTGTGTTTAGTACAATTTGTTTTCTGAAATGTCTTTTTTCACATTGCAGATCACGTAATTCATAGGTCATGTGACTCAATGATTTCTGTGTGTTATTTCTCACAATGCAAACCATGTGATTTTTATAAAAATGAAACACAAATGTATCACACATTTACATATGTGGTGTTAATGTAATTTCAACAGCAATTGCAAGTCTATGGGAGAAAAATGTCACAGCCTCTAGATGCCTAGGCCTGACATGAAGCCAGACAAGGGCCCTAGTGAGCTGTAAGGAACATGTTCAACCTCTCCGCACAGTCTCTCTGTAATTGCACATTCATGTCCTATCTTCTTTCTCAGGATATGAGGGGGATATATCAAAACCTGTACAAAGGAAAAGTGTTGCAGTGCTTCTTTCATTTTTCAGAAGCTCTTTTAAAAATATAAGAAACAATCTGATTGGTTGTTATGGGCAACTGCTCAACTTTTCCTATGCGCAGATTTTGATAAATCTCTCCCATGGACTGGAAAAATGTGCCCAGGATGTGATTCTGACTCCACAGGAGCTCTTAAAGGGGTACTCCGCCCCTAGACATCTTATTCCCTATCCAAAAGATAGGGGATAAGATTTCAGATCGCGGGGGTCCCTCAAAAGGTGGGTGCTGCAGCCAAGATCCCGGGGGTCCCCAGCGGCGGGACACCAGCGATCTGACATCTTATCCCCTATCCTTTCGATGGGGGGATAAGATGTCTAGGGGTGGAGTACCCCTTTAAGTCCCAAGCAATCTTAAATTTTAAGCCTGATTCTGGAAGGGAGATAGGATCTTTCTTTTCCTCCCTCACTCTACAACTTCTACTTCTTACAAATCAGATGAACCTCACTGCTTTACTGAAAGAGGGACAGAGCTAGAGCAAGCCACTCCCACAGATTCATCTTTTACCAATAAAAAATCTATGGGCCTTTGTACAGCTTTCTTCTCACTTACAGCTAAAAGTGGATGAAACCTCAGAACAACACAACAATACTGCAACATGGAACAAAAGCACAAATACACATAAATATAAGGCACCAATGTTCGATAACCAACCCATAGACCCAATTGATCAGTGAATGCTGTGAGATAATTCATTTTCCGTGTTAGGGCAGGGTCAATGTGTGTCAGCTTGTGACTGCCGTCAGTAAAGAATATATATTAGCTCTAGAGGTGATAAAAGCTGTCTGAAAAATAAATTAAGAAGACTTCACTGGTAAATCCAAAACAGGACAACCTCTTCAAGAAAAAGAACTATGGTGTACAGAACGCCATGGACTCTGTTATTATGTTCCATAAATCTGCATTGCTTTTGGAACAGAACTAGCTATTCTTTGTTGTTTTGATACAGGCATCTTTGAGGCATCCATAAGAAGACACTTTCAGCATATCAGTATTATTTACCTTTCACAACACTATTAATGCAATCATTGTTAATGTTATTAAGTGATAAGAGGATCATTGTGTTACTAGAAAATCCAATCTGTTCACTTAATAGCAATGCCTTGAGGTATTTTGTTATATTTAATACGAACAGGTGTAGCCTTTAGGATTTTTTTAAATCTAATTATTAGTTCCCTTCACAATCATGGCTTTTTGTTCTGCAATTCCAGTGAAAATGAATGCATTCAGGGGTATCCTGGCATATAACTTTTCCCAGAATGCCAGCATTTAAAAAACAAACTGTACTTACTGTGCATATGGTATTCCGCTCCCAGCCTCCGCAGTGATCTTTTTTCTGCTTCTTGTGATCAACTCGTCACACTGCGGCTTAGCTAATCGTCGGCCATGGTAATGTCTCGCCTGGAGATAGGCTGAGAGGCAGTGTGATGTATTGATCCCCAGCCTTGGTCTTTTTCATGGTGCCGGGGCTCAATACATCACACTGCTGCTCAGCCTTTCACTGGCTGACAGGACATCCCTGCGACCAGCAATTAACTGAGCTGCAGTGTGACAAGTCAACCATAGGAAGCACAAAAAGGATTGCTGTGGAGGCTATTAGCAGAATACTGGAAGTACCATGGAAGCGACGGGAGCTACGTCCAGTTTTCTTCTTTTTTTTTTAAAGGGGTAATCTAGTGTGGAAATTTTTTTTTATCTTGTTGTGCCAGAAAGAATCTTAATCTTTCCAGGACTTATCAGCTGGTGTATACTACAGAGGAAGTTCTTTTCTTTTTGAATTTATTTTCTGTCTGACCACAGTGTCACCACAGGTATCAGCAGAGAGCACTGTGGTCAGACAGAAAGGAAATTCAAAAAGAAAATAACTTCCTGTGGAGCATATAGCAGCTGATAAGTACTGTAAGGATTAAGGTTTTTAAATAGAAGTAATTTACAAATATGTTTAACCCTTTAAGGACTCAGCCAATTTTCACTGTAGGACCCGGCCATTTTTTGAACATCTGACCACTGTCACTTTAAACATTAATAACTCTGGAATGCTTTTAGTTATCATTCTGATTCCGAGATTGTTTTTTCGTGACATATTCTACTTTAACCCCTTAAGGACCAATGCAAATAAACCTGTACGCCCCTGAAAGACCAGGCCTATTTTTTCAAAACGGGGATGTCTGTCTTTATTAGAGAATAACTCTGGTAAAGTTTTGCCAATCACGATAATTCTGACATTGTTTTTTTGTCACAAGTTGTCCTTCATGTACATAGTAAAAGTAAGCCGATATCATTTGTAGTTTTTTTTTACAATGCAAAAAATCATGAAATTTTTACAAAAAATTTTGATTTTTTGCTATTTTAACACTAATTGGTTGCATATATTTATAATTACTGACCAAATAGTTTATGAAACTTATACTTTCAGATGTTTACTTTATTTTGACGTCATTTTTTTTTGTTTTTAATTAACATTTTAAATTAGTTAGAAGCCTAACAATTTAACTTGAAATTTTGAAAATTTTGAAAATGTGAAAAGTACATCTTTTTTTATGTGCTATGCAAGGTTTGCAGAAATTAAAAGGTAGTAGAACATAGGAACACCCCCCCAAATTACCCCATTTTAAAAACTAGACCCCTCAAGGTATTCGCTAGGGGGTACAGTGAGTATTTTAACACCATCGTTTTTTGGCAGGAATTATTACAAAGTCAGTGTTAACCTCTTCAGGACCCATGACGTATGCATACGCCATCACACCCTGGGTCTTAAGGACCCATGACGTATGCATACGTCATGGTCTTTTCCTGGTCTCCGCCGCTCACCCGGCGGAGATCGGAAGCGGATCCCTGCTGAAATCCTTCAGCAGGGATCCAGGGCAAACGCCGAGGGGGGCCATGTATGCCCCCCATGTCGGCGATCGCCGCAAATCGCAAGGGAAATCGCCCTTGCGATCTGCGGCGATACCGGGCTGATCGGGTCTCTGGGACCCGACCGCCCGGTAATTTCGCATGATCCCGGCTGTCACAGACAGCCAGGACCATGCTGGAGCCTAGGAGCGAGGTGGCAAGCCGGCCACCTCCTCCTATCCCCTGCGATCTGTCGGTTAGTTAACCGACCAATCGCAGGAGGGGGGGCGGTTACTTCCTCCCGTCCTGCCCGGCCCCTTGAAGTCCGGAGAGGACGAGAGGAAGACCGGAGGATGCGGCGGGGGACGGGGGAGTGCTGGGGACCGGCCCCGGTACTTACCTCGTCCCTGAAGACCCGGATCCCGGCGAGGAAGATGGTGGCGGCGGCGACAGGTCAGTAGATCTTCAGCCGCGGTCGGGCCCTTTACAGCAATGCACGTCGCCATAAAGCGACATGCATTGCTGTATTGGGACCCTATATACTACAACTCCCAGCATGCCCAGACAGCCCTTGGCGTCTGGGCATGCTGGGAGTTACAGTTTTGCAACATCTGGAGGTCCACAGTTTGGAGACCACTGTGCCCTTCCAGATGTTGCAAAACTACACATTCTCAGCATGCCCTTACTGTCCAGGCATGCTGGGAGTTGTAGTTCTGTAACATCTGGCCCTTCATTGCAGAACTACAACTCCCAGCATGCCTGGACAGTTTTGGCATACTGGGAGTTGTAGTTTTGCAACATCTGGAAGGGCACAGATTGGGAACCACTGTAGTAGTGGTCTGCAAACTGTAGTCCTCTAGATGTTGCAAACTACAACTCCAAGCATGCTGGGAGTTGTAGTTCGGCAACATCTGGCTCTAAAGATGTTGCCGAACTACTACTCCCAGCATGCCTGAGAATGTTTGGGAGTTGTGGTTTTGCAACAACAGGAGGCACACTGGTTGGGAAACATTGTCTGTTTCCTAACTCAGTGTTTCCCAACCCGTGTGCCTCCAGCTGTTGCAAAACTATAACTACCAGCATGCACTGATAGACTGTGCATGCTGGGAGTTGTAGTTTTGCAACAGCTGGAGGTCCCCCCCCCCCTGTGAATGTACAGGGTGCATTCACATGGGCAGGGGGCTTACAGTGAGTATCAGGCTGCAAGTTTGCGATGCAGCAAATTTTGCGCGGCAGCTCAAACTCGCTGTAACCCCCCGCCCGTGTGACTGTACCCTAAAAACACTACACTACACTAACACAAAATAAAATAAAAAGTAAAAAACACTACATATACACATACCCCTACACAGCCCCCCTCCTTCCCCAATAAAAATGAAAAACGTCTGGTACGCCACTGTTTTCAAAATGGAGCCTCCAGCTGTTGCAAAACAACAACTCCCAGTATTGCCGGACAGCCGTTGACTGTCCAAGCATGCTGGGAGTTTTGCAACAGCTGGAGGCACCCTGTTTGGGAATCACTGGCGTAGAATACCCCTATGTCCATCCCAATGCAAATCCCTAATTCAGGCCTCAAATGCACATGGCGCTCTCACTTTGGAGCCCTGTCGTATTTCAAGGCAACAGTTTAGGGTCACATACGGGGTATCGCCGTACTCAGGAGAAATTGCCTTACAAATTTTGGGGGGCTTTTTCTCCTTTCACCCCTTATGAAAAGGTGAAATTGGGGTCTACACCAGCATGTCAGTGTAAAAAAAAATTTTTTTTTACACTAACATGCTGGTGTTGCCCCATACTTTTCATTTTGACAAGAGGTAAAAGGGAAAAAAGCCCCCCACAATTTGTAATGCAACTTCTCCCGACTACGCAGATACTCCATATGTGGGCGCAAAGTGCTCTGGGGGCGCACAACAAGGCTCAGAAGGGAGAGTGCGCCATGTACATTTGAGGTGATTTGCACAGGGGTGGCTGATTGTTACAGCGGTTTTGACAAACGCAAAAAAAAAAACCCACATGTGACCCCATTTCGGAAACTACACCCCTCACGGAATGTAATGAGGGGTGCAGTGAGAATTTACACCCCACTGGTGTCTGACAGATCTTTGGAACAGTGGGCTGCGCAAATTAAAAATTTTGTACAGCCCACTGTTCCAAAGATCTGACAGACACCAGTGGGGGGTAAATGCTCACTGTACCCCTTGTTACGTTCCTCAAGGGGTCTAGTTTCCAATGTGGTATGGCATGTGGGTATTTTTTGTTGTCCTGGCACCATAGGGGCTTCCTAAATGCGACATGCCCCCGAGCAAAATTTGCTCTCAAAAAGCCAAATATGACTCCTTCTCTTCTGAGCATTGTAGTTCGCCCATAGTGCACTTCATGTCAACTTATGGGGTACCTCCATACTCAGAAGAGATGGGGTTACAAATTTTGGGGGCTATTTTCTGCTATTAACCCTTGCAAAAATGTGAAATTTGGGGGGAAGCACACATTTTATTGAAATTTTTTAAATTTTTTTTTACATATGCAAAAGTCGTGAAACACCTGTGGGGTATTAAGGTTCACTTTATTCCTTGTTACATTCCTCAAGGGGTCTAGTTTCCAAAATGGTATGCCATGTGGGTATTTTTTGCTGTCCTGGCACCATAGGGGCTTCCTATATGGGACATGCCCCCCAAAAACCATTTCAGAAAAACGTACGCTCCAAAATCCCCTTGTCGCTCCTTCCTTTCTGAGCCCTCTACTGCGCCCGCCGAACACTTTACATAGACATATGAGGTATGTGCTTAGTCAAGAGAAATTGGGCTACAAATAGAAGTATACATTTTCTCCTTTTACCCCTTGTAAAAATTCAAAAATTGGGTCTACAAGAACATGCGAGTGTAAAAAATGGAAATTGTGAATTTTCTCCTTCACTTTGCTGCTATTCCTGTGAAACACCTAAAGGGTTAAAATGCTGACTGAATGTCATTTTGAATATTTTGGGGGGTGCAGTTTTTATAATGGGGTCATTTGTGGGGTATTTCTAAGATGAAGACCCTTCAAATCCACTTCAAACCTGAACTGGTCCCTGAAAAATTGTGATTTTGGAAATTTTGTGAAAAATTTGAAAATTGCCGCTGAACTTTGAAGCCCTCTGGTGTCTTCCAAAAGTAAAAACTCGTCAATTTTATGATGCACACATAAAGTAGACATATTGTATATGTGAATAAAATAAAATAATATTTGGAATATCCATTTTCATTACAAGCAGAGAGCTTCAAAGTTAGAAAAATGCTAAATTTTCAAATTTTTCATCAAATTTTGGGATTTTTCACCAAGAAAGGATGCAAGTTACCAAAAAATTTTACCACTAAGTTAAAGTAGAATATGTCACGAAAAAACTATCTCGGAATCAGAATGATAACTAAAAGCATTCCAGAGTTATTAATGTTTAAAGTGACAGTGGTCAGATGTGCAAAAAATGGCCGGGTCCTAAGGTGTAAAATGGCTGGGTCCTTAAGGGGTTAAAAATTCGAAATTTGCAATTTTTCACAAATGCATCATTTGGGGGACATATTTTTTGTACATCACTTCTGATATTGAAAGAAATGCACCCTATATTTTATTTAGCTGCTTGTCCCATGTTCGGAAATACACTCGCTTAGGCCATATATGGTTCCTTGGCCGCGTGGTAGGACTCAGAAGGAGAGGAGCGCCATTTGGCTTTCAGGGCAGGATAGTACCCCCATCCCCACAAGTGACCCCATTTATATACCGCACCCCTACAAGTTATTAGCTGCACCAGGGACCTCTCTGATTGGTCCTTGGTCGGCTGGCAGTATAACGCATCTGTCTGTGACAGTTAAGGCTCCTGATGGATATATCCGCCATGTTGTGGGAATAAGCACCCGCTCATGGCGAATATATCCATCACTGCTGTGGCTGGGTAGCTCAGTGTGTCCGCTCATGACTGCTGGCGAGAAATCCGCCGCTATGAGTGGACACACGAAGCTACCCAGCCGCCGCAGGGAGCTCATTACCGTGACTGCTGCATAATGTGTAGGATCACATGGTGGACATCCGCAGCATATTACATGCTGCGGATGTCCACCAATGCGATCCTACACGTTATGCATTTTTTTTTATTAGATTCATTTAATAAATGTATTTTTAATATTTTTTTTTTACACTTTTATTACATTTTTACACTTTTATTTTATTTATTTATTTATTTTTACACTTTTTAATGCTTTGGAATACTTAGTATTCCAAAGCATTGCAGTTATATGCTGCCTGACAGTTTTCACTAGCAGGCAGCATACAGTGGTCCCTCAACGTATGATATTAATTGGTTCCAGGAGAACCATCATATGTTGAAACCATCATATGTCGAGTACATATGTCTATGTAAAAATGGTAATTGGTTCTAGGGCCTCGGAACCATTGTATGTTGAATACATATCTCTATGGGAAACTGCCAATTGGTTCTGGGATGACCATTGTATGTGGAGTGTTTAACAAACCAGGGTGCCTCCAGCTGTTGCACAACTACAACTCCCAGCATGTATGTACAGCCATTGACTGTCTGGGCATGCTGGGAGTTATAGTTTTGCAACAGCTGGAGGCACACTGATAGGGAAACATTGATGTATGGGGTGTATTGTGTGTATATGTATTGTATGTGATGTGTGACATCGCATACAAGTACTGTACAGTTCTTTAAATACCTTCAGGGGGGACAGAATGTCCTCCATTATGATCCTGCCGACTACAGCTCTATAGGAAAGGAAGGGGAGGGCAGCCAGCAGCTCATTGGATGCCTGCAGCAAGATGCTGCAGGCAATTGGCTATGGCTGCACTGGGGGGGGGGGGGGGGCGGGGCTTACACAGAGCTCACAGTGGAAGCCTGCAAGAGTTAGCAGGACAGCATGTGAGTAACAGGAGGCAGAACGGGGCACATTAAACAACTATCTGTCAGTTGCTGAAGTTGTCAGCGCTCTCAGATAGCTGTTTGTACGATGGCCCCGACACACAGCAGCATCATATGTCGATGCTGCCTTCAACATATGATGGGCTCTGAGAGGTCATCATATGTTGAAATGATCATATGTCGGGGCCATCATAAGTCGGGGGGTCACTGTATTAGGACGTGCCTCTGGCACGTCCTTTCAGGCAATACCCAGGGCAGACCTGGGGGTCTTTGTAGGACCCCCGGCTGCCCAGGTATGCAGCAGCATCCCGCGATGCTCCGGGGTGCTGCAGGAGAGACAGAGGGAGCCCCCTCCCTCTGTCAGAACGCCTTACAGCGCGCGGTCACTTCTGACCGCGGCTGTAAGGGTTAAACTGTCGGGAGTGAAGTGAACTTCACTCCCGGCAGTGCGGCAGGCCCCGGCCAGCCGCGTATTACACACAGCACCCCGCGATCGCGATGCGGGGTGCTGCAGAGGAGACAGAGGGAGTCCCCTCCCTCTGTCATAACACTTACAGCCCGCGGTCATTTCCGACCGCGGCTGTAAGGGTTAAAACTGCTGGTACCGAAGTTTTCTTCGGTCCTGGCAGTGCAGCAGGGTCCCGGCTGTGTGATACAGCCGAGTCCCTGCCGCGATCCCGTGGGTGCACTGGGCAGCACCCACGAGAATAATGGACGAGTATAGACGTCCAGGTGCGGGAACGGCCGCCAACCTGGACGTCTATACTCGTCCATGGTCGTTATCGGGTTAACATAGTGGTAACATTTTATGGTAACTTGCATCATTTCTTGGTGAAAAGTCCCAAAATTTGATGAAAAAATTTCTAAATTTTGCATTTTTCTAACTTTGAAGCTCTCTGCTTGTAAGGAAAATGGATATTCCAAATAAAAATAATTTTTGATTCACATATACAATATGTCTACTTTATGTTTGCATCATAAAATTGACGTGTTTTTACTTTTGGAAGACACCAGAGGGCTTCAAAGTTCAGCAGCAATTTTCAAATTTTTCACAAAATTTTCAAACTCACAATTTTTCAGGGACCAGTTCAGGTTTGAAGTGGATTTGAAGGGTCTTCATATTAGAAATACCCCACAAATGACCCAATTATAAAAACTATTCAAAATGACATTCAGTAAGTGTTTTAACCCTTTAGGTATTTCACAGGAATAGCAGCAAAGTGAAGGAGAAAATTCACAATCTTCATTTTTTACACTCGCATGTTCTTGTAGACCCAATTTTTGAATTTTTACAAGGGGTAAAAGGAGCAAATTTATACTTATGTTTGTAGCCCAATTTCTCTCGAGTAAGCACATACCTCATATGCCTATGTAAATTGTTCGGCGGGCGCAGTAGAGGGCTCAGAAGCAAAGGAGCGACAAGGGGATTTTGGAGAGTACGTTTTTCTGAAATCGTTTTTGGGGGGCATGTTGCCTTTAGGAAGCCCCTATGGTGCTAGAACAGCAAAAAAAAACACATGCCATACCATTTTGGAAACTAGACCCCTTGAGGAACGTAACAAGGAATAAAGTGAGCCTTAATACCCCACAGCTGTTTCACGACTTTTGCATATGTAAAGAAAAAATAATAATTTTCACAAAAAAGTGTGTTTCCCCCCAAATTTCACTTTTTTGCAAGGGTTAATAGCAGAAAAGACCTCCCAAAATGTGTAACCCCATCTCTTCTGAGTATGGAGGTACCCCATAAGTTGACCTGAAGTGCACTACGGGTGAACAACAATGCTCAGAAGAGAAGGAGTCATATTTTGCTTTTTGAGAGCAAATTTTGCTCGGGGGGGGGGGGGGGGGCGCATGTCGCATTTAGGAAGTCCCTATGGTGCCAGAACAGCAATAAAACCCCACATGGCATACCATTTTGGAAACTAGACCCCTTGAGGAACGTAACAAGGAATAAAGTGAGCCTTAATACCCCACAGGGGTTTCACGACTTTTGTATATGTAAAAAAATTAAAATAAAATGTTTCACTAAAATGTTCGCTTCCCCCCAAATTTCACATTTTTGCAAGGGTTAATAGCAGAAAATACCCCCCAAAATTTGTAACCCCATCTCTTCTGAGTATGGAAATACCCCATGTGTACGTCAAGTGCTCTGCTGGCGCACTACAATGCTCAGAAGAGAAGGAGCGCCATTGAGCTTTTGGGAAAAAAATTGTTTGGAATGGAAGTCAGGGGCCATGTGCGTTTACAAAGCCCCCCGTGGTGCCAGAACAGTGGACCCCCCCCACATGTGACCCTATTTTGGAAACTACACCCCTCACAGAATTTAATAAGGGGTGCAGTGAGTATTTACACCCCACTGGCGTTTGACAGATCTTTGGAACAGTGGGCTGTGCAAATGAAAAATTAAATTTTTCATTTTCACGGACCACTGTTCCAAAAATCTGTCAGACACCTGTGGGGCGTAAATGCTCATTGTACCCCTTATTACTTTCCGTGAGAGGTGTAGTTTCCAAAATGGGGTCACATGTGGGTATTTATATTTTTGCGTTTATGTCAGAACCGCTGTAAAATCATCCACCCCTGTGCAAATCACCAATTTAGGCCTCAAATGTACATTGTGTGCTCTCACTCCTGAGCCTTGTTGTGCGCCCACATCTGGGGTATTTCTGTACTCAGGAGAAATTGCGTTACAAATTTTGGGGGTCTTTTTTTCCTTTTAACGCTTGTGAAAATAAAAAGTATAGGGCAACACCAGCATGTTAGTGTAAATTTTTTTAATTTTTTTTACACTAACACGCTGGTGTAGCCCCAACTTTTCTTTTTCATAAGGGGTAAAAGGAGAAAAAGCCCCCCAAAATTTGTAGTGCAATTTCTCCCGAAGAACGGAGATACCCCATATGTGGCCCTAAACTGTTTCCTTGAAATACGACAGGTGAGAAAGCGCCATGCGCATTTGAGGACTAAATTAGGGATCGCATAGGGGTGGACACAGGGGTATTCTACGCCAGTGATTCCCAAACAGGGTGCCTCCAGCTGTTGCTAAATTCCCAGCATGCCTGGACAGTCAGTGGCTGTCCGGAAATGCTGGGAGTTGTTGTTTTGCAACAGCTGGAGGCTCCGTTTTGGAAACACTGCCATATAATACGGTTTTCATTTTTATTGGGGGGGAGGGGACAGTGTAAGGGGGTGTATATGTAGTGTTTTACTCTTTATTATGTGGTAGTGTAGTGTAGTGTTTTTAGGGTACGTTCACACTGGCGTGTTACGGTGAGTTTCCTGCAAGGAGTTTGAGCTGCGGCGAAAAATTTGCCGCTGCCCAAACTTGAAGCAGGAAACTTACTGTAAGCCTGCCCGTGTGAATGTACCCTGTACGTTCACATGGGTGGGCAAACCTCCAGCTGTTTCAAAACTACAACTCCCAGCATGTACTGACAGACCGTGCATGCTGGGAGTTGTACTTTTGCAACAGCTGGAGGCACACTGGTTGGAAAACCTTCAGTTAGGTTCTGTTACATAACTCAGCATTTTCTAACCAGTGTGCCTCCAGCTGTTGCAAAACTACAACTCCCAGCATGTACTGATCGCCGACGGGCATGCTGGGAGATGTAGTTATGCAATAGCTGGAGGTACGCAACTACAACTCTCAGCATGCCGAGACAGCTGATTGCTGTTTGGACATGCTGGGATTTGCAGTTTTGCAACATCTGGAGGGCTACAGTTTTAGAGAACACTGCAAAGTGATCTCCAAACTGTGGTCCTCCAGCTGTTGCAAAACTAAAATTCCCAGCATGCCCTGACAGCAAACAGTTGTTTGGGAATGCTAGGAGTTGTAGTTTTGCAAGATCTGGAGGGCTACAGTTTAGGGACCACTATATAGTGGTCTCAAACTGTAGCCCTCCAGCTGTTGCAAAACTACATATTCCAGCATGCCCAAACAGCTGTCTGGGCATGCTGGGAGTTGTAGTTTTGCAACATCTGGAGGGCTACAGTTAGAGACCACTGTATGGTTGCTAGGCAACTCACCGGCTTCTGTCGGATCCAGCCGCACGTCATCGCCGCCCGCCGATCTCCGTCGCCCGCAGCCTCCGTCGCCCGCCCGGATCGGTAAGTGGATCTTCGGCGCCGGTCCCCGTCGTTTCCCCCGTCCTGCCCCGCCTATTCTGGGAGGGCAGGACGGGGAAAACAAAAGTAAACCCCCCCGCCCCCGATCTGCTATTGGTGGTCGCGTCTAGACCACCAATAGCAGGGATAGGAGGGGTGGCACCCGTGCCACCTCACTCCTATCGCTACAGGGGGATCGTGGGTGTCTTAGACACCCGCGATCCCCCTTACATTCCGGGTCACTATAGACCCGTAATGACCCGGAATCGCGCAAATCGCAAGTGTGAATTCACTTGCGATTTGTCGCGATCGCCGACATGGGGGGGTCTAATGACCCCCCCTGGGCATTTGCACGGGATGCCTGCTGAATGATTTCAGCAGCCATCCCGCTTCGATCCCCGCACGGCAGGGACCGGAACTGCCCATGACGTAACTGTACGTCATGGGTCCTTAAGACCCAGGGTGTCGGGACGTACCGTTACGTCATGGGTCCTGAACGGGTTAATGTTCTGGCACCATTTGATTTGGAGAAAAAAAAATACCCATTTAAATACCAGCATTCTGGACAAGTTGGAAAAAAAATTGTATCCCGGACTTCCGTTTAAAGGTTGGCTTTACATGCAGCATTTTGCAAAAACAGCTTTTGGATTTTAGTTTTCTTGTATACACACAGCTTTTTTTATTTTTTTTCTAGCCATGAAAAATTATCCATTTTTGTAAAAAGCTATTTACAAAATTGAGTAATATATATATATATATATATATATATATATATATGCCTTTTGGAAATTTTGTTTGTTTTTAATTTAACAGCTGTTGAAATAATGGCCAATTTTTCACCTCCTGTATGCACTAAAAGATGATTTTTCATTGACAGCAATGAAATACATTGTCTGGTAAAATGTATTATTTTCCTATTTTCACCAGCCTGCCTAATAAAATAACAAACACTTTAACTCACCTTTCTCCGCTGCTTCATTGCTCCAATATTGAGGCACCCCGCCCATGGCTGGTGACTCTGCAAAGCATTATGTCTACAGCTGGGGAACTGACCGTGCTGCTCCGCAATCACTGACCAAGACCATCCGAAGACAGGGCATACTGAGTTAAAATGTTTGTTATTTTATTAGGCAAGCTGGAAGCAATAGGAAAATAAGGTTTCATCGGACAACTCCTTTAATATAGTCTGCTGATTTTTACAGCAGTTTTAGGAGGGTTCTACTGTTGAAAAAAAGTCAATTTTACTCAGTTGCATGTGTTACGGGTCAATGACTTCTTTTAAGATGCAGCAAGCTCTAGATATGGCATTTTTTCTAGTGTTTCTCTCATAGGGTTCTATATATGGCTTGAAAAATGCTGAAGCAATACATGTAATTTTTTACATGATTTGTTCCAAAATAAAAAGTGGGCAAAAAATTATTGTCAAAAACATTATGAAAAATGCTTGAAATTGTGTTATTCTACATTTGCTGCCACATTTAAATGTAAATTCAGAAGTGATATACATTGTAGATTCTACAAAGTAACATTTTATTTTTGAAGTACACACTTTCCTTTCATGTGGATCTTAGCTTGTCAGTCACTATTCTGTAATATTTATTCAAATAAAAATAAATGTGCTCCTAAAATGTCAGCAGCTTATTAAAGTCTATTCTACTGACACTAGTCAAATATAAAAGCTATGATGTGGGGATGAAGTAAAGTACATTAGGTCCCGCAGACTTCCTGTGTAATAACAAGTAGCATTAAGCTGGGTATATTTACACTGCTTAAGGCCATAAGAGGCGTGAGAGATTGCTTTGGTTTTATTTCCTGAAAGGGCAGCTGCCCCATGCGTCCTCCATCTAGCTGCAGGGCACTTGTTGAGGGAATTGGTCTTTGTACAGATACTCTGATAAGAGATGGAACATGACAGCTCATACTGACTGCAGAATGTCAGGGAAGTCACATTAGAAATGAGATGCTTGTAAGGGTCGAGTCCCATAATCCTATACCAGTGACACATGAGCAAAATATTTAGTGGTGCTTACAAATAGAAGAAAACAAAAAGGTTTGCAGATAGGTTTATACATTTTTTTTTCTGAATGTTTTTTTTGTCAACAATCCATATGATTTGCTTTATACTGCTCCATATACAGCTGGTTACACACACAGCAATCATTTTTTGATGGCCTTTTCACATCATTTTTGTGATCTTTTTTCTTTTTTAGGCTGATGTTACATTAAAATCTTTGATTTGAAGGTGTTGAAGGTGCTCTTAGGCTAGGTTCAGACTACGGAATCTCCGGGCAGAAAATTTCCGCCCGGAGATTCCGAGTTCCGCCTGCGCCGACTGAATTAGTCAGCGCTAGGACCACGCGGACACTGCAGTCTCCTATAGACTGCTATGTGTTCCGCTAGGATTTCCGCCTGAAGAAAGAGCAACCCCTTTCTTCAGGCGGAAATTTTCTAGAGGATTTTTCATCCGGATTTTCCGCTTCACAAATTCCGAAGTGTGAATTTGTGAACGGAAAACCATTCACTACACTATGCATTATAGTAAGCGGAATTTCTGCCAGAAATTTCAAAGCAAAAATTCCGGCGGAAATTCCGTAGTCTGAACCACTCCTTATAGTATATATTCACACCCCCCCCAATTCGCAGTTGTGGATCCATAGTTGCAGATTTTACAAAGCAGTCAGAAGTACATAATAATTGCCTTGTAAAATTCACAGATGCGGATCCCCAATTGCGTGTTTTACAAATACAATTCCGCAACTGCAGATTTTACTCATTCAAATCCGCAGCGGATCCCGTATGTGTGTGTGAATGGAGCCCTAAGGTGTGCCTCCAGATGTGCCTGCTCGGAGCAGCAATCTGCCACTATGAGCAGACACACTGTTGCGATGTACAAGTTGCCGCACGCATGAGTGGCGTACTCACACACATCACGGCCATTTTCCCTGCTCCCTGAGCTATGCTGAGAGCAGCCATGATGTGTTCGGGTATACTGCCCATTCGTGCGGCGATTCTCACATCGCAGTGTGCAATCTGCCACTACGAGCAGACACTTCTGAGGCACACTTGTAGGGGTCCATCGTCGGCAGATCCGCAGCGTAAAATACGTTCCCACGTCCATATTTTTGCTGCAGATGTGCTGCTGCAGATTTTGGTACCAATTGACTTCAAAGAGTAGCAAATGTTGCTACAGCAGATCTGCCTCAGAAAATACCCATTTGTGAATGCACCCTTAAAGTGGTACTCCGGTGAAAACCTTTTTTCTTTTAAATCAACTGGTGGCAGAAAGTTAAACATATTTGTAAATTACTTCTATTAAAAAATCTTAATCCTTCCAGTACTTATTAGCTGCTGAATGCTACAGAGGAAATTCCTTTCTTTTTGGAACACTGATGACATCACGAACACAGTGCTCTCTGCTGACATATCTGTCCATTTTAGCAACCATGCATAGCAGATGCATAGCAGATGTATGCTAAGGGTAGCATGGTGGCTCAGTGGTTAGCACTGCTGCCTTGCAGTGCTGGGGACTTGGGTTCAAATCCCACTAAGGACAACAATAAATAAAGTGTTATTATTATTATAATAACGTCAGCAGAGAGAACTGTGGTTGTGATGTCATCAGAGAGCATTCCAAAAAGAAAAGAATTTCCTCTGTAGTATTCAGCAGCTAATAAGTACAGGAAGGATTAAGATTTTTTAATAGAAGTAATTTACAAATATGTTTAACTTTCTGCCACCAGTTGATTTAAAAGAAAAAAGGTTTTCCCCGGAGTACCCCTTTAAAGGGGTTTTCAGGTTTAAAATAACTAGCTGAAAATATTTTTTTCCACTTGCGTAGGCTGGGTTCACATCACAATTTGACCCTTCGATGCACAGATACAATTTCGGAAGCTATTAACTATTAACCCATTAACTTCTATGGGGCTGTGGACCAGATTGCAATCAGCTAGTGACTATGATCGGGTTATTTTCTCAGGGAATCTGATTTTTGACACGGACTGAAAATCGTGGCAGACCACGATTTTCAGTCTGTGTCAAAAATCGGAAAAAATGACTGAGAAAATGACCTGATAGTAGTCACATATCTGCGCATCAAAGGCTCAAATGATGTGAACCCAGCCTTACTGGAACCTCTCTGACCCAAAACAACCAGTAGATAGGACTGCAACACCAGCAATAGAGCATGCCCGTCGTATTTTATCACCATATACATGTGAATTAAGATCAGCAGTTAGTAATTAATAGCTATTTGAAGGAAATTTCTCAATAAAAAGGTTTACTTTTCCCAATTAACCCACGTGTGTGTTTGTTTTTTAATTGAAAAACTAAGGCTCACTCATCTGTAGAAAGAGCTGGACTGATCAGTGGGGTGAGAATGAAGAAGATTCCGTCAGATGAGAACTTTGCCATTCGTGGACAGGCTCTCAAGAAGGCTTTAGAGGAAGACAGAGCAGAAGGCCTCATCCCAGTATTTGTAAGTGTAATTCTTATTTTATCCCATCCAATCCATCCTTATGTGGAAAACATAGGGTTATCAATTTCAATCTTCCCAGACACACATTAGCAACAGAATAGGTTACTGACTTTCTACATATCACCTCTCCAGAAAGTCAGTTGTCAAGTTACCAAGTGTTAGCCCACACACTCCTACTGTATTTCAACTGATAGACTATTGCAGTAATTATGTTCCAAACTGTGCATGGAAGTAACATCAGTACAAGAAGTTTTTTTTTTTGGGAGTTTCATGGATGGGTGCAAAACTTACGGAATGCCTGTGGATGGCTGGAGTGGCATGAAGTATACAGTCACTGACTCTAGAGAAGTGGAAGAAATATTCTGAAGTGATTATTGGGCTATGTTCACACAAAGTTTTTGGCCTGTTTTTTGGTGTAAAAAAATGCATTTAATATGCTCCCATTGTTTTCAATGGGAATAGGCTCATCAGTTCACAAGTATATGCCATGTGTATGAAGATGGAGATGTAGAGTGTTAATAAATGTTCAATAAAATGGCATCAAAATTATTGTACATTAATTTTGCTTATATTGTTTTTAGATGGATGTAACAAGTACCTGAACGTGTGAAATTATCCTTAGCCAAATGGCACAATATTTTGTTAATCAAAATTCACTAATAAAAACTGTAGCAAAAGCTTTAACATCATCCCAAACAGTATCATTAAGAAGAAGCATATCTCCATTTTTTTTTGTCTTTAGAAAGCCTCCATCCACCATTATAACTGATTGGCGCCACCAGCTCTCGCTGTGGAGGTGCTGTTTGGGACCCCCAAAGTTGCAGCTGCTGTCACTTGGACATAATTGATATTGATCACGGCATTTAAAGGGTTAAATAATGGACATCTGCATGGTCACTGATGTCAATAATTTTCAATGAGTGCCGGTGTAATGAAGAAAACTGTGTCCCTGTAGTGGAATGTGACCCTCTGCACAGGGACACTGTTTTCTGCTTAACAGCTGGCTCCCTCTCACTCTTTAACCCTAATTCCTAACCCTAATACTAACCCTTACCTCTAACCCTAACCCCTAACACTAATCCTAACCCTTAACAGCGATCAGCTCTGAGAAGGGCTGAGAGCACTGAGCTGAGGTCACATTCGGCTACAGGTCACAGTTTTTTTTCTTTGTATCACCGACTGCTGATAGCATCCAACACTCAGCAGCTATAAAGCAAGCTCATTTGAATGCTCAAGTCCCAACAACCACGGAGGCCTAGCACAGCTCTTGGACACCGATCTGCTTTAAATAGTAGAATTGCGATTTAAAGGCAGCTGCCAGCTTTGACAGCAGCTTCTAAATTGTTATCAGCCGGCAGCAGAAATGGCTCCATACCAGTTATTAGCCCTTTTCATACCTTAAATGGGCACTGTCACCAACTTTATTTTTTGATATGTTGTAGTACTTATGTACTACAACATATCTCTAATATACTTTTATTATAATTTTTTTCATTAAAAAGGTTTAATTTACATTTAAAAACCGGCCACTGAAAAAGGACTGAATTTGGAGTGGCAATCAGTCCTTTTTCAGTTAGGCTGCCCTCGCTCCCTGCCTGTCAATCAGACAGGCGGGAGCGAGCGCATTGGCTCCCCGGCCACTGGCTGGGAGGCCATTCCTCCCGCACATCGCCGCCACTGCCTCGTTGCCGCCGCTGTCCCTGCACGCCCGCTGCCGGACTCTGCAGTAACTGCAAGTGTAATGAGGGAGCGGGGTATGTGGGGCGGGGGGGGGGGGGTTGAGGAGGGAACGGGCTAGTGCCGTAGTGGGGGGGGGGGGGGGAACGGGCTAGCAAAAAAAAAAAAAAAATAGGATGGTGTGAGCTACCCTTTAACAACTCCATTAAATAAATAATTAAATAAATATTTGGGGTTTTTGTTTGTTTTGGTGTAGGTACACTCAATATTTTCTGCAGCAGACCTGCAGAATGTGAAAATACCCTACACTGACATGGAAGTGTACTAGGAGGTGTCTAAGGTACTAGGAGAAGTCTTAAGCAAGTACACTAGTAGGAATTGAAGTATGAGACAGGGACACAGGGGTAGTGGGCAGATCCCAGAGTGAAGACCAGACATGCTGGGAGCAGAGGCAGGAAAAGGATGTGCAGCATTTAAAAACACGGGTCAGGACTGCTGAGAGTGGTAACATCCCAGGAAAAGGAGAAAATCTGAAAGATGTACATGCAGGAATTTTGTGTCGGCATCTGCTATATAGCTGGATGTTTGTGTACTTTAAGTTCTGCATCTCCAGTTTCGGAAACCTCCGGCTCTCCGGGACTGGGGACATGACGTCACGCCAAGCCCCCTCCATTCATGTCTATGGGAGGGGGCGTGACGAGCATCACGCCCCCTCCCATAGACATGAATGGATGGGTCATGGAGTGACGTCACGTCCCAAGTCCCGGAAACCCGGAGGTTTCCGAAACTGGAGATGCAGCCCCCGCATAAAATGCGGGTGCTGCAGGGAGATCGCGGGGGGGGGGGGGGGGGGGGGGGGGGGGCGTAGGTCTCAGCAGCGGATAAAATGTTTTTGTCCGGAATACCCCTTTAAAATGTTTGTGTTTCCCTGACTCCCACTATGGATGTGTTACCCAAATTACTGTACACAAACATAAAATATACTGAATACAAAACCTTTCGTCACTCAATGAAATCTTACCTTAATATACATGTCATTTGGTATTTTTGCAGGCATGTGCCACCTTGGGAACAACATCATCATGTTCTTTTGACAACTTAATGGAACTGGGGCCTATTTGTAAGTATCAACACAATATTATTACTGTAGTTTGTGTTTTTATGATTAAATAGATCACTTTTGTATCAAGGATGTATGGCAAATTGGACAAATGGTTACTGTTTACCTGGAATGGAACACTTTGTACTAAAACCTTTTCTGTGGATGCAAATGTATAACCCAGGAGGTGCTGTTGGCAAGGCTCCTGCCCTAGGCACTTAGACTGCATACACCCCATAAGGGTGATTCCACAAGCGTCAGAATTTTTTTTAATGCAGATCTGTCACAAATATATGGCAAAAACCATAAAAGTTAAATGTGGATTTTGGTAGAGATTCACCATGAATGCCCAGAAAGTGGTGAAATACATATCAAACCTACAACTTAATCAGCAAGCCGTGGCTGCAAGGAAATTTTGCAGTAGTTCTGACCCATACCGATATCACCAGGCCACATGGAGCTGGATCTTCATTATATCTATCAATACTGCTTGCCCTATCGATACTGCTTGCCCTAGGCACCATTTGTGTGTATAATTTCAGAATTCTAATTTTATCATTTGGTTATTTTTGTGCAAGACATTATTACATAGGGGGAGATAAATCAAAACCTGTGCAGAGGAAGAGTGGTGCAGTTGCCCATAGCAACCAATCAGATTGCTTCTTTCATTTTTATGAATCCAGTATATACTTCTTCAATGTTGGACTATATGACTGTGTGGACAGTATAACAACATTGTAACGATGATAACTACATTGTAACATTTAGGAGAGCGGTCCATGCAGGAGTCGAATTGAACACTGCACCATAAGTCCAATTTGATGGCATTTGGTCACAGTCTGACTGCAGATCTATTGACCCAAACTGACAGCATCATAGATGACTATGATACTGTCTATTCTGGTTAGGAGACCTGCTGTCAGTCTAGGATGTAGTATGCTCATCTGAAATTGACCTGAGGAATAATTTCACAGCAAATTGGATCAAGAAACAAAAAAAAATTATTCAGAAAAAAAATTAGCACTAAATCAGGTGGATTTTGGTGCATGTTTCTATCTGCAGATTCAAACAGCAGATCATCAAAAAATATACAAAAATAATACTTCCCTAATACACTTTATCATTTAAATTACCAGCTCTTATTTGGCAAGATATAGGATGAATTGAACATCTTGACGTCTTGCACACGTCTTACATGAAATTGCCTCCCCCCAGTGAAACATTCTGTTTTGCTACGGAACAACACTATGGTTGCGTGAAAGGAGGTTCGGAAACTGTACCACCTCCTCTTTCTTAGTATCCAAACATCTTTCTCTTCAGGGACATACAAAACTGCCCCAGGAGGACTCTTCCCAGCTACTGGCCATATGGGCAAATAGAGGCCAACGGACAGCGAGGGATCTCATGGACTCATGGTCAAGATATCTATGTAGAGAAATGGATCACCTGACCTGCCGGGGGAGCAGACAGCAATGTTGCCCGCTTCCCTAGCTAATAACAATTGCAGCAGATCTCGGGACTGAGACCTGGTGCAATTAACAACTTTCGGCACGTGAAAAGTTGATATTAAAGGGGTACTCCACTGTAAACATCTTATCCCCCATCCAAAGTATAGGGTATACGTTAGTGACGTTAGATCGCAGGGGTCCCGGCGCTAGGGACCCCCACGATCTCCGCTGCGGCACCCCTGTCATTCAGTGTACAGAGCAAACTCTGCTCCATACCCGATGACTGGCAATGCCGGCCATCAAGCCCCCCGTCATTCACATCTATGGGAGGAGGCATGACGGCTATGTACTAGCCATCACGCCCGCTCCCATAGACAGGAATGGAGCGGGCACAGTGTGACATCATGAACGTAGAAGCTGCAAGCCCAGAGATCCCAGCCAAGCGGCGGTACTCCAGCGATCTAACATCTTATCCCTTTTGCAAGTCTAAGTGGAGACTAAATTAACTGTTTGACTTGCGGCAGGGAACAGAACAGAGCCACCTAGTGACCGTTTTTTCAATCACATTTAAAACATATAAAGGTTGAGAATTTTAACAGCAAGTAAATAGCAAAGTGTCTTATAATTACAAAAGGAACAATACATACATTACATAGTTACATAGTTAGTATGGTTGAAAAAAGACATACGTCCATCAAGTCCAACCAGGGAATTGAAGTGAAGGGTGTAAGGGGATAAGGGGAAGGGATGTAGTTTTATAATTCTGCATAAGCATTAATGTTATTTTGTTCTAGGAATGTATCTAACCCTGTTTTAAAGCTGTTAATTGTTCCTGCTGTGACCAGTTCCTGAGGTAGACCGATCCATAAATTCACAGTTCTCATGGTAAAGAAGGCGTGTCGCCCCTTTAGACTAAACCTTTTCTTCTCCAGACGTAGGGAGTGCCCCCTCGTCCTTTGGGGGGGTTTAACCTGGAACAGTATTTCTCCATATTTTTTGTATGGGCCATTTATATACTTATATACGTTTATCATATCCCCCCTTAAACGTCTCTTCTCAAGACTAAACAATTGTAACTTTAATCGCTCCTCATAGCTAAGATGTTCCATGCCCCATATTAGTTTAGTCGCGCGTCTCTGCACCCTTTCCAACTCCGCAGTGTCCCTTTTATGAACAGGCGACCAAAACTGAACAGCATATTCCAGGTGAGGCCGTACCAATGCGTTATAAAGGGGGAGTATTATGTCCCTGTCCCTCGAGTCCATGCCTCTTTTTATACATGACAATATCCTGCCGGGCAGGAAGTAGCAGCCTGACATTGCATGCTATTATGTAGTCTGTGATCTACAAGTACACCCAGATCCTTCTCTAGCAGTGACTCTGCTAGTTTAATCCCCCCTAAGAAATACGACGCATGCAGGTTATTAGTACCCAGATGCATAACTTTACATTTATCCACATTGAACCTCATTTGCCAAGTGGATGCCCAGACACTTAGTCTATCCAAGTCATCTTGTAACTTATGCACATCCTCTATAGCCTGTACCGTGCTACAAAGCTTGGTGTCATCTGCAAAGATAGAAACAGAGCTGTTAATACCATCCTCTATATCATTGATAAATAAATTAAACAGCAGCGGGCCCAGTACTGAACCTTGGGGTACACCACTAATTACCGGGGACCAATCAGAGTACGAATCATTGACCACCACTCTCTGGGTACGATCCATGAGCCAGTGTTCAATCCAGTTACAAACTAAAGTTTCCAAGCCCAAGGACCTTAACTAACCTGTCAGACGTCAGTGCAAACTCCTAGCCGGAAACTCACCATAAACCCCCGCCAGTGCGAATGTACCCTAAAATCACTACACTAACACAAAATAAAGGGTAAAACACTACATATACACCCCCCTACACTGCCCCCCCCCCCCCCCGATAAAAGTGAAAAACTTATCGTGCGGCAGTGTTTCCAAAACGCAGCCTCCAGCGGTTGCAAAGGAACAACTCCCAGTATTTCCGGACAGCCACTGACTGTCCAGGCATGCTGGGAGTTTATCAACAGCTGGAGGCACCCTGTTTGGGAATCACTCACGTAGAATACTCCTATGTCCACCCCTATGTAATCCCTAATATAGTCCTCAAATGCGCATGGTGCTCTCTCACTTTGAAGCCTTGTCAGATTTCAAGGAAACAGTTTAGCCACATATGGAGTATTTTTGTACTCGGGAACAATTGAGTTACAAATTTTGGGGGGCTTTTTCTCCTTTTACCCCTTATGAAAAGGAAAAGTTGGGGTCTAAAACATTTTACACTAACATGCTGGTGTTGCCCCACACTTTTTATTTTCACAAGAGGTAAAAGGAAAAAAAGACCCCCAAAATTTGTGACGCAATTTCTCCTGAGTACGGAAATACCCCATATGTGGGCGTAAAATGCTCTGCGGACGCACACCAAGGCTCAGGAGTGAGAGCGCAACATGTACATTTGAGGCCTAAATTGGTGATTTGCAGAGGTGTGGCTGATTTTTCAGCAGTTCTGACACAAACGCAAAAAAAAGAAATACAGTGGGCATCAAAAGTTTGGGCACCCCAGGTAAAATTTTGTATTAACCCCTTAAGGACTCAGGGTTTTTCCGTTTTTGCACTTTCGTTTTTTCCTCCTTACCTTTTAAAAATCATAACCCTTTAAATTTTCCACCTAAAAATCCATATTATGGCTTATTTTTTGCGTCGCCAATTCTACTTTGCAGTGACATTAGTCATTTTACCCAAAAATGCACAGCGAAACGGAAAAAAAAATCATTGTGCGACAAAATCGAAAAAAAAACGCCATTTTGTAACTTTTGGGGGCTTTCGTTTCTACGCAGTGCATATTTCGGTAAAAATTACACCTTATCATTATTCTGTAGGTCCATACGGTTAAAATGATACCCTACTTATATAGGTTTGATTTTGTCACACTTCTGGAAAAAATCATAACTACATGCAGGAAAATTTATACGTTTAAAAATGTCATCTTCTGACCCCTATAACTTTTTTATTTTTCCACATTCAGGGCGGTATGAGGACTCATTTTTTGCGCCGTGATCTGAAGTTTTTATCGGTATGATTTTTGTTTTGATCGGACTTTTTGATCACTTTTTATTCATTTTTTAATGATATAAAAAGTGACCAAAATACGCTTTTTTGGACTTTGGAATTTTTTTGCGCGTACGCCATTGACCGTACGGCTTAATTAATGATATATTTTTATAGTTCGGACATTTACGCACGCAGCGATACCACATATGTTTATTTTTTATTTTTTTTACACTGTTTTATTTTTTTTATGGGAAAAGGGGGGTGATTCAAACTTTTATTAGGGAAGGGGTTAAATGACCTTTATTAACACTTTTTTTTTACATTTTTTTTGCAGTGTTATAGGTCCCATAGGGACCTATAACACTGCACACACTGATCTCTAATGCTGATCACTGGCGTGCATTAACACGCCTGTGATCAGCATTATCGGCGCTTGACTGCTCCTGCCTGGATCTCAGGCACGGAGCAGTCATTCGTCGATCGGACACCGGGGAGGCAGGTAAGAGCCCTCCCGGTGTCCGATCAGCTGTTCGGGACGCCGCGATTTCACCGCGGCGGTCCCGAACAGCCCGACTGAGCAGCCGGGTCACTTTCACTTTCACTTTAGAAGCGGCGGTCAGCTTTGACCGCCGCTTCTAAAGGGTTAATACCGCATATCGCCGCGATCGGCGATGTGTGGTATTAGCCGCGGGTCCCGGCCGTTGATTAGCGCCGGGACCGACGCGATATGATGCGTCGTTAAGGGGTTAATGTGCATAAAGAAGCCAAAGAAAGATGGAAAAATCTCCAAAAGGCATCAAATTACAGGTTAAACATTCTTATAATATGTCAACAAAAGTTAGATTTTATTTCCATCATATACACTTTCAAAATAACAGAAAACAAAAAATGGCATCTGCAAAAGTTTTGGCACCCTGCAGAGGTAATATCTTGGTTGTGACATGCCCCCCAAAAACAATTTCAGAAAAACTCACTCTCCAAAATCCCATTGTCGCTCCTTCCCTTTTGAGCCCTCTAGTGCACCCACAGAGCACTTGACATACGCATATGAGGTATTTCCTTACTCGAGAGGGAAATTGGGTTATACATTTTAGGAAGATTTCTCTCTATTTACCCCTTGTAATAATTCAAAAACTGGGTCTACAAGAACATGCAAGTGTAAAATCAGCAAGTGTGAAACACCTAAAGGGTTAACACACTTACTGAATGTAATTTTGAATACTTTGAGAGGTGCAGTTTTTATAATGGGGTCATTTATGGGGTATTTCTCATATGAAGGCCCTTCAAATTCACTTCAAAACTGAACTGGTCCCTGAAAAATTCAGATTTTTAAAGTTTTGTGATAAATTGGAAAATTGCTGCTGAACTTTGAAGCCCTCTGATGTCTTCCAAAAGTAAAAACATCTCAACTTTATGATGGAAACATAAAGTAGACATATTGTTTATGTGAATCAATATATCATTTATTTGGGATGTCCATTTTCCTTATAAGCAGAGAGTTTTAAAGTAAAAAAAAAAGCTAAATCTTCAAATTTTTCATGAAATTTTCGAAATTTTTCACTAAAAAAGGATGGAAGTATCGACAAAAATTTACCCCTAACATGAAGTAGAATATGTCACGAAAAAACAGTCTCGGAATCAGAATGAAAAGTAAAAGCATCCCAGAGTTATTAATGCTTAAAGTGACTGTGATCAGATTTGCAAAAAAGGGCTGCGTCCTTAAGGTGAAAATGAGCTGCGTCCTTAAGGGGTTAAAGGGGTGCTCTGGTGGAAAACATTTTTTTTTTCAACTGTTGCCAGAAAGTTAAACAGATTTGTAAATTACTTATATTTAAAAATCTTAACCTTTCCAGTACAATATTAAGTACTGGAAGGGTTAAGATTTTTTAATAGAAGTAATATACAAATCTGTTTAACTTTCTGGAGCAAGTTGATATGAAAATATTGTTTTCCATCAGGGTGCCCCTTTAAGTATACTCTATCCTTTTATATTTTTGACAATCAGCTATTTGAATCCACAGGGGGAAATCCCACATTAAAGGGGTATTCCAGGTAAAAACTTTCTTTTATATATCAACTGGCTCCGGAAAGTTAAACAGATTTGTAAATTACTTCTATTAAAAAATCTTAATCCTTCCAATAGTTATTAGCTTCTGAAGTTGAGTTGCTGTTTTCTGTCTAACTGCTTTCTGATGACTCACGTCCCGGGAGCTGTCCAGCTCCTATGGGGATATTCTCCCATCATGCAAGGGATATTCTCCCATCATGCACAGCTCCCGTGACGTGACATCATCATTGAGCAGTTAGACAGAAAACTTCAGAAGCTAATAACTATTGGAAGGATTAAGATTTTTTAATAGAAAGTAATTTACAAATCTGTTTAACTTTCCGGAGCCAGTTGATATATAAAAAAAAGTTTTTGCCTGAAATACCCCTTTAAAATCAACAGTGTTTGCTCCCTGTGGATTTTGCTGCATATATACAGATAATCTACAACAGAATATGCAACAATACATTTTATTGCAGATATGTGAGAAAAGATCCGCAACAATATTGCAATCAATACTTGGCAGACAGTGACATGCTGCAAAGGTAAAAATCTGCAATGCAAGTCCATTTTCTTGTAAAAAATTCTGTAGGATGTGGATGAAATTTCTAAACTCTCTAGTTACCTGCAACTGTATTTAACTGTATTTTGAACTTATTGGCTATGATTGAGTGACGGATGGCAGGAAATTAGAAGTTTTTTGTGATTTGCATTGGCGCACCAGTGCATGGGTGACGGATCCTGCAGCGCTCAATTTTTATTGATTTCCCCTGGCCGCATTCTTTGCCATCAGGATTACATACATATCACTTGCTGTGTTAGGCTATGTTCAGATGGTCCGATTGGAAATGCACTCCTAGTCTCATAGATGGCAATGCATTTCCGTGTGGACTCCGCAGAAAGAATAGACATGTCTATTTTTTCTGCTGCTGGAATCTGAATTTCCACACCAGAAACATCTGCTGCGGAAATTCGGCCGTGTGAACAGTGCAGCAGAATCTTACTGAAATCAATGGGACTCTGCTGCTGCGAATATCTGTGCAGAATTCTTCTGTGGAATGTCGCACAGAAATTCTGCTGTGTGCACAAAGCCTTAGTTTTAGCCTGGTATATGGCTTTGAAACTGGCTTCATTTTGGACACTATTTCAGAAACAAATTTGAACACAGCCATATACTTATAGGTTTTATCCAAATAAATTGACCTCAACATTTTATCACCTACAGGTAACAAAGAAAATATGTGGCTGCATGTTGATGCTGCATATGCAGGAAGTGCCTTTATTTGTCCAGAATTCAGATATCTTATGAAAGGTGTGGAGGTGAGTACAACTAAAAATACATTTGAAATTTAAAGGGATATTTCCTCAAACTAATGTTCTTTTGTATTATAGCATAAAGAGCACTTTCCTTCCTGTCAAAAATGGCAGAATATGCACTGGAAGCTCCCAGTGTAGCCCTTTATGTACATGGGAACATATGCATAATGAGTGAAAAATTAAAGGCCCTTATCGGACTATGCTCCAAATATATACTTTTACTATTGGACTAGACACAATAAAAAAAGCATCATGCTTTTCTTTGCTTGTCCCTTCAAAAATCGATGAATCGTACTTCAAAAAGATAGAAAACCTCTTGCAAAAAATAAGACCAGATATAATGCTTTGATGCAAACATAAAAGATGCAAAGATGAAAAATGGAGATGAGTTGTAAATACTGGGAGAAATTTACTATTCCTCATGCACTGCATTTTGTCCTGTCAGGCACTAAAGTCTGGGGCATGGCAGGTACATGTCATTCATCAGAAATTTTGACACCATACATCATACTGTTACTGACCAGATCCTGTATACTGAGACCAATATTACTTAAAATAACAAGAATAAAAGGAGGAATATTTTCCACATACATATTACCATCATACTGTTACTGATCACATCCTGTTTACTGAGATCAATTTTTCCAATAATATCAGTAAACAGGGGGGGCGGGGGATATTATCATCATACATATTACCATCATGCTGTTACTGACCAAATCCTGCATACTTAGGCCAATATTACCAATAATACCAGTATACAGGAATATTATCATCATACACACTACCATTATACTGTTACTGACCAAATCCTGTATACTAATAACAATATTACCATTAATATTAGTATACAAGGAGGAAATATTCCCGCAAACAGTGATACATCAGCTCTACACAGGCTCTGCAGTGATTACATACAGTTACTGCCAGACAATCATTTTAGGCTCCTTACTTTTCCTGCACCTCCATACAGTAATAATGGAATGGGTAGATAAGTGGGTTGGGGAAGAGAAGTAGGTTCCCTAGTTAGTCAGTAGTAGCAGCAGCTCCCTTTAGGAAGTAGTAGTAGCAGCCCCTTAGGTAGTAGCAGCAGCAGGAGTCCCCTATAGGTAGTAGTAGTAAGAGCAGTCCCCTAGCCCCCTTTAGGTACTATTAGCAGCAGTCCCCTTAAAGGGGTTCTCCGGTGCTTACACATCTTATCCCCTATCCAAAGGATAGGGGATAAGATGCCTCACCGCGGGAGTCCCGCCGCTGGGGACCCCCGCGATCATGCACGCGGCACCCCGTTTGTAATCAGTCCTCGGAGCATGTTCGCTCCGGGTCTGATTACGGGCGACTACAGGGCCGGCGGCGTGTGACGTCACGCTCCGCCCCTGTGTGATGTCACGCTCCGCCCCTCAATGCAAGCTGACGGGAGGGGGCGTGATAGCTGTCACGCCCCCTCCCATAGGCTTGCATTGAGGGGCAGAGCGTGACATCACACTGGGCGGAGGCGTGACGTCACACGCCGGCGGCCCTATAATCGCCCATAATCAGACCTGGAGCGAACACGCTCCGGGGACTGATTACAAACGGGGTGCCGCGTGCATGATCGCGGGCGTCCCCCGCGGCGGGACTCTGGCGATCAGGCATCTTATCCCCTATCCTTTGGATAGGGGATAAGATGTGTAAGCACCGGAGAACCCCTTTAAGGCACTATTAGCAGTAGCCCCCTTTAGGTAATATTAGCAGTAACCGCCTTTAGGTTTTATTAGCAGCAGCGAGTAATATTAAAAGCTCCCTTTAGGTAGTAATAGCAACAGCCCCCTTTAGGTATTATTAGCAGCAGTCCCCTTTAGGTAGTAGTAGCAGCAGCCCCTTTAGGTGGTAGAGTAGCCCCCTTTATGTAGTGCTAATAACCCCCTTTAGTTATGAATAGTAGCCCCCTTTGGATATGAACAGTAGCCCTTTAGGTAGTAAAAAAAAAAACTCACCTGGGGGGACCTGGCTCCAGAGTAGCATGGCTTCTCTGCTTCCCTTCACCTCCAGTCTGTGCTTTGGCGCATGATGAGGTCAATCATGCACCGGAACGCACAGGAAGGATGCTGGGTATGTGGTGAGGGTATGATGAGGGCAGATGTAATTACCCTAGGGGCAGATGGCATTAACCCCTTGTGTTCATGATGCCAGGGCGTGGTTTATCCTCCACCACCCGAAGGAATACCGCTGGATCCTGGGCTAGGCACGGGGGCAAATAATGACTCCGATGCCAAGTTAAGGAACAATGGCAACAAGTCAGACAGGTGTAACAGTCTATACAGCTTGGCTAGGCCCAAAGAGGTGACTAGTGACTTCAGAGACCACAGGGCTTGCTGGGACTTATAGTGGACTTGGACAATTTGATGCATGGCCACACTGACTGACAGGGGTGCAACTCCTGTACTGGGCCACCACAGGTACTCTTGTGGTTGCCTGCATATTGTGGGCAGCCAGAAGAGTGATTAAGAGGGCGAGGAGCCAATGGCTCTTCGATTTGTCAATCAGATGAGCACCGCATTTAACTATAGGCGCATCTATAAGATGCGCTTATAGTTAAATGAGGCCCTGGAAGCAGGAGACCGCTGTTTATATAGTGGTCTTCTGCTTCCATGCTGGGGCTGCGGCACGGGGAAACAGCAGGGGCCCAGGCCTCCTTGGGAGCTCAGGCCCCCTACTGGAGTACTGGCTGTATCCCCCTGACAGTGGCCCTACTATTATTGTAGGCTGCTCAAGCTAAACTTTTAAAGACATGTTCGTGTCTTTAAAAGTTTTGCCTGAAAAAGATATGTCAAGTGAATGTATGTTTTCCCAGTAAACTTACTTATGAAAAAGGCTAGCACAATTGTTGGCAAAAAGTTCACAAAACAAGCAGACATGTAAATTACTGTGTATTTTTTTTTTCTGGACAAGGACTAACTGACATGACCTTAAAAAGTACATCACACAAAAAATACACGTTACATAATGCAGTCTGCATGTTGGACAATCAGAAAATAATAGGAAAGTCTCACCACTGTTTATTTCTGTCTTCTGGAGCACCTCAACATTAAGGGCACCGTGCAGCTTTGGGACACTATGCAAATTAGAAAGTAGGCTGGTCATTTATTAAGACCCTAGCACCCCCTTAACCCCTTAAGGATGCAGACCATTTGGGCCTTAAGGACACAGACAATTCAATTTTTAAGTTTTTGTTTTTTCCTCCTCGCCTTCAAAAAGTCATAACTCTTTTATATTTTCATCCACAGACTAGTATGAGGGCTTGTTTTTTGCGCGACCAGTTGTCTGTTGTAATGACATCAGTCACTTTACCATTAAATTTATGGCCCACCCAAAAAAATACTATTTGTGTGGTGAAATTAAAAAGAAAACTGCAATTTTGCTAATTTTGGAAGGTTTTGTTTTATGGTAAAAATTACATGTGTTCTTTATTCTTTGGGTCAATATGATTAAAATGATACACATGATAACATACTTTTCTATTACTTTTGCGCTTAAAACAAATCGCAAACTTTTTAACCAAATTAGTACGTTTAAAATCCCCCTATTTTGAAGACCTATAACTTTTTAATTTTTCTGTATAAGCGGCGGTATGAGGGCTCATTTTTTGCGCTGTGATCCACACTTTTATTGATACCATATTTGCTTATATAGAACTTTTAATCCATTATTTATAAAAAATTTTGGGAATAAAATGTTATAAAAAAGCATCTATTTTGGACTTTTTTTATTTTTACGTTCACGCCGTTCAACGTACGGTATCATTAACTATTTATTTTAATAGTTCAGATATTTACGCACGTGGCAATACCAAATAAGTATATAAAATATTTTTTTAACACTTTTTGGGGGTGAAATAGGGAAAATGGGACAATTTACATTTTTATTGGGGGAGGGGGTTTTTCACAATTTTTTAACTTTCTTTTTTTTTCACTTTTATATATACACTTTAATAGTCCCCATAGGGGACTATTTATAGGAATCACTCGATTGCTAATCCTGTTCAGTGCTATCTATAGGACATAGCACTGATCAGGGTTATCGGTCATCTTCTGCTCTGGTCTGCGGGTAGGCAGATCAGAAGATGCCGGGAAGGCAGTGGAGCCAGGTGAGGGGACCTCCGTCTGCCGTGCTGGATGATTGGATCGCTGATCATCCATTTTAGTGACCATCATCATCCATTTTAGTGACCGCGTTGCTGCAGATGCCGTGATCTGTATTGTTCACGGCATCTGAGGGGTTAATGGCGGACATCCGCGGGATCATGGGTGTCCGCCATTACGGGCGGGTCCCTGGCTGCGATCAGCAGCCGGGACCTGC
The DNA here is from genome assembly GCF_029499605.1 of Hyla sarda. Classification (NCBI taxonomy): domain Eukaryota; kingdom Metazoa; phylum Chordata; class Amphibia; order Anura; family Hylidae; genus Hyla; species Hyla sarda. The sequence goes on along the minus strand of NC_079193.1, from coordinate 134,855,212 downwards.
CACGCATGATCCGGGCATCGCTCCGATGCTCGCGGTTATGCTTAGGACGTAAATGTACATACTGGTGTGTTAGTACCCCCTCACCAGGACGTACATTTATGGTGCTCGTTGTTAAGGGGTTAAGAGTACCCAGACCCCCACACCTGCTCTTTCATTTTTTTTTCAATGTTGGTGTTGTCCATGCTGCAGAAGACTGTGCTGATAACTTATACTTCCAGGGCAAATCCATATAAACCCCATTTAGTTTCTGTTGCGGCATTTGTGTGTTTGGTAATATAAAACTTTAATATCCTGAGTAAGCTTTAGTTTGTCTGATAAGCATAGATGTTTTGTCACTGCTATCAGCAAATCCAGCAATGAAAGTAGTTCAGGCAATGAAGCAGAGATAACCTGCGTGGTGACAATATATTATCTGATTTAAAAAAATAGGGCCCATACGCTTTAGCCAGCTTCAATTTCCTGATCTTTCTTTATTTTCATTAAGTGTATTGGTTACTGAAGGAAATGAATGCACCTACTATAGGTTTTCCAGAGCATCTGTCAGCTGTGTAAAAATTCAATAGCTTCCCAGTCATCTCAAAGCTTTTAGTACTACCTGTATAGTCTCCTCCTTTGCAATGATCATTTGATGTGCTACCAAAGAAACACATAGGTATGTATTCAGTGAACTTTGTGTTTTTTTTATTAGATTGATTTTGCTATAAACATCAAATAATGTTACAATTGTTCATTTCTTTTAACTTTTGTTAACACATTTTCTTATGTTTATTGTCAATTTAGTTTGCAGACTCTTTTAACTTTAATCCTCATAAGTGGCTTCTGGTCAACTTTGACTGTTCTGCATTTTGGTAAGTTACAATAGGGTGATTTGTAAATTGGTAAAAATGTAACGCAAATCTGACAAAGATCATTAAAGTATTGTAACTTCCAATAATAATAATAATAATAATAATAATATTATATATTTATATGTTAAACATTTTGTTAGGGGGCAGCAGAGAAGGGGAAGTGTGTTATAAGGAAGCCAGACAGTGTAGTCTGAGCTCTTTCCTAGATCACAGATTAATGCAAGGGGGGAGACATTGTGTCCCTTTGCCGGGTGGGCACACAGCAGGTGGCTGCAGTGGCCCCCAAAGTCGCACCAGTGTGCATGGTGACATTGTCGTGGAAAACAAGAGGAGTGTTCATTCTTCAGGAGAGGGACTGTCAGATTAGCTGGCTGAGAAACACGAGATAAGCTAAGTGTGACAGTATATAAAGAGGTTGCAGGGTACATGTGTTTTAAACTGGCTTGGATAATCCCTCCGGTGGCATAGAAAGGGCAAGCTATTAAAGTGTAGCAAGTGCCGGGGATTTGTTTAGTTTGGTTATACCTGCAACATAATAAACCTGGAATGGAGCCAGTTCTTCACAAGGCAGCTGCTGTGGTGTTATTACTCCTGCACGAAAAAGTGTCCTGTACAAAATTAGGATGATTCCAGAGCTAATTCCCCTTGGATACCTTACTATTTATAAATGGGGGGAATTTACTAAGACTGGTGTTTCATACAGCGGTCATAAAGTGGTTGTCTGACCTGACTCTTTCAGTTTTCAAGCAGCTCCTGTCTGTCTGCAGCTACAGAAGGTGGTGGGAAAAGCTCAAAGCAGCCGAAGCGGGGAAATTACATAATTTGTGAAACTCCAATTGACTTTTATTGGGGTTACACAAACAGCGTTGCTAAGCAAGCTACACTGTTCACGTAACTCCCATCATAGGCAATGGGAGTTACGCAAATCTGCTTTGGCTGCTTCTGGCTGGCTGAAGAGCAAGGTTGGACAACCCCTTTAGGTAAATCTGGAGTAGCTTTCAACTACAGTTTACACTTTCCAGCAAAAGTAAAATGTTATAAATTTGATACACAATGGAGGCCACACCGCCTCGGTTCTAAGCCCTGCCTACTTGCCATTGTGCACAGACTTGCATAAATTTCCCCTGATATACAGTGTGTTTCAAAAAGAATGACCCAATTTCAAACGGCTATATTTGATAAAGAAAATGTAGTACACAAACAAAAAATAGCACAAATACAAAATCATGGGGGGGGGGGGGGGGGGGATTTATTAAAACTTCTGCAAAGGAAACGTTGACCAGTTGCCCACAGCAACCAATGAGATTGCTTCTTTCATTTTTTAAAAGGTCTCTAATAAATGAAAGGAGCAATTTGATTGGTTGCTACGGGCAACTGGTCAATTTTTTCCCCTGCACAGGTTTTAATAAATCTCCCCCATGGAGTTTAAGATGTTCTATGTGCCCTCCACTAGCTGTATGGATGACATCTAGGCAATAGCTGAATTCATAGCAAACTTTATGCAAGGTGTCCTGTTCAACTGAAGCTACTGCTGCTGATATCCTGTTTTTATCCTGTACATTCATGGTCAATGCTCAGAATGACATCTAGCGGCAATCATCCAAAACTTTAGGCCACGCCCATTGCAGCTAAACACCTGTAAGTTACTGAATGGTTAAGGTTTTGAAAATATTCATTTTGAAACACGCTGTATTTTATGTTACATTGCTTTCTCATTATCTTTATATTTCTAGTACATTTATTGGGACATTTGATGCCTGTTACATATTGATTATTACTATTTGTCAAGGTAGACAATGATTGGAATGTTTTATGCATGATCATTAGGTGTATAAGAATATGCATGTCATGTACCGTATATACTCAAGTATAAGCTGACCCGAATATAAGCCGAGGCCCCTAATTTCACCCCAAAAACCCAGGAAAAGTTATTGACTCGACTATAAGCCTAGGGTGGGAAATACATCATCCCCCATGTCATCATCCCCCCCGTCATCATCCAGACCCCCATCATTATCACCCCCGTCATCACCCTGTCATTTTCAACCCCGTCATCATCCCCCCGTCATCATCCAGACCCCCGTCATCATCCCCCCTCCTTCATCATCACCGCCTGTCAATCCTTTTCAGTGGTCTTCACCCTGCGGACCTCCGGATGTTGCAAAACTACAATTCCCAGCATGCCCGGACAGCCATCGGCCTTCGTCATCATCCAGACCCCCTTTAGTTTTCTACTCACCTCCCCTCGATGGGAAGGAAGGGTGAGCTGGTCTGGGCCATCTATGCTGCAGGGACCATCCGGTGGGGAGGGTTAGTCGTTCTGGGCTGTCCATCTTCACCTCTCCGGGATGGCCCCGGACTAGTGACGAATGCCTTGACGACGACGCATAGGGATGTCCGTCCCTGCGTATGAACGTCCCTGTGCGTCGTCGTCAAGGCAACGTCACTAGGCCGGGGCCGGCCCGGAGGGCCTCCTGGTGAAAATGGATAGCCTGGAATGACTAACCCTCCCCACCGGACGGTCCCTGCAGCATAGATGGCCCGGAGCAGCTCACCCTTCCTTCCCACCAAGGGGAGTTGAGTAGAAAACTAAAAGGGGGGGGGGTCTGGATGATGATGAAAGCTGCAGTGGTCTTCAACCTGTAGACGTCCAGATGTTTCAAAACTACAACTCCCAGCATACCCGGACAGCCAATTGCTGTCCGGGCATGCTGGGAGTTGTAGTTTTGCAATATCTAGAGGTCTGCAGGTTGAAGACCACTGAGAAGGGATTGACATGCGGAGAGTTCACTCGAGTACAAGCCGAGGGGGGCGTTTTCAGAACGAAAAATCGTGCTGAAAAACTCGGCTTATACTCGAGTATATACGGTATTTATTTGTTTATTGGTTTCTCTATTTTTCATTGTATCTTTGCAATGACCTCAAGACACAGTATTCTTTTCATGTGGTTTATTAGGGATGACTAATAATTTTATCAGTTTAATTGTTAATTAAAATTATTAGCTTAATTATGAATTTATTAGTATAATTAATTTTGCTTTTCTGGAAATTAAAGGGGTATTCCAGACCAAAACATTTTTTTTTTATATATCAACTGGCTCCGGAAAGTTGAACAGATTTGTAAATTACTTCTATTAAAAAATCTTAATCCTTCCAATAGTTATTAACTTCTGAAGTTCAGTTGTTGTTTTCTGTCTAACTGCTCTCTGATGACTCACGTCCCGGGAGCTGTGCAGTTCCTATGAGGATATTCTCCCATCATGCACAGCTCCCGGGACGTGACATCATCATTGAGCAGTCAGACAGAAAACTTCAGAAGCTAATAACTATTGGAAGGATTAAGATTTTTTAATAGAAGTAATTTACAAATCTGTTTAACTTTCCGGAGCCAGTTGATATATATATATATATATATATATATATATATATATAAAAAAAGGTTTTGCCTGGAATACCCCTTTAAGTGTTGACCAAATAGGGTGAATATACAGTTTTATCAGTTGGAAATTTCTATAGATCTGGGTACCAATCTGTGAGGGGATGCTATAGGCTGGGGTGGTTTCATTTCTGTTATGAGATTAAACTTTTGCTTATGTGTATAGGGGGTGACATGACATCTGATGGTTCTGTTTTTAAAGTTTCTAAGACTAAGATTCTTACAAAAATTATGGCCCTGCATTTACAGTGATTGTTACCTTCTCTGTTGAACTTCATTCTGTTCAAAAAGTAAGAAAGATGACCGCATGCAAATGCTCAGCCACAACACCCAAATGTTGGTCAAATGCTTATCATGTTGGATGATGATAAAGCTATTGATTGCATTTCCTAGACACATCTATATACATTGGCTATAAAAAGTCTACCATATCTGATGGTTTGGATTCTTTTGTATCCTTCTCCTGACTGAATCCCGCTGATGCTTAGGAACATTTATTTATGATTATAATTTGTGATTATTCATATTCAGAGTCAAATCACAGAAACACTAAAACTTAACATTTATTATACAATGTCATTACATGGAATTATATAATAAATGTTAAGTTTTACTGTTTCTGTGATTTTTCTTTACGAGTACGCTATTGGTAGTTTATGATTTATTCTCGGTGAGTTATTATTGAGTCACTTTAACATGAGTTTGAATGTGATTGATTGATTCTGAACACAGAGACATCCCCAGTTATAAAAGGGTGTGCATACTTATGCAACCAGGTTATAGTGTGTGATTTTTTTCTTTCTTCCCCCCCCTCAAAGATTTCAGTTTGTTTTCTGAAAGAATTGTTCATGTAATAGGTCACATTAATGGTGGAAAAAGTTCTGTCCGGGTCATAACCAGGAGATGCCCGCTGCCGTTTTTTTTTTAACTGTAAAATTAAGAAAAAATATCCAAACCATCAGATATGGTAGACTTTTTAAAGCCAATGTATATAGATGTGTCTAGGAAATGCAATCAATAGCTTATCATCCAACATGATAAGCATTTGACCAACATTTGGGTGTTGTGGCTGAGCATTTGCATGCGGTCATCTTTCTTGGAGCGACAACATCATTACACATAGGAGGTTGTCATATCGACCACACGCGACACGGCTGCAGGGGAATTGGCTGAGCAGTTGTTGTTATGGTCACATCTCCAGTACAACAACATCACAACACACAGGTGGTGGTATACCCATCATACCTGCCACGTCTGCAGGGGATAGTTGCTGCATAGTTGCTGTTACCGATACATTTTCAGAGCAACAATATCACGACTCATAGACGGTAGACATAGATGGTATACAGATCATATCTGACACGTGTGCACAGGAATACACTGCGCAGTTGTTGTCACTGACAGGTCTTCTGGGCAACAACAGCATGACATACAGGTGACTGTATACTCTTTGTATCTAACACGGCTGGAGGAGGATGCACTGCAGAGTTGTTGTTAATGTCACGCGGTCAGAGTAACAACAGGATGGTGCATAAGGGATGTAGTCCCTTCATACCTGCCACATTGGAAGTGGCATACACTGCGTAGCTATTGTCACTAACATGCTTTCTAAGTTATAGTTTCATGACACATAAAATAAAAAAAATAAAAAAGGAATCAATGGTTATGCCGTATCTGTCGCGTGTACAGGCACGAGGGTACGCAAGGAACTGTCACACACGTACGATGAAAAGACCTGACCCGTCTACAGGCACAACGGTTACCAAAAGACCTGGTAAAGGTCAGGCATGATGGTTCTCGAATAGAACTAAAGGTTCGAGGGTTACGGAAGGCACTGTCACGGTTACATGCACAATGGATATGACGTTATCTGTCAATCGCGGCAGCACGTCATCCCCGAGTTTCTGTTTTGAGGCAGAAGTTTGGTAGTTTAGCGTTGGGTCGGTGTTCAGGATGGGGTTATTTGAGTATAATTGATGGCACATTGTCTACGCATAGTCCTGGCCTGTCTACAGGTACGATGGCGATGCAAGGTTCGATTACTCGTAATAGGCCAATGCTTCGGAGTACAGTGGGTGGGTAATGCATGGTATGGCTGTCGGACAGTTCGGGTAGTCTTCAGGTAAGTTTCTCGAGCTTAGTTCTGGTCATGGGTAAATGTGCACATCATGGTAAAAGTCTGTCATAGGGTCAAGTTACTGTGTGTCAATTGGCCAACAGTTTGGGTTTAGCCTCAAAAATAGGCATCGGATAGTGTAGTTTAGGCCTGATAGGCAGCTATCCGTTCTCTCGGCTTAATGACACACGTCAGTGTGTTTAACTTGTATCCTAGCATGGTATAGAGTTAGGGCTGGTCTATTCTGGTGTTTTTGCCCTTTAAAGGCCTGCCCTCGGTCGCTTCTATGGGCACAGTTTTAGCCGCTGTTGTCAGGTTAACCTTCCATGCAGGTCCGTAGGACGTTTGTGATGTGAACACGAGGGGAAGTTTGCTCCAACCACGTTCTGTCCGTTTTCACATAAGGTCATTGATCACCAAGATATGGATACTTTGTTTAAAAAAATAAAGTTTTCTATGTTTTATTTGTGTTTAAAAAAGCTACCACTAGGTGTCTCCCTACTTGTCCAGAGCACATTTTCCCACATCTCTTGCACAGACTTTGGACTACTACTGGCCTGGCAGAAGCCCAAAAGCAGGAAATTCTGAGGGTGGTGTGTACAGCCTTATTCAATCTTAGCTCATCTCACACACTGAACTGCAATGGGCTGTGTGTAGCAGAGTGAGGGATGAAGTTCTCCCCTGTATGGCTTCAGATGATGTCACAGCCTGCTGGGTAACTCCCCTTCCCAGTTTGTGAGACTGAGCAGAAAATACAGAGCAATATCAAGGTAGAAAAGTAACAAAGAATAAAAACAAAGGCAGGGGGTGGTTTATCATGGGGCAGTCAACTGGGAGGATTATATAATCTATTCTAATTAATCTAATAATGAGAGGTACTCTTTAAATGGCCTTAGCCAGTGTTACCTGTTCTCCAGTGGTAGCCGGCGCCATGCCTACTTTAAGTCAGTGAGCAGTGGCTGCCAAGACTTTCGACTAGTGATCACATCCTAAGGAGCAGAGCAGGAGGATGGCGGAATAGTCAGAAGAGTGTGACCCAAGTCTGCACCCTGACATGGTCTGTGGGCCCTATAGTGCTTGAGAGTGCTCGGGACAGTAACTAAACTACTGCCCATGTCTGCCTTTATTGTTTCACTGCTCCTCCAGGGACCTACTGCTATAGACCAGCTATAGACTATAATAAACTTGTCACGATTCGGCTGGCTGGAGGTGGATCCTCTGTGCCAGAGAGGGATTGGCGTGGACCGTGTTGGTGGACCGGTTCTAAGTTGCTACTGGTATTCACCAGAGCCCGCCGTAAAGCGGGATGGTCTTGCAGCGGCGGTAGCAACCAGGTCGTATCCACCAGCAACGGCTCAACCTCTCTGACTGCTGAAGATAGGCGCGGTACAAGGGAGTAGACAAGAGCAAGGTCGGACATAGCAGAAGGTCAGGGCAGGCAGCAAGGATCGTAGTCAGGGGCAACGGCAGGAGGTCTGGAACACAGGCTAGGAACACACAAGGAAACGCTTTCACTGGCACAATGGCAACAAGATCCGGCGAGGGAGTGCAGGGGAAGTGAGGTATAAGTAGGGAGTGCACAGGTGAACACACTGATTAAGCCTGCTGCGCCAATCAGTGGCACAGTGGCCCTTTAAATTGCAGAGACCCGGCGCGCGCGCACCCTAAGGAGCGGGGCCGCGCGCGCCGGGACAAGACAGACGGGGAACGAGTCAGGTACGGGAGCCGGGATGCGCATCGCGAGCGGGCGCCTCCCGCATCGCGAATCGCATCCCGGCTGAGAGGGATATTGCAGCGCACCCGGTCAGCAGGTCTGACCGGGGAGCTGCAAATGCGAGGATGCTGCGAGCGCTCCGGGGAGGAGCGGGGACCCGGAGCGCTCGGCGTAACAGTACCCCCCCCCCTTGGGTCTCCCCCTCTTCTTGGAGCCTGAGAACCTGAGGACAAGACTTTTGTCTAGAATGTTGTCCTCAGGTTCCCAGGATCTCTCTTCTGGGCCACAGCCTTCCCAATCCACCCAAAAAAAATTTTTCTTTCTGACAGTCTTGGAGGCCAGAATCTCCTTCACGGAGAAGACGTCAGAAGAACCGGAAACAGGAGTGGGAGAGAAGCGGTTAATGACGAGTGGTTTAAGGAGAGAGACATGGAAGGCATTGGGAATACGAAGAGAAGGAGGAAGAAGGAGTTTGTAAGAGACAGGGTTGATCTGGCACAAGACTTTGAAAGGGCCAAGATAGCGTGGTCCCAGTTTGTAACTGGGGACACGAAAGCGGACATATTTAGCGGAGAGCCATACCTTGTCTCCGGGAGCAAAAATGGGGGGAGTTCTTCTTTTCTTATCGGCAAATCTTTTCATCCGGGATGAAGCCTGTAAAAGAGAATTTTGGGTCTCTTTCCATATGGTGGAAAGATCACGAGTCACTTCATCCACAGCGGGCAAACCAGAGGGCAAGGGAGTAGGGAGGGGGGGAAGAGGGTGACGGCCGTACACCACGAAAAATGGGGATTTAGCAGAAGATTCGGAGACTCTGAAGTTGTATGAGAATTCGGCCCATGGTAGAAGATCTGCCCAGTCATCCTGGCGGGAGGAAACAAAATGCCGTAAATAGTCACCCAGGACCTGATTAATTCTTTCTACTTGCCCATTGGATTGGGGATGATAAGAAGAAGAGAAGTTTAATTTGATCTTGAGCTGTTTACAGAGGGCCCTCCAGAATTTAGACACGAATTGGACGCCTCTATACGAGACGATATGCGTGGGCAAACCGTGAAGGCGAAAAATGTGTGCAAAAAATTGCTTTGCCAACTGAGGCGCTGAAGGAAGACCAGGAAGAGGAATAAAATGTGCCATCTTGGAAAATCGATCAACGACCACCCAAACAACTGTGTTGCCACGGGATGAGGGTAAGTCCGTAATAAAGTCCATACCAATCTGTGACCAAGGCTGTTCGGGGACAGGCAGAGGATGAAGGAGGCCAGCAGGCTTCTGGCGAGGAGTCTTATCCCGGGCACAGACAGTACAGGCCCGCACAAAATCAACAACATCAGTCTCCAGAGTCGGCCACCAATAAAAACGAGAGATGAGTTGCAAGGATTTTTTGATGCCCGCATGGCCTGCGAGGTGTGAGGAGTGTCCCCATTTGAGAATCCCGAGACGCTGGCGTGGAGAAACGAAGGTCTTCCCTGGAGGAGTTTGCCTGATGGAGGCTGGAGATGTGGAGATCAGACAGTCAGGAGGAATGATGTGTTGCGGAGAGACCTCTACTTCAGAGGCATCGGCCCTAATGTTCTTGTCAGCAGGGCGAAAATGAATTTCAAAGTCAAAACGGGCAAAGAATAACGACCACCTGGCCTGGCGAGGGTTCAGTCGTTGGGCAGACTGGAGATAGGAGAGATTCTTGTGATCAGTGTATATGATAACTGGAAATTTTGATCCCTCCAGCAGGTGCCTCCATTCCTCAAGCGCCAATTTAATGGCCAGTAGTTCTCGATCCCCGATGGAGTAATTTCTCTCCGCCAGGGAGAAGGTCCTAGAATAAAAACCACAAGTCACAGCATGCCCGGAAGAATTTTTTTGTAGAAGGACAGCTCCAGCTCCCACTGAGGAGGCATCTACCTCCAATAGGAAAGGTTTAGCTGGGTCAGGTCTGGAGAGCACGGGAGCAGAAGAAAAGGCAGACTTGAGATGTTTAAATGCGTCTTCCGCTTGGGGAGACCAGGACTTAGGATTGGCATTTTTCTTGGTTAAAGCCATGATAGGAGCCACAATAGTGGAAAAGTGTGGAATAAACTGTCTGTAATAATTGGCGAACCACAAAAAACGTTGGATAGCACGGAGTCCGGAGGGGCGTGGCCAATCTAAGACGGCAAAGAGTTTATCTGGGTCCATTTGTAGTCCCTGGCCAGAGACCAAGTATCCTAGGAAAGGAAGAGATTGACATTCAAAGAGACATTTCTCCATTTTGGCATAAAGTTGATTGTCCCGAAGTCTCTGAAGAACCATGCGTACATGCTGGCGGTGTTCTTCTAAGTTGGCAGAAAAAATCAGAATATCGTCCAGATAAACCACAACACAGGAATATAGGAGATCACGAAAAATTTCATTAACAAAGTCTTGGAAGACGGCAGGGGCGTTGCAAAGGCCAAAGGGCATGACCAGATACTCAAAGTGTCCATCTCTGGTGTTAAATGCAGTCTTCCATTCGTCCCCCTCCCTGATGCGGATGAGATTATAAGCACCTCTTAAGTCCAGTTTGGTAAAGATGTGGGCACCTTGTAAGCGATCAAAGAGTTCCGAGATGAGAGGTAAGGGGTAGCGTTTTTTACCGTGATTTTATTAAGTCCGCGGTAATCAATGCAAGGACGTAGGGAGCCATCTTTTTTGGACACAAAAAAAAATCCAGCTCCGGCAGGGGAGGAGGACTTGCGGATTAACCCCTTTTTTAAATTCTCCTGGATGTACTCCGACATGGCAAGAGTCTCTGGAGCAGACAGAGGATAGATTCTGCCCCGGGGTGGAGTAGTACCCGGGAGGAGGTCAATAGGACAGTCATAAGGCCTGTGAGGAGGTATAGTCTCAGCTTGCTTTTTGCAAAAAACGTCAGCATAGTCCATATAAGCCTTAGGAAGACCGGATACAGGGGGAACCACAGGGTCACGGCAAGGAGTACTGGGAACCGGTTTAAGACAGTCCTTGTGACAAGAAGTACCCCAGTTCTTGATTTCTCCTGTGGACCAATCATGGGTTGGGGAATGGCGTTGAAGCCACGGTAATCCAAGAAGAATTTCAGAAGTGCAGTTGGAGAGGACCAAAAATTAAATTTTTTCGTGATGAGGTCCGATGCACATTAGGAGAGGTTCCGTGCGGTAACGCACGGTACAGTCCAATCTTTCGTTGTTAACAGAATTGATGTAGAGGGGTCTGGCGAGACTGGTCACCGGAATGTTGAACCTGTTGATGAGAGAGGCCAAAATAAAATTTCCTGCAGATCCGGAATCCAAGAAGGCCATAGCAGAGAAGGAGAAGGTAGAGGAAGATATCCGCACAGGCACAGTAAGGCGTGGAGAAGCAGAGTTGACATCAAGAACTGTGTCACCTTTGTGCGGAGTCAGCATACGTCTTTCCAGGCGGGGAGGACGGATAGGACAATCTTTCAAGAAGTGTTCGGTACCGGCACAGTACAGGCATAGATTCTCCATGCGGCGTCGTGTCCTCTCTTGAGGTGTCAAGCGAGACCGGTCAACTTGCATAGCCTCCACTGCGGGAGGCACAGGAACGGATTGCAGAGGACCAGAGGAGAGAGGAGCCGAGGAGAGAAACCGCCTCGTGCGAACAAAGTCCATATCCTGGCGGAGCTCCTGACGCCTTTCGGAAAAACGCATGTCAATGCGGGTGGCAAGATGAATAAGTTCATGCAGGTTAGCAGGAATTTCTCGTGCGGCCAGCACATCTTTAATGTTGCTGGATAGGCCTTTTTTAAAGGTCGCGCAGAGGGCCTCATTATTCCAGGATAATTCGGAGGCAAGAGTACGGAATTGGATGGCGTACTCGCCAACAGAAGAATTACCCTGGACCAGGTTCAGCAGGGCAGTCTCAGCAGAAGAGGCTCGGGCAGGTTCCTCAAAGACACTTCAGATCTCCGTGAAGAAGGAGTGTACAGAGGCAGTGACAGGGTCATTGCGGTCCCAGAGCGGTGTGGCCCATGACAGAGCTTTCCCAGACAGAAGGCTGACTACGAAAGCCACCTTAGACCTTTCAGTAGGAAACTGGTCCGACATCATCTCCAAGTGCAGGGAACATTGCGAAAGAAAACCACGGCAAAACTTAGAGTCCCCATCAAATTTATCCGGCAAGGATAATCGTAGGCCGGAAGTGGCCACTCGCTGCGGAGGAGGTGCAGGAGCTGGCGGAGGAGATGGTTGCTGGAGCTGAGGTAATAGCTGCTGTAGCATCACAGTCAGTTGAGACAGCTGGTGGCCTTGTTGCGCTATCTGTTGCGACTGCTGGGCTACCACCGTGGTGAGGTCGGCGACAACTGGCAGTGGGACTTCAGCGGGATCCATGGCCGGATCTACTGTCACGATTCGGCTGGCTGGAGGTGGATCCTCTGTGCCAGAGAAGGATTGGCGTGGACCGTGTTGGTGGACCGGTTCTAAGTTGCTACTGGTATTCACCAGAGCCCGCCGCAAAGCGGGATGGTCTTGCAGCGGCGGTAGCAACCAGGTCGTATCCACCAGCAATGGCTCAACCTCTCTGACTGCTGAAGATAGGCGCGGTACAAGGGAGTAGACAAGAGCAAGGTCGGACGTAGCAGAAGGTCAGGGCAGGCAGCAAGGATCGTAGTCAGGGGCAACGGCAGGAGGTCTGGAACACAGGCTAGGAACACACAAGGAAACGCTTTCACTGGCACAATGGCAACAAGATCCGGCGAGGGAGTGCAGGGGAAGTGAGGTATAAGTAGGGAGTGCACAGGTGAACACACTGATTAAGCCTGCTGCGCCAATCAGTGGCGCAGTGGCCCTTTAAATTGCAGAGACCCGGCACGCGCGCGCCCTAAGGAGCGGGGCCGCGCGCGCCGGGACAAGACAGACGGGGAACGAGTCAGGTACGGGAGCCGGGATGCGCATCGCGAGCGGGCGCCTCCCGCATCGCGAATCGCATCCCAGCTGAGAGGGATATTGCAGCGCACCCGGTCAGCAGGTCTGACCGGGGCGCTGCAAATGCGAGGATGCTGCGAGCGCTCCGGGGAGGAGCGGGGACCCGGAGCGCTCGGCGTAACAAAACTATATTATATTCAGGCATATAGTCTGGAGAGGGTGCCTACATGTGCTGCCTTCAACTAAATGGAGGCACAGAGCCACCCAGAGGCCTATAAACTTCTTATATTTATATATACTATACAATATATGGGGGCAGAGCCAGGGGCCTAGAACTATATATGTCCAGTTTTTGCTATCCAAATGTCCAGTTTTTGTCTCAAGGAAATATGTTCACCCCTCCTGGTGACTAACCACTTGCATGCTGTGATTGCTATTTACCATGGCATCTAAGGGGTTTTACAGAATTGGGTTTACCTCAGTCATCTATATTACAGCTGACACCCCTCACTAATGCACTAGAGTTCAGCTCCTAAGCCCACACCATCATTGCCCGACACCATACGGCAGCTGACCGGAAGGCCTTACCAACAGTGCTGCACATATGTCAAAGGTTGGAATTATGAAGTTCTCACCACTCTAAAGATATAGAATTTATGACAACATTTTAACTTATTTAGATTTAAAAACAAAATGGTACTTAAGGTGAACTTCCTTTTTTATGTATTTTAGGCTATGAATATTTTTATTGTATGTCTGCACTCTGCAACAATGTACTTCTTTATACATTTTAATTCAAAATGTGATTCTCTACTAACTAATCTCACTGTATAAAACAGGGTAAAAAAAAGATTGGATTTAATTGGTGCCTTCAAAATTGATCCTGTTTACCTTCAATATGAGCAACAAGAATCAGGTGAGTAAATCAGTGGATGTATATTGCTAGCACTTTGCAATCTAGTGGTTTCAATTGTAAATTACAAAGCGTGCCACAGAGAATAGTGAAACTTTATATACAGTAAAATACTGCCATCCACCTTGCCATTTTTCCACTTTTAGGGTATATACACACATACAGTATCCAGCACATATTTGATGTACAGGATTTTATGCTGCAGATTTGACGTTGAGTTCAGTCATTTAGTTTACATTGAACACTGCAACATAAAATCTGCAGCTTAAAATCCTGCATATCAAATATGCGCAGGATACTGTACGTGTGAATACACCTTTAGACCATTTAAAAAAAATTATATATAATTTCAAAAGTTCTAAACACAATATTATCAAGAGGGTGGTTGAAAGTGGCCCCTTTCACACTGCCAGTATCCCCCAGTCAAATTCGTCCATCAAACTCCTTTTTTGCAGTTTGACTGTTGTAATTTTGACAGGTCATAACGGCCAAAAACGGGTCCCGATGGACCCCATTATAGTAAATGGGAGTCCGTCGGGCACCGTTATTTTTGAAGAGGATAGCAGGAGAAAAAGACGGTGCAAGCACTATTTTTCTTCAGCTAATCCTGAAATAACGTGCTTCACACTGCCGGAGACAACCGGCAGTGTAAATGTAGCTTTAACGTGTACATGTAACTAATGTCACTGATTGGCCAGGCTCAGACAGTCAAGTGTATCTTTTAATAACTCAATTAGTGTAGTGGTATTATAATTCAGACTCATCATACTTAAAGGATGGTCACAGAGCTTTTTTTTTTTTTTTTAAATCTGTAGATAAAGTACAAATCACAGATATCACACAAAACATCATTTGTTAAATAGTTGATACTTCAGGAAACAAACAAATAAAAGGAAATTAATTTTTATTAATCCTTTTTTTAAATTTTTTTATTTGATGTCCTGGTTTCTTTGTGTATGGACTTCAATAATTCAACCTTTCTTGAAGAGCAGTGATCGAGTCCATCAAGTTCAATCTGTATTGTGTCCCTACTAAGTTAATCCAGAGGAAGGCAAAAAAAAAAAAACCTTATGAGGCTGATGCCTATTGCTCCATACTAGTGGAAAAATTCCTTGCAGGCTCCAATGTGACGATGATAATAAGTCCCTGCATCAATGTTCTGTCCCTTTAAACCTATCTATAACCTGTAATGTTATTACTGTCCAGAAACCTGTCCAGGCCAGGTGAATTTTTTTGAGAAAAACATATGAAGTAGCTGGCACATTTTTATGAATTCTGAGCAAAAACTACATGCGTAACAACAATGAAAAAAAGCTAAAAACAAAAACGCAAATACTTCTTCCCCCCCCCAAGTTTACATACAGTACAATAAATCATATAAAACAGTAAAGCTTGCAAGTAAGTTGCATAGAACTCCTGTAGTGATCATATATAATTTTAAGTTCATATAAGTAGATGAATAAATTCATAGATATGCCCAGTGTGTCATTAATTCTGGTAAAAATTGTAGTAATAATGTTTGTAGTAGTTCATGAAATTATTCACATACTTCTTTAGAACAGTCATTGTACTGTCTTGCATCAAATACTTTTTCCTGAATGAGCTATGTATTCTTTTGATGAATGCACATGTCAATTTACATTTAACAAATCAGTAAATTCAGGATCTACAAATCATCATTATGGTCTTATATACACATTGTTCTCCCTCTAAGGCACCAAAGGAAAGGAAACATGGCATAAATAGATATGTTTCATCAAGTAGTCAGTCAGATGCTTCAGGAGAGCAAATATACAATTATTTGCTTCATGGGGCATGGGACAGGAGCAGACCTTAGGCCTAAAATGGAAAAGTTAAAAATACATTTACCTTAGATTATTATACAGATGTGTATCCCATTATTGTATTCTATAACCTATATTTAATACTTATTACTCAATCACAAGTTACCAGCAAAATACAACAGTAACACAGTTATTTCATTGTCCTACAACCAGAAATCCAGTAGTTGGATCTGATTCACCTGCTGTTTAGCTTCTCCATAACAGTGTTAGGTGAAACTTTCATGACAGCAACATCCTTACAAGAAGAAGGTTGAATTGTATGGTTCAAAGAGAAAAATTCAGTTTACATGATAGAAAACATGACACATTCTCATTGGTCTAACACAGCTGCAGACATGAAGGATATAATCAATGCCACACAACAGTCACCAAGCCTACATTATTCCTCGCTGGTTAGAACAAAAGGGTCATTAGAAGCTGCCTATTCAATGCAGCATTCAATTAAAGGTCATAGAAGGCTCCCACAGCTAAACTAACCTGGATTTACTGTATGATTAACATAATTGTAGGCCAGTGGGTGATATTTAATGTTCTCTCCTATAAAGCTTGGGTTATTTATGATGCGAATGAATAAGTAATGTTAATATTCAGTTCAGCGCTGTACATTTCTTTTTTACAAATATTTTTTGTTTAGACTCTACTTCAGTTTTTAAAGTGATGCTTAGAAAAGAACATTAGCCTATTCTCCAGTTTGTATAGCTCTCTAATATGGACAATATCATAAAACTTTTAATAGTCTGCATTTTTAAAAGCGAATGGTGAATTTTCGTTTCACAGGATCTTTACTTCTGGACTTCTTAATCTGTGCTGACACACAAAAAAAAGTTATGTATTCCAGGTGTAGATTAAAGGGGTATTCCAGGCAAAACCTTTTTTTATATATATCAACTGGCTCCGGAAAGTTAAACAAATTTGTAAATTACTTCTATTAAAAAATCTTAATCCTTCCAATAGTTATTAGCTTCTGAAGTTTTCTGTCTAACTGCTCAATGATGATGTCACGTCCCTGGAGCTGTGCATGATGGGAGAATATCCCCATACGAACTGCACAGCTCCCGGGACGCGAATCATCAGAGAGCAGTTAGACAGAAAACAGCAACTTAACTTCAGAAGCTAATAACTATTGGAAGGATTAAGATTTTTTAATAGAAGTAATTTACAAATCTGTTTAACTTTACGGAGCCAGTTGATATATAAAAAAAAGTTTTGGCCTGAAATATCCCTTTAAGGCTGGGTTCATACTTAGTATTTTGGTCAGTATTTTTAGGCAAAATCCTGGAGTGTAGCTTTGAGAGAAAAACTATAAAAGATATGCACCTTTATCAGTATTTTAGACAGACTTCCTGGTTTACTCCTTAATGACACAGAGTGTATGACTGTGGTCCAGGTGTATGAAGTGCTCATAAATGTAGTGGCTTCATACCAGGCAAGTATCCAGGCTTACTGATCAGCTGATGTGATGTCCAGAGAAACCTTACCTGCCTCCTTATCGTCTGCACATCTCTCTGATTGATCACTGTTATCAGTGCACTGGTCTCCAGCCTACCAAAGCAGCGTGGAGAAGCAGAGCACTGATAACACTGATCAATGCTATTCTACAACACAGCATTGGGCAGTGTTTGTAATAAGAAGATTGCATTTAACCCCTTAAGGACTCAGGGTTTTTCCGTTTTTGCACTTTCGTTTTTTCCTCCTTACCTTTTAAAAATCAAATCATAACCCTTTCAATTTTCCACCTAAAAATCCATATTATGGCTTATTTTTTGCGTCGCCAATTCTACTTTGCAGTGACATTAGTCATTTTACCCAAAAATGCACGGCGAAACGGAAAAAAAAATCATTGTGCGGCAAAATAAAAAAAACAAACGCCATTTTGTAACTTTTGGGGGCTTCCGTTTCTATGCAGTGCATATTTTGGTAAAAATTACACCTTATCATTATTCTGTAGGTCCATACGGTTAAAATGATACCCTACTTATATAGGTTTTATTTTGTCGCACTTCTGGAAAAAATCATAACTACATGCAGGAAAATTTATACGTTTAAAAATGTCATCTTCTGACCCCTATAACTTTTTTATTTTTCCACGTACAGGGCGGTATGAGGACTCATTTTTTGCGCCGTGATCTGAAGTTTTTATCGGTATGATTTTTGTTTTGATCTGACTTTTTGATCACTTTTTAATGGTATAAAAAGTGACCAAAATACGCTTTTTTGGACTTTGGAATTTTTTTGCGCGTACGCCATTGACCGTACGGTTTAATTAATGATATATTTTTATAGTTCGGACATTTACGCACGCGGCGATACTACATATGTTTATTTTATTTTTTTACACTTTTATTTTTTTATGGGAAAAGGGGGGTGATTCAAACTTTTATTAGGGAAGGGGTTAAATGACCTTTATTAACACTTTTTTTTACATTTTTTTTTGCAGTGTTATAGGTCCCATAGGGACCTATAACACTGCACACACTGATCTTTTACACAGATCACAGGCGTGTATTAACACGCCTGTGATCAGTGTTATCGGCGCTTAACTGCTCCTGCCTGGATCTCAGGCACGGAGCAGTCATTCGCCGATCGGACACCGAGGAGGCAGGTAAGGGCCCTCCCGGTGTCCGGTCAGCTGTTCGGGACGCCGCGATTTCACCGCGGCGGTCCCGAACAGCCCGACTGAGCAGCCGGGTCACTTTCACTTTCACTTTAGAAGCGGCGGTCAGCTTTGACCGCCGCTTCTAAAGGGTTAGTACAGCACATCGCCGCGATCGGCAATGTGTGGTATTAGCCGCGGGTCCCGGCCGTTGATGACCGCCGGGACTGACGCGATATGATGCTTCATATCGCGGGAGCCGGCGCAGGACGTAAATATACGTCCTGCGTCGTTAAGGGGTTAATAGTCCCCTATGAGGACTAAAAAAATAGTAAAAATATATGTGTTAATAAATGTTAATAAGCACCTTCCCTCATAAAAGTTTAAATGCCCTTCTTTTTCCATTTCTCTCATAAAACATGTAAACAAAAATAAACAATAAAACCACACTTGATTGACGTGACCGGAAAAAAAAGTCTAATTACTGAATTTTTTGTTACTATATATCAGAAAAAAATTATAGAAAGTGAGCAAAAAGTCCAATATAAACCAAAAGGGTATAGATGAAAACTACAGATTATGGCGCAAAAAGTCCTCAAACACCCCCATTGGAAAAAAATTGTGTTATAGGGGTCAAATTAGGACAATGTTACGCATACAAATTTTTTTTACAAAAAGTTATACTTTTTTTTTTAAGTAGTAAAATAAAACAAAACCTATATAAATTGGGTATCATTGGAATCACATTGTCCTACAGAATAAAGATCTTTTTAACTGTTAGGTGTACTATGTAGAAACAAACAAAAAATTTTTTGCTAATATACTGTAAAATTAGTCATGCATTAACCTCTTAAGGACCAATGACGTTGTGGAACGTCATGGCACCCTGGGCTTTAAGGACCAATGACGTCCCACAACGTCATGGCGTTTTCCGGTCCCTGCCGCTCGCCGGGCAGAGATCGGAACGGCATGCCTGCTGAAATCGTTCAGCAGGCATGCCGTGCAAATGCCTAGGGGGTCCCGGGACCCCCGTATGTCGGCGATCGCAGAAAATCGCATGTCAATTCAGACATGCGATTTTCTCCTATTCCGGGCTGATCGGATCTCTGGTGACCCGATCACCCGGAAAATAGGGATGCTGGGACCTATCAGTGACAGGCCCCAGCATCCTGCAGGGTAGGAGTGAGGTCGCAATGCTGCGATCTCCTCCCATCCCCTGACATTGGTCAGAATTGATTCTGACCTAATGGCAGAGCAGGACGGTGGGTTGCCATGGAAACCCCCCGTTCTGCCCACCCCTGGATGTCAGGCAGAATGGGGGGAGAACATGGAGGCTGGTACCTGGAGGAGAAGACTCGTGGGGCCCGGCAATCATCGCAGATATTCACCGGAGATCCCGAAAATTTACCACCAAAATAAAGTAGAATAAACTATCTCAGAATCAGAATATTCGGTAAAAGCATCTTTGAGTTATTAATGCTTAAAGTGACGGTGGTCAGATGTGCAAAAAACGCTCTGGTCCTAAGGTGTAAAATGGCCTGGTCCTTAAGGGGTTAAACAAGCCCTTATATGAGTCTGTAGATTGAAAATTAAAATGCTATAAAATAAAAATGCAAAAATGACGAATCACTGCATCATTTAACTTAAACTAATGACCATAATACTGACTAAAATATGATGTGTTATTTGAACCTAGCTAAAGGATAATTCACTCAACACAGATTTGTTGCAGAAATTTCATGCACTTGCAGCAGAATTTACACCATTTAGATTTGTGAGACAAATTTTTAGTAGCTGAAATGTATGCAGCAAAAATAGTCAATATATCCTTAGTTCTTGTTCACACAGTGGAATTTCCAAACTAAATCCAGCAGAAAATTTCTGCTTGGAAATTCTGTTGCAAAAAACTCTCATTGATTTCAATGGGATTCTGCTGCACTCTACACATGGTGGAAAATTCCGATTCCAGACTTTGCAGGCAGAATTGACATGCCAATTCTTTCTGCAAAATCTGCTTACAAATGCATTACTGTCTATGGAAATGGTGTATTTCTGATAAATCCTAGCCCCGGCAGAACATGCAGCCTGCAGAATGTTTTGGGCAGACATTCCACCTTGTGAAGATATCTTTATACTGTTTATCTGAATAAGACATTTTGCACGTTCTTAGCTAAATTTATTTGGTTTCCTTAAAAGGGTTATCCACCATAAGGTGCTGCCAGGCAGCAATAGACATGCTTAGGAAGGGTCTACACTTGTCTTGGGGCTAAATGGCTATCTTGTGAGATTACCATAACACTGTGGCTAGCATTTTGTGAACTGGTATTTCCTGTTTGAGTTTTCTTCTTTGCCTACAAATCCCATAATTCCATTTTCCTCCCTCCCACACTTCAGCCACCTTATTGAAACATAAATGAGCTGCATTCATTCAAAAGACCTGTGGTTTTCGATCAGGGTGCCTACAGCTTTTGCATTAGTTGCAGATTGATCTCTCTCCCAACAAGCGATTACTAGCCTTTATATATACCCTTGTAGGCATAGATTACCACATTATTTTGGCACATACATATAACATTAATCATTTATTATTTTTAGTAATTCTATTTTGGCTTGTCTCTTTCAGGACTAGTGACAGACTATAGGGTAAGCTATTTAAATCTCTGACCTTTATTATACTTTGCTTTGTAAGAGTAAAATATATATATTTATTTTAATGTATATAAAATCTGATTACACAATAGATGTATACACTATTGAACCTTGCCATAACCTATTTATTTATAACTAATAAATACACAAGAACAGTCCGCATTTATATGAAGTATGTCTTTATCTATGCAGTGTAATTGAAGTGAAGCTCCAGACAAAAACTCCCATGGAACTTTACATTCTCCCCAAAAATGTTGGTGACCTGACTGGGTAATGCATAAAACAGGGGAAAAACATTCCAGATGCTACTCTAATAATTCTGGGAGAGATTTATCAAAACCTGTGCAAAGGAAAAGTTGTCCAGTTGCCCATAGCAACCAATCAGCTCACTTCTTTCATTTTTAACAAGGCCTCTGCAAAATGAAAGAAGGGATCTGATTGGTTGCTATGGGCAACTGGGCAACTTTTCCTTTGCACAGGTTTTGATAAATCTCCCCCTCTATGTTTGAAAGTGATCCCACAGAGCGGACTGAAATATTTGCTTTATTAGATGGGAAAGCCCATTTGATAATGTATATAAATCTTCAGCTCCAGTCTTCATATTTCTGTAAAGTCACATTTACTGTAGATTTAGATATTACTACCACAGGATTCCGAAACTCTCCATGGTTAACATGTGAGCATGCTGCCTTTTTTACTAAACCTTGTGCCCTGTGCAGTATTTTGGAATATAACCACTTAAATTAGAAATATATTTAACTAATGAAATTACATTACAACCTTGCCATTTTGCCATACAGATAGCCTTGTCTACACTTAGTCTTACCTTAAGCTGGATGGCTCACAATAGAAAATGCTTAAACCAGTACATGTGCAGGCCCGTCTGAAGTTTGCTAGAAAGCATTTGGATGATCCAGAAGAGTATTGGGAGAATTACATATGTTCAGATGAAACCAAAGTAGAACTTATTGGTAAAAACTTAACTTGTCGTGTTTGGAGGAAAAAGAATGCTGAGTTGCATCCAAAGAACACCATAACTACTGTCAAGAATGGAGGTGGAAACATCATGCTTTGCAGCTGTTTTTCTGCTCAGGGACCAAGACGACTGATCCATGTAAAGGAAAGAATGAATGGGGCCATGTTTCGTAAGATTTTGAGTCAAAACCTCCTTCCATCAGCAAGGGCATTGAAGATGAAACGTGGCTGGGTCTTTCAGCATGACAATGATCCCAAACACACCGCCCAGGCAACAAACAAGTGGATTCGTAAGAACCATTTCAAGGTCCTGGAGTGGCCTAACCAGTCTCCAGATCTCAACCCCATAGAAAACCTTTGGAGGGAATTGAAAGTCCATGTTGCCCAGCGACAGCCCCAAAACATCACTGCTCTAGAGGAGATCTTCATGGAGGAATGGGCCAAAATACCAGCAACAGTGTGTGAAAACCTTGTGAAGACTTACCGAAAACTTTAGACCTCTGTCATTGCCAACAAAGGGTATATAACAAAGTATTAAGATGGACTTTTGTTATTGACCAAATACTTATTTTCCACCATAATTTGCAAATATATTCTTTAAAAATCAGACAATGTGATTTTATGTTTTTTTTTCTCATTATGTCTCTTATAGTTGAGGTATTAAAAATCTGCCCTTGCAATAAATTAGGCCACATCCCAAACTGAAAACTGTCAGTCGTGAGGAAAGCATTCATACCAGACTCTACATAACTTTGAATCAGTCTACTTCCACATATATGGAGGTTCAATTGAAACATCTGACATTTTTCTAAGACAAAATCAGTGATAGTATACAGACTGAAATATAAGTATTCTGTAAAGCTGTGATTATGTTTTTTTTTACCTTGGTTAAAGAGTCTTCTTTTTTTTTCTGGAAAAGCACTGGCAGATCCCACTAGGAAGAAGGTTTCGCTCTCTAAAACTGTGGTTTGTTTTAAGAATGTATGGTGTAAAAGGACTTCAGGATTACATACGAAAGGTAAAAAGATGCAACATTTTTAATACCATTTTTATCTTTAACCCCCTTAACCCCTTAAGGACGGAGCCCATTTTCACCTCTAGGACGAAGCCCTTTTTTGCAAATCTGACCACTGTCACTTTAAACATTAATAACTCTGGAATGCTTTTAGTTATCATTCTGATTCTGAGATTGTTTTTTCGTGACATATTCTACTTTAACATAGTGGTAAAATTTTATGGTAACTTGCATCCTTTCTTGGTGAAAAATCCCAAAATTTGATGAAAAAATTTAAAATTTTGCATTTTTCTAACTTTGAAGCTCTCTGCTTGTAAGGAAAATGGATATTCCAAATAATTTTTTTTGGGGGATTTACATATGCAATATGTCTACTTTATGTTAGCATCATAAAATTGACGAGTTTTTACTTTTGGAAGACACCAGAGGGCTTCAAAGTTCAGCAGCAATTTTCCAAAATTTTCAAACTCGCAATTTTTCAGGGACCAGTTCAGGTTTGAAGTGGATTTGAAGGGTCTTCATATTAGAAATACCCCATAAATGACCCCATTATAAAAACTGCACCCCCCAAAGTATTCAAAATGACATTCAGTGAATGTTTTAACCCTTTAGGTGTTTCACAGGAAAAGCAGCAAAGTGAAGGAGAAAATTCTAAATCTTCATTTTTTACACTCGCATGTTCTTGTAGACCCAATTTTTGAATTTTTACAAGGGGTAAAAGGAGAAAATGTATACTTATATTTGTAGCCCAATTTCTCTCGAGTAAGCACATACCTCATATGTCTATGTAAATTGTTCGGCGGGCGCAGTAGAGGGCTCAGAAGCGAAGGAGCGACAAGGGGATTTTAGAGAGTATGTTTTTCTGAAATGGTTTTTGGGGGGCATGTCGCATTTAGGAAGCCCCTATGGTGCCAGAACAGCAAAAAAAAAAAAAACACATGGCATACCATTTTGGAAACTAGACCCCTTGAGGAACGTAACAAGGGGTACAGTGAGCATTTACCCCCCACTGGTGTCTGACAGATCTTTGGAACAGTGGGCTGTGCAACATTTTTCATTTTCACGGACCACTGTTCCAAAGATCCGTCAGATACCTGTGGGGTGTAAATTCTCACTGCACCCCTTATTACATTCCGTGAGGGGTGTAGTTTCCAAAATGGGGTCACATGTGGGTGTGGTTTTTTTTTGCGTTTGTCAGAACCGCTGTAACAATCAGCCACCCCTGTGCAAATCACCTCAAATGTACATGGCGCACTCTCCCTTCTGGGCCTTGTTGTGCGCCCCCAGAGCACTTTGCGCCCACATATGGGGTATCTCCGTACTCGGGAGAAATTGCATTACAAATTTTGGGGGGCGTTTTTCCCTTTTACCTCTTGTGAAAATGAAAAGTATAGGGCAACACCAGCATGTTAGTGTAAAAATTTTTTTTTTACAGTAACATGCTGGTGTAGACCCCAAATGTTCCTTTTCATAAGGGGTAAAGGGAGACATTGCCTAACAAATTTTGGGGGGCTTTTTCTCCTGAGTACGGCGATACCCCATATGTGACCCTATTCTGTTGCCTTGAAATACGACAGGGCTCCAAAGTGAGAGAGCGCCATGCGCATTTGAGGCCTGAATTAGGGACTTGCATAGGGGTGGACATAGGGGTATTCTAAGCCAGTGATTCCCAAACAGGGTGCCTCCAGCTGTTGCTAAACTCCCAGCATGCTTGGGCAGTCAATTGCTGTCCAGAAATGCTGGGAGTTTTTGTTTTGCAACAGCTGGAGGCTCCATCTTAGAAACACTGCCGTACAATACATTTTTCATTTTTATTGGGGAGGGGGGTGGTGGGGGGTCAGTGTACGTGTGTATATGTAGTGTTTTACTCTTTATTTTATGTTAGTGTAGTGTAGTGTTTTTAGGTTACATTCACACTGGCGGCAGATTACACTGAGTCTCCCGCTAGGAGTTTGAGCTGCGGCGAAAAATTTCCCGCAGCTCAAATTTGTAGCAGGGAACTCACTGTAATCTGCCGCCAGTGTGAATGTAGCCTGTACATTCACACGGGAGGGGGGGTCAAAACTACAACTCCCAGCATGCACTGACAGACCATGCATGCTGGGAGTTGTAGTTTTGCAACAGCTGGAGGCACACTGGCTGGAAAACCTTGAGTTAGGTTCTATGACCTAACTCAGTATTTTCCAACCAGTGTGCCTCCAGCTGTTGCAAAACTACAACTCCCAGCATGTACTGATTGCGGAAGGGCATGCTGGGAGATGTAGTTATGCAATGGCTGGAGGCACGCAAGTACAACTCCCAGCATGCCAAGACAGCCTTATGCTGTTCCTGAATGCTGGGAGTTGTAGTTTTGCAAGATTTAGAGGGGTTCAAGTTGTAAATCACTGTCCAGTGGTCTCAAAACTGTGGCCCTCCAGATGTTGCAAAACTACAACTCGCAGCATGCCCAGACAGCAAACTGCTGTCTGGGCATGCTGAGAGTTGTAGTTTTGCAACATCTGGAGGGCTACAGTTTGAGACCACTTAGTGATCTACAACCTGAACCCCTCTAAATATTGCAAAACTACAAGTCCCAGCATGCCCACACAGCAAACAGCTGTCTGGGCATGCTGGGAGTTGTAGTTTTGCAACATCTGGAGGGCCACGGTTTAGAGACCACTGTAAACTGTGCCCCTCCGGATGTTGCTAGGCAACAACTCACCTAGAGGACCCGGAAGTATTGCTGCCGCTGCCGCCGCCGCACGTGGGGGAGGATTGCGAACGGGGATCCGGGATCCAGGTAGGGACCTTCGGCGCCGACCTTCCTTGGACGGTTCCCCCGTTTTGCCCGGACACCGATAGGTGGGCAAAGCGGGGGGAACCGAAGTTTAACCCCCCCTCCCCCGGTCTGCTATCGGTCGGTCGCTCGGCCGACCAATAGCAGGGATAAGAGGGGTGGCACCCCTGCCACCAAACTCCTATCCCTTTAGGGGGATCGAGGGTGTCTCGGACACCCCCGATCCCTCTTATTTTCCAGGTCACCAGGTCACCAGTGACCCGTATGCCCCGGAATAGCGCAGATCGCAGGTCTGAATTGACCTGCGATTTGCGCACATCGCGGTAATGGGGGGGTCTCAAGACCCCCCTCGGGGATGTGCCGGGATGCCTGCTGTTAGATAACAGCAGTCATCCCGGCCCGATCACCGCTACCGGTGACGCGGCGCTCCCGGAACCCCGCGACGTACATGTACGTCGCCGCTCGCCAAGTGACACTTCGCGGCGCTGTACTTGTACGTTGCTCGTCGTGAAGGGGTTAAGGACATGCGCCGTAAATGTACGCTGCTAAGCACATCTTAGCGCACAGCGCCGTACATTTACGGCGCAGTTTTCCAGGATCACCACATCACCGAACACAGTGATTGGGTCGGGATGGCTGCTGTTATCTAACAGCAGCCATCCCGGCATATCATCCAGGGAGGTCCCGAGAACCCCCCCCCCCCCCATATCGGCGATCGCCGTGATTCGCTGGTCATTTCTGACCGGCGAATCAGCGATCTTCCGGCCAATCGGGTCTCTGGCAACCTGGAAGATAAGGGGGACTGACGCGGTCTGAGACAGCGCCAATCACCCTTGAGCTCAAGGAGGGAGGTGGCATGGATGCCACCTCCCGATCAATGTGATTGGATGGTCCCGATCGACCATCCAATCACTGCATCTGTGGGGAATATGAAATCCTGTTCCTCCGCTCTGCTCACTCATTGCAGTTCGGCACAGTGAGCAGAGCGGAGCTACGGGACCCCGACCTGCTGCGGGCACGCTGGGACTTGTAGTGCGCCGGCGTGATTGTTGGTGAGGGACAGGTTACAGGAGGCAGGGAGAGGTTAGGCAGGGATAAAAAAAAAGTCAGTTTGCAGCTTCACCCCTGTACTGTCTGCTGCCTCACTTCATTTTTTTTTTTTTAGGGGAGGGGGGTAGCGTTTTTTTTTTTTTCAGTTTTCTTTTTCAATTTTTTTTGGGCGACCGTGGTCCGTGCCACCAATAATGGTTTGGTATTGCGTGGCCAGACCCTGCTTGCTGATCAGTAATCTTTTTTACTGATCAGCTTTTTGGGGGGGGGTGTTTTATAATTTTTTTTGCGTTTTTTTCCGTTTTTTGGCGTTTTTAAAGTTTTTAACAGTAAAACAAAAAAACTAAAAACACAACACTACACTACACTCTTTGAAATAAAGTGCAAAACACACATACTGGTAGATACCTACATTAACCCCTTCCCATTACAATGTCTCAGAGGGTATATTCAGTGGAGGAGGCATACGCGTTTATTGCCTCCAACTCTGAATCCGCTAGTGAAGGAGAAAAGGAAGACGCCTCTTTCCTTCTTTCTACCTCTTCCCCCTCATCATCAAGTGATGATGAGCCCCATAGAAGGCAGCGCCACAGGGCAACGCCTGTAGAGGCCTCTTAAACTAGCGTCCCTCTTCCCAGTACCAGTTTCCCTGTCCCCCATTCTAGTGACCCAGTCCCCCATTCTAGTGACCCTGTCCCCCTTACAGATGACCCCGTCTCAACCACAGTTCGGGACAATTATGAGCCACGGATTCCTGGGTTTGTGGGACATCCAGGAATCCAAATTGATCTCACTGAAATATAATTTTTTTAATGTTTTTTGCAGTGAGGACTTTGTCAGTTTAATGGTTGCAGAAACAAATCTTTATGCCCAACAATTTTTGACCCAAAACCCTGACTGTTTTTTGGCTAGGCCCAATAGATGGACCCCCATCAATGCAGATGAGATGAGGACATTTTGGGGCCTTGTTCTGCATATGGGCCTAGTGAAAAATCCGACCATTCGGCAATATTGGAGCGTGGATGTTCCTTACCCCACTTTACCATATGGCCATGAAAAGGGATCGCTTTGAATCTATCCGGAAATGTTTGCATTATGCAGATAATGCAGCATGTCTGCCTAGAGATGATCCCACCTATGATCGCCTTTTCAAAATACGGCCGGTCATAGATCATTTTCCCACAAAATCAGTTTACCACTATGTTGTCCAAAAATATATTACCATTGACGAGTCCCTTATTAGTTTGAAAGGAAGGCTCCATTTCCACCAGTACATTCCCAATAAAAGGGCAAGGTATGGCGTGAAAGTATACAAGCTCTGTGAGAGTACCTCAGGGTACACTTACAGATTTAGGGTGTACGAAGGGAAGGATTCCCGCACTGAACCCCCAGAATGCCCCCCATCCTGGGAGTTAGCAGGAAAATTGTGTGGGAACTGATGTACCCACTGCTGGATAAAGGTTACCACCTCTACGTGGATAACTTCTATACAAGCATCCCTCTCTTTAAGTCCCTTTCCCGCCAGAGCCACTGTCACTTGTGGCACTGTGCGGAAAAATCAGAGAGGCCTTCCAAAACATCCTATAAAAACGCCAATCCCTAGGGGTGAAAGTAGGGCCCTCACTAGTGACAATATGTTGCTGGTCAGGTATAAGGACAAGATGGATGTCCTTATGCTGATCACAATTCACAGTAATAGCACCACCCTTGTCACTGTACGGGGTACCGCAACACCGGTCCTCAAACCTGATTGTTTCCTGGATTACAATCAGTATATGGGAGGAATTGATCTCTCAGACCATATAGCGCCATGCGCAAAACCAGAAGATGGTGAAAAAAGTAGCGGTGTACATGGTCCAGACGGCATTGTACAGCGCTTTTGTACTATTCCGGAGAGCTGGCAACACGGAGACATTCCTTCATTTCCAGGAGGTAGTCATCAAGGCCCTGATCTTTGGGGACCAGGAAGGAGCGGGCCCAAGTACCTCTGGAACTGAAGGCCCCCGTATTGTACCAGGGCAACATTTTCCAGGGGAGGTCCCCCACACTGGAAAAAAGGGACGATCCCAAAGAAGATGCCAAGTCTGTTCTAAAAAAGGGAAAAGAAAGGAAACCATTTTCCCCTGTGACACCTGTCCTGAAAAACCAGGCCTCATCATCAAAGAATGCTTCAAGGTGTATCATAAGTCTATGGAGTATTAAATTTATGATTTACCCCATTTTTTATCCTTCCCCCAAATTAACTGTGCTTTGTACACGAGCCATTCGGCATTGTACAAATGCTTTTGCTCTTTTCCAATGTGTTGGTGACGTTGTACATGAGCTTGAGACCACGGCTATGTACTGCGCTTTTCCAATGGATTGGCAACACAGGGACATTTAACTTTCAAGACCCCCAAAATGTATAAAACATTTTCTCCGGAGTACATAAATACCCCATATGTGTACGTAAAGTGCTCTGCAGGCACACAACAGGGCTCATGAGTGAGAGCGCACCATGTACATTTTAGGCCTAAATTGGTGATTTGCAAAGGGGTGGCTAATATTTGTAGCGTTTCTGACATAAACCCCACCAAAACAACACCCACATGTCACCCCATTTTGGAAACTACACTCCTCAAGGAATGTAATAAGGGGTGCAGTGAGCTTTTACACCCCACAGGTGGTCTGACAGATTTTTGGAACAGTGTTCCATGTAAATGAAAAATGTTATTTTTCATATGCACAGCCCACTGTTCCACAAATCTGTCAAACTCCCATGCAGTGAAAATGCTTACTGTACACCCTGTTACATTCCTTGAGGAGTGTAGTTTCCAAAATGAAGTCACATGTGGGGGATGTCCACTGTTCTGGCACTATGGGGGATTTGTAAATGCATATGGCCCCTAACTTTAATTCCAGCCAAATTCTCTATCCAAAAACCCAATGGCACACCTTCTATTATGAGCCCTATTGTGCACCCACAGAGCACTTTACGTCCACATATGGGGTGTTTCTATACTCAGAAGAAAAAGCCTTCCAAAATTTGTAACCCAATTTCTCCCATTATCCCTAGTGAAAATAAAAAATTTGGGGTAACACCCGCATTTTAGTGAAAAAAATCTAATTTTTCATTTTCACGTCCAACTTTAACAAATATTTGGCAAACACCTGTGGGGTGTTGAGGCTCACTGCACCCCTTGAGGAGTGTAGTTTTCCAAATAGTGTGCCATGTGTTTTTTTTTATGCTGTTCTGGCACCATGGGGGCTTCCTAAATGCAACAAGGCCCCCCAAAAACCATTTCAGCAAAATTCTCTCTCCAAAAGCCCTGTAATGCACCCGTAGATCACTTTACGTCCACATATGGGGTATTTTCATACTCAGAATAAATGGGGTTACAAATTTTGAGGGGGCTTCTTCTCCTATTACTCCTTGTAGAAATGAAAAATTTGTGTTAACACCAGCATGTTAGTGAAAAAAAAAATCACATTTTTCATTTTCATGTCCAACTTTACCAAAAATTCGACAAACACCTGTGGGGGGGTGGTAAGGCTCACTATACCCTTGTTACATTCCTTGAGGGGTTTAGTTTCCAAAATAGTATGCCATGTGTTTTTTTTTTTTTTTGCTGTTCTGGCACCATGGGGGCTTCCTAAATGCAACATGCCCCCAAAAACGATTTCAGCAAAATTCTCTTTCAAAAAGCCAAATTTTGCTCCATGTCTTCTGAGCATTGTAGTGCGCCAGCAGAGCACTTAATGTCCACATATGGAGTGTTTGCGCAATCGGGAGAAATTGGGCTTTATATTTTGGGGTCCATTTTCTCCTATTACCCCTTGAGAAAAAGAACAATTTGAGGTAACACCATCATTTTAGTGTTAAGTGAGGTGTTAAGGCTCACTATACCCCTTGTTACATTCCTTGAGGGGTGTAGTGTAAAAAAATGCAGATTTAGATTTTTCTCCACTTTGCTGCTATTCTTGTGAAACATCTAAAGGGTTAACAAACTTTCTGAATGTCATTTTGAATACTTTGAGGGCTGTAGTTTCTACAATGGGGTAATTTATGGGGTATTTCTCACAGAAAGGCTCCTCAAATTCACTTCAAACTTAACTGGTCCCTCAAAAATTCTGATTTTGAAATTTTCGTGAAAATTTTGAAAATTGCTGCTATACTTTGAAGCCCTCTAATGTCTTCAAAAAGTTAAGATATGTCAACTTTATGATGTCAACATGAAGTAGACATATTGTATTTGTGAATCAATATATAATTTATTTGAAAAATGGTAAATGTTCAACATTTTTATGACATTTTGGGATTTTCAACTGGTGCCAGAAATTTAAACAGATTTGTAAATTACTTCTATTAAAATTTTTTAATCCTTCCAGTACTTTTTAGGGGCTATATACTACAGAAGAAATGCTTTTCTTTTTGGATTTATCTTATGTCACGACCACAGTGCTCTCTGCGGACATCTGCTGTCCATTTTTGGAACTGTCCATAGCAGGAGAAAATCCCCATAGCAAACATATGCTGCTCAGGACAGTTCCTAAAATGGACAGCAGAGGTCAGCAGAGAACACTGTGGTCGTGACATCAGTGAAATCCAAAAAGAAAAGCATTTCCTCTGTAGTATACAGCCCATAAAATGTATTGGAAGGATTAAGATTTTTTATAGTAATTTACAAATCTAGAACAGAGGATTTTGCCGTCTCCACTTGCTTCGTGTACTGGTGGATTTTCTGACCTGTATGCGTTTGCATTCGCTGCGATCGGCTGGTCTAGACGGCGCTGGACCCAGTGTTTGCCATGCAGTTGCTCCGAGGGGCTCTGCAGGCAGACTGGTGGTATTACCGCGTGGAAGAGGCATCTGACGTCAGAATCTGCGATGGGAGCAAATACAGGGAGTCCAGAAGCGACAGGAGATTTGGCAGGTGGAAATCCAAATGCAATATGTAGATGGTAATTCCCAGAACTGGTTAGCAGATCCCAGTGTGTTGATACTGGGACTAAGGTGGCTCAAAGTCTGTAGTGGGTTCACACTGCGTCTTTTTTTAGCCCAGTGCCAAAAGACGCAGTGTGACCCCACTACAGACTTAGTCCCAGTTTCAATACACTGGAATCTGCTAACCAGTTCTGGGAATTACCATCTACAAGGAAATCTACCTACTGCATTTGAATTTCCACCTGCCGAATCTCCTGCCGCTTCTGGACTCCCTGTATTTGCTACAATCGCAGATTCTGACATCAGACGCTTCTTCCACGAGGGAATACCACCAGTCTGCCTGCACAGCCCCTCGGAGCAACTGCACGGCAAACACCGGGTCCAGCGCCATCTAGACCAGCCGATGGCAGTGCATGCAAATGCATACAGGTCAGAAAATCCACCTGTACACCAAGCGAGAGGAGACGACAAAATCCAACTGGTAATATAAATAATTTTTTTCACATCAGTGGCCTTAATACTTGAATCTGGACATTTCCATTTAACATTTGCCATACAATCCATTGTTGGACTCAAAATCAGCTTTTTTCCTGGACTATCAGATTATGAGTAGTGCCGGAGAATTGGTCACACTGCAGGACTTTTTGGCAGCTATTACTGAAAACTTTGAATGAATTGCCATTGAATTTTACTTTATTAATGTAGTTATTCCTCCCACAAGGGCCCTGTGAGGGGAATTTATATGTATTTGATATTTTAATAAATGTTATTATTCTTTATAATTGAGGCATGGTCTCAGCCAATTCTATTATAATTATATAAAACATCATTGTCCTTGAGGTGTGGGACTTTCTCTTTTCTACTTTTTCCAAAATTTACACACCTGGGGTATAGGTGTATTGCCCAATCCACCTCAAAGAGTGCGTAATTGTGAGCTGCACCATTTTATAAATTCTGTCTAATTTACAAATCTGTTTAACTTTCTGGCACCAGTTGATTTAAAAAAAAAAAGTTTTCCACTGGAGTACCCCTTTAAGGTGAAAATGAGCTGCGTCCTTAAGGGGTTAAGGATGCAGCCTGCTTTTACCCATTTTTTTTTTTCTTTTTAAATCAGGCATGTGTCTCTGAAAGTTATAATAAGTGGTAAAAACGTATGCTTTTACTGAACGAAGTGATTCTAAAAGGTTTTCCGTGACATATTGTACTTAATAGTAAATCTTTGTTGATACATGCAGCATTTGTGTGAAAATTTTTACTGCACAGTGAACACCATAAAAATGTTTTATCTTTATTCTGTGGGTCAGTACATTTATGGTGATACCCAATAGAGCTTTTTATATTACTGTATATACTCGAGTATAAGCCGACCCGAATATAAGCCGAGGCCCCTAATTTCACCCCAAAAACCCAGGAAAAGTTATTGACTCGACTACAAGCGGTCGGTGGGAAATACATCATCCCCCCCCCATGTCATCTTCCCCCCCTGTCATCATCCAGACCCCGTCATTAACACCCCCGTCATCATCCCCCCCTTCATCATCACCGCTTGTCAATCCCTCAGTTGTCTTCAACCTGTGGACCTCCAGATGTTGCAAAACTCCCCTAGGGCTTTTGGAGTGCCACACAAAACTTTCTATTAAGCTACGAGCCTAATACATCAGGTGCTGGGGAAATGCTAATTTGCAACCTCATTGAGAATATTATTAGGTAGTGTATGCTAGAAAGACCATATAGTTACATAACTCAGCTGTGAGGAAATTCTAAGAACTAAACTTTATGACTTTAGGCTATCACAGCTAAAAGGTGGGTCAGCCATGTAGACATGACAGTGCTACCCAGCTGTGATGTCTTATCGAGCACAAGCTTCCTGTTGTGACCTAGAAAAGGACAGTGTTGGAAACTAAAACTGTGGAGGGCAGGCAGAGCTCTATATGACTAAAAAAAATTATTTTCGAAGTTATATATTAATTACCGAAAGAACCCCTAGAGGAGTTCCAAAAAAAATCTCCAGTATCCTGTGTCTATAGTAGAATAAAATGTAACTTTTATTATGATGTATAAAACATTAGAAAAATAATTGTGATCAGGTGGGTAGGAAAACAAAATATTAAAACTACAGTGACAATTGTTTATTTTTTCCCCCTGGTCTAGTTCAGTAGAAGAGCAGGATGTTTTTGTACACAATACACTTAATGTACATGCTATTCATATCATCCACTAATGAAATTATGACCAATATAAAACACTTAATGATGTCCACTGGTAATATCCTCAATACCACGTTTTAATCCCGGTGCTCATTGCATCCCATATAATGACCTATGTGGGTTTATTTACACCCCCCAGGGACAAGGTTTCTTCTGTAGGACAACTATTTTTATCCTCCTCACAAGGGTATAAATGTGGATATTATATGTACAGTGTTTGGTTATATACACTTTCTTAAATGTTAATTAATGAACACTAATAATAAAACCACAGTTCTGTGGTGCACCAGAGGTTGTGGTTGTACCATGCCTGAAGACACACACTTGCTCCCCTATTCACTGTTCAGTGATCCTTATAGAGACTGCTGCTAAAATCTAAGCCTGTCAACCCCTAAATGTTTCACCACTATAGCGTGGCTTAATAAAGGGGATTACTGATAGCATTCTTCATTACAAGTTAGGCATTACATACTTTTCTTATTATTTGCTTTGACCCAGACCCCACACTATTTTACCCTCTCTCATTCATGGAAAAACACTTTACCTAGTATCATAAAAACACACCTAAGAGGATTATAACAATCAGCTTACTTGTGCAACAGTGTAACACATCATAACAGTGATGTCTTTCTCAGGGTAAGAAGCATAGCCATAGAACCATTGTAAACATTTTAGAAAAGGTTGTTGTGCTATTTAGCATACTGTTTACTGTATTTTTTACACTTTAAATACACCTTTCATCTAAGTGTATTTAGATACACTAGAGTAGAGAAAAATATGCTCAGTGTCAAGTCTGCCTTAAATTGAAGATTTTAGTATTTAATGATAAAACAGCTGCTAAAAAGATTGTTAGACAGTGTTCTGCTAACTGCTGTAGTAAAGGGAGTAAATAAAGACAGTCACGCAGATTACATAGCAGCCTAGAGTCTGATACTTATACAAGGGTCTGGAAGTCCTGCCCATTTAATTTAGCTGTCAGAACTGAATAGTATCTGGCTGTCATGGTAACTGGCGCCCTGTTAAGGTACCATGGTAAAGCACCATATCCGCTAGCAGAAGGCATGTGAATAGCTTTTGAGTAAAGAGCCGTAAGTACCAGTAAAATCCATTTCTGCTGAGCATGAGTTTTAGCATTTGTATAAAACATGACACTTGAAAATACTAATGTATTGCCTTTTTTTTTTTTTTTTATATAACACAGCATATACGATTAGCAAAGGAATTTCTGGAATTAGTTCAAAAGGATGACCGTTTTGAAATATGTGCACCGGTTATTTTGGGTCTTGTATGCTTTCGTTTAAAGGTAAGAATTTTGTAAAATATATTTGCATAGCTATGACATGAATGTATTTTCTATTCATGTAAGTGACAGCAAAAACATGAGGCGGGGATTTATCATCGTATGAAGACCATATTGTTGCTCTAAATTTATCTCTTATGTGGCGCTGTAACTTTTTGCAACTGTACGCTTTTTTAGTACATAGTTTTTTCATGATTAAGTTAACTTTTTTGCAGTTGTCATAACTTTATCTTATGAGACATTTGGAGAAAATCTGTACATCACAAAGCCCTTAATTTGTCTCAAATATACACCAGCCCTGACCTGGCTTACAAGAATGGAGAGCATTAGTACAGTCACATTTTGGCACAATTGGTTAAAAAGGCCCAGAAAAAGTTGCAGAGGTGGAACCATACAAAGTGATGCACTGAAGTGTAATAATAATAAAAAAAAAGTGTACTAGCACAATATTTATCACATGCCATGCAATAAATTTAGCACATGTACACATTACCCCCACTCAAATTAAAAGTATAGAAAAATCATTCATCTACACCACACTTAAATTACCCCCATGATCCTTATATACCGAAAACAATGAATGGGAGATCTGTTGTTTTTTGTTTGTTTATAGAAGTAGTTAGATGTGTGAAATGTAACAGATTTCAAGGGGCACTCAGGTGGAAAAAATTTTTTTTTCATATCACCTGGTTCCAAAAGTTAAACAGATTTGTAAATTACTTTTATTAGTATTAGTAGTACCTGTACTAATTGACAGATCGCCGGGGTTCGTTGCGATCCTCCTGTATAACATATATATGCGGCCGGCTGCTCTTCCATGGTCCCCTGCACTGCCGTATATATACCCCTATTCGTATTTCCCGCAGAAAGCTGTGATTGGCCAGATGGTTCCAGCCAATCACAACTCTCTGTGGGATATATGAATATGTGTATATATACGTCAGTGAAG
Organism: Hyla sarda; assembly: GCF_029499605.1. Classification (NCBI taxonomy): domain Eukaryota; kingdom Metazoa; phylum Chordata; class Amphibia; order Anura; family Hylidae; genus Hyla; species Hyla sarda. The sequence continues at coordinate 134,819,020 of NC_079193.1, read as the reverse complement.
GGGAACATAGAAGAGCGTCCGGCCACATCTATACATTATACAGGAGGATCACAGCAGGTGTCAGTAGTGACATCCGCTGTGATCTTTCCTTAACTGCAGGTACTACTACTCCCAACATGGCGCACACTCTGCTCCATGCTGGGAGCTGTAGTACCTGCATTAATAGACCGATCGCAACAGGTGTCAGAAGTTATACTCGCTGCGATCTGTCTATTAATGCAGGTACTACAGCTCCCAGCATGGAGAAGAGTGTGCTCCATGATGGGAGAAGTATCTGCAGGTAAGAACAGATCACAGCAGGTAACACTGCTGACACCCAATGTGATCGTCCTGTCTATTGCAGAGATGCGGAGCGGCTGTATACAGCGCTCGCATCTCTGCACTATACTCCAGCCGCCCACTCACTCATTCATATTTCCCTCAGAGATGTGATTGGCTGAAACCATCCGGCCAATCCCTACTCTGGGCGGAAAATATGAATGAATGATGTTCTATTCACATCACTGGCCGGAGTGCAGAGCAGAGATGGGAGTGCTGTATAGAGCCGCTCCGCATCTCTACTATATTATGGACGATCGCATCGGGTGTCAGACTGATACCCGGGGCGATATTTCTATAAGTACAGGTACTACTACTCCCATCATGGAACAGTCTGTTACATGCTGAAAGTAGTAGTACTACCTAAAAAATGTAAAAAATGTAGATAAAAAAGTAAAGCACACACACTTTATTAAATGGTCCCTTGCTTCTAAATGAATAAAATTGGTTTTTCACAATTTCGTAGGCATGTACAATTCGTTTTGTTATGAATTCGGATCCATCCGGATGCAAATATTTCGTACATTTGGATCAATCCGAATGTAGGAAAGATGAACAATTCGGACAAAAACGAATTACGTCCGAAACAAATTGCACAAGCCTACGTGATGGACACATGTCTTTTTCAACCGTACTAACTATGTAACTATGCATGGAAACATACAAACTTTATGCATATGTTGCCTTTGGTCAGACTTAATCCTAACAATGCAACATTGCTAACCAATGAACTACTGCTCTCCACCCCGACTGCTAGGGATTGGTAGTTGGTGCATTACTTGTTGTTTGGTGCTCGATTGCCTGATACACTTTAGAATCTGTTATGTAAAGTAGTTCTATTTTGGAGTTGCTATACTAGGACTGGTCAAGCTACTTTTTAACAATTTGCTGTATATCGTTATTACTGCAGTTCCACTAAATGTAAGCCTCTAATCACAGTAGCTCTTGGTCATCCCACACCTTCACACCTATCATTTAAAGAGTACCTGTCATCAAACCATATTTTCTAAACTAACTCAGATAACTTTCCCTTACTGCTCCTAACACTCCGCCTTCTGCCCTTAAACCCTCAAGACATGCGCCGTAAATGTACCTTAGTGCACAGCGCCGTAAATGTACGGTGCAGTGTTCTGGGATCGCCAAGTCACTGGACACTGTGATCGTGTGGGACGGCTCCTGTTATCTGCGGCGATTCCAATCATACGGGTCTCCAGTGACCCGGAAAATATGGGGGATCGAGGGTGTCCAGGACACCCCCAGTCCCCCTGAAGGGATAGGAGTGAGGTGGCAGGGGTGACACCCCTCCTATCCCTGCTATTGGTCGATCAGAAGATAAAGTTCAGTTCCCCCGTTCTTCCCACCCACGGTAATCTGGGCAGAAAGGGGTAACTGTCCTGTGGCCGACGGCTGTGGAGGTCCCTTACCAGCGATCGTCGGTGGGTGGCGATACTCTCTCCCCCCTAGTGCGGCCATCCTACGGAAGCCAGTGAGTTTTCTAGCAACATCTGGAGGGCTACAATTTGGAGACCACTATACAGTGGTCTCTCAACTGTAGCCCTCCAGATGTTGCAAAACTACAAATCCCAGCATGACCAGACAGCAAACTGTTGTGTGGGCATGCTGGGATTTTTAGTTTTGCAACAGCTGGAGGGCTACAGTTTGGAGATCACTGTGCAGTGGTCTCTAAACTGTGGCCCTCTAGATCTTGAAAAACTACAACTCCCAGCATGCCCAAACAGCAGTTTGCTGTCTGGGCATGCTGGGATTTGTAGTTCTGCAACATCTAGAGGGCCACAGTTTGGAGATCACTGTGCGGTGGTTTCTAAACCGTGGCCCTCTAAATCTTGCAAAACTACAACTCCCAGCATGCACGGACAGCAAACGTCTGTCTCGCCATGCTGGGAGTTGTAGTTGCGTACCTCAAGCTGTTGTATAACTACATCTCCCAGCATGCCCTTTGGCGATCAGTACATGCTGGGAGTTGTAGTTTTGCAAGAGCTGGAGGTACACTGTTTGGGACATACCCCATATCCCGTCCTCATATCCCGACCTCCTATCCTGACCTCCTTTCCCATCCTCATATCTTGACCTCCTATCCCAACCTCCTATCCCGTCCTCCTACCCCTTCCTCCTATCCCGGCCTCCTATCCCGACCTCCTATCTCCTATCATAGAGACAGAAGCCCCCAAAAGTTACAAAATGGCTTTTTTTTTTCCAATTTTGTCCCATAATTTTTTTTGGGGATTCACGATACATTTTTGGGTAAAATGACTGTCATTGCAAAGTACAATTGGTGATCCAAAAAGCAAGCCATAATATGGGTCTGTAGGTGCAAAATTGAAAGGGTTATGATTTTTAAGGTAAGGAGGAAAAAAATTAAAGTGGAAAAACGCTCAGTCCTGAAAGGGTTTATTGTGCCACTAAAAATATAAGAGGAATTCTGTGTAAATATTGGTCAATTTTGAAAGATGACCCGAGTATGAAAGATTTATTACCTCACCAATCAGGGAATACATTCAGTCGATCCCCTAATTTGCGCAATATGGTAGCACCCATCAGATTAAAATCCCATTCCCCTGATATTGTTAATGGGCGATCTAAGGGGGCGCCAGGAACTTTTGCCTGTGGACGAACTAGGTGCATGTGTTGCTCAATGATTAGTGATCCAACCCACTCTTCATATTACAAAAAAACAAACAAACAAAAAGTTTCCTATTATACTTGCGATAGTTCTTTTGCAGTTTATATTTTGACCTGTGCTTGTGGACTTCAATACAGACAGTGCGGTCCCGTATGAATATAAAAAATGGTCCCGCCACCTCCTTATAAAACATGATTGATGTATAGAAAACCTAAAACTAACTATTCTTGAAACTATTCAATTTTATATTTCTAAACGCATTCAGAGATTAAATAATAGAGAAGCATTTTGGATGTTTACCCTGGTAACTTTATTTCCTGATGGATTAAACAAAACTATATAAAATGCATATTTAATGTGTCTTTTAGGATGACTAAAAGATTCATTTGTGCCCACATGGGGTTAAAATAACCCTATAATATTTTTGTGTCTACCTCCACCCTACATGCCTGCAGAAGCAGCTAATCCACAAAACGCGTTGAATTGTGGCTAATAAATCTCACTTACCTTTTACTTGGTCTCAGCGCTTGATTCATCCCGCTGTTTGGAGGAAGGATTGTTGTTTATGCGGAATCCCTTTAAGACAAGACAACAAGTGCTACTGCAAAGAGAGGTCATGTGGTTGCATACAGCCTACTGTAGTTTGTGCTGTTTTGCTGCCCTAATTGAAAGGAAACTATGAAACTATGACACTGATCAACACTAAGAATAGTTATAAAAGTAACTGTGGATCAGGGAGAAAATTACATGAAAAGTATATAATAATATGAACTGTCTAAAAGAGCATGAATGCAAAATATATAAACGTTGATAGGCTAAATCATATTTAGTTGGTTGATTAACCCCTTTCCGCAGAACGCCATATATATACGGTAGATGACGCGATACCTTTGCGCATTCCGCCATATATACGGCATTTATGAAATATGCGCTCCCGAGGTGCAGATAAGGTTAATTAGTTAAAGTCCCGGGGTGTCCGGCGGGAGACCACTCCCGCCTTATACCCCAGGACCCCATTTGATTAACCCATATTCGGAAGAAATTGCGTTACTTATTTTAGGGGGCTTTCTTTCCTTTTACTACTCCTGAAAATGAGAAAAAATTGGGGCTACACCAGCATGTTCGTTTAAAAGAAAAAAAACATTTTACACTAACATGCTGGATTTCTCCTTCATTTTTCATTTTCACAAGAGGTAAAAGGAGAAAAAAAGCATTTCAAAATAAGAAACGCAATTTCTCCCGAATACGGAAATACCCCATATGTGGGCGTAAATTGCTGTGAGGGTGGAAAACATGGCTCAGGAAAGAGAGCACCATGTACATTAGAGGCCTAAATTCGGGATTTGCACAGGGGTGGCTTATCGTACCAGAGGTTTTGACATAAATGCTAAAACAAAAAAAAGTAAAAAACCCACGTGACCCAATTTTGGAAACTACACCCATCAAGGAATGTAACAAGGGGTTCAGTGAGCATTTACACCCCACAGTTGTCTGATATTTGGAACAGTTGTCCGTGAAAATGAAAAATTTTATTTTTCATTTGCACAGCCCACTGTTCCAAAAATCTGTCAAATGCCAGTGGGGTGTAAATGCTCACTGCACCCCTTATTACATTCCGTGATGGGTATAATTTCCAAAATGGGGTCACATGTGGGGGGTCCACACCATGGGGGCTTTATAAACTCAAAAAGCCCCCGACCTGAATTCCAGCCAAATTCTCACTCCAAAAGCCCAATGGCGTTTCTTCTCTTATGCACCCTGTTGTGCGCCCACAGAGCAATTTACATCTACATATGGGGTATTTTCATACTCATTCATTGAAATGGAGTAAAAAAATTGGGGGGAGTTTTTATCCTATTACTCCTTGTGAAAATGAAAAATTTGGGGTAACCCCAGCATTTTTGTTAAAAAAAATCTAATTTTTCATTTTCAATTTAATGAAAATTTGTCAAACACCTGTGGGGTGTTAAGGCTCACTTTACCACTTGTTACATTCCTGGAGGAGTATAGTTTCCCAAATAGTGCGCCATGTGTTTGTTTGTTTTTTTTCTTTGCTGTTCTGTCACCATGGGAACACCTAAAGGGTTAACAACATTTTTTAATGTAATTTTAAATACTTTGAGGGGTGCAGTTTCTATAATGGGGCAATTTATGGGGGATTTCTCACAGTAATTCATGAATTTTGAGAACATTTGGAAAATTGCTGCTAAACTTTGAAGCCCTTTAATGTCTTCAAAAAGTAACATGTCAACTTTATGATGCCAACATAAAGTAGACATATTGTATATGTGAATGAATATAAAATTTGGCATGTCCATTTTCCTTACAAACAGAGAGTTTCAAAGTTAGAAAAATGCAAAATTTTCATGAAATCTTGGAGTTTTTCAGCAAGAAATGATGCAAGTATCAACGAAAATTTAGCACTATATTAAAGTAGAATACAGTCATGGCTGTAAATGTTGGCACCCCTGAAATTTTTCAAGAAAATGAAATATTTCTCACAGAAAAGGATTGCAGTAACATGTTTTGCTATACACATGTTTATTCCCTTTGTGTGTATTGGAACTAAACCAAAAAAAGGGAGGAAAAAAAGCTAATTGGACATAATGTCACACCAAACTCCAAAAAAGGGCTGGACCAACTTATTGCCATCCTTAAATTAATATTTGGTTGCACACCCTTTGGAAAAAATAACTGAAATCAGTCGCTTCCTATAACCATCAATAAGCTTCTTACACCTCTCAGCCGGAATGTTGGACCACTCTTCCTTTGCAAACTGCTCCAGGTCTCTCTTATTGGAAGGGCGCCTTTTCCCAACAGCAATTTTAAGATCTCTCCACAGGTGTCCAATGGGATTTAGATCTGGACTCATTGCTGGCCACTTCAGAACTCTCCAGTGCTTTGTTGCCATCCATTTCTGGGTGCTTTTTTAAGTATATTTGGGGTCATTGTCCTGCTGGAAGACCCAAGATCTCGGATGCAAACCCAGCTTTCTGACACTGGGCTGTACAGTGCGACCCAAAATCCCTTGGTAATCCTCAGATTACATGATGCCCTGCACACGTTCAAGGCACCCAGAGCCAGAGGCAGTAAAACAACCCCAATTTCACTGTAGGTACTGTGTTCTTTTCTTTGTAGACCTCATTCCGATTTTGGTAAACCGTAGAATAATGTGCTTTACCAAAAAGCTCTATCTTGATCTCATCTGTCCACGAGATGTTTTCCCAGAAGGATTTTGGCTTACTCAAGTTCATTTTGGCAAAATGTAGTCTTGCTTTTTTATGCCTCTGTGTCAGCAGTGGGGTCCTCCTGGGTCTCCTGCCATAGCGTTTCATTTAATTTAAATGTCGATGGATAGTTTGCGCTGGCACTTGTGCTCCCTGAGCCTGCAGGACAGCTTGAATATCTTTGGAACTTGTTTGGGGCTGCTTATCCACCATCAGGACTATCCTGCATTGACACCCTTCATCAATTTTTCTCTTCCATCCACGCCCAGGGAGATTAGCTACAATGCCATGAGTTGCCAACTTCTTGATAATATTGCTCACTGTGAACAAAGGCAAATCTAGATCTCTAGAGATGGACTTGTAACCTTGAGATTGTGGATATTTTTCCACAATTGTGGTTCTCAAGGCCTCAGACACACAATGCAAAGACTAAGTTAACTTCTCTCATTTTTATCTGCATTCAGGTGTGATTGTTATATTGCCCTCACCTGTTACTTGTCCCAGGTGAGTTTAAAAGGAGCATCACATGCTTTAAACAATCTTATTTTTCCACAATTTTTAAAGGTTGCCAATAATTTTGTCCACACCATTTTTGGAGTTTGGTGTGACATTATGTCAAATTTGCTTTTTTCCCCTTCTTTTTTGGTTTAGTTCCAATACACACAAAGTTAATAAACATGTGTATAGCAAAATGTGTGTTACTGCAATCCTTTTCTGTGAGAAATACTTCATTTTCTAAAAACATTTCAGGGGTGCCAACATTTACAGCCATAACTGTATGTCACGAAAAAACTATCTCTGAATCAAATTCATAAGTAAAAGCATCTCAGGGTTATTAATGCATAAAGTGAAGGTGGTCAGATTTGTAAAAAAATGGCTGTCCTTAAGGTCAAAATGGGCTATGTCCTTAAGGGGTTATATAAATAATTAAATAAATGAAATTTCAGAAACTATAAACTTTTTCAATGTTTTGCACTTTTTTATTTAGGGATCCAACACATTGAACAAGTCACTTCTCCAAAAGATAAATCATTTAAAGAAGATACATTTAGTGCCATGCTGCTTAGGGGACAAGTTTCTTTTACGATTTGCTGTGTGTGCTCGAACTGTCGAATCCAGTCACATTGTGTTTGCCTGGAAGTATATTGAAGAACTGGCCACTGAACTCCTTATGGCAGAAGATGGAAAAAATTAAGATATTTTATGGTAAGGGTTTGGTCTTTTATGGTAACATGCTCTTATGAATTATTTCTGTTTTTATTTAGATTAGGTCATATAAATGTTCATTTCTTCTTAGCCATACACTACATGACTGTGAAGGCTTTCTGCATAATTTTGGACTGTATCTATTTAGCCAAAAGAGCATTTATGAGGTCAAGTACTGATGTTGCTCCAGAAGGTCAGACTTGCATTAGGCATTCTAATTCATCCCAAGGGTATGTTCAAACAGTGGAATTCCACAGCCGAGTCTCTAGTGCATTCCGTAGCAGAATCCAAATTCTGGTGTCCATAGAAAATAGACATTTCCGAGCAGAATCTGCAGAAAGAATAGACATTTCCAAGTGTTCCTAGCACCCGCCGTATCAGTTGTGTTTTCCAGACAAACATTCCGCAAATTTTCAGCCATGTGAACCCGGCCTAAAGATGTTTTAATAGGGTTGAGGTTTGTGCTCTGTGGACTCCCAAGTTACATAGTTACATAGTTAGTACGGTCAAAAAAAGACATATGTCCATCAAGTTCAACCAGGGAATTAAGGGGTAGGGGTGTGATTGGGGAAGGGATGGGATTTTATATTTCTTCATAAGCATTAATGTTATTTTGTTCCATGAATGTATCTAATCCTGTTTTAAAGCTGTTAATTGTTCCTGCTGTGACCAGTTCCTGAGGTAGACCGTTCCATAAATTCACAGTCCTCACGGTAAAGAAGGCGTGTCGCCCCTTGAGACTAAACTTTTTCTTCTCCAGACGGAGGGAGTGCCCCCTCGTCCTTTGGGGGGTTTAACCTGGAACAGTTTTTCTCCATATTTTTTGTATGGGACATTAATATACTTATATACGTTTATCATATCCCCCCTTAAATGTCTCTTCTCAAGACTAAACAATTGTAACTCCTTTAATCGCTCCTCATAGCTAAGATGTTCCATGCCCCATATTAGTTTAGTCGCGCGTCTCTGCACCCTTTCCAACTCCGCAGTGTCCCTTTTATGGACAGGTGCCCAAAACTGAACAGCATATTCCAGTTGAGGCCGTACCAATGCTTTATAAAGGGGGAGTATTATGTCCCTGTCCCTTGAGTCCATGCCTCTTTTGATACATGACAATATCCTGCCGGCTTTGGAAGCAGCAGCCTGACATTGCATGCTATTCTGTAGTCTGTGATCTACAAGTACACCCAGATCCTTCTCTACCAGTGACTCTGACAGTTTAATCCCCCCTAAGACATACGATGCATGCAGGTTATTAGTACCCAGATGAATAACTTTACATTTATCCACATTGAACCTCATTTGCCAAGTGGATGCCCAGACACTTAGTCTATCCAAGTCATCTTGTAACTTATGCACATCCTCTATAGACTGTACCGTGCTACAAAGCTTGGTGTCATCTGCAAAGATAGAAACAGAGCTGTTAATACCATCCTCTATATCATTGATAAATAAATTAAACAACAGCAGGCCCAGTACTGAACCTTGGGGTACACCACTAATAACCGGGGACCAATCAGAGTACGAATCATTGACCACCACTCTCTGGGTACGATCCATGAGCCAGTGTTCAATCCAGTTACAAACTAAAATTTCCAAACCCAAAGACCTTAACTTACCTGTCAGACGTCTATGAGGGACAGTATCAAACGCTTTAGCAAAATCCAGAAACACTATATCCACAGCCATTCCTCTGTCAAGGCTTCTACTCACCTCTTCATAAAAGCAAATTAGATTGGTTTGACAACTTCTATCCTTAGTAAACCCATGCTGGCTATCACTTATAATACAATTATCCCCTATGTATTCCTGTATGTAATCCCTTATAAGTCCTTCAAACAATTTACCCACAATGCACGTTAAACTTACCGGTCTATAGTTTCCTGGGGAAGACCTAGAGCCCTTTTTGAAGATTGGCACCACATTCGCCTTGCGCCAGTCCCTTGGCACAATACCAGACACCAGAGAATCTCTAAATATCATGAACAGGGGTACAGATATTACTGAACTTACCTCTCTAAGAACTCTTGGGTGTAGTCCATCCAGCCCTGGGGATTTGCTTACATTTATATCACTTAACTTACCTTGTACCATTTCTACATTAAGCCAGTTCAATACATTATATGATGTGTTACCAGCACTGACCTGGCCAATGTCAGCTCCTTTTTCCATAGTGTATACAGAACTAAAGAACCCATTCAGTAGCTCCGCTTTCTCTTGATCGCCTGTGACAACCTCCCCATTATCATTATTAAGGGGTCCTACATGCTCTGTCCTTGTTTTTTTTGCATTTATATATCTAAAAAAATATTTAGGATTAGTTTTGCTTTCTTTGGCCACCTGTCTCTCGTTTTGAATTTTTGCTGTTTTTATTACATTTTTACAGATTTTATTAAGCTCTTTGTACTGTTTAAATGTTATCGCTGACCCATCAGATTTGTATTTTTTGAAGGCTATTTTTTTGTTGTTTATTGCTCTTTTAACATCATGTGTCAGCCATGTAGGATTTAGTTTTAATCGTTTATATTTGTTCCCCTTTGGTATATATTTAGATGTATAGTTATTTAGAGTTGATTTAAAGATGTCCCATTTACCTTCTGTATCAGTATTTGAGAACACCTCCCCCCAGTCTATGTCCTGTAGTGCAGCCCTCAGCCCAGGGAAGTTTGCCTTTTTAAAGTTATATGTTTTTGCCTTCCCCGCCTGTCTTTGTTTTCTACATTTTAAGTCAAAAGTTACTATATTGTGGTCGCTATTACCAAGGTTTTCCCGCACAGTTACATTACCAACCAGCTCTGCGTTGTTGGAAATGATCAGATCCAACAAGGCATCACTTCTTGTTGGGTCCTCCACAAACTGGCCCATAAAATTATCCTGCAATAAATTTAGGAATTGTCGCCCCTTAGTAGTTTTAGCCAACCCCGGACCCCAATCTATATCTGGATAGTTAAAATCTCCCATTATTACCACTGTACCTGCCCGGGCGGCCCTCTCTATTTGTTTATGAAGCCGAACTTCTATCTCTTCAGTGATATTAGGGGGTCTGTAGATTACCCCAAATATTATTTTTTCAGTATTTCCCTCCTTTTGTAATTCTACCCACAGTGATTCCACATCCTCAGAATCATCACACACTATGGCATCGTTCACACTGACTTTCATACCACTTCTTACATACAGACAGACTCCACCACCTTTTCTGTTCATTCTATCCTTGCGAAACAATGTAAACCCCTGCAGATTAACAGCCCAGTCATGCGAGGAGTCCAGCCATGTCTCAGTGACCCCAACTATATCAATATGTTCCTCCAGTATCAAGGCCTCAAGCTCCCCCATTTTATTTGCTAGGCATTTGTGAACATACACTTTACATTTCCATCCTTTATGTTATTGGGGTTAATGGGATTCAAGGGTGTAAATTTTATTTCCTATGAAGCCTATTCCTATTAACTATTCTAACCCCTCCCTCCGCTCCACCCCCAGGTACATTTATACTTGTAAGACCTGTGTAGAGAAAGGGTGCAAAATCATACCTGCATGTGGTGGTCATTGGTGTCACAATTTGCTGGGGAACAGCAACATTGTTCAGTCAATGGTCAAATCATGCTGGTGTAATTTCAGCTGCGTGAAAGCCACAACCATGGAACATATCCTTGCATTAATAATGGACATGGCCAATACAGTTTAGCTAAATCAGAGCCTGGGCTGTTCACATAGACACTGTGACTCTACCCCTGTTATCAAGCAGCAGGTGCCTGGGGGTAATACACAGCTATGACCTTGCTACAACTGCCATAAACAGAGATGAATCTGTTCATAAATGTAATTCCGCTCAGAAATTATGCACAGAAATTAAAGTTCATCAGAAACCCATTGCTGTCAATTGAATTCCACTGCAAAGTTCACACTTTAGAATTTCAGTGGCAAAGCTTCCACCGCCTAAATTCCTACAATGAAAGAGTGATCTGGCTCATTCGTTCAGCAGAATCCTTGCAGAATACATTGCTTTCTATGGGGTTGGCAATGTGGTCCTAGCATTGACTCATTCTCCAGCCACAATATTTCCATCTTAATATTCTTCAATATTAATCTAGCCCTAAAGGGGTACTCAGGGGGAAATCTATTATTTTTCAAATGAACTGGTGCAAGAAAGTTAACCCCTTAACGACGCAGGACGTAAATGTACGTCCTGGTGATGTGGTACTTAACGCACCAGGACGTACATTTACGTCCTGAGCATAACCGCGGGCATCGGAGCGATGCCGGCATCATGGACGACAGGTCCCGGCTGTGGATCGCAGCCAGGGACCCGCCGGTAATGGCGGACACCCGCGATCCCGCGGATGTCCGCCATTAACCCCTCAGATGCCATGATCAATACAGATCACGGCATCTGCAGCATCGCGGTCACTTAACAGGATGATCGGATCGCCCGCACCACTGCCGCGGCGATTCGATCATCCTGCACGGCAGACCTCCCGCAGACCAGAGCAGAAGATGACCGATAAACCTGATCAGTGCTATGTCCTATACATAGCACTGAGCAGGATTAGCAATCGAATGGTTGCTACAAATAGTCCCCTATGGGGACTATAAGAGTGTAAAAATAAAAGTAAAAAAGTAAAAAAATAAAGTAAAAAAAAATGTGAAAAACCCCCTCCCCCAATAAAAACTTATATTGTCCCATTTTCCCTATTTTACACCCAAAAAGTGTAAATTTTTTTTATTTTATATACATATTTGGTATCGCCGCATGCGTAAATATCCGAACTATTAAAATAAAATGTAAATGATCCCTTACGGTGAAAGTAAAAAAAAAAGTCAAAAATAGCTGCTTTTTTATAACATTTTATTCAAAAAAAACAATTAATAAAAAATGTAATAAAAGTTTTGTATAAGCAAATATGGTATTAATAAAAAGTACAGATCACGGCGCAAAAAATGAGCCCTCATACCACTGCTTATGCGGAAAAATGAAAAAGTTATAGGTCTTCAACATAGGGGGATTTTAAACTTACTAATTTGGTTAAAAAGTTTGCGATTTTTTTTAAGCACAACAGTAATAGAAAAGTGTATAATCATGGGTATCATTTTAATCGTATTGACCCAGAGAATAAAAAACACGTAATTTTTACCATAAATTGTACGGCGTGAAAATAAAAACTTCCAAAATTAGCAAAATGGCGGTTTTCTTTTTAATTTCCCCACACAAATAGTATTTTTTTGGTTGCGCCATACATTTTATGGTAAAGTGAGTGATGGCATTACAACGGACAACTGGTCACGCAAAAAACAAGCCCTCATACTAGTCTGTGGATGAAAATATAAAAGAGTTATGATTTTTTGAAGGGGAGGAGGAAAAAACGAAAGCGTAAAATTTAAATTGTCTGAGTCCTTAAAGGGGTATTCCAGGCAAAAACTTTTTATCAACTGGCTCCGGAAAGTTAAACAGATTTGTAAATTACGTCTATTAAAAAATCTTAATCCTACCAATAGTTATTAGCTTCTGAAGTTTTCTGTCTAACTGCTCAATGATGATGTCACGTCACGGGAGCTGTACATGATGGGAGAATATCCCTTGCATGATGGGAGAATATCCCCATAGGAGCTGGACAGCTCTTGGGACGTGAGTCATCAGAAAACAGTTAGACAGAAAACAGCAACTCAACTTCAGAAGCTAATAACTATTGGAAGGATTAAGATTTTTTAATAGAAGTAATTTACAAATCTGTCTAACATTCTGGAGCCAGTTGATATATAAAAAAAATAAAGTTTTTGCCTGGAGTTCCCCTTTAACCGCTTAAGGGGTTCTCATATGTCTCCATTTCCGAGTCCTTAAGGACACATGACGTATGAGAACGTCATGTGCTTTCCCGGCCCCCCGCAGCCATCTGGAGCGGAGCCGGTGCCCGATGCCTGCTGAAATCGTTCAGCAGGCATCGGGGCATATCGCCCAGGGGGTCGTGATGACCCCCCATGTCAGCGATGGCCGCAGATCGCTGGACAATTCAGTCCAGCGATCTGCGGCGGATTCCGGGTCAATCGGGTCTCTCTGACGGCCCCGAACAGCCATAGCCAGCAGGGGTGAGGTGGCACTGGTGCCACCTCACGATCGCCCTGATTCGTCGGCCGGTTTACCGGCCGACCAATCAGGGCACCTGCTTCGGGTGTCACTCCCGCAACCCGCTCCGCCCCTCTTCCGGAGGACGTGAGCGGGAAGAAGACCCCGGGAGCTGGGGACCCCGATCCCCGGCGTCAATGTTGGGATCGGGGCCCCAGGAGCAGCGGCGGCGAGGGACTGACCTGCAGCGTGGATCAGGAGTTGGGTGAGTGACAGCCTCATGCTGTTGCTTAGCAACAGCTCCCAGCATGCAAAAAGGGCATGCTGGGAGCTGTAGTTATGCAACAGCAGGAGGCAGACAACCACAACTCCCAGCATTCCCTTTTGAGCATGCTGGGACTTGTGGTTTTGCAACAGCTGGAGGCACATTTTTTCTATGGAAAAGTGTACCTTCAGCTGTTGTATAACTACAACTCCCAGCTTGCACAAACAGCTAAAGTGCATGCTGGGAGTTGTAGTGGTGCATCTGCAGGTTGCATAACTACAACTCCCAGCATGCCTGTTGGCTGTCGGTGACTGCTGAGAGTTGTAGTTTTGCAACAGCTGAAGGCACAATGGTTGTGAAACTCATTTTTTTTTTACCTAACTCAGTGTTTCACGACCAGTGTGCCTCCAGCTGTTGCAAACTACAACTCTCAGCAGTCACCGTACACCATGCACCGTACATGCTGGGAGTTGTAGTTTTGCAACAGCTGGAGGCACACTGGTTGTGAAACACTGAGTTAGGTCACAAACTCAGTGATACATAACCAGTGTGCCTACAGCTGTTGCAAAACTAAAACTCTCAGCATGTACAGTCTGTTAGCTCATGCTGGGAGTTGTAGTTTTGCAACAGCTGAATGTCCCCCCCCCCCCCCCAATGTGAACGTACAGGGTACACTCACATGGGTGGAGGTCTACAGTACGTATCCGGCTGCAAGTTTGAGCTGCGGCAAATTTTCTGCCGCAGCCCAAACTGCCAGCGAGAAACTACTGTGAACCCCCGCCCGTGCGACTGTACCCTAAAAACACTACACTACCACAAAATAAAATAAAAAGTAAAAAACACTACATATACACATACCCCTACACAGCCCCCCTCCCCAATAAAAATGACAAACGTCTGGTACGCCAGTTTCCAAAACGGAGCCTCCAGCTGTTGCAAAACAACAACTCCCAGTATTGTCGGACAGCCGTTGACTGTCCAGGCATGCTGGGAGTTTTGCAACAGCATGAGGCACCCTGTTTGGGAATCACTGGCGTAGAATTCCCCTATGTCCACCCCTATGCAAGTCCCTAATTTAGGCCTCAAATGCGCATGGCGCTCTCATTTTGGAGCCCTGTCGTATTTCAAGGCAACAGTTTAGGGTCACATATGGGGTATCGCCGTACTCGGGAGAAATTGTGTTACAAATTTTGGGGGGTATTTTCTGCTTTTACTCTTTTTAAAAATGTAAAATTTTTGGGAAAACAAGCATTTTAGGTAACAAAATATATTTTTTTTTTTTTCAAAAGTCGTGAAACACCTGTGGGGTATAAAGGTTCACTTAACCCCTTGTTATGTTCCCTGAGGGGTCTAGTTTCCAAAATGGTATGCCATGTGTTTTTTTTTTTGCTGTCCTGGCACCATAGGGGCTTCCTAAATGCGGCATGCCCCCCAGAGCAAAATTTGCTTCCAAAAAGCCAAATGTGACTACTCCACTTCTGAGACCTGTAGTGCGCCAGCAGAGCACTTTTCACCCCCATATGGGGTGTTTTCTGAATCGGGAGAAATTGGGCTTCAAATTTTGAGGGGTATTTTCTGCTATTACCTTTTTTAAAAATGTAAAATTTTGGGGAAAACAAGCATTTTATGTAAAAATTTTTTATTTTTTTTTACATTTGCAAAAGTCATGAAACACCTATGGGGTATTAAGGCTCACTTTATCCCATGTTACGTTCCCTGAGGGGTCTAGTTTCCAAAATGGTATGCCATGTGTTTTTTTTTTTTGCTGTTCTGGCACCATAGGGGCTTCCTAAATGCAACATGCCCCCCAAAAACCATTTCAGAAAAATGTACTCTCCAAAATCCCCTTGTCGCTCCTTCCCTTCTGAGCCCTCTACTGCACCCGCCGAACACTTTACATAGACATATGAGGTATGTGCTTACTCGAGAGAAATTTGGCTACAAATACAAGTAAAAATTTTCTCCTTTTACCACTTGCAAAAATTCAAAAATTGGGTCTACAAAAACATGTGAGTGTAAAAAATGAAGATTTTGAATTTTCTCCTTCACTTTGCTGCTATTCCTGTGAAACACCTAAAGGGTTAAAACACTTACTGAATGTCATTTTGAATACTTTGGGGGGTGTAGTTTTTATAATGGGGTAATTTATGGGGTATTTCTAATATGAAGACCCTTCAAATCCACTTCAAAACTGAACTGGTCCCTGAAAAATATTGAGTTTGAAAATTTTGTGAATATACATTTTCCTTACAAGCAGAAAGCTTCAAAGTTAGAAAAATGCTAAATTTTCTAATTTTTCATAAAATTTACGGATTTTTCACCAAGAAAGGATGCAAGTTACCATAAAATGTTACCACTATGTTAAAGTAGAATATGTCACGAAAAACAATCTCGGAATCAGAATGATAACTAAAAGCATTCCAGAGTTATTAATGTTTAAAGTGACAGTGGTCAGATGTGCAAAAAACGCACTGGTCCTTAAGGCCAAAATGGGCTTGGTCCTGAAGGGGTTAAGGACCCAGGACGTACGGGGACGTCCCCACACCCTGGGCTTTAAAGGACCCAGGACGTCCCCGTACGTCCTGGCGTTTTCCGGTCCCTGCCGAGCGCCGGGCAGAGATCGGAACGGCATGTCTGCTGATATCCTTCATGCGGGACCCCCACATGTCGGCGATCGCCGGAGATCGCTTGCGAAATCACGCAAGAGATCTTTGGCGATTCGGGTCATTCGGGTCACTTGTGACCAGATGACCTGGAAATAAATGGTGATTGGCGGTGTACAGTACACCGCCTATCACCTGCCGTTGCTGGGGAGCGGTGACAATACTGTCCCCACCCCAGCAACGCTGCTATTGGCTGGCGATCGTCCAGCCAATAGCAGAGGGGCAGAGGAGGGGTTAATGGTCCCTTCCCGCTGCTGCACCCGCTCTCTTCATTCAGTCAGGGGGTGCAGCAGCAGGAAGAGGACCGTGGATCCCCCCTCAGAGCTCCGGAGCCCCCTCAGGAGCCGTAGAATAGGGAGAGCTGATTGCAGGGCCAGGTAGGAGTAAATCAGTTAAAAAGTGAAATGAAAGTTAAAAAAAAGTTTTAAAAAAAGTACCCCCCCTCCCCTGACCCCCTAATAGGTCCCCAAGGGTCCTATTAGGGTCTGATCCCTGACCCCGAGTCCTATTAGGGGTTCAGGGAGCTGCGTGCGCCACCCCTTTTTTATTTTTATGGCCGCAGCTTTTTTTTTCTTTTCTATTACTGTATTACACTTTTTACACCAAGCACCACACACTACATACTTCCCCGCCCCCCCCCCCACACACACACCCTACCCCCCGCCACTGCCCCCCCCACCCCGCCACCATAGAAAAAAGGCGATGGCTCGCCAGGCATTTTCGGCAGCGGAGGCTTACGCTTTTTTACCCTCCGACTCCGAATCTGCCAGTGAGGACGAGGAAGATCCAACTTTTTTGTGTTCTTCCTCGCCCTCCTCATCATCTAGCAGTAATGATGAGTACCCTGTATGGCGGCGGAGACGCCGTCAGGCGAGGCCACGCACCCCCCATGAGAGTGACTCAGTGGCCGACACTAGTACGAGTGGCAATGCCACTCGTAATAGGAGTCCGGCCCCCCAGACCAGTGCACCGGAGCCCCCTTCCGGTGACCCTGTCTGGAGCCCCCCAGAGGGTTATCAGCCACGGATTCCTGAGTTTGTTGGCGACTTAGGAATCCGGATTGACACGGCTGGCTTCACTGATCTGGACTTTTTAAAGTTTTTTTTCAGTGACAGCCTGGTCATTCACATGGTGGAGCAAACGAACTTGTACGCCCAGCAGTTCATTGCCCACCACCTAGATTCCTTTTTGGCCAGGTCCAATGAATGACGCGCCATTGATGCAGCCGAAATGAGGACATTTTGGGGCCTCACGCTGCATATGGGCCTGGACAAAAAAAACAAGTGCTCGTCATTACTGGAGCGGGGACATCCTCTACCAGACCCCGCTTTACAGTATGGCGATGACACGGAAGCGGTACGAGGCGATTCGGAAATGCCTGCATTATGCAGATAATGAGGCATGTCCGCCCCGAGGTGATCCCGCCCGTGACCGACTTTACAAAGTGAGGCCAGTCATCGATCACTTTGGGGTCAAATTTTTGGAGGCCTACATACCGCTCAGGGACCTCTCGGTAGATGACTCTCTTATCAGTTTTAAGGGGAGACTCATCTTCTGCCAGCATATTCCCTCGAAGCGGGCACGGTATGGCGTGAAGCTCTATAAACTCTGCGAGAGTACCTCTGGGTACACTTGCAGGTTTAGGGTATATGAGGGACGGGATTCCCGTATTGAACCCCCAGATTGCTCCCCCACTCTATGTGTTAGTGGGAAAATCGTTTGGGACCTTGTGCACCCATTGCTGGATAAGGGTTTCCACGTGTACGTGGATAACTTTTATACCAGCATCCCTCTGTTCAAATCCCTTTCCACCAGATCCATGTCCGCTTGTGGGACCATGCGGAAAAACCAGAGAGGCTTCCCTCTAAATTTTGTTAAGACGCCTATCCCCAATGGTGAGTCCCGTGCCCTCACCCATGATAACCTGTTGTTGGTGAAGTATAAGGATAAGAGGGATGTCCTTATGCTTACCACTATTCATGGGAACGGCAGCACCCCTGTCCCTGTGCGAGGTACCGTGGGACCGGTCCTCAAGCCCCATTGTATTCTGGACTACAATCGGTATATGGGGGGAGTTGATCTCTCAGATCAAGTCCTTAAGCCATATAACGCCATGCGGAAAACACGGGTATGGTACAAAAAAAGTTGCAGTCTACTTGGTACAGGTTGCCATGTACAACGCTTTTGTACTATCCCAGTACGCTGGCAACACAGGGACATTCCTCCAGTACCAAGAAGAAGTACTAAGGTTCTTAATCTTTGCTGACCGGGAAAGATCAGGCCGGACTTCCCAAGGGTCTGGAGTTATAGGCGCCAGGATCGTCCCAGGCTAACACTTTCCAGGTGAGGTCCCCCACAGTTGAAAGAAGGGGCGATCCCAGAAAAAATGCAGAGTGTGTTACAGGAGTGGGATTCGGAGGGACACCAGGTATCAGTGTGACACTTGCCCAGATAATCTGGGCCTCTGCATAGGCTGCTTCAGGGAGTATCACACTTCCATGGAGCACTAAATTTTCCCTTTCATTTGAATTTTCCATAATTTGACCAATGTACCAAGTCCAGAGTACATTCCAAAATATAACCCCCATAAATCACTAAATTGCCCAAAAAAAGCCTGAAAAAAAAAAAAAAACCTGATAAGACCTCTGGGGGTGTTTTTTCAAAAATGGGTCATAGGTCACTGAGTCACTATCATCGGGGACTTTTTTATGTTGTCTCAAATGTGCAGCGCTCTCTCTCCACCTGAGCGGGTGCGCATTTGAGGCAACAGGTTAGGGACGGCAACACACATCACATTCCCAGAATGATGACTCAGAGCATAGGGTTTGGGGCGGGCATATTTTTTTTTAGTTTTGGCTATGCTCTGGGTCATCATTCTGGGAACATATTCTGTTTTATTATTTTATGATTTATAGTTTTCTGGCCCACTGTACCCCATATTACGGGCCTCTGTACCCCACCTGTCTACCCCAGTTATGGCGCGTTGTCCCCATAGTGTTCCCCTATTTTAGGGCTCAGTGCTCCCCCCATTAATGCTCCTTGAGGGGGGGGTCCCACATCCTGGCTGCTATATTAAGCTCAAGGCCCCTGACTGACCTCCCACTCCAAGACCTGGTGTGCACCCGAGGAGCGAAAATCATAAAAAATTAAGGTATGTCCTTACTCCAAAGAAATGTATTTACAAATTTTGTGGGGGTCTTTTCTGCTATTAACCCTTGTAAAAATGTAAAATTTTGGGGAAAACCCACTTTTTGTGAATTTTTTAAAATTTATTTTACATATGCAAAAATTGTGAAACCCCTGTCGGGTATTAAGGCTTACTTTACCCCTTATTACGTTCCTCAAGGGGTCTAGTTTCCAAAATGGTATGCCATGTGTTTTTTTTTTTTGCTGTCCTGGCACCATAGGGGCTTCCTAAATGTGACATGCCCCCCCCCCCCCCCATTTCAGCAAAGTTTGCAAATGTGACTTCTTCTCTTCTGAGCATTGTAGTTCGCCCACAGTACACTTCAGCTCCACTTATGGGGTACCTCCATACTCAGAAGAGATGGGGTTACAAATGTTGGGGGGTATTTTCTGCTATTAACCCTTGCAAAAATGTGAAATTTGGGGGGAAACACACATTTTAGTGAAAAAAAAAATGTAAAAAATGTTACATATGGAAAAGTCGTGAAACTCCTGTGGGGTATTAAGGCTCACTTAATTCCTTGTTACGTTCCTCAAGGGGTCTAGTTTCCAAAATGGTATGCCATCTGATTTTTTTTGCTGTTCTGGCACCATAGGGGCTTCCTAAATGCAACATGCCCACCAAGCAAAATTTGATCTCAAAAAGCCAAATATGACTCCTTCTCTTCTGAGCATTGTAGTTCGCCCGTAGTGCACTTCAGGTAAACTTATGGGGTACCTCCATACTCAGAAGAGATGGGGTTACAAATTTTGGGGGGTATTTTCTGCTATTAACCCTTGCAAAAATGCAAAATTTGGGGGGAAACACACATTTTAGTGAATTTTTTTTTTTTTTTTTTTACATATGCAAAAGTCGGCTCACTTAATTCCTTGTTACGTTCCCCGAGGGGTCTAGTTTCCAAAATGGTATGGCATGTGTTTTTTTTGCTGTTCTGGCACCATAGGGGCTTCCTAAATGCAACATGTCCCCCAAAAACCATTTCAGAAAAACGTACTCTCCAAAATCCCCTTGTCGCTCCTTCGCTTCTGAGCCCTCTACTGCGGCAACAATTTACATAGGCATATAAGGTATGTGATTACTGGAGAGAAATTGGGCTACAAATACAAGTATAAATTTCCTCCTTTTACCTCTTGTAAAGATTCAAAAAATGGGTCTACAAGAACATGCGAGTGTAAAAAATGAAGATTGTGAATTTTCTCCTTCACTTTGCTGCTATTCCTGTGAAACACCTAAAGGGTTAAAACGCTGACTGAATGTCATATTGAATACTTTGGGGGTGCAGTTTTTTATAATGGAGTCATTTGTGGGGTATTTCTAAGATGAAGACCCTTCAAATCCACTTCAAACCTGAACTGGTCCCTGAAAAATAGTGAGTTTGGAAATTTTGTGAAAAATTGGAAAATTGCTGCTGAACTTTGAAGCCCTCTGATGTCTTCCAAAAGTAAAAACTTTTATTTTTATTTGGAATATCCATTTTCCTTACAAGCAGAGAGCTTCAAAGTAAGAAAAATGCGAAATCTTCAAATTTTTCATCAAATTTTGGGATTTATCACCAAGGAAGGATGCAAATTACCAAAAACATTTTACC
This sequence comes from Hyla sarda, assembly GCF_029499605.1. Classification (NCBI taxonomy): domain Eukaryota; kingdom Metazoa; phylum Chordata; class Amphibia; order Anura; family Hylidae; genus Hyla; species Hyla sarda. The sequence continues at coordinate 134,797,864 of NC_079193.1, read as the reverse complement.
ACTATGTTAAAGTAGAATATGTCACGAAAAAACAATCTTGGAATCAGAATGATAACTAAAAGCATTCCAGAGTTATTAATGTTTAAAGTGACAGTGGTCAGATGTGCAAAAAATGGCCGGGTCCTAAGGTGTAAAATGGCTGGGTCCTTAAGGGGTTAAGGTCCAAATGGGCTGAGTCCTTAAGGGGTTAAACAGATTCATACATTTTTTGTGCCGTTATCCACTCAGGCACGGGAACCACTCTGCCTTCTATTTCTATCAGGATCCTATTGAGAATTCAGTTATAGGAACTATCTATTAAGCCATTCATATATTAAGCCATTCATATGTACCAGTGATTGATTTATCTATTTTACTTATATTATAAGATTGTCTACATTTTATGTGTTCTTCTCACACGGGACCTGTTGAGGAGTAACGTACTGTTACTATTTTTAGATTAGGTCGTTTTAATAAAACACACAAATTATTATTGAAGCACGACCCAATAATCCATTTTATATTACCTTTTACACACTATTTACACTATCCTGGAAGGTCCGGGTAAAATTTTTTCGCTTGTATTTTCTATTTTTGCAACTGGGGTATAGTTGCATGCCCTGTTTTGACCTCGGTTAGTGTTATACAATAATTGTGAGCTGCACTTGCACATTTTCTTCTCCTCTTTAGATTCATAAATTAGTTCTAAATAAAATTATTAATCCTTCCAGTACTTATCATTTGCTGTATGCTCTAGAGGAAGTTGTGTAGCTCTTTCTAGTCTGACCCCCGTGCTCTCTGCTGCTACCTCTGTCCATGTCAGGAACTGTCCAGAGCAGGAGCAAACCCCACTGTAAACCTCCTGCACTTGACAGTTCCTGACACTGAGACACAGGTGTCAGCAGAGCACTGGGGTCAGACTGGAAAGAACTACACAACTTCCAATGGACCATACTGCAGCTGATAAGTACTGGAATGATTAAGATTTTTAAATATCGGGCAATTTACAAATCTGAAGAACTTTCGAGCACTAGTTGATTTGAAAACATATTTTTTCTTCTTTACAAACGTACCCCTATAACCCCTTAAGGATCAAGGGCGTACAGGTACGCCTTTGCTCCCTTAAGGACCAAGGGCGTACCTGTACGCCCGTGGGAATTTCGGTCCCTGCCGCGCACCGGCGGGGACCGGACGGGGGTGACTGCTGATATCTATCAGCAGGCACACCGCGCAAAGGCCCAGGGGGGGTCATCAGACCCCCCCATGTCGGCGATCGTCGCAAATCGCAAGTGAATTCACACTTGCAATTTGCGGCTATTCCGGGTCATACGGGTCTATGGGGACCCGGTCACCCGGAATATAATGGGGATCGCGGTTGTTCAAGACACCCACGATCCCCCTGAAGGCATAGGAGTGAGGTGGCAGAGGCCACCCCTCCTATCCCTGCTATTGGTGGTCTAGACGCGACCACAAATAGCAGATCGGCGGCGGGGGGCTTTACTTTCGGTTTCCCCGTTCTGCCCACCCACAATAGGGGGGGCAGAACGGGGAACCGACAGAGGATCGACGCCGACGTCCACTTACCCCGCGGGTGAGGCTGCGGGCGACCATCGGTGGAGGAGATCGGAGTCCGGCGATGTCGTGCGGCAGGCTCCCTGGATCCGACGGAAGGCGGTAAGTTGCCTAGCAACATCTGGAGGGTACAGTTTGAGACCACTATACAGTGGTCTCTAAACTGTAAACCTCCAGATGTTGCAAAACTACAACTCCCAGCATGCCCAGACAGCTGTTAGGGCATGCAGGGATTTGTAGTTTTGCAACAGCTGGAGGTCCACAGTTTGGAGATGTCTAAATTGTAGCCCTCCAGATGTTGCAAAACTGCAAATCCCTGCATGCCCTAACAGCAAACAGCTGTCTCGGCATGCTGGGAGTTGTAGTTGTGTACCTCCAGCTGTTGCATAACTACATCTCCCAGCATGCCCTTCGACGATCAGTACATGCTGGGAGTTGTAGTTTTGCAACAGCTGGAGGCACACTGGTTGGTAAATACTGAGTTAGGTAACAGAACCTAACTGAAGGTTTTCCAACCAGTGTGCCTCCAGCTGTTGCAAAAGTGCAACTCCCAGCATGCACTGTCTGTCAGTGCATGCTGGGAGTTGTAGTTTTGAAACAGCTGGAGGTTTGTACAGGGTACATTCACACAGGCAGGTTTACAGTAAGTTTACTGCTTCAAGTATGAGCTGCGGCAAATTTTTCCACGCAGCGCATACTCCTAGCGGTAAGCTCACTGTAAACCGCCGTCAGTGAGAATGTACCCTAAAAACGCTACTCTACACTAACACAAAATAAAGGGTAAAACACAACATGTACACCCCCTTGCACTGTCCCCCCCAATAAAAATGAAAAACTTATTGTACGGCAGTGTTTTCAAAACGGAGCCTCCAGCTGTTGCAAAACAACAACTCACAGCATTTCCGGACAGCCACTGATTGTCCAGGCATGCTGGGAGTTTAGTAACAGCTGGAGGCACCCTGTTTGGGAATCACTTGCGTAGAATACCCCTATGTCCACCCCTATGCAATCCCTAATTAAGTCCTCAAATGCGCATGGCGCTCTCTCACTTCGGAGCCCTGTAGTATTTCAAGGAAACAGTTTAGGGCCACATATGGGGTATTTCCATACTCGGAAGAAATTGCACTACAAATTTTGGGGGGCTTTTTCTCCTTTTACCCCTTATGAAAAGAAAATTTGGGGTCTACAACAGCCTGTTAGTGTAAAAAAAAAATTTTTTTTACACTAACATACTTTACTTTTTATTTTCACAAGAGGTAAAAGGAAAAAAAAGACCCCCAAAATTTGTAACGCAATTTCTCCTGAGTACGGAAATACCCCATATGTGGGCGTAAAATGCTCGGGGGGAGCACAACAAGGCTCAGGAGTGAGAGCGCACTATGTACATTTAAGGCCTAAATTGGTGATTTGCACAGGGGTGGCTGATTTTTACAGTGGTTCTGACATAAACGCAAAACAATAAATACCCACATGTGACCCCATTTTGGAAACTACATCCCTCATGTAATGTAATAAGGGGTACAGTGAGCATTTATGCCCCACAGGGGTCTGACAGATTTTTGGAACAGTGGTCCGTGAAAATGAAAATTTTAATTTTTCATTTGCTCAGCCCACTGTTCCAAAGATCTGTCAAACGCCAGTGGGGTGTAAATGCTCACTGCACCCCTTATTAACCCCTTAAGGACGCAGGACGTAAATGTACGTCCTGGTGAGGTGGTACTTAACGCACCAGGACGTACATTTACGTCCTAAGCATAACCGCGGGCATCGGAGCGATGCCCGTGTCATGCGCGGCTGATCCCGGCTGCTGATCGCAGCCAGGGACCCGCCGGCAATGGCCGACGCCCGCGATCTCGGTGCCGGGATTAACCCCTCAGGTGCCGGGATCAATACAGATCCCGGCATCTGCGGCAGTTCGCGATTTAAATGAACGATCGGATCGCCCGCAGCGCTGCTGCGGGGATCCGATCATTCATAACGCCGCACGGAGGTCCCCTCTCCTTCCTCCGTGCGGCCTCCTGCTCTGGTCTGTGATCGAGCAGACCAGAGCAGGAGATGACCGATAATACTGATCTGTTCTATGTCCTATACGTAGAACAGATCAGTATTAGCAATCATGGTATTGCTATGAATAGTCCCCTATGGGGACTATTCAAGTGTAAAAAAAAATGTAAAAAATTGTAAAAGTAAAAAAAAAGTGAAAAATCCCCTCCCCCAATAAAAAAGTAAAACGTCCGTTTTTTCCTGTTTTACCCCCAAAAAGCGTAAAAAACATTTTTTATAGACATATTTGGTATCGCCGCGTGCGTAAATGTCCGAACTATTAAAATAAAATGTTAATGATCCCGTACGGTGAACGGCGTGAACGAAAAAAAATTTAAAAAGTCCAAAATTCCTACTTTTTTAATACATTTTATTTAAAAAAAAATTATAAAAAATATATTAAAAGTTTTTTATATGCAAATGTGGTATCAAAAAAAAGTACAGATCATGGCGCAAAAAATGAGCCCCCATACCGCCGCTTTTACGGAAAAATAAAAAAGTTAGAGGTCATCAAAATAATGGGATTATAAACGTACTAATTTAGTTAAAAAGTTTGTGATTTTTTTTAAGCGCAACAATAATATTAAAGTATATAATAATGGGTATCATTTTAATCGTATTGACCCTCAGAATAAAGAAAACACGTCATTTTTACCATAAATTGTACGGCGTGAAAACAAAACCTTCCAAAATTTATTTCGTTTTAATTTCCCCACAAAAATAGTGTTTTTTGGTTGCGCCATACATTTTATGATATAATGAGTGATGTCATTACAAAGGACAACTGGTCGCGCAAAAAAAAAGCCCTCATACTAGTCTGTGGATGAAAATATAAAAGAGTTATGATTTTTAGAAGGCGAGGAGGAAAAAATGAAAACGTAAAAATTTAATTGTCTGAGTCCTTAAGGCCAAAATGGGCTGAGTCCTTAAGGGGTTAAATTATGTGAGGGGTGTAGTTTCCAAAATGGGGTCACATGTGGGGGGGTCCACTGTTCTGGCACCACGGGGGGCTTTGTAAACGCACATGGCCCCTGACTTCCAATCCAAACAAATTATCTTTTCAAAAGCTTAAAGGGTAGCTCCCACCAACCCTCTTTTTTTTTCTGTCCCTGCCTATTGCCCTTCTATCCCTAACCCCCTCCCTGCCTTTATTTTTATATTTATTGACTAATAAATGCCATTTTGTCTGCCTGGTAGTGTGCTCACTACCAGGCAGACTTCCCCAGCAGGCACCAAGTCACTGATGCCTGCTGGAGGCGACTTCCGTCCTTAGTTCTAACAGGGTGCCTCCAGCTGTTTCACAACTACAACTCCCAGCATGCCCTGACATCTATTGGCTTACAGGGCATGCTGGCAGTTGTAGTGGGGAAACAACTGGAGGCACCCATTCATACCAACCTCCTGCCCCCACCCCCCTCCCCTCCGGTCGCTCAGATGGGGAGAATAAGCCGGGACAGCGAACTCTGCGCTGCGCGGCTAGCTGCGGAGAAACGGGGAATCCGGATGCAGGACGTTACGGAGAATCCAATTCAGTTACCGGAGTCTGCAGAGAGAGTGCAGACTCCAACTGGGCTGAGGTACAGGCTGCAAGCCTGCTGCAGCCAGGGCGGCTGCTCCTGGACTTTACTGTGCTGGCTTCCTGCCTGTTTGATTGACAGACAGGAAGCCATCGCGCAGTGAATGAATTTCAACTCATTTGCCAGGCTGAAATGAGTCGAAATTCTGTAGTGACGTCACTGCAGAATGCATTCGGCCACTAGGAGGGCGACATCTAGTGACCGAATTTAAAAGTGATTTTAAACTGTTTCAAAATCACTTTTTTTAATTAAACTATATTAGAGATATGTTGTAGTACTTAAGTACTGCAACATACCAATTTTTTGTTTTCATGACAGTGCCCATTTAACCCCTTAAGGACTCAGCCCATTTTGGCCTTAAAGACAATTTAATTTTTACGTTTTCATTTTTTCCTCCTCGCCTTCTAAAAATCATAACTCTTTTATATTTTCATCCACAGACTAGTATGAGGGCTTGTTTTTTGCAGGACCAGTTGTACGTTGTAATGACATAACTCATTATATCATAAAATGTATGGCGCAACCAAAAAAACACAATTTTTGTGGGGAAAACAAAAACGCAATTTTGCTAATTTTGGAAGGTTTCGTTTTCACGCCGTACAATTTATGGTAAAAATGACGTGTGTTCTTTATTCTGAGGGTCAATACGATTAAAATGATACCCATTATTACATACTTTTCTATTATTGTTGTGTTTAAAAAAAAAATCACAAACTTTTTAACCAAATTAGTACGTTTATAATCCCTTTATTTTGATGACCTCTAACTTTTTTATTTTTCCGTATAAGCGGCGGTATGGGGGCTCATTTTTTGCGTCATGATCTGTACTTTTTTTTGATAGCACATTTGCATATAAAAAACTTTTAATACATTTTTTATAATTTTTTTTTAATAAAATGTATTTAAAAAAGTAGCAATTTTTGACTTTTTTTTTTCTCGTTCACGACGTTCACTGTACGGGATCATTAACATTTTATTTTAGTTCGGACATTTATGCACGCGGCGATACCAAATATGTCTATAAAATTTATTTTTTACGCTTTTTGGGGGTAAAATAGGAAAAAACGGACGTTTTACTTTTTTATTGGGGGAGGGGATTTTTCACTTTTTTTTTACTTTTAAATTTTTTAACATTTTTTTTTTTACACTTGAATAGTCCCCATAGGGGACTATTCATAGCAATACCATGATTGCTAATACTGTTCTGTTTTATGTATAGGACATAGAACAGATCAGTGTTATCGGCTATCTTCTGCTCTGGTCTGCTCGATCTCAGACCAGAGCAGGAGACGCCGGGAGCCGGAAGGAGGAAGGTGAGGGGACCTCCGTGCGGCGTTCTGAATGATCGGATCCCCGCAGCAGCGCTGCGGGCGATCCGATCATTCATTCAAATCGCGCACTGCCGCAGATGCCGGGATCTGTATTGATCCCGGCACCTGAGGGGTTAATGGCGGACGCCCGCGAGATCACGGGTGTCGGCCATTGCCGGCGGGTCCCTGGCTGCGATCAGCAGCCGGGATCAGCAGCGCATGACACGGGCATCGCTCCGATGCCCGCGGTTATAAACAGGACATAAATGTACGTCCTGGTGCGTTAAGTACCACCGCACCAGGACGTACATTTACGTCCTGCGTCCTTTAGGGGTTAATGGCGCTCCTTCTCTTCTGAGCATTGTAGTGCACCAGCAGAGCACTTGACGTCCACACGTGAGGTATTTCCATACTCAGAAGAAATGGGGTTACAAATTTTGGGGGTAATTTTCTCCTATTACCCCTTGTAAAAATGTAAAATTTGGGGAAAAACCAGCATTTTAGTGAAAATTTTTTTTTTTCATTTACACATCCGACTTTAACAAAAAGTCGTGAAATACCTGTGAGGTGTTAAGGCTCCCTGTACCCCTCGTTACATTCCTTTAGGGGTGTAGTTTCCAAAATAGTATGCCATGTGTTTTTTTTTTTTTGGTGTTCTGGAACCATAGGGGCTTCCTAAATGTGACATGCCCCCCAAAAACCATTTCAGAAAAACTCACTCTCCAAATTCCCATTGTCGCTCCTTCCCTTCTGAGCCCTCTACAGCGCCTGCCGAACACTTGACATACACATATATAAGGTATTTTCTTACTCGAGAGAAATTGGGTTACAAATTTTGAGAGGATTTTTTTCCTGTTACAGCTTGTAAAAATTCAAAAACTGGGTCTACAAGAACATGCGAGTGTAAAAAATGAAGATTTTGAATTTTCTCCTTCACTTTGCTGCTATTCCTGTGAAACACCTAAAGGGTTAACACACTTACTGAATGTCATTTTGAATACTTTGAGGGGTGCCGTTTTTATAATGGGGTCATTTGTGGGGTATTTCTAATATGAAGGCCCTTCGAATCCACTTCAAACCTGAACTGGTCCATGAAAAATTCAGATTTTGAAAATTTGGTGAAAAATTAGAAAATTGCTGCTGAACTTTCAAGCCCTCTGATGTCTTCCAAAAGTAAAACCATGTCAACTTTATGATGCAAACATAAAGTAGACATATTGTATATGTGAATCAAAATATTATTTATTTAGAATGTTTATTTTCCTTACAAGCAGACCGCTTCAAAGTTAGAAAAATGCAACATTTTCAATTTTTTCATCAAATTTTGGAATTTTTCACCAAGAATTGACAACATTTTACCAATAACATAAAGTAGAATATGTCACGAAAAAACTATCTCGGAATCAGAATGATAGGTAAAAGCATCCCAGAGTTATTAATGCTTAAAGTGAAAGTGGTCAGATGTGCAAAAAACGCTCTGGTCCTACAGTGAAAATTGGCCTGGTCCTTAAGGGTTTAAATGCCTTTAGCACAATACATTGCTTGGCAGTGTCACATTGACAAACAATAATGCTTTCATACACAGAGGTCTTGGGATACTGATTTTTTTCCCCCTTCACATCATTAATTCTTTTAAAAATATATAATTTTTTATTAAGTGTATTTTTTTTGCAATACAAAAATATAAATAAACAATACTTATTTTTAATTGCTGCATTTATACCCACAGAATAAAGATAATTTATTTTTACCTGCACAATAAACATCAAGGAAAAACTTTGGTAGAATTAGTTTTTTTAATATATGTACCCAAAAATGGTATGCTGCAGTTTTCATTACTATAGTTCAATTTACTGTCAACAAGGTGGAGAATCCAATCCTTACTTGCTCTGCAGCTAGTGAATCCAGGACAGTCAGCAAATCTGCCCTGGTACAGTGACAGGTTCAGTATTAGTGTGTGTTTACACGATAGAAAAGTGAGAAAAAAATTACGCACATATTCTACCTTGCATTACGCTTCTTTCTTTGGGATTACGGCAACTCTGTTTACACAGAGTAAACTTGTGCCATTTCTGGCTAGGATCCAAATTCTGGTTAAAGAATTAAACAAGGACATGTTCCTGGCTGAATTCCATAGCGTAAATGAGCCCTTAAGGTTGTGTTTAATCTAGTTAGACTAAGCAGCCATTTCCTGCACCAGCATCACAGAGATTATATGATTATTAATATCATTAAGGGTTGTAATTCAAGATTTTCCTACCCTAGGCAACTGGAAATATAGATTTTAAGACAGGAGGCAAACATTATGCAAATTAACTCTTTACTGTACTCCAGCAGTAAAGTAGTTAATACAGTTTAACAGAAATACAGAGAGAAAAACTTGTCTAGGGGCAACCAAGTATGCTACACTTCATAAATTAACCAATGAAGTCGGAGCCCAGGTGATATAAGGAGTTGCTTCCTGGTATTCCTCCTCTTTCTTTGGCAGGTAATAAAAACTATTATTGGTATGTTAAAATTTTTCTAAATGTGTTGTAGAGAAGTAGAAATCCACAACAGGAATAAGGAACCTCTGCCTTGAACAGAAACGAAGACTTGAATTAACCAAAGATCCATAGAAAATATAGAAAGATGATGAACCGTCCATCAGAACTAGAAAAACATTTATAAGTATAATCCTGAAGAGGATGAACTGTCCAGCAGAAATTAGAAAGCTAAATGAGAAAAAACAAGAAATCATGAAAATTTAAGGATGGGTTAAAAGGGATGGGATAATGTTTGCCTCCTGTCTTTCATCCAATCTATATTTTCAGCCACCTAGGGTAGGAAAATCTTTAATTTTATATCAAGGAAGGAGGCCTCACATTATTCAAGTTTCAAGCTTAAACAATAAAGCACAAAACATATATAAATAATATTACAAGACATTCAACATAGTTAAATAAGGGTCATAGAAACGTGAGGTTGGGGTCTAAAGGAAAATATTTTTAAAAAAAAATTCTGATGACCAATTGGCTGCTTTGAGAAGATCAGAAAGAGAAACTCCAGCTTGTATAAGTTTTGTAGACATAGCTCCTCTAGTAGAGTGAGCCTCGTAAGCAGATATGTCAATGCCAGCAAGAGTCAGATTATCTGATCCATCTAGCCAAAGTCGCTGAGGAGACGGGTAAATGAGGTTTACAAATAAGAAGGCGGGAACAAGATGGAAGACAGAGATTCCGTTTTGGATTCATAGGATTTGAGACAGCGAACCACACAGTTTATCATGATGAGGGGAAAAAAAAGTGTAGATAAGTTTTAGTACATCTATAAATGGTAAAAATTACTCCTTGAGGGGAATATTGTCTGTGAAAGATATCTAATGCTTTAATATCAGAAATTCTCTTGATAGAAATGAGACAAAGAAGAGCTGTCAGTTTAAACTACAAAAAAAAGTAATATAAAGAATCATTGTCTTCCCATGAAGTAAATAAAAAAATAAGCATGTTGACATCCCAAATTGAATAATATTTGTAAAGGTGGTCATTTGAAACGAAGTTGAGAAGTTTACAGATTAAAGGATGTTTGACGATAGGAATGGAATTAATGGGAGCATGGTAAAAGGAGATAGCAGAACGATATAAATTGAAAGTCTGGTAAACTCTCCCAGTATCAAAAGAAGCAGAAAGAAAATTCAAAGATGTGAGTAATAGATGCATGTATGGGATCCAAATCCTGTTGTGTGTACCAATCAGTCCAAAATTTATAGGCTTATTGGTAAGCAGTCCTGGTACCTGGAGCTCAGGCTTTTGTAAGGATGTCTCTAGTTGATTGAGAAAATCCTGAATCAAATGTTATTGACCCAAGATTAGCCAAGCAACCAGAGGAAGTTGCTTCAAGAAATTAGTGGGTGAGAGTTCCCAAACGGGACTTTGAGAAGAGTTCACAGATTACCAGAATTGGTTCTTTGGTTATATTGGCTGGGAGTTCCGATTTTGTGCCACCTAAACAGTCGATGTACTGAACCAGAGAGATGTTGTTGCATTGTTGCCTACTTCTTTGAATGGACATGTCTTTGCAAAGCTTTTAACCCCTTAAGGACTCAGCCCATTTTCACCTTAAGGATCCAGACAATTTTATTTTTGCATTTTATTTTTTCCTCCTCGCCTTCTAAAATTCATAACTCTTTTATATTTCCATTCCCAGACCCATATGAGGGCTTTTTTTTTGCATGACCAGTTGTATTTTGTAATGACATCATTAATTTTACCTTAAAATACATGGTAAACCTAAAAAACTTATTTTTTGTGTAAGGAAATTTAAACAAAAATCATAATTTTGCAAATTTGGGGGGTTTCATTTATGCGCTGTACATTTTATGGCAACAAATACATGTTTTCTTTATTCTCCAGGTCAATACGATTAAAATGATACCCATGCTTACATACATTTCTATTATTGTACTGCTTTTAGAAAATCTCAAACTTTTTCGTACAAAATCAGTATGTTTAAAATTGCCCTATTTTCACCAAATCTAACTTTATTTTACCGTATTCAGGGATGTGTGAGGGCTAATTTTTTGCAACATGATCTGTAGTTTGTTTTGTTACCAGATTTGCGTATATGTATATTTTTTAATCGCTTTTTATTTAAAAAAAATTGACTTAAAAAAAAAAATTTACGTTTACGCCGTTTGCCGTAGTGGATCATTAACATTATATTTTTATAGATCAGACTTTTACGCACGCAACAATACCAAATATGTTTATTATTCATATTTTTTTTAAATGCTTTTATGTATTAATATGGGGAAAAAGGGTGATTTAAAACTTTATTAAGGGAGGGGATTTTTAACATTTTTTTAAAACTTTTTTTTACATTTATTTAACTTTTTTTCTAGTCCCCATAGGAAACTATTTATAGCAATCATTAGATTTCTAATACTGATCAGTATTATCGGTGATCTTCTGCTCTGGTCTGCTGGAAGGCAAATCAGTGCAGAAGACCCTAGGAGATGGACGGAGGCAGGTGAGGGGACCTCCATCCGCAATCTTGGCTGATCTGATCCCCGCGGCAATCAGATCAGCCATTTTAAGTGCCGCACTGCCACATATGCCGTGATCTGTATTGATCACAGCACCTGAGGGGTTAATGGCAGACATCAGCATGATTGTTGATGTCCACCATTACCGGTGGGTCCGCGGCTGCTGACAGGGAATGAAGCAAGTGCAGCTCCTGTGCTCGTATCACAGCTGTGCCGTAGATGTATGGCGCTGTGCGCTAAGAGGTGCTATGCAGCGCTGTACATTTACGGCGCATGTTCTTAAGGGGTTAAAAGTAAAAAAGACAGCCAAGAGTTCCATGCAATTGATGTAAAGTTGAGATTCTGAAGGGGGACCATTTGTCCCCTGTGGAAAGGGATCTGCAGCAAGCGCCCAATCCATTGAGGCTTGTGTCGGATTCTAAGACAAGATCCAGACTGGAATTAAATATTGTTTTGCCATTCTATTCTTGTACATGATGTAACCACCAAAATAAGCTCTTCTCTGGCTTCTGAAGAAAGATGAATCTCCTCCAAATAACCTAATCCTTCCTTCAAATGTTCCATTTTCAACCTTTGAAGGGCTCTGTAATGTAGGAGCTTGAAAAATTGCTTGAATCAAGGCCAAAAATAGGCCTAAGATTCAAGCGACTAATCGCAAAGATATCTAATCCTTGTTGCGGAGAGACCTAATCTCTTTCCAAATCACTTTTGATTTCTTGTAAATGAGACTTAGTAAAACTGTGCGAGTGTTGACTAAGAATCCAAAAAACTCCTGTTCTTGTGAAGGAATCGGGATAGATTTGTTGTGGTTGATTAAAAAATTTGAGATTGGTTAATAGAGACGGCGTCCATTCCATATGAATATGGGTTATTTGAATTGAAGGAGCCATAAAAAGGATATAATCTAGATAAATTATAAGCTGAATGCCGCAAGAATGAAGAGCAGCCACCACTGGTTTCAGCAGTTTTGTGAAACACCACGGAGCTGACGAAAGTCTAAATGGAAGGCAAGTGAAATGTAATTTTAGATAGTTCTAAACGAACTGGAGGTAGGACTGAGAAGAGGGATGGACGGGAATTGTGAGATAAGCATCCTTGAGATCGATTTTTATTAACCAATCTCCCTAAAGACATTTCTCAAAAGATGGATTCCTTCCATTTTGAAATGTTGGTGTCAAAGTTGTTCAAAATTATCAGATTTATAACTGGTCTGTAACCTCAGTCTCTCTTTTTAACAAAGAAGAGGCTGCTGATAAAACCGGAGGAATGTAAAGGGACTGAAATAATCTTGGAACGAAGTTCCTTGTTTTCTGATTCTATTAGTATCTAATTTTCCTTTGAAAAATGTATGGGTTGAGGAGGGTGAGATTGAATGGCAATGGATACGAATTCTATTTGGTAACCTACTTCTGGTATTGAGAATCCAGTGGTCGGAAGAGGATATATTTCAATTGTGGGAAAAATATATGAGTCTTACGCCTACTGAAAGATGGAAAGGCATGACCAGCTTATCTGATGAGGTCTGGAACGTGTCGATCCCCGTTGACCTCTGGTTCTCCAGGGGCATCCAGGATAGGGGAAGAAAGGGTTTCCATGAGTGGGAGGAGCTGTGTATACTGACCTATCAGGTTGGAAGGGACATCTGTGTTGAGACCTGTAATGGGGAGCCAGGCTGGGAAAGAGTCCCTGACCTTTCCCAGCAATTCCGAAAAACCTTACTTGAAAACACTTTTTTAAAAGGAGGCTTGTGCCTTATCAAGTAAGCAAAATAAGTATTTACTTATTTCCTTTATAAATTAATCGAAAAAAATGAAAGGCACTCAGTAGGTGCGGACGGTTTAATGTGAAAGCTGGCGGTCCAGCTTCATAAGCACCGAACGGTGATGACCAAAGGTAAACGGCTCTTTGAGCCCAAGCCCTGAGGAAATTTACATTGACAGTGTTGCATGTAGCGCTGGCCTCTTCAGATAAATCCAAGATTTTAGTTAATGGACCCAATAAGTCTAAAAACTTATCTTTGCAGGCCTTAAATGTTCGGTCTATACCTTTTTTAGAATTCTTGCCTGACTTAAGAAGATACTTCATTAGTATAGGGTCGAGATCGGGTGTTTGGGAAGCATTAAAAGGTACAGAAGGTCGTAGGCATTTAGCCCTTTATTTCTGGCCATTCTATCTAGACCCTTCTTAATTCAGAAACTAATATATTTAGCCACTTAGGGATTAGGGGTCCTTTTGCCTGATCTGGGGTGTTTAATTTGGGATGGGTCGAAAAAGGGGACCTACAACTAAGGAATCTTTAGAATAAGATTTGTCATAAAAAGTATCACTATCCTCAGGATAATAAGAGGGGTCATCTACAACCGAATAATCAGAGTCATGTGTAGAAGACGCTTTAGAGCATTCAACAAAAGGATTAGGTTTTGTTCTTTTTTAGGGTTTCTGAGCCCGATTACTAGATATGAGCGAATGCGAATATTGCCGCAAATCGCTTCACTAAACTCCATTTTACAGCGTTCCAGACTCCCGGACACGCAAAATGGCAGATCCACATGTCAGTACATAAGGCAGGGGATGCTGGGAAGGTGGGAAGGGAGGTAGGCGGGATAACCCTGAATCACATGCAGGATGCAGCCTATCAGCATTCAGTCACCCCTGGGATGTCACAGTCCTATATAATCGGCAGCCATTTTGCGGCAGCTCATTTCATGCCATACACTGCAGAGGGATGGGACGGACTGCGTGTCTGTGTGTTACACAGGCTGAAATGGTCATACCACAGCGTTCCACTTCCAACTGCTAGTCACATCAGCGTTGTGGAAAGAGATGATTTTTACACCAACCATTAACCTCCAAGTCACTTTATTCAGCATTTTATCAGAGAGGGGCAGATAGCTTTTCGTTGCCTCATACATTTCAACAAGCTGCCTCAACTTTAGCAGAGGAGGCACGAATGATTTTTCAGTGCAATTCTGTGTATTTTTTCCACAAGAAATCATCTGCTGCTTATACTAGTCTGTAGACTGTATAATAACCAGCAGTTCACTCCATTCTTAATACTCTTTGACAGAGTGCAATTTTGCGTTTAATACATTTTTTTGTGTGGTGCTGCACTGTTGTATACTGCTGCTGTTGTGCAAAAATACTTTTTTCAGCAGACTACAGTGCATTTTTTCTGCCCTCATATGTGCCTACCACATACCTACAGCTAAGTAGCCCACTTTTTGGTACCTGTTAATCTGTTACAAGCCTACATACAGTGAAAGGACAGGGAAAAGTAATCACAGGCTGTTTTATGAAAATACATTTTCCAAGTGTACTGTAGCGCATTTTTTTGCCCTCGTACGTGCATACCACATACCTACATCTAAGTAGTGTACTATTGTGTACCTGTTAATCTGTCATGGGCCTACATACTGTGAAAGGACAGCCAAAAAAAATCACCATAATACTCCCCCTTTATAAAGCATTGGTACGGCCTCACCTGGAATATGCTGTTCAGTTTTGGTCGCCTGTTCATAAAAGGGACACTGCGGAGTTGGAAAGGGTGCAGAGACGCACGACTAAACTAATATGGGGCTTGGAACATCTTAGCTATGAGGAGCGATTAAAGGAGTTACAATTGTTTAGTCTTGAGAAGAGACGTTTAAGGGGGGATATGATAAACGTATATAAGTATATAAATGGCCCATACAAAAAATATGGAGAAAAACGGTTAACCCCCCCCCCCAAAGGACAAGGGGGCACTCCCTCCGTCTGGAGAAGAAAAGGTTTAGTCTAAAGGGGCGACACGCCTTCTTTACCGTGAGGACTGTGAATTTATGGAACGGTCTACCTCAGGAACTGGTCACAGCAGGAACAATTAACAGCTTTAAAACAGGGTTAGATACATTCCTGGAACAAAATAACATTAATGTTTATGCAGAATTATAAAACTACATCCCTTTCCCTTATTCCCTTACACCCTTAACTTCAATTCCCTGGTTGGACTTGATGGACGTATGTCTTTTTTCAACCATACTAACTATGTAACTATGTAACCAGCTGGTGTTTTAAAAAAATTACATAGTTTTTAGGTGCATTGTAGCGCATTTTTCTGCCCTCATAAGTGCATACTGCATACGTACTATTGTACTAGTGTACTATTTTATACCTGTTAATCTGTCAAGGACCTACATACTGTTAAAGTCCAGCCAAAAGTACTCATCGGCTGGTGTTGTTAAGTGTACTGTAGAGCACTTTTCTGCCCTTTAGTGCATGCCACATACCTACATCTAAGTAGTGTACTATTTTGTTCCTGTTAATCTGTGAAGGGCCTAGATACTGTGAAAGGGCAGCCAAAAGTGCACACCTGCTGCTGTTCTAGACATATACTGTTTTAAGTAAAGATAAATGGGGGTGACTGGTTCTCAAGGTCTTGAGTGTGATGGAAATGTGTTATATGGTTTTTTCTGTGAATATGTAATGATGATAGTGGTGTTTATGAATAATTAAAGAGGGTGATGATGGGTGTTTGTATAAACTTGAGGGTATGTATATATATATATAATGAATAATTAAAGAGGGTGATAGGTGTTCCTGTATAAACTGGAGAATCTGTATATAATGATCGGTGTATATGGGAGAGAGGGAAAAGTATGGGGGAGAAAAGTATCTTGATAGGTGTTTGTGAATGATTGGAGAGGGTGATGGTAAGTGTTACTGTATAAATTGGAGACTATGCATGTATATAATGAATATTTGTGATGATAGGTGTTTCTGTATAAACTGCAGGATGTGTGTGTATATATTGATCGGTATATATGGGAGAGAAAAGTATAAGGGAGAAGGAAATGATTAAAGGAGAAGGGGGATGGTGAAAGAGAGATAGAGGATGGTGAAAATAAAAGAAAAGGCTCTTACTTGGATAGATAAAAGCGTAATTTATTTGTAATTTAATAATATAAAACAGGAAAAAACGCTGGGCCCTAGCGCTTATACTTTCCAATGCATATAAAACAGTTAAAATAATTCATAAATGTAATTCATAACAAGGTCAGTAGATGAAAAGCACTGAATACAATGTGCAATAGTAGGTAAATGAACCCGGTGCTGCGACCGCAAGGTATAACAGACCAAGTCAATTGCTCTCGGTACGGCGACCGTAGAGATGTGTGAAATAGTCAAGTAGTCATGTGTGATGTGGCGACCGTACTGTTTTAAGTGTAGTGAAGCGTATTGTACTCCCCTCATATATGAACTAAGTATGTCAGGCAGAGAAGTGCCAGGACATGCACAGAGGAGTATATTCTATGAAGAAAACGAAAACAGCAGAGCTCCTCATAAGGCAATATTGTCTGCACAGATGGTAATGCGAGGGTGAGCGTCATTATCCAATAATGAAACCTTGCTCACCTTGTTCTGTTGTGTATGATGACACAACAGAAGTATATGCATGAATCAAGAATTCCAGTGGTGGTGCAGCTTCCTGGAGTCGGCGGCAGGGATCCTGGCCGAAGTGACAAGCAGAGGTAATGGAGGAAAAATCCATGTAGGTACAGCGCGATCCATCATTCAGTAGACTAGGTCTTGGATAAAATTATATTTATTTGCCAAACATAACGCGTTGCGAGGGTTTAGACCCTCTTCATCAGATGTACAGGCAGTATGGTGCCTGTACATCTGATGAAGACACAACCCTCAGTTGGCATGGCCCGGGAGCAGTCCCTGTCCTCCCATTTCCTCTGTCCAATGCTGTTCCCTCTCCTACAGAAGTATCTTATGCTGTGGGTTCAGCTCCACTATTCACAGAGGATGATATAATAGAGGACAGTCAGCAGCTACTTCCCAGCCAAGGAGTGGAGGAGACATCTTCCACTTCCTCCGCTAGGCGGGCAAGTAGTGATGAGGAGAGTGATGTGGGAGGCGGTGTTGCCAGGGTTCAGAGTCCTGAAGCAGACACTGTTGAGGAACCTGAGGAGGACATCAGTGATGTGCAGACACTTGTTGATGATGAAGCCGATCGCAACTGGGAGCTGGGTGCAGAAGGGGCTTCATCATCATCAGGAGAAGAGAGCTGCAGGTTGCCCTTGAGGCAGCAGCTGAGCCAGCAAGGCGGTAGCATGGTTGGCAGTCACCGTGGTGGCAGAAGTGGAAATTCTGAAGCCAAATGTGCCCGGGGGAGACCACCTGCTTCGCAGCAGTCTACCTTCCCGGGGTTCCTGGAGACAGCGGCAGTAGCAGTCAATTAGTGCAGACTGTTGGTGTTAAAATCAGCTACTCGGCGGTGTGGCAGTTTTTCATCAAAGGAGATGTCCGGTGCTCACTTTTCTTATTTTATCCATTCCGGGCTGAAAAATAAAAGAAAACAAATTTTCTCTTACCTGCCTAGGCTCTCCCGGTGCTTCAGTACAGGTGTTGGGTCCCCGGGCTGTATTCTTCTTACTTCCTGTTAGCCCAGCACGTCACACGGAGCTTCAACCTATCACCGGCCGCAGCAATGTCCCGCCACGGCCAGTGATAGGCTGAAGTTCCGTGTGACGTGCCGGGCTAACAGTAAGTAAGAAGAATACAGCCCGGGGACCAAACGCCTGTACCGGAACACCGGGGGAGCGTAGGCAGGCAAGAGAAAGCTTATTTTCTTTTTTTTGCAGCCCGGAACGGATACAATAAGAAAAATGAGCACCGGACATCTCCTTCAAGCTTCCTGAGGAGGTTCACATAGCCACATGCAAGATATGTCGGCAGAAGGTGAAGCGTGGCCAGGGTGCCAATGTTGGCACCACGGCCCTGCGTCAACACATTCTTCGCCACCATAAAGCAGCCTGGGAGAACTGTGGCTCCGATGTAGTGGTCCAGCCTGCTGCATCACTCAGTGGCACGCCACTCCCTGTTTCAGCCAGCCAAGGCTCCACCACCTCAGCCGAAAGGAGCTGTGTGTCATACCCTCCTTCTGTCGCTCCTGTTTCTCCCACGTTTACACAGCCATTCCGCCAACAATCCATCTGCAAAGCCATGTCTGAGAGACAACAGTATGTGCCCACTCATCCAACAGCACAGAAGCTGAATGTGCTCCTGAGTTGCTGGTGCTGCAGTCCCTCCCTTTTCAAGTGGTAGACTCTGCACCTTTCAGAGAACTGATGGCTTGTGCCGAGCCGAGGTGGAGACTGCCAAGCTGTCATTCCTTTGCAAAGAAGGCAGTACCAGCCATGCACAATTTCGTGGAAGAGAAGGTGGGCCAGTCCTTGAGCCTGTCGGTGTGTACCAAAGTGCACGGCAGTGCCGACAGCTGGAGATGTGACTACGGTCAGGGACAATACATGTCCTTTACGGCTCACTGGGTGAATGTGGTTCCTGCACAGCCACAACCCCAATTTGGACAGGTCATGCTGATTTCCTCCACGCTGTCAGCCCATTGGTCCTGTGATAGTGTGCGACTCCGCCTCCTCATCCATTTCCTCAGCCTCCGCATGGCAGTGTCACACTGTTTTTTACATGGTTTGGCGAAAAGAGTCACACAGGGTATGAACTACTAAAAGTCATTCGTAAAGAAATCGGAGCATGGCTTACTCCACAAAATCTGGAAATGGGAACCATGGTGACCGACAACGGGAAGAACACCTTGGCCGTGCTGCGACAAGGAAGGGTGAAACATGCCCCCTGCATGGCACACGTGTTAAATCTGGTTGTCAAGCAGTTGCTGAAGTGTTCCCCCCATTTGCGAGACATCCTAAGAATGGGAAGTTAACTTTGCATGCACTTCAGCCACCCGTAAACCGCAAAGCACACCCTCCTTCAGCTGCAACGTCAAAATGGTATCCCCCAACATAGTCTGATTTGTGACATTGCCACATGTTCGAATTCCACCCTCCATATGTTGGACAGATTGTACGAACAGAGAAAAGCCATCACCGATTTCTTGAAGATCAAAGCGGATACGGGTACTCCCCTGTGTAACTTCAATGTGAACCAGTGGCAGCTCATACATGAAACCTGCTGTTTGCACAGGCCCCTTGAGGAAGCCACATTATAAGTAAGTCGCCAGGATTACGGGATGAACAACATCATTCCACTGCTTCATTTCCTACAAGTGTTGGAAACGATGGCTGGTCAGGGCAATGGAGACGCTACATCTCATGGCCACATGAGCCCTGTGGGGGCTGAATTGGAGGAGGATGAGGGCACAGTGGAGCACAGTTTAGGTTTCATGAGATGGGCAGTGTTTCTAGTCATCTGACAGAAGAGGAGGAGCATGATCAACTAGAGGAGCTAGAGGGTTATGAGGAAGGTGAGACAGAGAATCCAGAAACACCGTGGCAGTATGCAGTGGAGATGGAGGCAGGGAGTCCCTCTGAGTCACTTGCACAAATTGCACGATGCATGCTCACTTGCTTGCGTAGTGACAGACGAATTGTCACCATTCGACAGCGGGATGACTTCTGGCTCTCTCCCTTAGTGGACCCTCGCTATCGGCACAAAATGGGGCCTTTTTTTACACCCACTGAGAGGGAAGACAAACTGACCTACTACAGAGAGATCCTACGTAGTCAGTTGGCCAATGCCTATCGGCGCCATCGTCCATCCACTAGCAGGTCTTACTCGGGGGGGGGCCTCTGCGCTCACCTTCCACTGCCATGGCTGCTGGGGATGGGTGGGGTGGCAGGAGAAGTACCAGCTCCATCAGCAGCTACAGTTGCTGGTGAGTACCTTTCTTCACCCGCATGGTGAAGGAACTCAGCAGCAGGTAGACATGGAGCACGACCTGAACCAGTAGGTGATGGCCATGCCAAACAAACACTGAAGATCCAGTGGCCTTCTGGGCAGACAAACTTGATCTATGGCCGCAACTAGCAGCAGAGTTTGCCTGGAAAAGCTGTCCTGCCCAGCCAGTAGTGTGGCATCAGAGCGGGTGTTTAGTGCGGCGGGGGGCCATAATCACCCCAAGGAGAACTCATCTGCCCACGAAAGATGTGGAGAGACTGACCTTTGTGAAGATGAATCAGGCATGGATCAGCCAGACTTTCCACCCACCAATGCCAGATGTATCAGAGTACAGGGTAGGCGATTTATATGGATACACCTTAATAAAATGGGAATGGTTGTTGATATTAACTTCCTGTTTGTGGCACATTAGTATATGTGAGGGGGGAAACTTTTCAAGATGGGTGGTGACCATGCTGGCCATTTTGAAGTCGGCCATTTTGAATCCAACTTTTGTCTTTTTCAATAGGAAAAGGGTCATGTGACACATCAAACTTATTGAGAATTTCACAATAAAAACAATTGTGTGTTTGGTTTTAACGTAACTTTATTATTTCATGAGTTATTTACAAGTTTCTGACCACTTATAAAATGTGTTCAATGTGCTGCCCATTGTGTTGGATTGTCAATGCAACCCTCTTCTCCCACTGATAGCAACACCGCAGAAGAAATGCTAGAACAGGCTTCCAGTATCTGTAGTTTCGGGTGCTGCAGAATGGGCAAAACAAAAATTGGACCAGGACCCTCAGTTTACGCAGATTTTGTTCAGTGATGAGGCAAACTTTTATGTGAATGGTGAAGTTAAAGGGGTAATGCAAGCAAAAACTTTTTTTTTATATATATCAACTGGCTCCGGAAAGTTAAACAGATTTGTAAATTACTTCTATTAAAAAATCTTAATCCTTCCAATAGTTATTAGCTTCTGAAGTTTTCTGTCTAACTGCTCAATGATGATGTCACGTCCCGGGAGCTGTGCATGATGGAAGCATATCCCCATAGGAGCTGGACAGCTCCCGGGACGTGAGTCTTCAGAAAGCAGTTAGACAGAAAACAGAAACTCAACTTCAGAAGCTAATAACTATTGGAATGATTAAGATTTTTTAATAGAAGTAATTTACAAATCTGTTTAACTTTCCGGAGCCAGTTGATATATAAAAAAGGTTTTGGCCTGGAATACCCTTTTAACAAACAAAACCACCGCTATTGGTCTGACACTAACCAACATTGGATATATCCCTCCAAACTGTTGGAACACAAAAATTGATGGTATGGTGTGGTATATGGGGTACAAGGATAGTGAGGCCATTTTTCATCAATGGAAACCTCAAGGCCACTGTATATGCGAAATTGCTACATGATGATGTGTTTCTCTCTTTATGCACTGAAGCTGGCACGTTCCCTGAGTTTTTCCAGAAAGTTGGTGCACCACCACATTATGGGTGTCAGGTCCGAGCATTCCTAGATGAACAGTTTTCTGGAAAATGGATTGGTCGTCGTGGGCCAGTTGAATGGCCCCAAAGGTCTCCCGATCTGACCCCTTTAGACTTTTATCTTTGGGGTCATCTGAAGGCAATTGTCTATGCTGTGAAGATACGAGATGTGCAGCACCTGAAACTACGGATACTGGAAGCCTGTGCTAGCATTTCTCCTGCGGTGTTGCTATCAGTGTGAGAAGAGTGGGAGAAGAGCATTGCATTGACAATCCAACACAATGGGCAGCACATTGAACACATTTTATAAGTGGTCAGAAACTTGTAAATAACTCATGAAAGAATAAAGTTACATTAAAACCAAGCACATCATTGTTTTTCTTGTGACATTCCCAATAAGTTTGAAAGTATTGAAAAAACAAAAGTTGGATTCAAAATGTCCGACTTCAAAATGGCCACCATCATCTTGAAAAGTTTCCCCCCTCACATATACTAATGTGCCACAAACAGGAAGTTAATATCACCAACCATTCCCATTTTATTAAGGTGTATCCATATAAATGGCCCACCCTGTAGATTAACCATGGTGCTACACCAACACTTCACAAATATGGATAGTGCCAAACAGATTTAAGGCACTGCTCCCCAGTTACAAACATTCCAGCCACCTTCATCACTGGGTACTGGTATTGCCACCCACCGCACCACACACTTTCAGGACTCCTGATGCTGCTGCCACTTCCAGGCTTTTATTCAGCCACTATTTTGTCTCCTTATGCTTCTGCCAACTCCAGGCTGTGCCATTCAGCCACTATATGGTCTCCTCATGCTTCGGCCAACTCCAGGCTGTACCATTCATACACTATATGGGCTCCTTATGCTTTCCCCACCTCCAGGCTATATTGTTTTTATGATGCTGCTGGGACTGTCTAGGATATCACCTAAAACATTTTTTAATGTTAGCACTAGCAAACATACATGCTCAATCAAGATTTCAATATTGATCTTTTAATGTTGGTGTTGTGAAGCCCTCTTATGTACGCATCCTGCTGCCTGATCCAGGATATGTGTTTCAGGAACGACTTGGCTTACTGATGCTGCTGGGCCTGTGCCTAAAATTTTTGGATGTTAGCAGTAGCTAACATTCATCTTGTATACAGATTTCAACATTAACATTTTAATGTTAAGGGTTGTGAAGCTCTCTTGTAAACTCATGCTGATGCCTGCTCCAGGCTGTGTGTTACAGCAACTATATGGTTTAGTGATGCTGTTGGGCTTGGGCATTAAATTCTTTGATGATAGCACAAGGTAACATACCTCTTAAATAGAGATTTCAGCATTGATCTTTCAATATAAGGGGTTATGAAACCCTCTTGAGTACTGCTGCTGCCTGCTCCTGACTGTGTTTCAGGAACTACTTGGCTTATTGATGCTTCTGGGCTTGGGCCTTACATTTTTGGATGTTTAGCACTAGCTAAATACATGTTTAATAAAAATTTCAACATTGATCTTTCAATGTAAGGGGTTATGAAACCCTTGGGTGTAATGCTAATGCCTTCTCCTGACTGCTCCTATGTCATTCCGAAACTACTTGGCTTACTGATGCTTCTGGGCTTGGGCCTTAAATTTGTGGATGTTTAGCACTAGCTAAATACAGTGATCCCCGACCTACGATGGCCCCGACATATGATAATTTCAACACACAATGGCTTCTCAGGGGCCATCGCATGTTGATGGCGGCATCAACATACGATGCTTTTGTATGTTGGGGCCATCGCATAAACGGCTATCCGGCAGCGCAGACTGCTTCAGCTGCTGTCGGATAGCCGTTTAAGGTGCCCTGTGTGCTCTGGTAACGGTCACTCACCTGTCCTTGGCGCTCCAGACCATTCTCTTCAGGTTCCCCTGAATCGCCGTCGCTCTCCTTCGTCATCATCACATCGTCACGCACGCGGTCCCGTCATCTAAAAGGAGCGGCGTGCGCAGCGTCATGATGACGGCGATGAAGAGCGACGATCCCAGGCAGCAGAGACGGTCCGGAGCGGCGGGGACACCCGGGGACGCGGTGACAGTGATGGAAGGCGATATCCAGGGCAGCGGTGACGGTCCGGAGCGGCGGGGACAGGTGAGTATAACTTCCTATTCTTTTCATTGCATGGATACATACAATGGTTTTAACTAACGATGGTTCATTTGGAACAAATTAGCATCGTATGTTGAGGGACCACTGTACATGCTTAATAGAAATTTCAACATTGATCTTTCAATCTTAGGGGTTATGAAACCCTCTGGTGTACTGCTGATGCCTGCTCCTGACTGTGTGTTTCAGGAACTACTTGGCTTACTGATGCTGCTGGGCTTGAGCCTTAAACTTTTGGATGATAGCACTAGCTTACTTACATGCTTCATTGAGATTTTAATGTTTATCTTTCAATCTTAGGGGTTATGAAACCCTCTTGTGTACTCCTGCTGGGCCCGGGAATAAAAATGTTGTTATGGTAGCACTAGCTACCCAAAATCTTCGGTTTAAAATTCAGAATTCATCTTAGAATCTTAGAGATTATGAAGGCCTAGTGTCTGCTCATGCTGCTGCCAATTCCTGGCTGTGCCATTCAGCCACTATATGGTCTCCTCATACTGCCAACACCTCCACACTGTGTCATTTAGCCACTATATGGTCTCCTCATACTGCCAACACCTCCACACTGTGTCATTCAGCCACTATATGGTCTCCTCATGCTTCAGCCTCATCCAATCTGTGTCATTCAGCCATTATATGAATCACATAAAAAATTGTCCCGGTGGATCTCTGGGTTAACCTGTTGGGGACGAAGGGCTTATACATACGCCCGTGGGAATTTTGGTCCCCGCCGCGTGCCGGCAATCGGCGCAAATCGCAAGTGAATTCACACTTGTGATTCGCGCCGATGCCGGGTCATTACGGGTCTATGGTGACCCGCAATATAAGGGGGATCGCGGTTGTCCCTGCTATTGGTGATCTAGATGTGACCACCAATAGCAGATCGGGGGGGGGGGGGGGGGGGGTTACTTTTGTTTTCGCCATCCTGCCCACCCACAATAGGCAGGGCAGAACGTGGAAAACGAAGAGGACCGGGCGCCGAAGATCAATTACCTGTCCGGAGGCAGCGGAGCGACTGATCGGCGGGCGGCATGCGGCAGAAGAGGACGGCTCCCTGGATCCGACGGAAGATGGTAAGTTGCCTAGCAACATTTGGGGGGCTACAGTCTGAGACCATTATACGGTGGTCTCTAACCTGTAGCCCTCCAGCTGTTGCAAAACTACATCTCCCAGCATGCCCAGACAGCTGTTTGCTGTTTGGGCATGCTGGAATATGTAGTTTTGCAACAGCTGGAGGACTGCAGTTTGAGACCACTATACAGTGGTCTCTAAACTGTATCCCTCCAGATCTTGCAAAACTACAACTCCTAGCATGCTCAAACAGCTCTTTGCTGTCTGGCCATGCTGTGATTTGTAGTTTTGCAACATCTGGAGGGTCACAGTTTGGAGATCACTGGCAGTGGTCTATAAACTGTAGCCCTCCAGATGTTGCAAAATTGCTAATCCCAGCATGCCCAAACAGCAAACAGCTGTCTCGGCATGCTGGGAGTTGTAGTTGTCTACCACCAGCTATTGCATTACTACATCTCCCAGCATGCCCTTCAGCGATCAGTACATGCTGGGAGTTGTAGTTTTGCAACAGCTGGAGGCACACTGGTTGGAAAATACTGAGTTAGGTAACAGAACCTAACTGAAGGTTTTCCAACCAGTGTGCCTCCAGCTGTTGCAAAACTACAACTCCCAGCATGCTTGGTCTGTCAGTACATGCTGGGAGTTGTAGTTTTGCAACAGCTGGATGCACACTGGTTGGAAAATACTGAGTTAGGTAAAAGAACCTAACTGAAGGTTTTCCAACCAGTGTGCCTCCAGCTGTTGCAAAAGTACAACTCCTCAGTCAGTACATGCTGGGAGTTGCAGTTTCGAAACAGCTGGAGGTTTCCCCCCCCCCCATATGAACGTACAGGGTACATTCACACGGGCAGGTTTACAGTAAGTTTCCTGCTTTAAGTTTGGGCTGTGGTAAATTTTTTGCCACAGCGGAAACTCTTAGCGGGAAACTCACCGTAACCCGCCAGTGCGAATGTACCCTAAAGACACTACACTAACACATAATAAAGAGTAAAACACTACATATACACCCCCCTTACACTGCCCCCCCCCCCCCCAATAAAAATGAAAAACGTATCGTGCGGCAATGTTTCCAAAACTGAGCGCTCCAGCTGTTGCAAAACAACAATTCCTAGCATTTCTGGACAGCCACTGACTGTCCAGGCATGCTGGGAATTTAGCAACATCTGGAGGCACCCTGTTTGGGAATCACTGGCGTAGAATACCCCGATGTCCCCCCCTATGCAATCCCTAATTTAGTCCTCAAATGCGCATGGCGCTCTCTCACTTCAGAGCCCTGTCGTATTTCAAGGAAACAGTTAAGGGCCACATATGGGGCATTTCCGTAATCGGGAGAAATTGCACTACAAATTTTGGGGGGCTTTTTCTCCTTTTACCCCTTATGAAAAGGAAAAGTTGGGGGCTACACCAGCCTGTTAGGTTAAAAAAAATTTTTTTTGCTGGTGTGCCCCATACTTTTTATTTTCACAAGCAGTAAAAGGAAAAAAAGACCCCCAAAATTTGTAACGGAATTTCTCCTGAGTACGGAAATACCCCATATGTGGGCGTAAAATGATCTGTGGGCACACAACAAGGCTCAGGAGTGAAAGCGCACCATGTACATTTGAGGCCTAAATTGGTGATTTGCACAGGGGTGGCTGATTTTACAGCGGTTCTGACAAACGCAAAAACATAAATACCCACATGTGACCCCATTTTGGAAACTACACCCCTCATGTAATGTATTAAGGGGTGCAGTGAGCATTTACGCCCCACAGGTGTCTGACAGATTTTATTTTTCATTTGCACAGCCCACTGTTCCAAAGATCTGTCAAACGCCAGTGGGGTGTAAATACTGACTGCACCCCTTATTAAATACTGTGAGGGGTGTAGTTACCAAAATGGGGTCACGTGTGGGGGGGTCCACTGTTCTGACACCACGGGGGGCTTTGTAAACACACATGGCCCCGGACTACCATTCCAAACGAATTCACTTTCCAAAAGCCCAATGGCGCTCCTTCTCTTCTGAGCATTGTAGTGCGCCAGCAGAGCATTTTACGTCCTAACATGGGGTATTTCCATACTCAGAAGAGATGGGGTTACAGATGTTGGGGGGCATTTTCTCCCATTACCTTTTGTAAAAATGGTAAATTTGGGGAAAAAACTGCACTTTAGTGAAAAATTTTTTTTTTTCATTTACACATCCAATTTTAACGGAAAGTTGTAAAACACCTGTGAGGTGTTAAGGCTCACTGGACCCCTTGTTATGTGCCTCAAGTTTCCAAAATTGTATGTCATGTGGGTGTTTTTCTGCTGTTCTGGCACCATAGGAGCTTCCTAAAAGGTGACATGCCCCCCAAAAACCATTTCTGCAAAATCCACTCTCCAAAATCCCATAGTCCCTCCTTCCCTTCTGAGCCCTCTACTGCGCCCGCCGAACACTTCACATACACAAGTGAGGTATTTCCTTAATCGAGAGAAATTGGGTTACAAATTTTGGGGGGCTTTTTCTCCAATTACCACTTGTAAAAATTAAAAAACTGGGTCTACAAGAACATGCGAGTGTAAAAAATGACGATTTTGAATTTTCTCTTTCACTTTGCTGCTATTCCTGTGAAACACCTAAAGGGTTAACAAACCCTTTAGGTGTTCCACTGAACTCTTGATAAAACTAGGTTATCTGGCGAAACTTTGAGGCAGGGTGTGCTAATTTTAGCCAGGAGTGTGAATTAGGACACAAAACGATCCTCCTAAACCAATGAGCTATCGGTATATTGAAAATAACCAGCAACATAGGCTGGAACCTGTACAACAGCACCACCTAGTGGGCTGAAATCCATAGTGCCCCAACACACTACCTAATCATTTTAATTCAGCCACTATATGGTCTCCTCATGCTGCCAACACCAACACCTGTGTCATTCAGCCACTATATGGCCTCCACGCTGTGTCATTCAGCCACTATATGGTCTCCTCATGCTTCAGCCTCATCCAATCTGTGTCATTCAGTCTATTTGGTCTCCTCATGCTTCAGCCTCATCCAAGCTGTGTCATTCAGCCACTATATGGTATCCTCATACTTATGCTACCTCCAGGCTCTGTCATTGTGACGCTCTGCGGAAGTGATTCTAAAAGCGATGCCGGTAATCTTCATGTTATTCTGAATAACATAATTATTTCCCTACCCCAGCACAATCCATATGCGTGTTAGAGCACAGAAAAATGTTCTACACCCCTATTGAGGCTCTCTGTAGGCCAAAAATAGCCATTTTTAATATAGCTTTGCCGCGGATAAATTCGGATCAAACTGAATGTTTTCGAAAAATTCAGCGAATCGGCCAAATCAAATTTTTCCAAAGTTCGCTCATCTCTACCGATTACAAGACTTCGTCTTGGGAAGAGGGTACTGAGTGGAACTGTTGGGCACCTGTATCATGGCTGCAGCATGGATGTGAGCCTTCACCAAAATTCTTGACCTGCTCCAATAGGAACTCTCTTTGTGTTTAGTGAACGTCTGTTCATCACCAAATAAATGCCTCTTCAACCCCTTCCCTCAGATTGACTTATATAAATGTCAGGATGCGTGAACTAGCTGCTTAACCTGACATTTATATAAGTCATTCAGTTAACACAGCGATGCGCAGCATCGCACGAATTAACAGGGAGAAGTCCCTCTGTTACCGGCAGGAGAAAACTTCTGCAAGCCCCGCCAGGACCATCTGTGAATGGCCCTGGTCAGCGATCACTGTGATTGCTCCCTGTGTACCTATTACAGTATCTCAGCTGACTGGTGGGGTAAAAGTTCAGATCCCCCGGTCTGCCCGCCCCTAGAAGTCTGGGCAGAGTGTAGGAAGATGACCCCAAGAGCTGCAGGGGCCAATGTGGTGGTGGGGGGGGGGGGGGGGGGGGGGGACATACAGCACATACTTGGGACCCACGCAGGCAATGGGGACCGGCAGCAGGCAAGTGGGAGGAGGCAGTGGGGAAGTCTGCATCAGAGGCAGCAGTGAAGATCGCTGTAAAGTGATCTTCACTGCTGCTTCAAGGAGTTTCAAAACCACAACTCCCAGCATGCCCAAGCTGCCTTTGGCTGTTCGGGCATGCTGGGAGTTGTAGTTTTGCAACATCTAGAGGGCCACAGTTTGGAGGCGACTGTGCAGCAGTCTTCCAGATGTTGCAAAACTACAACTCACAGCTTGCCCAGACAGTTCAGACATGCTGGAGTTGTAGTTTTGTAACATCCGGCCCTTCAGATGTTGCTGAACTATAACTCCCAGCATGCCTGGGCAGTCTTGGAGTTTTGCAACATCTGGCAGGGCACAGTTTGGAGACCACTACACAGTGGTCTCCAAACTGTTCTCCTCCAGTTGTTGCAAAACTACAACTCCCAGCATGCTCTTCGGCTGTCTGTGCATGCTGGGAGTTGCAGTTTTTCAACTGGAGGCACACTGGTTGGGAAACATTGTCTATTTCCTAACTCAGCGTTTCCCAACCAGTGTGCCTCCTGCTGTTGCAAAACTATAACCCCTAGCATGCACTGACAGACCATGCATGGTGGGAGTTGTTTTGCAACAGCTGGACGCACACGGGTTGGGAAACACTGATTTAAGTTACATGGGCATGCTGGAAGTTGTAGCATGCCTCCAGCTGTTGCATGACTACAAGTCCCAGCATGCCCTTCTGCTGTCACTGCATGCTGAGAGTTGTAGTTTGGCAACAGCTGGAGGTTTGCCCCGTCCCACCCCCATGTGAATGAACAGGGTACAGTCACATGGGCGGGGTAAACTCTTTGTGAACTCGCCCGTGTGAACGTACCCAAAAAACACTACACTTCACAAAATAAAGGGTAAAAAACTATATATACCCTTACGCAGCACAGCGCTGCGCCCCCCCCCCAATAAAAATGAAAAACATATGGTACGGCACTGTTTCCAAAACGGAGCCTCCAGCTGTTGCAAAACAACTCCCAGTATTGCCAGACAGCCATTGACTGTCCAGGCATGCTGGGAGTTTTGCAATAGCTGGAGGCACCCAGTTTGGGAATCACTGGCGTAGAATACCCCTAGGTCCACCCCTATGCAAATCCCTAATTTAGGCCTCAAATACGCATGGCGCTCTCTCACTTTGGAGCCCTGTCGTATTTCAAAGGCAACAGTTTAAGGCCACATATGGGGTATTTCCGTACTCGAGAAAAATTGCTTAAAAAATTTAAGATAAAGTTGGGGTTTACTCCAGCATGTTATTGTAAAAACAATAAAATTTTGTATATTAACATGCTGGTGTTGCCCCATACTTTTCATTTTCACAAGGGGTAATAGGAAAAAAGCCCATAATTTGTAACACCATTTCTTCAGTAAGGAAATACCCCATATGTGGATGTAAAGTGCTCTGCTGGTACACTACAGAGCTCAGAAGAGAAGGAGCACCATTGGGCTTTTGGAGAGAGAATTTGGCTGGAATTGGCATTTACAAAGTGCCCATGGTGCCAGAACGGTAGACCCCCCCTACATGTGAACCCATTTTGGAAACTACACCCCTCACAGAATGTAATAAGGGGTGCAGTGAGCATTTACATCCCACAGGTGTCTGACAGATTTTTGGAACCGTGGTCCATGAAAAATGTTATGTTTCATTTGCACAGCCCACTGTTCCAAAAGTTTGTTAAATGCCGGTGGGGTGTAAATGCTCACTGCACCCCTTATTACATTTCATGAGGGGTGTAGTTTCCAAAATGGGGTCACATGTGGGGGGGGGTCCATTGTTCTGGTAGCATGGGAGCTTTGTAAACGCACATGACCCTCCACTTCCATTCCAAACAAATTCTCTCTCCAAAAGCTCAATGGCGCTCCTCCTCTTCTGAGCATTGTAGTTCGCCTGCATAGCACTTTACATCCACACATGGGGTATTTCCATACTCAGAAGAAATTGGGCTACAAATTTTGGGGGGCATTTTCTCCTATAGCCTCTTGTCAAAAATGGTTAATTTAGTGAAAAAAACTGCATTATAGTGAAAGAAAAAAAAATGTCATTTACACATCCGACTTTAACGAAAAGTCGTCAAACACCTGTGGGGTGTTAAGGCTCACTGTACCCCTTGTTACGTGCCTTGAGGGGTGTAGTTTCCAAAAAAGTATGCCATGTGAGTTTTTTTCTGTTAATCAAACCATAGGGGCTTCCTAAATGCGACATGCCCCCTAAAAAACATTTCAGCAATATTCACTCTCCAAAATCTCATTGTCACTCCTTCGCTTCTCAGCCCTCTAGTGCATCCAGAGAGTACTTAACGTTCACATATGAGGTATTTCCTTACTTGAGAAAAATTGGGTTACACATTTTGGGGGGCATTTTCTACTTTTACCCCTTGTAAAAATTCAAAAACTGGGTCTACAAGAACATGCGAGTGTAAAAAAAGAAAATGGGAGATTTTGAATTTTCTCCTTCCCTTTGCTGCTATTCCTGTGAAACACCTAAAGGGTTAACAAACATTCTGAATATCATTTTGTACACTTTGAGGGGAAGTAGAATATGTCACGAAAAAAACTCTCGGAATCAAATTATAAGTAAAAGCATCCCAAGGTTATTAACGCTTAAAGTGACAGTGGTCAGATGTGCAAAAAATGCTCTGGTCCTTAAGGTCAAAATGAGCTTGCTCCTTAAGGGGTTAGAGAGTGTTCTTGTCGCTGTTTCAATTTTTGAGACTATTTCTGGGTGGTGGACTGTGAAATTGCCATGGCCACCGATTTGGCTATGGACTCGTGCATGGAGGCCATAGCATTTATTAATTTTTTTTTACAGCCGATTGAACGGAACGTGACACAGATTGATCCACTAGATCTTGTATCTGGTCACCAGATAAATATTCACATTCACACTGGGTGTCAGTATGAGACCATAAAATGAGACCAGAGTAGGTAATTAGAGAGCCAAAGCTAATCTGAAGCAGAGCTAAACGGAGCCATGATGTGACAGGAGGAGACCGCCGCATCTGACAGGAATAAGGCACGAACGGCTCAGTTGGTTACCAACTGAGCCGAGAACTCGCGAAACAATTGAATTAGAGCTGGGTCACTAACAAGTGAAGGACAACAGCGCCGATAACAGTGGGAAAGGGGTCAGGAGCCTATGAAAAGGTAGGAAATAAGGAAAAACTTAAAGAATATAGAATAATAATTTTGAGTGGTCATATTAGTCCAATAATGCAGATGCAAAAATAATGCAGATGCAAACTCAAAAAAATGTTGCAGAGTCTTGTAATACCTTTTTTTACTGGACTAACAGGATTTTGTATAGACGAGCTTTCGGGATTCCTCCTTTTTGCAATTCAAAAGCAAATCTAAGCTCACAAGCAGAACACACAGGTTACATCTCACAAATATGCAGGGGTTAAGACAATAGACAATTTCTATGTTCCTATAACTGGACAATCTTTGGACTACCATAGTGTGAATTCATCGCATCTATTTGTCTTAACCCCTGCGTATTTGTGAGACGTAACCGATGTCTTCTGCTTGCGAGCTTAGATTTGCTTTTGACTTGAAAAAGGGAGGAATCCGAAAGCTTGGATCTACAAAATCCTGTTAGTCCAATAAAAAAGGTATTACAAGATACTGCAACATTTTTTGATTTTGCATCTAGAAAAAAAAAAAACCCTAGTGAAATAATAAAAATGAAGAAAAAAAATAATGAAAATGACAAAGTTCCTCTCTGTATTTCTGTTAAAGTGTATTAAAGAGGTACTCCATTGGAAACATCCCCTATCCTTTGGATAGGGTGATGAGATGTTAGATCGTTAGATCTGTCCCTCATAGACGTCTGACAGGTAAGTTAAGGTCTTTGGGTTTGGAAATTTTAGTTTGTAACTGGATTGAACACTGGCTCATGGATCGTACCCAGAGAGTGGTGGTCAATGATTCCTACTCTGGAACTGGTCCCCGGTTATTAGTGTTGTGCCCCAAGGTTCAGTACTGGGACCGCTGTTGTTTAATTTATCTATCAATGATATAGAGGATGGCATTAACAGCTCTGTTTCTATCTTTGCAGATGACACCAAGCTTTGTAGCACAGTACAGTCTATAGAGGGAGGTGTATAGGTTACAAGATGACTTGGATAGACTAAGTGTCTGGGCATCCACTTGGCAAATGAGGTTTAATGTGGATAAATGTAAAGTTATGCATCTGGGTACTAATAACCTGCATGCGTTGTATGTCTTAGGGGGATAAAACTGGCAGAGTCACTGGTAGAGAAGGATCTGGGTGTACTTGTAGATCACAGACTTCAGAATAGCATGCAATGTCAGGCTGCTGCTTCCAAAGCCGGCAGGATATTGTCATGTATCAAAAGAGGCATGGACTCAAGGGACAGGGACATAATACACCCCCTTTATAAAGCATTGGTACGGCCTCACCTGGAATATGCTGTTCAGTTTTGGCCACCAGTCCATAAAAGGGACACTGTGGAGCTGGATAGGGTGCAGAGACGCGCGACTAAACTAATATGGGGCATGGAACATCTTAGCTATGAGGAGTGATTAAAGGAGTTACAATTGTTTAGTCTTGAGAAGAGACGTTTAAGGGGGGATATGATAAATGTATATAAGTATATTAATGGCCCATATAAAAAATATGGAGAAAAACTGTTCCAGGTTAACCCCCCCCCCCCCCAAAGGACGAGGGGGCACTCCCTCCATCTGGAGAAGAAAAAGTTTAGTCTCAAGGGGCGACACGCCTTCTTTACCATGAGAACTATGAACTTATGGAACAGTCTACCTCAGGAACTGGTCACAGCAGGAAAAATTAACAGCTTTAAAAAAGGATTAGATACATTCCTGGAACAAAATAACATTAATGCTTATGAAGAAATATAAAATCCTATCCCTTCCCCAATATCGCGCCACACCCCTACCCTTCAATTCCCTGGTTGAACTTGATGGACGTATGTCTTTTTTCAACCATACTAACTATGTAATATCGTGGGGGTCCCACCACGTTGGTGACATTACACCATGCCCACTTCATTCATGTCTATGGGAGGAGGCGTGACGGCTAGTACACCTCCCATAGACATGAATGGACGTGGCGTGCTTTGCCAGTCATTGGGCACGGAGCAGAGTTTGCTCCGTGCTCCGAATGACAGGGGGCCACAGCAGAGATCGCCTTTGGATAGGGGATAAGATGTTTCCAGCGGAGCACCCCTATAACTATTTTGCTGCTGGAGTACAGTAAAGAGGGTTAATTTGCATAATGTGAGACCAATATGTATTTCTTTACAACTATATAATTTATGGCTGACAACAAATTTCTGATCTTACCTACATATAATAATATTCACAGTCATCTTCTCTTGCCGTCAGCTACTATAATTACCTGTTTGTCCATGTGGTCTTGCTACTACTTTCTGCTCTGCTTTTGTATGGTTAATGTATCACCAGGTATAAAATAATTACTACATTTGTGCAGATTCATTAATTTCAAATGATTTTAAAATATATTTAATTGGTAGTTGGAACTTTGGTAAGTAGTTAATAATATTATCCTGTGGCCACCACGTGGATTGACTACTATTCAAGTTCTTCTACACATCAACAGTAGGTTCATATGTAGCATCCATGAATTTTAGTATGTGTAATTGCATGCGATTAATCACTTAAACATTTTTTATATTTATATTTTTCAGGTCAGAAATGACTTCAATGAATAAGAAACATATGTTGATGTTGCACATTCTGTGTTTTCCTAAAAGTATTTATTTTTTTGCTGACCATACTGTAAGAACAATGTTAAAGCAAACATATTGAATAAATGTGAAGATGTGGGTAACATTGCGGATTTATTATTGCACTGCACATCAAAAACACATTACAGAGAAACAAATGATAAGAAATGTATTTTGGCTATCAATGGTTAATGAACAGTTCTTTCAAATTGGACCATTGGAGAGGCAAGTAATGCTCTTCTAATATGCACCCTCCAATTATGTAAGACTAGAAATATTAGTGATAAGTAAACAATAATGTTAAAATAATACCTAACAGTTAAAATGCTCATGATCAAATGACTCTACACAAGTAAATATAAATATCTTATTATCTGATAAAAGAGAGGGATGGTAGTAGCATATAACCTATGTACCTATGTACCCAATATGCATATGAGTGCTAACATGATTCGAGCCTATGTGGGCTTTAATCACATAGGAACATGTAAACTTTAACCCCTTAAGGACCAGGCCCATTTTGGCCTTAACCCCTTAAGGACTCAGCGTATTTCCGTTTTTGCATTTTCATTTTTTCCTCATCACCTTCCAAAAATCATAACGCTTTCAATTTTGCACCTAAAAATCCATATTATGTCTTATTTTTTGCGCCACCAATTTTACTTTGCAGTGACATTAGTAATTTTACCAAAAAATCCACGGCGAAACAGAAAAAAAATTCATTGTGCGACAAAATTGAAGAAAAAATTTCATTTTGGGGGCTTCCGTTTCTACGCCGTGCATTTTTCGGTAAAAATAACACATTATCTTTATTCTGTAGGTCCATACGGTTAAAATGATACCCTACTTATATAGGTTTGATTTTGTCGTACTTCAGAAAAAAATCATAATTACATGCAGGAAAATTTATATGTTAAAAATTCTCATCTTCTAACCCCTATAACTTTTTTTTTCCGCGTACGGGACGGTATGAGGACTCCTTTTTTGCACTGTGTTCTGAAGTTTTTATCGGTACCATTTCTGTATTGATCGGACTTTTTGATAGTTTTTTATTCATTTTTTCATGATATAAAAAGTGACCAAAAATACACTATTTTGGACTTTGGAATTTTTTTGCGCACACGCCATTGACCGTGCGATTTAAT
The DNA here is from genome assembly GCF_029499605.1 of Hyla sarda. Taxonomy (NCBI): domain Eukaryota; kingdom Metazoa; phylum Chordata; class Amphibia; order Anura; family Hylidae; genus Hyla; species Hyla sarda. Next base: position 134,762,150 of record NC_079193.1, on the reverse strand, counting down.
TAACCATTTATTTTTATAGTTCGGACATTTTCGCACGCGGTAATACCACATGTTTTTTTTTATTTACACAGTTTATTTTTTTTTTATGGGAAAAGGGGGGTGATTTAAACTTTTAATAGGGAAGGGGTTAAATGACCTTTGATAACACACTGATCTCCTATGCTGATCCCTGCAAAGCCATAGCTTTGCAGGGATCAGTCAGATAGGCGGTCGATTGCTCAAGCCTGTAGCTCAGGCTTGGAGCAATCAATCGACGATCGGACGCCGCGGAGAGAGGTAAGGAGACCTCCGCCTGCGTCCCAGCTGATCGGAACATCGCGATTTTATCGCGATGTCCCGATCAGCCCGACAGAGCTGCCGGGAACGGTTTACTTTAGTTTTCAGACGCGGCGATCAACTTTGATCGCCGCGTCTGAAGGGTTAATAGCGCGCCACACTGCAATCAGTGCCGCGCGCTATTAGCCACGGGTCCCGGCTGTTGTTAGAGGTCGGGCCCGACCCGCTATGACGCGGGGCCACGCATTATAGATCGGGAGCAGACTCATGACTTAACGACGCAGGACGTATATTTATGTCCTGTGCCGGCTCCCGCGATATGAAGCAGGGTCGCACTGCGACCCCGCATCACATCGCGTCGGTCCAGGCGCTCATCGGTCCAGGCGCAATCAAAAAAATTCCAAAGTCCAAAAAAGCGTATTTTGGGTCACTTTTTATACCATTAAAAAATGACTAAAAAGTGATCAAAAAGTCAGATCAAAACAAAAATCGTACCGATAAAAACTTCAGATCACGGCGCAAAAAATGAGTCCTCATACCGCCCTGTACGTGGAAAATTAAAAAAGTTATAGGGGTCAGAAGATGACATTTTTTAAACGTATACATTTTCCTGCATGTAGTTTTGATTTTTTTCCAGAAGTACGACAAAATCAAACCTATATAAGTAGGGTATCATTTTAACCGTATGGACCTACAGAATAATGATAAGGTGTCATTTTTACCGAAATATGCACTGCGAAGAAATGGAAGCCCCCAAAATTTACAAAGTAGCGTTTTTTCTTCGATTTTGTCGCACAATTATTTTTTTTCCCGTTTTGCCGTGAATTTTTGGGTAAAATGACTAATGTCATTGCAAAGTAGAATTGGTGACGCAAAAAATTAAGCCATTATATGGATTTTTAGGTGGAAAATTGAAAGGGTTATGATTTTTAAAAGGTAAGGAGGAAAAAACGAAAGTGCAAAAACTGAAAAACCCTGAGTCCTTAACCCCTTAAAGAAGAAATCCCATGCCCCAATTTAAAAAACAAAAAAAGCTCATATTAAAGTACATGTTCTTACCTTCATAATGACCTGGTCCCCGTCCAAATTGCCCATTCCGTTCGCCCGCAATCCCAGCTGAAACTCCGTTACTTCCTGCTTCATGTACCTCTCTGTCTTCCGGTCTGCACATGGGTTCCCACAGTTCCTTTCGTTTCTAGCAGGGCTCCAGCCCAGCCTACACTGCCTTACTTCTCCACCCCCTCATTAATGTAATAACGCCCACACATTTCTCTTCTCCCCCACCCTCCCCCGTTCTGCTATCCCCCTAGCTTCCCCAGCACAGGTGGCAGCCTGTGTCATCCAATCCCCACTCATGCACGTGTTCCCCGGCTAGTGATCCAGCTATGTAAGCAGTTTGCTTAGGCTGGGTTCACACTACGTTTTTCAACTACGGTTCCCGCATACGTTTTCTATCAAAAACCGTATGGGGAAAAAAAACGGATGGGACAGTATGGGAAAAAGTAAACCGTATGGGTTTTTAAACAGTATACTGTTTTTAAAAGTGCATACTGTTCCGTCCGTTTTTGTAGAAAAAAAAACCCATACGTTTTTGAAAATTTTGTCCATTTTTAATGGGAGGGGTCTTGGGTGGGGACTTTAGGATTCAAATGCGCATGTGCAAAGTAAAAACGTATACGTTTTTCCTGTATGGAACCGTATACATGTGCATTTCCCATTGACGTCCATGTTAAAAAAAACGTACGCGGTTGCAGTACGGTTTTTAAACCGGAATCAAAACCGTGGTTGACCACGATTTTGTCTCCGGTTTAAAAACCGTACTGCAACTGCATACGTTTTTTTAAACATGGACGTCAATGGGAAACGCACATGTATACGGTTCCATACGGGAAAGACGTATACGTTTTTACTTTGCACATGCGCTTTTGAATCCTGAAGTCCCCACCCAAGACCCCTCCCATTAAAAATGGACAAAATTTTCAAAAACGTATGGGTTTTTTTTCTACGAAAACTGACGGAACTGTATGCACTTTTAAAAACAGTATACTGTTTAAAAACCCATAAGGTTTACTTTTTCCCATACTGTTCAATCCGTTTTTTCCCCCATACGGTTTTTGATAGAAAACGTATGCGGGAACCGTAGTTGAAAAACGTAGTGTGAACCCAGCCTTATCTAGCTTTCATCACTAGTGTCGGAGGAAGAAAGCCCCATCATGGTAAATCAATGTGCACAAGTGAAACATGCAATACAAAGAAAACAAATATATATTAACCCATGTATGTTTGTGTATATCTATCTATCTATATATATATATATATATATATATATATTATACACATACATACATTTGCACATGTGTATGTCTGCATGTGCATATACACACACACACACACACACTTACACATGTGTGTCTGTATGTGCATGTGTGTGTTTATATATATATATATACATTTCTCTTTTGCACCCTCCTTATATGCCAGTGTTTCCCAACCAGTGTGCCTCCAGCTGTTTCAAAACTACAACTCCCAGCATGCCCGGACAGCCTTCAGCTGTCCGGGCATGCTGGGAGTTGTAGTATTGCAACAGCTGGAGGCACACTGGTTTGGAAAAAACACGGGCATATAAGGACGCCACCGCTTCATGACATGGTGACATCCCTGAGGTACCTGGGGCAGATGAGTAGGGGGGTCCCTATTCATTACTTTCAATAAAACACATCTACCACTATGGCTTATTTTTAGGGGATGTCTTATTTTTTAATTACAGTAAGAATGATACAACATTTCTCTTTTGCACCCTCCAAATGTGCCAGGGTTTCCCAACCAGTGTGCCTCCAGCTGTTGCAAAACTACAACTCCCAGCATGCCCAGACAGCCAAAGGCTGTCTGTGCATGCAGGGAGTTGTAGTTTTGCAACAGCAGGAGGCACACTGGTTGGGGAACACTGGCCTAGAAGCATCGGAAAATGCTTTATATAGCCTAGAACAGTGTTTCCCAACCAGGATGCCTCCAGCTGTTGCAAAACTACAACTCCCAGCATGCCCGGACAGCTGAAGGCTGTCTGTGCATGCTGGGAGTTGTAGTTTTGCAACAGCAGGAGGCACACTGGTTGGGAAACACTGGCCTAGGGGAAAATACTTTATATAGCCTAGAACAGTGTTTCCCAACCAGGGTGCCCCCAGCTGTTGCAAAACTACAACTCCCAGCATGCCCGGACAGCTGAAGGCACACTGGTTGGGAAACACTGGCCTAGGGGAAAATACTTTATATAGCCTAGAACAGTGTTTCCCAACCAGGGTGCCCCCAGCTGTTGCAAAACTACAACTCCCAGCATGCCCGGACAGCTGAAGGCTATACGGGCAAGGTGGGAGTTGTAGTTTTGCAACAGCAGGAGGCACCCTGATTTGAAAACACTGGAATAGAAGCAGAGAACAATGCTTTATATAGCCTAGAACAGTGTTTTTCCTAACCAGGGTGCCTCCAGCTGTTGCAAAACTACAACTCCCAGCATGCCCGGACAGCTGAAGGCTGTCTGTGCATGCTGGGAGTTGTAGTTTTGCAACAGCAGGAGGCACACTGGTTGGGAAACACTGGCCTAGGGGAAAATACTTTATATAGCCTAGAACAGTGTTTCCCAACCAGGGTGCCCCCAGCTGTTGCAAAACTACAACTCCCAGCATGCCCGGACAGCTGAAGGCACACTGGTTGGGAAACACTGGCCTAGGGGAAAATACTTTATATAGCCTAGAACAGTGTTTCCCAACCAGGGTGCCCCCAGCTGTTGCAAAACTACAACTCCCAGCATGCCCGGACAGCTGAAGGCTATACGGGCAAGGTGGGAGTTGTAGTTTTGCAACAGCAGGAGGCACCCTGATTTGAAAACACTGGAATAGAAGCAGAGAACAATGCTTTATATAGCCTAGAACAGTGTTTTTCCTAACCAGGGTGCCTCCAGCTGTTGCAAAACTACAACTCCCAGCATGCCCGGACAGCTGAAGGCTGTCTGTGCATGCTGGGAGTTGTAGTTTTGCAACAGCAGGAGGCACACTGGTTGGGAAACACTGGCCTAGGGGAAAATACTTTATATAGCCTAGAACAGTGTTTCCCAACCAGGGTGCCCCCAGCTGTTGCAAAACTACAACTCCCAGCATGCCCGGACAGCTGAAGGCACACTGGTTGGGAAACACTGGCCTAGGGGAAAATACTTTATATAGCCTAGAACAGTGTTTCCCAACCAGGGTGCCCCCAGCTGTTGCAAAACTACAACTCCCAGCATGCCCGGACAGCTGAAGGCTATACGGGCAAGGTGGGAGTTGTAGTTTTGCAACAGCAGGAGGCACCCTGATTTGAAAACACTGGAATAGAAGCAGAGAACAATGCTTTATATAGCCTAGAACAGTGTTTTTCCTAACCAGGGTGCCTCCAGCTGTTGCAAAACTACAACTCCCAGCATGCCCGGACAGCTGAAGGCTGTCTGTGCATGCTGGGAGTTGTAGTTTTGCAACAGCAGGAGGCACACTGGTTGGGAAACACTGGCCTAGGGGAAAATACTTTATATAGCCTAGAACAGTGTTTCCCAACCAGGGTGCCCCCAGCTGTTGCAAAACTACAACTCCCAGCATGCCCGGACAGCTGAAGGCACACTGGTTGGGAAACACTGGCCTAGGGGAAAATACTTTATATAGCCTAGAACAGTGTTTCCCAACCAGGGTGCCCCCAGCTGTTGCAAAACTACAACTCCCAGCATGCCCGGACAGCTGAAGGCTATACGGGCAAGGTGGGAGTTGTAGTTTTGCAACAGCAGGAGGCACCCTGATTTGAAAACACTGGAATAGAAGCAGAGAACAATGCTTTATATAGCCTAGAACAGTGTTTTTCCTAACCAGGGTGCCTCCAGCTGTTGCAAAACTACAACTCCCAGCATGCCCGGACAGCTGAAGGCTGTCTGTGCATGCTGGGAGTTGTAGTTTTGCAACAGCAGGAGGCACACTGGTTGGGAAACACTGGCCTAGGGGAAAATACTTTATATAGCCTAGAACAGTGTTTCCCAACCAGGGTGCCCCCAGCTGTTGCAAAACTACAACTCCCAGCATGCCCGGACAGCTGAAGGCACACTGGTTGGGAAACACTGGCCTAGGGGAAAATACTTTATATAGCCTAGAACAGTGTTTCCCAACCAGGGTGCCCCCAGCTGTTGCAAAACTACAACTCCCAGCATGCCCGGACAGCTGAAGGCTATACGGGCAAGGTGGGAGTTGTAGTTTTGCAACAGCAGGAGGCACCCTGATTTGAAAACACTGGAATAGAAGCAGAGAACAATGCTTTATATAGCCTAGAACAGTGTTTTTCCTAACCAGGGTGCCTCCAGCTGTTGCAAAACTACAACTCCCAGCATGCCCGGACAGCTGAAGGCTGTCTGTGCATGCTGGGAGTTGTAGTTTTGCAACAGCAGGAGGCACACTGGTTGGGAAACACTGGCCTAGGGGAAAATACTTTATATAGCCTAGAACAGTGTTTCCCAACCAGGGTGCCCCCAGCTGTTGCAAAACTACAACTCCCAGCATGCCCGGACAGCTGAAGGCACACTGGTTTGCAAAAAAATGGTACTACAAGCAGGGGGGGGGGGGGGGGGGGGGGGGGTGTGTGCCTTCCTGCCTCTGCACACACGATTTATTTTCAACTCTTTAGAAAAGATATATATCTCATGCCCTCTCCTGACCTGTAGCACTATATGACTGCTGCTTCAGCCCTGATCAAAGCAGGGACATATACTTCTATAGCCCAGATGCAGGGGAGTGCGCTCCTGGGCTATAGAAGTCTGTATTCTTGTTCCAATCAGCGCTGAGTCCTCGGTAATATAGTGCTGCCAGGAGGACACAGCGCTAAACTGGACAGGGGAGAGTGCAGGGGGACAAATACAGGGCACAAATGAGGGTGATTACAGGTTTTTTTGACTGAGGCAGGGCAGAACACTGCCAGTTCCTGCTCTAACCTGCCGTGGGATAAGAATGAAAGTGAAAGTGTGCGCAGGGGCTCCTCTAATTGGCTGAAGCAGCTATTACATATTCATAGCTGCTCAGCCAACCACGTAGGAGGGGAGGGGGGAAAATGATTATTTATGAGATGGGGCGGGCAGAGGCCGTGCACGGGGCGGGCAGCCGAACTGAAGGCTGCGTGGGGTATCGTGGGAATGTGTTGCGTCACGGCCCCCAGTATAACGGAGGTGAATGGGGGGTCGAAAGTCACCAGAAACCGTAACTGCTGAGCTTCCTGACTGACAAAAGAATCGCTGAAAACATAATTTCCATGCAGGATGGGTGATGTAAGTGATTTACAAACTTATATAACTTTAATTTATGCACCTAAACCTGTACAATTTTTCTCCGTGGGACATCTCCTTTAATGAGAAATATGCTTCTTTCTATTGTATTTTTCCCGATCAGTCCTGTCAGCAAGCATTTCTGACTCATGCTGGAGTCCTAAACACTCAGAGCTGCCAGCCTGCTTTGTTCACAGCCAAACAGGCTGTGAACAAAGCATGCTGGCAGCTCTGAGTGTTCTCCTTTGTGAACAAAGCAGACTGGCAGCTCGTAGTGTTTAGGACTCCAGCATGAGTCTGAAATGCTTGCTGCCAGGACTGGTAGGGAGACCCCTAGTGGTCATTTCTTCAAAGTGGAAAATTAAATAGAAAGAGGCATATTTTTTAATAACATGCAATTGTAAAGTTATTCTGCATACATTAATCCATAATATATCAAAAGTTTTTTTGATGAGAGGTACCCTTTAAACCATATCTGATTCCAAGGCCGCATTAGGAGTATTGGCTAGAGCCTCGCAGCCAATCAATACTATGTCTATACAAGCATGCCAGGTTGTAATCATACAACCGGAAAGTTTATGCCGCCATTCTCCCGCGGTAACATCAGTTTTCGTAAGGCAATACAGGGTCATTTATTGGCACACATAAATTTTGTTAAAGCAGTTTGCAACTGAAAAAAATCTTTATTCATAAGTAACAAAGGACAAAGGGTACAGCAACCTAGAAAATTCCAGCATCTTGAGAAGGCCCCTACCTAAGAAAGGCAACAAGACAGAATTACATCTAGTCAAATCCGTGTAAAGTTTCTGGAAAAGGGGAGGATAATTGAGGGAATATAAAGACTGTGGGGGTACGCCCAATCAATATCCCCAAATACTCTAAAAGATTCTCTAGTACACGTGAGAGGGAAAGGAAGGCATCAGGGGAGATCGCATTCCCTGACGATGCTAGATCTAACAATATATTCTTCGACACATTAACCTGAAAACCAGATGCCTTCCCTAAATCAAATGAAAGGTCAAAAACCAGGCCAAGGTCCGTGGTAGGATTAGAGGGATATAAAAGCAGGTCATCTGCAAATAGAGCATGCTTCACAGAAGAGAATCCCACAGCTTTCCCTTCTATCCTGGGTTCAGCAACTAAGAATCTGGACAGGGGCTCTATAGCTGAATTGAATAGCAATGGGGACAGTGGGCATCCTTGTTGCATGCCTTTCTGGGGGGCAAAGGGGGATGAGAGGAAACCCAGAGTATTGAGTAGGGCTATCAGTGAGGCATACAGAGAAGAGATATAATGAAGGGACCATGTATTTTTTGTGTGAATGTTGCTTTAAGGGCACATAAAGGGTTAATGTTGTTCTGTCTATATACCTATTGTTTAACCCACTTTAACATGCCTGATAAAGCCAATATCCAGCGAAACGTGTCTCATGATGAGAGAATAAAAAAAAAGTGTCCTTTCCAATTGTGTTCCCAGCAACTGCTTTTGATCCCTCCTGTAACCAATAGTCTGAGGGGTCAGTACATAAGTGAGAACATGAATAGGGTCATACTGTCAACCACAATTGCCCACATGTACTACCTGCTCACTCCTCCCTTCACTGAGGGAGGTGTGTCTCCTCAGTTTGGCTGTGTGTCCGGCAATATCAAGAGAACTGTGGGGAGGTACAAAACAAAATCGTCCAGGGCGCATGGAATTCCATTACACTGGACGCAACTGATGACAACATTGTGCCCTTTGTGGGCCAGTCAAACATCAGTAACAAAAAAATAAATAAAATACATCTTCTGATGTTTCATAAGTACTGTATTCCATGGTATATGATGCAGCATGATTATACTCTGTGTACAACTGTCACAACTGATTTGCCCAACCAAACAAAGGTCAGCTTCCATTTTACCAGAGTATTTCGAGAAATGTCAGAGATTGGTTGCTATGTGAAAATAAGGCTGGGTTCACACTACGTTTTGTCCCATACGGGAGCGCATACGGCAGGGGGGAGCTAAAAGCTCGCGCTCCCGTATGTGACCGTATGCGCTCCCGTATGTCATTCATTTCAATGAGCCGACCGGAGTGAAACGTTCGGTCCGGTCGGCTCATTTTTGCGCCGTATGCGCTTTTACAACCGGACCTAAAACCGTGGTTGACCACAGTTTTAGGTCCGGTTGTAAAAGCGCATACGGCGCAAAAATGAGCCGACCGGACCGAACGTTTCACTCCGGTCGGCTCATTGAAATGAATGACATACGGGAGCGCATACGGTCACATACGGGAGCGCGAGCTTTTAGCTCACCCCTGCCGTATGCGCTCCCGTATGGGACAAAACGTAGTGTGAACCCAGCCTTAGACAGTTTTCTGGGTCAATGAGGTTTACATATCTAAAGGAGCGGTTATAGGCCTGACCAGACGTAGAAAAACTGGGTTTGGCATCTGTTGTCTGATAATAGCAATGCACTTTATCCCCAAAATTCTCTACAAGCTGCCATGGTCATTTGTCCTAGATGTGGGACCTGCACCGATCACAAATTTCTAGCATATGGTGTATATGATAGGAATGCCACTTAAATGGGAACTCTACCCCTAGATATCTTATCCCCTATCCAAAAGCATAGGGAAAAAGATGTCTGATCGGGTTTGGCACCCTGGCTTTCTGAACATTTATGTTCAGAACCCCGGGTTCGGGCGGCCGTGGTAGTCATGCCATGTCAACTCCATTTATGTTTATCGGAGATGGAGTGAACAGCAACCACAGCAGTCACGCCCCTACTATAAACATGAATGGAGGAGGCATGGCTTTACAACCACGGCCGCCCAAACTCGGCGGACTGAACGTAAAAGTTCAAAACGTGGGGATGCCAACCCGGAGGGAAGTTTCCTAATATATTTTTTATTTAAAGGGGTATTCTACCCCTATAAATCTTATCCCATGTCCAAAGGCGGCTGGGACAGTTGCTTATGTCATAATGATGAATCCATAAATTTAAGTGCAGTGGAGGCCATTTGGAGGTTCTTGCAGGGAAAAAGGGTTCTGTTTAAGCAACTCCCTTTAATTAAGTGTCTACCTTCTTGACAGGTGGACCTGGATCTGTAATGGAGAACAGCTACTCCTGTCTAGCTGTAAACAATGTGACAAATATCGCAGCCAGATCTCCATCACATCCAGTTTAGCATAGTCTATATGTGTTATGTTGTCTGTAACGTAAAATGTAAAAATTTGTAAAACCTTGGTTTGTAAGTGTGAGGTCACCTTTCTCCCTCCCACACATCAGCCAACCCACCTACTGAAACACACCTGTTATCCCTTCAATGCAATAAACCAGTGTTTTCTGACCAGGGGTCCATCACATGTTGCAAAGCCACAGAGCCAGACATCTGCATGCAACTGCAATCTGCTCAGTGAGTGCATTTTTGGCCTAGATGGTGCCGGTCTGGCACAGAGGATGGAGCAGAGGACAGCACAACTCCTGCAAACGTACACTCATCCATGGACTAAAGCAACATTGAAAGGAAAGACGAAGGAGAAAAAAAAAAACCACATGGATCACAGAGTCTTTGTATATATGCATAGTTGCAAACATTTGAAAATATTTTCCAGGAACAAGTCTGCTTTAACAATGAGGGGTGTGGCTTATGGGCCTGGTTTATTGTTAGGCTAACCATACATCCTTTAACCCCTTAAGGACTCAGGGTTTTTCCGTTTTTGCACTTTCGTTTTTTCCTCTTTACCTTTTAAAAATCATAACCCTTTCAATTTTCCACCTAAAAATCCATATTATGGCTTATTTTTTGCGTCGCCAATTCTACTTTGCTGTGACATTAGTCATTTTACCCAAAAATGCACAGCGAAACGGAAAAACGGTCGCACTTCTGGAAAAAATCATAACTACATGCAGGAAAATGTATACGTTTAAAAATGTAATCTTCTGACCCCTATAACTTTTTTATTTTTCCACCTACAGGGCGGTATGAGGACTCATTTTTTGCACCGTGATCTGAAGTTTTTATTGGTATGATTTTTGTTTTGATCGGACTTTTTGGTCACTTTTTATTCATTTTTTAATGGTATAAAAAGTGACCAAAATACGTTTTTTTGGACTTTGGAATTTTTTTGCACGTACGCCATTGACCGTGCGGTTTAATTAATTATATATTTTTATAGTTCGTACATTTACGCACGCGGCGATACCACATATGTTTATTTTTTTTTACACTGTTTTATTTTTTTTATGGGAAAAGGGGGGTGATTCAAACTTTTATTAGGGAAGGGGTTAAATGACCTTTATTAACACTTTTTTTTACATTTTTTTTTGCAGTGTTATAGGTCCCATAGGGACCTTTAACACTGCACACACTGATCTTTTACACAGATCACAGGCGTGTATTAACACGCCTGTGATCAGTGTTATCGGCGCTTGACTGCTCCTGCCTGGATCTCAGGCACGGAGCAGTCATTCGCCGATCGGACACCGAGGAGGCAGGTAAGGGCCCTCCCGGTGTCCTGTCAGCTGTTTGGGACGCCGTGATTTCACCGCGGCGGTCCCGAACAGCCCGACTGAGCAGCCGGGTCACTTTCACTTTAGAAGCGGCGGTCAGCTTTGACCGCCGCTTCTAAAGGGTTAATACCGCTCATCGCCGCGATCGGCGATGTGTGGTATTAGCCGCGGGTCCCGGCCGTTGATGAGCGCCGGGACCGACGCGATATGATGCGGGATCCCGCTTCATATCGCGGGAGCCGGCGCAGGAAGTCAATATACGTCCTGCGTCGTTAAGGGGTTAAAAGGGACAGTCCACTTTTTTCTGTATTTTTAGACTGCCCAGTCTTATTATAAATGTCAAATTTGTGGCATATGCCTGCCAAGCTCTTCCTGCTGCTGTTCCCACATAGCGAGGCCACACACCCCAACAGGATTGATTGGCTTCAACATAATGGAATATGCAGCCCGTACTAGGGGACAGGGTTTTTTCTTTTGTTTGTTTTTTAACACACACACACACTGCACAATCCCCTCTATAAAACATCATGGGAAAAGACGCATCCTCTTGTGAATGGAATTCACAGTATGAGACATTGCCTATAGAACTACAAGGACCAAAATAACACAATGAATGCAAATATGGATTCACTACAGCTCACTGTGTAAACCCGTCCGCGACTCAGAGCAGTGCTTGGTGGCACTCGAACAGGATACAAAGAACAAAACGTTTCAGCCCAGATATCAGAAAATAATGATCTAGTCTCTATTGTTTAAAAACTCACAGGAAAGGTGACACATTTCAAGTGCTAGTGTGCAGTATTTAGTTGTACAAGAGTGCACACTAGCACTTGAAACGTGTCACCTTTCCTGTGATATGCTGGCTTTTTGAACAGAGAATGTATAATTTTTTTTGCACATATCCTCTCTGGACCATTTTGTTCTTTGTAGAACAACACAAGAAAACAATCATAATGTTGAACGATGAGGATGAATCACGTCCAGTGTGGTTGCACGTTCGGCCATTAGGACGTCTATACTCGTCCATGGTTCTCGTGGGTGCTGCCCGGTATCCCTCACAAGATCGCCGCAGGGACTCGGCTGTAACACACAGCCGGGACCCTGCCGTACTGCTGGGACCGAAGTAAACTTCGGTCCCGGCAGTTTAACCCTTACAGCCGCGGTCGGAAGTGACCACAGGCTGTAAGTATTATGAGAGAGGGAGGGAGCTCCCTCTGTCACCCCTGCAGCACCCCGCAGCGCGCTATGTGTGATCCCTGGCAGGCGGGAGCCTGCCGCACTGCTGGGACCGGAGAAAACTTCGGTCCCTGCAGTTTAACCCTTACAGCCACAGTCGGAAGAGACCGCGAGCTGTAAGGAATTTTGACAGAGGGGGCTCCCTTTGCCTTTCTCCTGTAGCACCCCACAACGATTGTGGGGTGCTGCTGGTTACCTGGGCAGCCGGGGGTCAGAATTTGTACAATGATATCCTGAAAGCCAAATGGGGCTCCTCTCCTTTTGGGTCCCACCATGTGGCCATGCAACCAAATATGGCCTAAGCGGGGGTATTACCGAACACGGGACGAACAGTGTAATAAAATATGGGGCGCATTTTCTACTTTTCCAATGCAATGTACAAAAAATATTGCATTTGTGGGGGGGGAAAAAAAATAACATTTTAAATTTTTCCACTGACTTTGTAACCATTCCAGCCACACAAAAAGGACTCAAAGTATTCACTTTTGGTCTAGATGAATACTTAAGGGGGTGTAGTTTCCAAAATGGGGTCACTTGTGGGGGTTCTGTATTGTTCTGGCAGCTAAAACCCTTTGCAGGCATGAAGTGCGGCCTATAATCCATCTGGCCTAAAATTATGCCCTGAAAGCCAAATGGCGCTCCTCTACTTCTGGGTCCTACTACACGGCCAAGGAACCAAATATGGCCTAAGCGGGGGTATTTCAAAACACGGGCCGAGCAGCTCAATAAAATTTAGGGTGCATTTCTTTCAATACCAGAAGCTATATACAAAAAATATGTCCATAAATGATGCATTTGTGAAAAAAAGCAAATTTAGAATTTTTAACACTGACTTTGTCATAATTCCTGCCAAAAAACTATGGTGTTAAAATACTCACTGTACCCCCTAGCGAATACCTTGAGGGGTCTAATTTTTAGAATGGGGTCATTGGGGGGGGGGTCCTATGTTCTACCACCTTCAAATTTCTGCAAACCTTGCATAGCACATAAAAAAAATTTACTTTTCAAATGTAAATTTTTTTTTTCTTTAAGTTAAATTGTTAGGCTTCTAGTTCATTTCAAATGTTAATTAAAAGCAAAAGAAATGCTTTTAAAATAAAGTAGACATCTTAAAGTACAACTATTTAGTCAGAAAGTATAAATATTTGCAACCTATTAGTGTTAAGAAAAATGTATTTCATGATTTTTTGCATTGTAAAAAAATAAAAAATAAAAAAATAAATGAGGATGAGGATGAATCACGTCCAGGGTGGATTAGGAAGGAAAAACCGGGCAATGCCGGGTACTCAGCTAGTTCTGTAATAAAGTCAGACATCCCAGATTTAAAAAAAAAAAAAACAGACCTGGTCTTTCAGGGGCGAACAGGTTTACTTGTGTTGGGGTTAAGAGGGTATTTTGTCATGGGGTGAATAATATGAAATTTCGTAGTAAGGATATAGCTAAACTACTACTCCCAACGTGCTCTGACAGCCATGTGATATTCTATAAAGAAGTAATTGCTTACAGTGTTTGCCAACTAGGATTCTTGCTTACAGTGTTTGCCAAAGTGCCTCCAGCTGTTGCAAAACTACAACACCCAGCATTCCATGACACAACAGCTGACCCAAAACTATAACTGCCAGCATGTTGCTTCATAACCTATACTAATATATAGTGCAACATGCTAACTGCAATTCCCAAATTTAATACATAGTAACATAGTTGATAAGGTTGAAAAAAGACCAGAGTCCATCAAGTTCAACCTATATCCCTACTGAGTTGAGTTGATCCAGAGGAAGGCAAAAAAAAACTCATACTAGAGGTAAAAATTCCTTCCGGACTCCAAATATGGCAGTCAGAATAAATCCCTGGATTAACCTTCTGTCCCTATAAATCTAGAATACATAACCAGTAATGTTATTACTCTCCAAAAATGCATCCAGACCCTTTTTGAATTCTTTTACAGAGTTCACCATGACCACCTCCTCCGGGAGAGAATTTCAGTCTCACTGCTCTTACAGTAAAGAACCCCCGTCTGTGCTGGTGTAGAAACCTTCTTTCCTCTAAACATAGAGGATGCCCGCTTGTTATTGATACAGTCCTGGTTATAAATAGATCATGGGAGAGATCACTGTACTGTCCCCTGATATATTTATACATATTTATTAGGTCTCCCCTAAGCCTTCTTTTTTCTAAACTAAATAACCCTAATTCTGATAATCTTTCTGGGTACTGTAGTCCTCCCATTCCCCGTATTACTCTGGTTGCCCGTCTTTGAACCCTCTTCAGCTCCACTATATCTTTCTTGTACACTGGTGCCCAGTACTGTACACAGTATTCTATGTGTGGTCTGGCTAGTGATTTGTACAGCGGTAGAATTATTTCCTTGTTGTGGGCATCTATGCCCCTATTGATGCACCCCATGATTTTATTAGCCTTGGCAGCAGCTGCTCGACACTGGTCACTACAGCTAAATTTACTGTTAACTAAAACTCCTAAGTCCTTTTCCATGTCAGTCGTCCCAAGTGTGCTCCCATTTAATACATAATCCCAGCCCGGATTTTTCTTCCCCATGTGCATTACCTTACATTTATCAATGTTGAACCTCATCTGCCACTTCCCAGCCCAAACCTCCAACCTATCCACATCCATTTGTAACAGTGCACTGTCCTCTATAGTGTTTACCGCTTTACAGAGTTTAGTGTCATCTGCAAAGATTGCTACTTTACAATTCAACCCCTCTGCAAGGTCATTAATGAATATATTAAATAGGACAGGACCCAAGACGGACCCCTGTGGTACCCCACTAGTAACAGTCACCCAATCAGAATAAGTACCATTAATAACCACCCTCTGTTTCCTATCATTGAGCCAGTTACTTACCCACTTGCACACATTCTCCCCCAGCCCAAACCTTCTCATTTTATGCACCAACCTTTTATGTGGAACCGTATGAAATGCTTTGGAAAAATCATGATATACGACATCCAGCGATTGCCCCTGGTCCAGTCTGGAGCTCACCTCCTCATAGAAGCTGATCAGGTTAGTTTGACAGGATCGATCCCTCATAAATCCATGCTGATACGGGGTCATACATTTATTTTTATCAAGATATTCCAAAATAGCATCTCTTAGGAAACCTTCAAACAATTTACATACAACCGAGGTTAAACTAACAGGCCTATAATTCCCAGGGTCACCTTTTGACCCCTTCTTAAATATTGGCACCACATTTGCCATGCGCCAGTCCTGGGGAACAGTCCCTGTAACTATAGAGTCCCTGAATATTAAAAATAGGGGTCTGTCTATTACACTACTTAATTCCTTTAGAACACGGGGGTGAATGCCATCTGGACCTGGTGATTTGTCTATTTAGATTTTTTGTTGGCGGCACTGTAATTCTTCCTGGGTTAGACAGGTGAAAATGCAATCAAAAAGTCACATCAAAACCACAAATCACAGCGCAAAAATATACGGAGAAATTAAAAAGTTATAATGGTCAGATAAGGAAATAAAATTCCCTTTGTCACACATGTATAAAGCCTGATGGGCTGTATTTGTGTGAGGGGCAGAAGTAATTATCGCTCCCTGCACTTCCAGGTGGGTCTTATTGGGAACAGGTGGGGGCGTGTGTATATAACTTCCCCCTCTCCTACAGGGGCGGAGCACGTAACATTTGTGGAATCTCTGCTTGCTGTGGCAGTCTGGTGTTTGAATCTCCCACAAAAATCTTCAGAGCTGCTGCTCACGGTGCGGAGGCCTCGCTGATCATGAGTCTGGGGGGGGGGTGCAGGCGCGACATCCTGGCAGCTCCGCTGGATGTCTTATCTGGGGATGCTGTGTCTCACTCTGATTATAAGGTAATATAGGGCAGATATGGTGCTGACTGGCTCTGCCTGCAGCGGTAGTGGGGACCAGGAGCAGCAAGCAGGTGAGTTAAATCGGTGCTGGGGGTGGCACGGCCTCAGCATCTCGCGCAGCCCGCTAGCTGCCTCATGGCGACATGTGGACCGCCCGCCACCCGCACAGCTACAATGGTCTATGCCCTTGGGACAGGTTGCGGCAGCTGCCCAGTCCTCGTTAGGCGGTCCTGTCAGCTGGTCTGCAATTGTTAATCTAAAGTATAGTGCAATGCTCTGCGGAGGGTTGTTTCAATATAATGTTTGCTGTATACAGTGTGGTGCAATGCTCTGCAAAGAGTCATTTCAATATAACTTTTGTTGTGTGCTGCGGTGCTCTGCGGGGTATACGGTGCCCTTGCAGTATACGGTACAGTGTAATGCTCTGCAAAGGGTCTCGTTACAATATAGTATACATGATATACAGTTATGGTGTAATACTCTGCAGATGGTCTCGTTACAATATAGTATACATGATATACAGTCATGGTGTAATACTCTGCAGATGGTCTTGATACAATATAGTATACATGATATACAGCTATGGTGCAATAATCTGCAGGTGGTCTTGTTACAATATAGTATACATGATATGCAGCTATGGTGCTATGCTCTGCAGATGGTCTCGTTACAATATGGTATACATGATATATAGTTATGGTGCAATGCTCTGTAGATGGTCTCATTACAATATAGTATACATGATATACAGCTATGGTGCTATGCCCTGCAGATGGTCTTGTTACAATATAATATATACTATATACAGTATAGTGCTATACTCTGCAGATGGTCTCATTATAAACAAACTTTATAAAGTTAGTGCAATGCTCTGCAGATGGGATGGTTTAAATACAACATATTATATAGGGCATAGTGCAATGCTCGGCAGAGGGTCGTTACAGTTAGCATGTGCAGTGTGGTGCAATGCTCTGCGAAGGGGCTCGTTGCAACACAGGGTGGCATTTACTGTTTGGTGTGGTGCAATACTCTGCAGAGGATCTCGTTGCAGGGTAGCATATGCTGTATGGGGTGATGCAGTGCTCTGCAGAGTGTCTTGTTTCAATATAATATACAGTAGGGTGCAATGCTCTGTAGAGATATAACATAGGCTACATCTAATTAAATCATAGTATACACAGTGTAATACTCGTTATTTGCACGATCATGGTATCCATACGGTTCATACGCTTGGTTTATAATGGGCATACACGCATTACTGGTACAAGGGGCACACGAGTAGAGCATCTTCACGGTTTGATAACTCCATGAGTTTCTTATCATCCTTACTCTCATGGTTAATTCATACGCTTATGGCACACTGCTCGTACGCGCATAGTATGTATACAGTTGCATGTGCTAATATCATTATACGGTACATATACTTACTGTCGATACAGCATTTATACTGTGCAGACTCGTTTATGCTGTTCACCTCATGGTTATTCTCTCACACCCTGGTGTTTTACACGGTCCACAAACTTGGCTTTTATGCTGTTCACATATTCTTGGCATGTTCATGGTCTTACGTTCTTTCTACCACGTTACGTTCATGGCAATCAAACACCTCGTAATTATCATTGGTTCATACGCTCAAAGTATCATTCGGTTCATATGTTAATGGTATTTCATACTGGTTATGGCAGTATACTGCCTATACGGTTCATACACTCATGGCAGTTATAGTGGTCACACGCTCACGGTTCTTAAGTTGTTCACATGTTCAGCGCATTCATACACGCAGTTTTCATACGCTCATGGCAGTTATATTGGTTACACGGTCATGGTTTTGTTGTTCACACGTTCACCGCATTCATACACGCTGGGTTCATACGCTCATGGCAGTTATATTGGTTACACGGTAATGGTTTTGTTGTTCACACGTTCACCGCATTCATACACGCAGGTTTCATACGCTCATGGCAGTTATATTGGTCACACTGTTATGGTTTTGTTCATACGTTCATCGCATTCATACACGCACGGTTCATACGCTCATGGCAGTTATATTGGTTACACGGTCATGGTTTTGTTGTTCACCGCATTCATACACGCAGGGTTCATACGCTCCCGGCAGCTATATTGGTTAAGCGGTCATGGTTTTGTTGTTCACACGTTCACCGCATTCATACACGCAGGTTTCATACGGTTCTCATACATAGTGTCATGCTGTTTTGTGCAGTTGTGGCCACGCGCTCATAGCATGTTCACAGCATTATTCTGCTCATAGTACTCATACCTCATAGCATCATACCACATATTAATTCGTAGCACATATGCTCGACGCTTATACTGCACAGGTACTTGTAGCATTTATACTGCACATACACATGGCCTACATCAGGCACATCCGCTCTTAGCATTGATACCGCAAGTATACTCATAGCATTATACTGCTCAAAGTATCATACCACTATACGCTCATAGCATTTATACCACATATACACTTGTTGTATTCATACCACAGACATGTTCACGTCATGTATATTGCACATATAATTGTAGCAGTACACTACACGGACATTCGTAGCATTCATTCTGTACATACGATGGTAGTAATTATTATGCTGACACGTTGTAGTACTTATTCTGCGTACATGTAGCATTCATTCTGTTATGTTCTCTGCACTAACATCCATAGCGTTTACTGTACATGGGTAATGGTGTTTATTCTGCATGTTCATCCATAGTGTCTACACTACTACACATGCTCCCGTAGCTTTTACTGTACGTATGTTCATAGCATTCATTCTGTGTATTCGTTCAGTCTTTTATACGGAAAGTTCACTCAGGTTTGTCAGGATGTTGCCCTATTGCCTGACTCCTCTTCAGGTTAAGGGGTCAATGTCGGTTGCTACTGACTCGTTCAGAGCAATCGCATTGTTGTTTATTGTCATGACCTGACAAGTTCTCAGGTCAGATACAACCTCCTCTGTTGTATTTCACGACTACGTTGTTAGTTATAGTACACATATTCAACTCTCCGGCACAGGTACTCGTTTAAAGGGTGGACATCATTTTAGTGGCACTAGTCGGCTGTTCAATACCCGGTCACCTGACTCGTTCCTTCAGGATTAGGGGTTGAATCGCGATTGTTACTGACTCACATTCAGAGCAACCAATTTCAGGAATACTCACAATGTTAACCTGTTGCCTGACTCCTCTTCAGGTTAAGGGGTAATGTCGGTTGCTAATGACTCGTATTCAGAGCAATTTTGTAGTTTGTGTATTTGTTATGACCTGACACGTTTTCAGGTCAGATACAACCTCGTCTGTTGTATTTCTCGATTTCGTTATAGTAAACAGATTCAACTATCTGGCATAGTTAAGCTCATAGTCTGGTAGTCTGGTTACGTTCATAGCTTTATTTTGTTGTACTGCAAATGGGTAATAGTTTTTCTGCATTTCCATCCTTAGAGTCTACACTACACATATGCTCCCGTAGCTTTACTGTACTCATGCTCATAGCTTCCATACTGCATATTCGTGCATAGTGTATATATGGAAAGCTTATATAGCTTTGTTAGACGTTGCCCTATTTGCCTGACTCCTTCAGCTTAAGGGGTTAATGTTGGTTGCTACTGACGAATTTTCAGAGCAATTACATTGTAGTTTATTGTCATGACCTGAGACGTTCTCAGGACAGATACAGCCTCCTCCATGGTATTTCATGTCCACGTTATCAGTTACTTATAGTAGACATATTTAACTATCCGGTATAGTTGCACATTGTCTTTTATTTTTTTTAGAGATATGTTGTTTACACTTTATTTTCTAGGCATGTATGCTGTACTCATAATGGTGTTAGAGCATAAATTCATAACATTCCTTACATTTTCACGGTACTTACGCTCCCAGCTTGTGTATGATACATGCACCAGTACACAGCATTTGTTGCATACTACCATAGTTGTATGCGGGTAGGTTATTATGTGCATTCATTCCTAGTGTTGAATAGCAGTTGCACCTCTGGCTGTACATATATTTACAATACACGATTACAGTATTCATATTGTGCTTACATTCATTGCAGATATATCGAGCACATATTCTTAAACCTCCTACGTCTGAAGGGGGGGATGCAACACATAGGTTATTGTTACAGACATGTCTCAGAGCAATAACATATTGAGTAGCGACTTGTAGTTGGGTATACTGTTAGCAGGTTATGCTGCACATACGGTTAACATGTTTCATGCGGTGCACACAGTGGAGGTAGATCATTTGGTTAGGGTATTGGACACAATTGGTCATTTTTGTTACTGACACGCCTTCAGAACAACACACTAGCTTCATACAGATATCTTGTCATGAATACTCATGATGTTACCCTGTTGCCTGACTCCTCTTCAGGTTAAAGGGGTAATGCCAGTTGCTACTGACTCGTTTTCAGAGCAATTTTGTTGTTTTATTATATTTGTTATGACCTGACACGTTTTCAGGTCAGATACAACCTCGTCTGTTGTATTTCTTGATTACGTTATCATTTCGTTATAGTACACAGATTCAACTATCCGGCATAGTTGCACGTTCTCTTTTAAGGAGGGCCAGCATTTAGTTGCAGATATATTGTGCATTTAATACAGTTACATGACTAATTTCTTTATGATAGGGGATTGAATCGTAGTTGCTGCTGTCTCATTTCAGAGCAATTGATTTGACATGGTTATGTAGGTAATCTGACACGTTTCAGATAGCATACAATCTCAATATGGCATTTCACACTTACGTATTTGTAAAAAAAACAAAAAAAGTGGTTTACAAAGACCTGTGACGTTTACAGGCACAATGATTTCACAAAGACCTGTCATGTCTACAGGCTCGAGGGTTTCGCGGGGACCTGTGACTGGTTCAGGCACGACGGTGTCACAAAGACCTGTCAGGTCTACATGAATGATGGTTCACCAAAACACTGGTCACGTCTACAGGCACGTTGCTCACGCAGGGAGCTGTCATCTGCAACGGGTCATCACTTCCAAGTCCAGTTGGGTCAGTCAGGTGGCTAGTTAGGTATGTCTGTTGTTACTGTCTCAATCAGGTAAGGTGCCTTCGTGAACCTTGTCAGGCGACATGACCCACACGGTCTATCAGGTAGATAGGTATTTCTTGTCATTTACCTGTCAGTTTAGTTTTTGCCTCTTAAATAGCAGGGGATTGGTGCTTGTCAGACCTGCCATGTAGTTAGCCTGTCCGTGTCCATTTGAAGTAATGTCACAAGTAGGGATGGTAATAGGTATAGTTTAGTTAGTATATTTGGCAGGGAAGGTTATTCTCAGGTTGATTCTTTACAGATGGACGTTACTACCAGTTTCCAAGGTATGGTTACCACCTCTAGTAGTCACTAGTTGGTCAGGGCTACTCTTTCAGCACATTACGTATAGTCTACTTCGAGTATGTGAAGATTGATGCTGGGTGTAGGATGTGTTATTTCAGGAATTGTATTCATCCTAGCATGGTTGCTTTTTGCCCTCTATAGGCGTGCCCTCATTGCGCGGTTATGGCACAACTCAGACCGCTATGCCTGGGTAAGATCTTGTATAGGTATGTAGGCAATCTGTCCTGTCACTAGTACACGTATGGAGCCCTGAACACAAGTATAAAGCCTGATGGGCTGTATTTGTGTGAGGGGCAGAAGTAATTATCGCTCCCTGCACTTCCAGGTGGGTCTTATTGGGAACAGGTGGGGGCGTGTGTATATAACTTCTCCCTCTCCTACAGGGGCGGAGCACGTGACGTTTGTGGAACCCACCCAACCCTCCCTTATTTTATTCCTTCACTATAGTGCATGCCCTCTATAGGCATGCCCTCATTGCGCGGTTATGGCACAACTCAGACCGCTATGCCTGGGTAAGATCTTGTATAGGTATGTAGGCAATCTGTCCTGTCACTAGTACACGTATGGAGCCCTGAACACAAATATAATTATGCAACATTGTATGGACGGTATTTTTTATTGTAAGAAAGGTGGCAATACAGGGTCACTTCAACTGGTTTGTGCTACTATAGATTATGGAGGTAAATATTGTGATTTTGATATGCGATATAATAAACAAATGGTGAAATCCCCCCTATTTAATGTCCAATCCTATTTCATAAAGCCAACTCGCCCAATTTCATGTTCATTGACTGAACATAAAATGGAGGGGATTGGATATTTAAATGGGAAGAAATTAGGTTAATTCCTCCCCTGCATTTCATGTGCTTGGCCTGGTATAGTGCAGTCTCCATCTTCTTCGGCATTGTTGTGTTGCTCGATTGTGCAGCGCAGCCACATGGGAGGGAACACTGGGAGTATGTGTATTCTCTTAAGGACCGAGAGGGGGTTTTGCTTTTTTAATTTAAATTGTCCTCGTCTGACTCCTATCTCTCTTATTTTTCTGTATATGGGGCTGTATGAGGCTAATTTTTTGCACTTTGATCTGTAGTTTTTATCGGTTCCATTTTTTTTTTTTTATGGGACTTTTTCGTCACTTTTTAATTAGTGTTAGGCATGAATATTCGTAATGCAAATTTTTATCACGAATATCGGCACTTCGCGATTTCCTGAATATTTAGAATATAGTGCTATATATTCGTTTATTTTTTTTTCACATGCGAATTTTCCATGCGAATAGGGGTCTATCACATGGGTCTGTTTTTGTTTTTTCCCTATGCAAATTTTATACGAATTTTCCACTCGGGAATTTTTGCATGGGGGAAAAAAAAAGTGAATGAACATAGTCTAATATAGTCAATATATTAGCGAAATATCGCAAATTCGAATATGGCCCTTGCTGCTCATCACTATAAAATTTTTTCTGGTATATGAAATGACCAAAAATTTGCAATCCTGTTATTTGTTATTCTTATGTTTACGCCATTGGCCGTGCAGTTTTATTAACCACTTAGGGACCCAGGGCATACAGCAGTACCCTGTGCAAACCCCTGGGTCCCATGTCGGCAGTTTGCCGATTTTTAGTTTTGCAACATCTGGAGGGCCACAGTTTGGAGATCACTGTGCAGTGGTTTCTAAACCGTGGCCCTCTCAATCTTGCAAAACTACAACTCCCAGCATGCACGAACAGCAAACGGCTGTCTCGCCATGCTGGGACTTGTAGTTGCGTACCTCCAGCTATTGTATAAATACATCTCACAGCATGCCCTTCGGCAATCAGTACATGCTGGGAGTTGTAGTTTAGTGACAGCTGGAGGCACAAGTACAACTCCCAGCATGCAAGGTCTGTCAGTGCATGCTGGGAGTTGTAGTTTTGCAAAAGCTGGAGAACTTTGAAGCCCTCTGATGTCTTCCAAAACATGTCAACTTTATGATGCAACCAAAGTAGACATGTTGTATATGTGAATCCATATATAATTTATTTGGGATGTCCATTTTCCTTATAAGTAAGTTTCAAAGTAAAAAAAAATGAAAATTTTTCATAAAAGTTTGGAATTTTTCACCAAGAAATGATGTAAGTATCAACGAAAACTTGCCACTAACATACAGTAGAATATGTCACGAAAAAAACAATCTTGGAATCAGAATGAAAAGTAAAAGCATCCCAGAGTTAATTCTTAAAGTGACAGTGGTCGGATGTGCAAAAAATGTCCGATTCCTTAAAGGAGTAGTCCAGTGGTGAACAAGTGATGAGCAACTTATGCCCTATCCTAAGGATAGGGGATAAGTTGCAGATCACGGGGGGACCCCACGTTGTGGCCCCCCACGATCTCCTGTACGGGGCCTCGGCAGCCCGCGCGAAGGGGGTATGTCGACCACCGCACAAAGCGGCGGCCGACACGCCCCCTCAATACAACGCTATGGCAGAGGCGGAGCGCTGCCTTCGGCAATCTCCGGCTCTGTAATAGCGATATATTGAGGGGGCGTGTTTGCCTCCGCTTCGTGCGGTGGTCGACACCCGCTATCTGCCCGGAGAGCCTGGCCCCCATACAGAGAGACCACGGGGGCCCCAGCGGTCAGACCCCCCGCAATCTCAAACTTATAACTTATCCCCTATCCTTAGGATAAGGGAGAAGTTTTTCACCACTGGACTACCCCTTTAAGGTGAAAATGGGCTGGGTTTTTAAGGGGTTAATGTTATATTTTAATAGTTCTGACATTTATGCTTATAAAAATGTACTATCTTTTGTCTTTACATTTTTTTTCTCACAATTTTTTAGTCCCCATAGGACAAATTTTTTCCAAACAGTGTCTCTTCAATTTTTAAAACAAAAAACTGGATGTCCAGCACCAAGGTTCGTGCAAAACAGATTCTTTAATGCTTAAAATGCCATAGCAGGGGTCATATAGTGACGCGTTTCAGGTGCGTTAGCATAGGGGTGCTAACGCACCTGAAACGCGTCACTATATGACCCCTGCTATGGCATTTTAAGCATTAAAGAATCTGTTTTGCACGAACCTTGGCGCTGGACATCCAGTTTTTTGTTTTGCTAAGTGGTGCTGCCTCGCACAGTCCGTGCGCTTGGGGCCCTGGAGGGTGAGCTGAGAATTCCATTACATCTCCTCTCTTCAATTTTTGTATGACTACAACTCCCAGTATGCCCGGACAGCCAAAGGCTGGGAGTTGTAGTTTTGCAACAGCTGGAGGCACACTGTTTGGAAAACACTGCGATGGGGGCTATTGGCTATGGGAACCTCTGTCAGTCCTCTCAAATGATCAGGACCCTGCAGCATTTACCACGGGTGTCCCAATCACCTCCACTGAGATACCGGCATTTGATTTAGGCATTTTAGACATCGCAATCAAAGTTCATCGTCTAAAGGAAAAATGCCGGACATCACCCGGATCGCTGATATTTGAACTGAGCCGTGCTTCTGAGCTAGCTTCATACAGCTGCACCATAGAGGGGTAATTCGCCTCCTCTCTGAGGAGAGACAGTCTGCCACATGTTGGAGGTCCCGGACCGTGCAGCAGGGGATCATAGAATACAGCTGCAGCCGTTGGACCTGCCACTGGAGCTGTTGGACCCGCTGCCGCAGGTAATCACCACATCATTTTCCAATTATTGTCATTCAATTGGGATTGCGATATAACGTGCAGGCCCTATATGTATATATATTTAGCTAGCATGTGGAGCAGTGGTGAAATCATCATATTCCTGCAGAAAAGGCAAAACAATAAGATATAGAAGTGCAGGAGACTTATAACTATACATGGGAGCAGTATAGGCCCCTATAATTATATATGGGGGACTATAACAAGGGGCATAGAGGTGAATGGGGCCTAGAACTATTTGGGGGGGCACAGAGGGTACATATTTAGGCAGTATAAGGACCAACAACTATATTTGAAGGCAGTATAGTGGTCTACAAGTATACATGTTACATATCACTCCATTTTGCTATCCGTATGTGTGTCATGGAAATATGATTAGCCCAGTCTTATTATATAAATGCAATGACGACCCACAGGTCCAATCTCCTGAAAAAATAAAATCACAGGGCTCTATAATGCACTTTATCAAGCTGGTGACTGATCCATAATATAGATGTCAAAGTGCATTCACTATTACACATTACTCCCATTATCTATAGCAGTGATGGCGAACCTTTTTGAGCCAGAGTGCCAAAACCATAATGCACGCCAACTTTTTATTCCTCAAAGTGACAGCACAGCAATTAAATCTCAGTATTCTGATTTTAAGTTTAGAAAAAACAACTTAGGTAGGCAGTATGTTCCCCCACATTAGGTTGTAGTTCCCCTACATTAGGTTGGCAGTATAGTTCCCCCACATTAGGTTGGCAGTATAGTTCCCCCACATTAGGTTGGCAGTATGTTCACCCACATTAGGTTGTAGTTCCCCCACTTAGGTAGGCAGTATAATTCCCCCACATTAGGTTGGCAGTATAGTTCCCCCACATTAGGTTGGCAGTATAGTTCCCCCACATTAGGTTGGCAGTATAGTTCCCCCACATTAGGTAGGTAGTATAGTTCCCCCACATTAGGTAGGTAGGCAGTATAGATTCCCCCCACATTAGGTTGGCAGAATGTTCCCCCACTTTAGGTTGTAGTTCCCCCACATTAGGTTGGCAGTATAGTTCCCCCACATTAGGTTGGCAGTATAGTTCCCCCACATTAGGCTGGCAGTATAGTTCCCCCACATTAGGTAGGCAGTATGTTCCACCACATTAGGTTGTAGTTCCCCCAGAAAAGTAACTGGACATCCTTATGTCCAAAAAAGAACTTTCGGGACACAGGGATATCCCGATTTGCCTCGCCTGGCGAACTATGACCACGTGCCCACAGAGGGGGCTCGGCGTGCCATAGGTTCGCCATCACTGATCTATAGCAGATCTATTGGTTAAGTCATAAATACCTCACAGGCTGTAGTTTTTGACCACATGCCAATAAAATCATAGTAAGACCACACTATAACGCATGCGGTTTAGCTGCAAATCATAAATGGCTGAGAACGGCATGGAACTGTCAGACATTCCCTATTATTATTATTATTCATCGGGGCGCTCGTAAATGTCCTCCGTTTAATCACATTCTGCCCTTGCACACATGTAGCATCAGCTCCTTTCTCCGTACTTAAGGGCTTACGAGTTCCTGTTCCAGCCTTTTAAAAAGCGCGGGAATCGTAAGGCGGCGCCTCATTGCGAGCTTTCCACAAATGAGGGCCCGGGCTTCACCAAAATGTCTGCCACGAGAATACTCTAGCGGACACTTCTTGTATGTTAGTAACTCGAATGGTTTTCCTCAGCATCTCTGCCGCGGGTGGAACAGCTGACCAAACGTGGATGAGTAAGTATGTCTCCTCTGGATTATCGTATTTACTCCTGAGTGCCACCGGGGACCAACCCCTCACATAACACAGCGTGTGGGACACAAAGGTGATATAAGAACCGTCCGAAAAGTATGTCTGAGTTATAAACTCGCTTTGTTATGAAAGGGACGCAACTCATGGCGCCAAGTATTACAATGACTTATGTGCGCTTTATGTAAGAACGGTGCAGATACAGCTGTGCGACCGTAGCCTGAATATTACATCGCACTGACCTGGAGACTCGTTTACACCGGGCAACTA
The DNA here is from genome assembly GCF_029499605.1 of Hyla sarda. NCBI lineage: Eukaryota > Metazoa > Chordata > Amphibia > Anura > Hylidae > Hyla > Hyla sarda. The sequence goes on along the minus strand of NC_079193.1, from coordinate 134,734,923 downwards.
TTGCTCTAGTCTTCATGGTATGTAAGGGCTGTGAACAGATGAGAATCCCGCTGTGAGGTGGAATTTTGCGACCCATGCAAACGTGCGACCGCTACAGACATACGTGACAGATAAGCCTCTCCCCCTGGGAATAAGGGGGGTGAGCGGGTGGTACTTATTGCACGGGCTGGGGATATAAGGGGATTGGGGGGGGGGGGGGGACAAACTGCACGGGCTGGGAATAAGGGGATGGGGACAAACTGCACGGGCTGGGGATATAAGGGGATTGGGGGGGGGACAAACTGCACGGGCTGGGGATATAAGGGGATTGGGGGGGGACAAACTGCACGGGCTGGGGATATAAGGGGATTGGCGGGGGACAAACTGCACGGGCTGGGGATATAAGGGGATTGGGGGGGGGGACAAACTGCACGGGCTGGGGATATAAGGGGATTGGGGGGGACAAACTGCACGGGCTGGGGATATAAGGGGATGGGGGGGGACAAACTGCACGGCCTGGGGATATAAGGGGATTGGCGGGGGACAAACTGCACGGGCTGGGGATATAAGGGGATTGGGGGGGGACAAACTGCACGGGCTGGGGATTGGGGGGGACAAACTGCACGGGCTGGGGATTGGGGGGGGGACAAACTGCACGGGCTGGGGATTGGGGGGGGGACAAACTGCACGGGCTGGGAATAAGGGGATGGGGACAAACTGCACGGGCTGGGAATATAAGGGGATTGGGGGGGGGCAAACTGCACGGGCTGGGGATTGGGGGGGGGACAAACTGCACGGGCTGGGGATATAAGGGGATTGGGGGGGGACAAACTGCACGGGCTGGGGATATAAGGGGATTGGCGGGGGACAAACTGCACGGGCTGGGGATATAAGGGGATTGGGGGGGGGGACAAACTGCACGGGCTGGGGATTGGGGGGGACAAACTGCACGGGCTGGGGATTGGGGTGGGGGACAAACTGCACGGGCTGGGGATATAAGGGGATTGGGGGGGGGGGGACAAACTGCACGGGCTGGGGATTGGGGGGGGGACAAACTGCACGGGCTGGGGATATAAGGGGATGGGGGGGGACAAACTGCACGGGCTGGGGATATAAGGGGATTGGCGGGGGACAAACTGCACGGGCTGGGGATATAAGGGGATTGGGGGGGACAAACTGCACGGGCTGGGGATATAAGGGGATGGGGGGGGGACAAACTGCACGGGCTGGGGATATAAGGGGATGGGGGGGGACAAACTGCACGGGCTGGGGATATAAGGGGATTGGCGGGGGACAAACTGCACGGGCTGGGGATATAAGGGGATTGGGGGGGGACAAACTGCTGGGGATTGGGGGGGACAAACTGCACGGGCTGGGGATTGGGGGGGGGGACAAACTGCACGGGCTGGGGATATAAGGGGATTGGGGGGGGACAAACTGCACGGGCTGGGGATATAAGGGGATTGGCGGGGGACAAACTGCACGGGCTGGGGATATAAGGGGATTGGGGGGGGGGACAAACTGCACGGGCTGGGGATATAAGGGGATTGGGGGGGACAAACTGCACGGCCTGGGGATATAAGGGGATTGGGGGGGGCAAACTGCACGGGCTGGGGATTGGGGGGGGGGGGGACAAACTGCACGGGCTGGGGATATAAGGGGATTGGGGGGGGACAAACTGCACGGGCTGGGGATTGGGGGGGGACAAACTGCACGGGCTGGGGATATAAGGGGATGGGGGGGGACAAACTGCACGGGCTGGGGATATAAGGGGATTGGCGGGGGACAAACTGCACGGGCTGGGGATATAAGGGGATTGGGGGGGGACAAACTGCACGGGCTGGGGATTGGGGGGGACAAACTGCACGGGCTGGGGATTGGGGGGGGGGACAAACTGCACGGGCTGGGGATTGGGGGGGGGACAAACTGCACGGGCTGGGAATAAGGGGATGGGGACAAACTGCACGGGCTGGGAATATAAGGGGATTGGGGGGGGGGCAAACTGCACGGGCTGGGGATTGGGGGGGGGACAAACTGCACGGGCTGGGGATATAAGGGGATTGGGGGGGACAAACTGCACGGGCTGGGGATATAAGGGGATTGGCGGGGGACAAACTGCACGGGCTGGGGATATAAGGGGATTGGGGGGGGGGACAAACTGCACGGGCTGGGGATTGGGGGGGACAAACTGCACGGGCTGGGGATTGGGGTGGGGGACAAACTGCACGGGCTGGGGATATAAGGGGATTGGGGGGGGGACAAACTGCATGGGCTGGGGATTGGGGGGGGGGGACAAACTGCACGGGCTGGGGATATAAGGGGATGGGGGGGGACAAACTGCACGGGCTGGGGATATAAGGGGATTGGCGGGGGACAAACTGCACGGGCTGGGGATATAAGGGGATTGGGGGGGACAAACTGCACGGGCTGGGGATATAAGGGGATGGGGGGGGGACAAACTGCACGGGCTGGGGATATAAGGGGATGGGGGGGGACAAACTGCACGGGCTGGGGATATAAGGGGATTGGCGGGGGACAAACTGCACGGGCTGGGGATATAAGGGGATTGGGGGGGGACAAACTGCTGGGGATTGGGGGGGACAAACTGCACGGGCTGGGGATTGGGGGGGGGGGACAAACTGCACGGGCTGGGGATATAAGGGGATTGGGGGGGACAAACTGCACGGGCTGGGGATATAAGGGGATTGGCGGGGGACAAACTGCACGGGCTGGGGATATAAGGGGATTGGGGGGGGGGACAAACTGCACGGGCTGGGGATATAAGGGGATTGGGGGGGACAAACTGCACGGGCTGGGGATATAAGGGGATTGGGGGGGGCAAACTGCACGGGCTGGGGATATAAGGGGATTGGGGGGGGACAAACTGCACGGGCTGGGGATATAAGGGGATTGGGGGGGGAGGGATAGGGTTGGGCGGTATACCAGTTCATACCGAACACCGAAAATTTTGTGCTGCACGATATGAATTTTAACCCATACCGTAATACCGGTTTGGCCCCTCCCCCTCGGGAATGAATGAATTGTCAGCGCTGCGCTGTCCCCACGTTAGGGAACTAATGATATGTGACCCTCGATCGCTGTTCTGCCCCCCCCCAATTACTAGCCCAGCGCTGCGCTGTCACCATCGGGGTACTAACATATGTCACCAGCAAGCGCTGCCCTCCTGGTCCTCCTGTTGGTTGCGGTCGCCGGCGCTGACACACTATACCAGTGGTCTTCAACCTTCAGATGTTGCAAAACTACAACTTCCAGCATGCCCGGAGGTTGAAGACCACTGCTCTATACTGTACCCCTATGCCCGTGCTGCAAAAGGTAAACAAAATTAAAATAAACTTTACCTCACCTTTCCCGTCGGTTCGGACCAGCTTCCTAGGGAATGGAACGTCGGACATCCGTCAGCCTATCACCGGCCGCAGCGATGTTCCGCCTGGGCCGGTGATAGGTTGAGTGCACTGTCATGTAAGAAGCCGGCTTCTTACATGACAGTGGGCTCAGCCTATCACCGGCCGAGGCAGAACATCGCTGCGGCCGGTGATAGGCTGACGGATGTCCGACGTTCACGTCCCCAGGAAGAGCGTAAGGAACGTAGGAACATGCGTTAAAGTTAATTTTTGTTTACCTTTTGCAGCCCGGGCATAGGGATACGGCTATAGAGTGTCAGCGCCGGCGGCCGCAACAAACAGGAGGACGAGGAGGGCAGTGCTTGTGAGTGACGTGAGTAGTACCCTGGTGGGGACAGCCCAGCGCTGGGCTAATAATCAAAACAATTTTTTTGGGGGGAGAGAAATACTGTTATACAAAAATACCGCAATACACATATTTGGCCATACCGCCCAGCCCTAGGCGGGGGGACATACTGCGCGGGCTGGGGATGGGGATGGGGGGGGGGTGGATGGGGGGATGGTACATAGGGACATACTGCACGGGATGTGGGAGACATACTGCACGGGATGGGGATGGGGGGGATGGGACATACTACATGGGCTGGGGATGGGACATACTGCATGGGTTGGGGATAAGGGGGGATGTGAGGGACATACTGCACGGGCTGGGGATAAGGGGGGGGGATGTGAGGGACATACTGCACGGGCTGGGGATAAGGGGGGGGATGTGAGGGACATACTGCACGGGCTGGGGATAAGGGGGGGGATGTGAGGGACATACTGCACGGGCTGGGGATAAGGGGGGGGATGTGAGGGACATACTGCACGGGCTGGGGATAAGGGGGGGGATGTGATGGACATACTGCACGGGCTGGGGATAAGGGGGGGGATGTGAGGGACATACTGCACGGGCTGGGGATAAGGGGGGGGATGTGATGGACATACTGCACGGGCTGGGGATAAGTGGGGGGATGTGAGGGACATACTGCACGGGCTGGGGATAAGTGGGGGGATGTGAGGGACATACTGCACGGGCTGGGGATAAGTGGGGGGATGTGAGGGACATACTGCACGGGCTGGGGATAAGTGGGGGGATGTGAGGGACATACTGCACGGGCTGGGGATAAGTGGGGGGATGTGAGGGACATACTGCACGGGCTGGGGATAAGTGGGGGGATGTGAGGGACATACTGCACGGGCTGGGGATAAGGGGGGATGTGAGGGACATACTGCACGGGCTGGGGATAAGGGGGGATGTGAGGGACATACTGCACGGGCTGGGGATAAGGGGGGATGTGAGGGACATACTGCACGGGCTGGGGATAAGGGGGGATGTGAGGGACATACTGCACGGGCTGGGGATAAGGGGGGGTGTGAGGGACATACTGCACGGGCTGGGGATAAGGGGGGATGTGAGGGACATACTGCACGGGCTGGGGATAAGGGGGGATGTGAGGGACATACTGCACGGGCTGGGGATAAGGGGGAGGTGGGGGGGGCATCACAGCACGCAAGCTGGGGATGATTTCTATGTGTGAAGGGTGACATACCGCACACATCTCCGCTGCGCTTCGGAGAATAGAGATGTTGTGAACTACAACCACCAGGAGACTAGAGGCAGAATGCTGGTGTTATACCACAGACTGAAGACTCCTGAATGACACATGCTGGGGGGAGTTGTAGTACCTTTTGTGTGTGTGTATGCCAGTGTATCCCAACCAGGGCTGAATTATATTAGTGTGCTGTGTATAATGCTGTATATATTTGTGTGTGTGTGTGTGTATATATGTGTGTATATGTATATATATATATATATATATATATATATATATATATATATATTTAGTGTGCTGTGTATAATGCATGTTTCCTCGGACTGCAAGGGGGAGGATGAACTGTACGGGCTGGTTTCTGCTCTTCATGGGGTGTTCATTAGCCCCATAAAGAGGTCATAGAAATGCATGGGGTTTGTGCAGGACATGAACATCACTGTATGAACCCTGTGCATTTCTATATCAGAGTTCATACAGGGAAGCCGAGATGCACGGGGCTCATACAGGGAAGCCGAGATGCACGGGGCTCATACAGGGAAGCCGAGATGCACGGGGCTCATACAGGGAAGCCGAGATGCACGGGGCTCATACAGGGAAGCCGAGATGCACGGGGGCTCATACAGGGAAGCCGAGATGCACGGGGGCTCATACAGGGAAGCCGAGATGCACGGGGGCTCATACAGGGAAGCCGAGATGCACGGGGGCTCATACAGGGAAGCCGAGATGCACGGGGGTTCATACAGGGAAGCCGAGATGCACGGGGGTTCATACAGGGAAGCCGAGATGCACGGGGGTTCATACAGGGAAGCCGAGATGCACGGGGGTTCATACAGGGAAGCCGAGATGCACGGGGGTTCATACAGGGAAGCCGAGATGCACGGGGGTTCATACAGGGAAGCCGAGATGCACGGGGGTTCATACAGGGAAGCCGAGATGCACGGGGGTTCATACAGGGAAGCCGAGATGCACGGGGGTTCATACAGGGAAGCCGAGATGCACGGGGGTTCATACAGGGAAGCCGAGATGCACGGGGGTTCATACAGGGAAGCCGAGATGCACGGGGGTTCATACAGGGAAGCCGAGATGCACGGGGGTTCATACAGGGAAGCCGAGATGCACGGGGGTTCATACAGGGAAGCCGAGATGCACGGGGGTTCATACAGGGAAGCCGAGATGCACGGGGGTTCATACAGGGAAGCCGAGATGCACGGGGGTTCATACAGGGAAGCCGAGATGCACGGGGGTTCATACAGGGAAGCCGAGATGCACGGGGGTGCATACAGGGAAGCCGAGATGCACGGGGGTGCATACAGGGAAGCCGAGATGCACGGGGGTTCATACAGGGAAGCCGAGATGCACGGGGGTTCATACAGGGAAGCCGAGATGCACGGGGGTGCATACAGGGAAGCCGAGATGCACGGGGGTTCATACAGGGAAGCAGAGATGCACGGGGTTTGTACAGTGGTCTTCATGTCAGCGTTCATTGTACTGCAGCTTTGAAAGAAAATCATGTCAGGAGGGACGTACAGGAGAAATTACTGTAGCATGTAAATCTTCAAAAATGGATTATGGCGGCGGCCGCCAATTGAAATCTACACTTGCAGAATTCTGCAAGTGGAGATTTAGATTAAATCATTAACCTGTCTAGGACCAAGGGCGGTGGATTGAATGGGATGCCTGCTGAAAAGTAGGCATCCCGTGCCAATGCCTGGGGGGCTCCTGATGTGTTATTCAGGAGTCTTTAGTCTGTGGTATAACACCAGCATGCTGCCTCTGTAGTCTCCTGGGGGTTGTAGTAGTGCTGGGCGGTATACCGGTATGAACCGGATACCGTTTTTTTTTTTTTTTTCTCCCACAGTATGGATTTTTGCCCATACCACTATACCGGTCGGGCCCCTCCCTCCGGATGAATTGTAGAGCCCAGCGCGGCGCCATCACTTGTCCCAGTGTGCTTCTGTGTCCCCCTGCTGCGCCTGTCAGCCAGTATCCTCGCGAGCACGATCAATCCCCACCGCTAGCAGGATCCCTGTGCCCACTAGCGGTGTCACAAGAATGCTGAGCGCGATCGCTACCATCACCGCTAGCGGGGTCCCTGTGCCCACTAGCGGTGTCACAAGAATGCAGAGCGCGGCTCTGTTCCCCGTCCCTGTCAGCTCTCAGGGTAAGGGAATAGATTCAAAAGCCTTGCGCGCAGCTAACGCAGTACTACGCAAATAGCGTAGGGCTAACGCTAGGCTCCTACAGCTGCCTACGTTAGCCCTACATGATTTGCGTAGTGCTGCGCCTGCGCAGTACTACGTTAGCTGCGCGCGAGGCTTTTAAATCTGTTCCCTTACCCTGAGAGCTGACAGGGACGGGGAACAGAGCTGCCCTCGGCATTCTTGTGACACTGCTAGTGGGCACAGGGACCCCGCTAGCAGTGATGGCAGCGCTCGCACTCGCAGGGGGCACATTTGACACCGCTAGTGGGCACAGGGACCCCGCTCGCGGGGGGGGGGGGGGACACAGGTGGTAATGCCGTGATACCGCGATAATAAAAAAAAATACTGTGATATTCATTTTAGGCCATACCGCCCAGCACTAGGTTGTAGTTCACCACACCTCGACAGCATACACAACAGAGACTACAAATCCCAGCATGTTGTGTCAGGAGTCTTCAGTCTGTTATATAGCACCAGCAGCTGCCTCAGTAGTCTCCTGGGGGTTGTAGTTCACAACACCTCTATGGTCTCTCACCAGTGGAAACTTGTGTCCTCCGAAGGCAGAGCAGGGGGAGGGGAGATGAGCCGTGTACATCCCCTCTCCCCTGCTCTTCTGACTTCCTTACCCTGTGGAAACTTGTGTCCTCTGAAGGCAGAGCAGGGGGAGGGGAGATGAGCTCTGCCTTATGTCTGCCATGCAGACCTGCATCCTCCGGGAGGGGGAGATGAGGTGGCGTGGCGTATTTATGTTATTTCTCTCATGCAGACGTGCGACCTCCGGGCTCTGCCTTCGCTCCTCCCAGCTCTAGTGGTCGCACGTTTGCATGGGTTGCAAAATTCCACCTCACACCGCCCCAAGGTTCTCTGACCACGCCCATGAGCTGGCAGCCACAGAGCTATCATGAGTGCCTTTCTAATCGCACAGGATACTCCATATTTAACCCCTTAAGGACCCAGGGTTTTTCCGATTTTGCACTTTCGTTTTTTCCTCGTTACCCTTAAATCATACTCCTTTCAATTTTGCACCTAAAAATCCATATGATGGCTTATTTTTTGCGCCTCCAATTCTACTTTGTAATGACATCAGTCACTTTACCCAAAAATCTATGGCAAAAGGGGGGGGGAAAATCAATGTTCAACAAAATTGAAGAAAAAACGCCATTTTGTAAATTTTGGGGGCTTCCATATCTACGCAGTACATTTTTCGGTAAAAATGACGCCACTTCTTTTATTCTGAAATTATACCCTAATTATATAGGTTTGATTTTTGTCGTACTTCTGGAAAAAATCATAACTACCATATATACTCGATGCTGAAAACTTATAGTCGAGTCATGCCTTTTGGGGTGAAATTAGGGGCCTCGGCTTATATTCGGGTCGGCTTATACTCGAGTATATACGGTACATGCATGAAAATGAATACGTTTAAAATTGTCATGTTTTGACCCCTATAACTTTTTTTTTATTTTTCCACGTATGGGGCGGAATGTGGGCAAATTTTTTGCGCCGTGATCTGAAGTTTTTAGCGGTACCATTTTTGTATTGATTTGACTTTTTGATCACTTTTTATTCATTTTTTCATGATATAAAGTTACCAAAAATACATAATTTTGGACTTCGGAATTTTTTTTCGCGTACGCCATTGACTGTGTGGTTTAATTAACCCCTTAAGGACCAGGCCATTTTACACCTTAACCCCTTAAGGACACAGGACGTAAATGTACGTCCTGGTGTGGTGGTACTTAACGCACCAGGACGTACATTTACGTCCTGTGCATAACCACGGGCATCGGAGCGATGCCCGTGTCATGCGCGGCTGATCCCGGCTGCTAATCGCAGCCAGGGACCTGCCGGCAATGGCCGACGCCCGCGATCTCGCAGGCGTCCGCCATTAACCCCTCAGGTGCCGGGATCAATACAGATCCCGGCATCTGCGGCAGTGCGCAATATAAATGAACGATCGGATCGCCCGCAGCGCTGCTGCGGGGATCCGATCATTCAGAACGCCGCACGGAGGTCCCCTCACCTTCCTGCTCCCGGCGTCTTCTGCTCTGGTCTGAGATCGAGCAGACCAGAGCAGAAGATGACCGATAACACTGATCTGTTCTATGTCCTATACATAGAACAGATCAGTATTAGCAATCATGGTATGGACTATTCAAGTGTAAAAAAAAAAAAAAAAGTGAAAAATCCCCTCCCCCAATAAAAAAGTAAAACGTCCGTTTTTTCCTATTTTACCCCCAAAAAGCGTAAAAAATAAATTTAATAGACATATTTGGTATCGCCGCGTGCGTAAATGTCCGAACTATTAAAATAAAATGTTAATGATCCCGTACGGTGAACGGCGTGAACGTAAAAAAAAAAGTCCAAAATTGCTAGTTTTTTTAATACATTTTATTAAAAAAATTTTATATGCAAATGTGGTATCAAAAAAAAGTACAGATCATGCCGCAAAAAATGAGCCCTCATACCGCCGCTTATACGGAAAAATAAAAAAGTTATAGGTCATCAAAATAAAGGGATTATAAACATACTAATTTGGTTAAAAAGTTTGTAATTTTTTTTTAGCCCAACAATAATATAAAAGTATATAATCATGGTTATCATTTTAATCGTATTGACCCTCAGAATAAAGAACACACATCATTTTTACTGTAAATTGTACGGCGTGAAAACGAAACCTTCCAAAATTAGCAAAATTGCGTTTTTCTTTTTAATTTCCCCACAAAAATAGTGTTTTTTGGTTGCGCCATGCATTTTATGATATAATGAGTTATGTCATTACAAAGGACAACTGGTCGCGCAAAAAACAAGCCCTCATACTAGTCTGTGGATGAAAATATAAGAGTTATGATTTTTAGAAGGCGAGGAGGAAAAAATGAAAACGTAAAAATTAAATTGTCTGAGTCCTTAAGGCCAAAATGGGTCCTTAAGGGGTTAAAGGGGTATTCCGCCCCTAGACATTTTATCCCCTATCCAAAGGATAGGGAATAAGATGTCAGATTGCTGCGGTCCCGCTGCTGGGGATCCCTGGGATCCCCGCTGCGGCACCGTGCTATCATTACAGCACAGAGCGAGTTCGCTCTGTGCGTAATGACGGGCGAAACGGGACGGAGCCGCGTGACGTCATGGCACCGCCCAGCGTGACATCACGGCCCGTCCCCTTAATGCAAGTCTCGCCCCCCTCGCATAGACTTGTATTGAAAGGGGCGGGCCGTGACATCACGAGGGGCGGAGCCGTGACGTAACGATGCTCCGGCCCCTGTACCACCCATCATTACGTGCAGACCGAACTCGCTCTGTGCTGTAATGAGTGCCCAGTGCCGCAGCGGGGATCCCAGGGGTCCCCAGCAGCGGGACCGCGGCGATCTGACATCTTATCCCCTATCCTTTGAATAGGGGATAAAATGTCTAGGGGCGGAATACCCCTTTAAGCACCAGAGCGTTTTTTGCAATTCTGACCACTGTCACTTTAAACATTTAATAACTCTTGGAATCAGAATGATAAGTAAAAGCATTCCAGATTGTTTTTCCGTGACATATTCTACTTTAACTTAGTGGTAAAATTTTATGGTGACTTGCATCCTTTCTTGGTGAAAAATCCCCAAATTTGATGAAAAAAATGAAAATTTTGCATTTTTCTAACTTTGAAGCTCTCTGCTTCTAAGGAAAATGGATATTCAAAATAAAAAATTTTTGGCTCATATATACAATATGTCTACTTTATGTTTGCATCATAAAATTTATGAGTTTTTACTTTTGGAAGACACCAAAGGGCTTCAAAGTTCAGCAGCAATTTTGAAATTTTTCACAAAATTTTCAAACTCGCTATTTTTCATGGACCAGTTCAGGTTTGAAGTGGATTTGAAGGGTCTTCATATTAGAAATACCCCATAAATGACCCCATTATAAAAACTACATCCCCCAAAGTATTCAAAATGACATTCAATAAGTGTATTTATTTTTTACCTAAAATGCTTGGTTTCCCAAAAATTTAACATTTTTAAAAAGGGTAATAGCAGAAAATACCTCCCAAAATTTGTAACACAATTTCTCCCGAGTACGGCGATACCCCATATGTGGCCCTAAACTGTTGCCTTGAAAGACGACAGGGCTCCAAAGTGAGGGCGCCATGCGCATTTGAGGCCTAAATTAGGGACTTGCATAGGGGTGGACATAGGGGTATTCTACGCCAGTGATTCCCAAAAGGGTGCCTCCAGCTGTTGTGAAACTCCCAGCATGCCTGGACAGTCAACGGCTATCTGGCAATACTGGGAGTAGTTGTTTTGCAACAGCTGGAGGCTCCGTTTTGGAAACAGTGGCGTACCAGACTTTTTTCATTTTTATTGGGGAGGGGGGCTGTGTAGGGGTATGTGTATATGTAGTGTTTTTTACTTTTTATTTTATCTTGTGTTAGTGTAGTGTTTTTAGGGTACAGTCACACGGGCGGGGGATCACAGTAGTTTCTCGCTGGCAGTTTGAGCTGCGGCAGAAAATTTGCCGCAGCTCAAACTTGCAGCCGGATACTTACTGTAATCCTCCGCCCATGTGAGTGTACCCTGTACGTTCACATTGGGGGGGGGGGGGGAGAAACATCCAGCTGTTGCAAAACTACATCTCCCAGCATGTACGGTCTATCAGTGCATGCTGGGAGTTGTAGTTTTGCAACAGCTGGAGGCACACTGGTTGTGAAACACCGAGTTTGGTAACAAACTCCGTGTTTTGCAACCAGTGTGCCTTCAGCTGTTGCAAAAGCTACAACCCCCAGCATGTACGTACAGTGGAAGGGCATGCTGGGTCTTGTAGTTATGCAACAGCTGGAGGCATACTACTTTGGCTGGGGATGCTGGGGATTGTAGTTATGCAACAGCTGGAGACACACTGGTTTGCTACTTAACTCAGTGTGCCTTCAGCTGTTGCAAAACTACAACTCTTAGCAGTCACCGACAGACAACGGTCATGCTGGGAGTTGTAGTTATACAACCACAAGATGCACCACTTTCTATGGAAAAGTGTACCTTCAGCTGTTGTATAACTACAACTCCCAGCTTGCACAATCAGCTAAAAGCATGCTGGGAGTTGTAGTTATACAACAGCTGAAGGTACACTTTTCCATAGAAAAAATGTGCCTCCAGCTGTTGAAAAACCATAAGTCCCAGCATGCCCATAAGGGAATGCTGGGAGTTGTGGTGGTCTGCCTCCTCCTGTTGCATAACTACAGCTCCCAGCATGCCCTTTTTGCATGCTGGGAGCTGTTGCTAAGCAACAGCAGGAGGCTGTCACTCACCACCTACTGCTGCTGATCCACGCCGCGCAGGTCAGTCCCGCCGCCGTCGCTCCTGGGGCCCCGATCCCAACATTAACGCCGGGGATCGGGGTCCCCAGCACCCGGGGTGCACGTCCCGCACCCGCTCACGTCCTTCGGAAGAGGGGCGGAGCGGGTTGCGGGAGTGACACCCGCAGCAGGTGCCATGATTGGTCGGCCGGGAAACCGGCCGACGAATCAGGGCGATCGTGAGGTGGCACCAGTGCCACCTCACCCCTGCTGGCTATGGCTGTTCGGGGCCGTCTCTGATGGCCCCGATCAGCCAGTAATTCCGGGTCACTGGAGACCCGATTGACCCGGAATCGCCGCAGATCGCTGGACTGAATTGTCCAGCGATCTGCGCCATCGCCAACATGGGGGGGCATAATGACCCCCCTGGGCGATATGCCGCGATGCCTGCTGAACGATTTCAGCAGGCATCGGGCACTGGCTCCCCTCCGGCTAGCGGCGGGGGGCCGGGAATGGACAGGACGTACTCCTACGTCCTCTGTCCTTAAGGACTCGGAAACGGGGGCGTAGGAGTACGTCCATTGTCCTTAAGGGGTTAATGATATATTTTTTTTATAATTTGGACATTTCCGCACGCGGCAATACCACATATGTTGTATATTTTGATACTGTTTTTTTTTTTTGCAAAGTTATAGCCCCCATAGGGGGCTATAACACTGCACACACTGATCTTTAACATTGATCATTGTTAGCCCATAGCATAACATTGATCATTGATTCTGCCGCTTGACTGTTCATGCCTGAATCTCAGGCACTGAGCAGTCATTCGGCGATCAGACACGCAGGTGGAAGGTAGGCAATCTTCCCCATGTCCTCCAGCTGTTCGGGACAGTGATTTTGCCACAGTGGTCCCGAACAGCCCGCTGAGCTATCCGGGGGTAGTTTACTTTCCTTTAGACGTGGCGATCAACTTTGAACACTCGTCTAAAGGGTTAATAGTGATCAGTGGCGCGTGCTATTAGCCACAGGTCCCGGACGCTTTGATGTGGGCCCACGCCGTGGCCCCACGTTATAGAAAGGGAGTAGACTCAGTACAGGTACACCCTGGGTCCTTAAAGCGTACCCGTCAGATGCATCAAAAAAACATATCACTCAGTACCTAATCTGTACCATGTACATCTAATTTTTATGTGTCTAGCTCCTTTATTTTTGTATTACACTTTTAATTTAGCTCACTAGTATGAATTCTTCTCAAAGGGAGGGGGTGTGGCCTCACTGTGCAGGTCTCCGCCCCCTCCCTCAGTATGCTGTCTGCTCACATCTTCCCTAGCATTAGCAAAACTACAACTCCCAGCTTGTCCTCACTGGCAGTAGCAGGACACAAGCGGACAGTGGGAGGATTTTTCCTCCAGCTGTGAGCCCTGCGCTCACAGCTGTCAATCAAGGAAGTGTGTCCATGACATAGGTGATGATGCATGGACACAGCAGGACTAGTATATGTCCAAGCAGGCAGGGGGGGCAGTGTGACTGGCTTTTTCAGTATGAAATACCTATGAAATTCCTATTGGTTTGCATGCTTTACAACATATTAAAAGTTTTTGTATCTGACAGTGCCTATTTAAGAGGTTAAAGCGCAACTGTTATCATTTTTAAACCCCCAGACTACTACAATGTTGTTGCTGATGACCGTAAAGTGAATGTAGCCATACTTTTTTATTGCTGCTTTTCCTTCTTTTATAAGTTATAAAATCATCATTTTATCCAGCGGTCAGACACAGTCTGACAGGCGTGGCTTGGGGGGGGGGGGGGGGGGGTCGCAAAGCTGCCACCACGCCTATCCTCTCTTTCAGCGCTGGGACTGCTGTGTAGTGTTCCCTCCTGCCAGCGATAAAGGTATGGCTACATAACGGCAATAACGGTATGGCTACATAATGTGTGCCCCGCTGTGAATTGACAGAGCGAGTGAGCACTCGATCTGTCAATTCACGGTGGCGCGTGCACGTCAAGAGCCGGCAGGAAGAGGCCCATGTGCTGCGAATTGCTGTGTCTTACTACACAGTGGTCCCAGCGCTGAAAGAGAGGATAGGCGTGGCAGCGGCGGGGCTTTGCGAACCCACGCCACGCCTATCCAACACTGCCTGACTACTGGATAAAATGATTTTATAAGGACAGTTGGTGATAAAGGTTTGGCTACAGTCACTTTATGGTCATCAGCAACAACATTGTAGTAGTCTGGGGGGTTTAAAAAAAAAAAAGATGACAGTTGCGCTTTAAAGGAGTAGGGAGAAAAAATTACTGCCTATCCTGAGGATAAGGGATAAGTTTTAGATTGCGGGGGTCTGAGCGCTGGGCTCCCCTGCGATTTCCTGTATGGCGCCACGCCCCCTCCATATAGCTCTATGGGAGAGCCAAAGATAGCTGAATTGCTCTCCCATAGAGCTAAATGTTGCGCCCGAACCCCATGCAATCTAAACCTTATCGCCTATCTTTGTGAATAAGAGAGACTTTTTTTCTTCACGAGATTACTTCTTTAAGGACCAGGCCAATTTTCGTTGTTGCCCTTTCGTTTTTTCCTTCTCGCTCTTTAATAGCCAATACTCAATTTCATGAAAATTTTGTATTTTTCTAACTTTGAAGCTCTCTGCTTTTAAGGAAAATGAGCATGCCAAATAAATTATATATTGATTCACATATACAATATGTCTACTTTATGTTTGCATCATAAAGTTATACACCAAAGAGATAGCAGGCTAAACCTTTCAGTAACCACATGGGTGCTACCAATGCCATAGAACAACATATAGAAACCAATCAAGAAAAATTGCAA
The DNA here is from genome assembly GCF_029499605.1 of Hyla sarda. Lineage (NCBI taxonomy): Eukaryota > Metazoa > Chordata > Amphibia > Anura > Hylidae > Hyla > Hyla sarda. The sequence continues at coordinate 134,719,684 of NC_079193.1, read as the reverse complement.
GGCAAAAAAAATGGTGCACACCAGATATATTGCAAATTCTATTTTATTAATGTCACATAAGAATAGCTTCACATAATTAAAACCACTTAAAAAAGAGGGGGCCCAAAACACACATTGACCACCCTAAGCCACGAAGAGGGACCCCAGAAACCAGGGAACTCCTCCAAGGGACACCGTCTAATCTCAATGATATAGAATATCAACTCTCTCAGAGCTCACAGCCCCTTTATCAAGAGAGAGGGTAAAAATACATCACACTATCATCATGAGAACGGGTGAGAATGAATTTTGAGCCATACTGGTTTCTGTTTCAGAGAAGCCTCTGAAACAGAAACCAGTATGGCTCAAAATTAATTCCTGACACATAAGCTAAAACAGCCCTTAGAGGTCTGTGCTCTTTCAGATGTTCCATTTTTTTTCGTGATCGGATCATCCGCTTCACTCCTCTATTGATGCACTGGACTCCGCTACCCAGAGCCCAGAGGAATCTGGATGCTGCGACCCCTCTCTAATTTCAAAGTGACTGCAGGTGTTCTGCTCTGAGCATAACACCGTAAGGTAAGGGACCACCCTGCTGGCCCATTTATCTAACTATTTATACACGAAGTTACCTTGTTTACTTGCACAAGGTGCACACCGTTCTTTCTTGTATCCTATGGGGAGAAATTGCATTACAAATTTTGGGGGTCTTTTTTCTCTATTTACCTCTTGTGAAAATGAAAAGTATGGAGCAACTCAAGCATGTTAGTGTAATTTTTTTTATTTTTTTACACTAACATGCTGGTGTAGCCCCCAACTAACTTTTCCTTTTTATAAGGGATAAAAGGAGAAGAAGCCCCACAAAATTTGTAACCCAATTTCTCCCGAGTACAGAAATACCCCATATGTGGCACTAAACTGTTGCCTTGAAATACAACTGGGCTCCAGAGTGAGAGAGTGCCATGCGCATTTGAGGCCTAAATTAGGGATTTGCAAAGGGGTGGACCTAGATGCAGGCATGGCGTTTGCCTCCTCCACCAAAAATACCCCACAGCAGTGTTTCCCAAACAGGGTGGCTCCAGCTGTTGAAAAACTGCTAGCATGTCTGGACAGTCAATGACTGTGCAAACCTCCAGCTGTTGCAAAACTACAACTCCCAGCATACACTGACAGACCGTGCATGCTGGGAGTTGTAGTTATGCAACAGCTGGAGGCACACTGGTTGGTAAACACTGAGTTAGGTAACAGAATATCTCAGTGTTTCCACAGCAGTGTGCCTTACCACCTGCTGCTGCTCTACTTACCAGCTGCTGCTTTCTCTGCCGCTGGTCTTGGGGCCCCGATTCTGGGGATCGGGGGCCCCTGCTGCTGGTGTACACTGCCGACACTCACTATCACCCTTCAGACTAGGGTTACATAGTTAGTATGGTTGAAAAAAGACATACGTCCTTCAAGTCCAACCAGGGCATTGAAGGGAAGGGTGTAAGGGGATAAGGGGAAGGGATGTAGTTTTATAATTCTGCATAAGCATTAATGTTATTTTGTTCCAGGAATGTATCTAACCCTGTTTTAAAGCTGTTAATTGTTCCTGAGGTAGACCGTTCCATAAATTCACAGTCCTCACGGTAAAGAAGGCGTGTCGTCCCTTTAGACTAAACCTTTTCTTCTCCAGACGGAGGGAGTGCCCCCACGTCCTTTAGGGGGGTTTAACCTGGGACAGTTTTTCTCCATATTTTTTGTATGGGCCATTAATATACTTATATACGTTTATCATATCCCCCCTTAAACGTCTCTTCTTAAGACTAAACAATTGTAACTCCTTTAATCGCTCCTCATAGCTAAGATGTTCCATGCCCCATATTAGTTTAGTCGCGCGTCTCTGCACCCTTTCCAACTTCGCAATGTCCCTTTTATGAACAGGCGACCAAAACTGAACAGCATATTCCAGGTGAGGCCGTACCAATGCTTTATAAAGGGGGAGTATTATGTCACTGTCCCTTGAGTCCATGCCTCTTTTGATACATGACAATATCCTGCCGGCTTTGGAAGCAGCAGCCTGACATTGCATGCTATTCTGTAGTCTGTGATCTACAAGTACACCCAGATCCTTCTCTACCAGTGACTCTGACAGTTTAATCCCCCCTAAGACATACGATGCATGCAGGTTATTAGTACCCAGATGCATAACTTTACATTTATCCACATTAAACCTCATTTGCCAAGTGGATGCCCAGACACTTAGTCTATCCAAGTCATCTTGTTACTTATGCACATCCTCTATAGACTGTACCGTGCTACAAAGCTTGGTGTCATCTGCAAAGATAGAAACAGAGCTGTTAATACCGTCCTCTATATCATTGATAAATAAATTAAACAGCGGGCCCAGTACTGAACCTTGGGGTACACCACTAATAACCAGGGACCAATCAGAGTACGAATCATTGACCACCACTCTCTGGGTACGATCCATGAGCCAGTGTTCAATCCAGTTACAAACTAAAATTTCCAAACCCAAAGACCTTAACTTACCTGTCAGACGTCTGTGAGGGACAGTATCAAACGCTTTGGCAAAATCCAGAAACACTATATCCACAGCCATTCCTCTGTCAAGGCTTCTACTCACCTCTTCATAAAAGCAAATTAGATTGGTTTGACAACTTCTATCCTTAGTAAAGTTGGAGCGGGGCACAGTGACACAGTGGCACGGCTGACAGATCAGGACGATCGAGAAGTCTCACCACGTCCTGCTGGTCAAGGATGGTTGGTGCTGTCTCGGACAGCACCAATCACCTTTTTTTTTTTTTTCCTGGGTCACAGGAGACCTGATTGACCCGTAAAATCCGTGATTCGCTGGTCAGAATTGTTTTAGGACATCCCCAGACATTTGCATGTGATGCCTACGGTGCGGTGAACGGAGACGATTCCCTCGGTCCTTAAGTCCCTTTACACACTTCGTCCTGGAGAGGTTAAAAAAAAAGTACATTAGAAAGAATTTTTTTATTTACCATAACGAGTAAAAAAAAATTAGCAAAAATTAGTTTTAATGATGGTGCCCATTTAAACCTTTATTATATATAATTTAATATTTTAACCACAGTGTCCTTAGGGGACTTTTAGGAACAATCATTTGATTCCTCATATAGATCAATGAAGTTTCATAGAACTCCATTGATCTGTGCTCATTTGGTTGAGCATGCTCCAGGTAGGCTCAATAAAATGCAGATCAACGGACAGCACAGGAGAGCTAAGCCCTGTCTACTGCGGTTTCCATATGTGTTGTTTTGTTTGCAAAATGGGAAAAGGAGGTGATTTATTTTTATTGGTGAAGGGGCTTATTTGTATTTTTAAAAACTTTTTACTACTTTTTTGTTTTTTTACAGCAGGAGACTATAGCAATCTTTTGATGTTTTTACTGTTCAGTGCTATGTATTGTCATAGCACTGATCATTAAAATCTGCGATATACTTGTATAGTTTGCCAGACAGCAGACCATACAAGAGGATTGCTGGAGCGGCTGTGGAGCATGCAAGCGTAGCTCTGGCCACAATCTCGCTGCGGGTGGTCCCATGAGTCTCACTTAGACCACAGCTGATTTTAATGGAGGGATCAGTATTGATCACTGCATCTAAAGGGTTAATGGCAGACATCAGTGGGATCGCTGATGTCTGCCATTAGCGGTAAGCAGTGACGTCTGTGGCCTCTGCCTTGCCACAAACTGTACAGAGCAGGATAGGTTTGCTGTGGTGATTTGCTCCTGTTCTGCAGATTTCTGGACATGGACAGAGGTGTCAGCAGAGAGCACTGTGGTTAGACTGGAAAGAACTACGCAACTTCCTTTTGGAGCATACAGCAGCTGATAAGTCATGAAAGGATTAAAGAGTACCTGTCATCAACCCAACTAACTCAGATTATATTGCTAACTACTCCTAACACCCCTTCGGACCTTAAAGATTTTTTCCAAGCTTTGAGCTGCGAGCTCCCGGCAGGAGAAAGTGGGCGTTCCCCAGCAGGTACGAAGCTACTGAAGCCTGCGAGAGCTGTGCCTCGCCATGCCCCACATGCACTTCCTGAGTTTGGTCTCCTGCCAGGCTGGGAGGAGACCAAAATAACAGTTTGACTTGCGTATTGAACAGAACAGTCACCTTATGGTTGTTTTTTCAATCACATTAACCTCTTAAGGACCCAGGGCGTATGGATACGCCCTCACACCCTGGGCCTTGAGGACCCAGGGCGTATCCATACGCCCTGGCGTTTTCCGGTCCCTGCCACGCGCCGGGCAGAGATCGGAACCGGATGCCTGCTGAAATGCTTCAGCAGGCATCCAGGGCAAACGCCGAGCGGGGCCATGTAGGCCCCCATGTCGGCGATCGCCGCAAATCGCAAGGGAAATCGCCCTTGCGATCTGCGGCGATACCGGGCTGATCGGGTCTCTGGGACCCGACTGCCCGGTAATTTTGCATGATCCCGGCTGTCACAGACAGCCAGGACCATGCTTAAGTATAGGAGCGAGGTGGCAAGCCGGCCACCTCCTCCTATCCCCTGCGATCCGTCTGTTAGTTAACTGACCAATCGCAGGGGGGAGGAGGTTACTTCCTCCCGCCCTGCCCGGCCCCTGGAAGTCCGGGGGGAAAACCGGAGGACGCGACGGGGGAGTGCTGGGGCCCGTCCCCGGTACTTACCTCGTCCCTGAAGACCCGGATCCCGGCGATGAAGACGGCGGCGACAGGTGAGTGGATCTTCAGCTGCGGTCGGGCCCTTTACAGCAATGCACGTCGCCGTAAAGCGACATGCATTGCTGTAATGGGACCCTGTATACTACAACTCCCAGCATGCCCAGACAGCCCTTGGCGTCTGGGCATGCTGGGAGTTGCAGTTTTGCAACATCTGGAGGTCCACAGTTTGGAGACCACTGTGCCCTTCCAGATGTTGCAAAACTACACATCCTCAGCATGCCCTTACTGTCCAGGCATGCTGGGAGTTGTAGTTCTGTAACATCTGGTCCTTCAGATGTTGCAGAACTACAACTCCCAGCATGCCTGGACAGTAAGGGCATACTGGGAGTTGTAGTTTTGCAATATCTGGAAGGGCACAGATTGGGAACCACTGTATTAGTGGTCTGCAAACTGTAGTCCTCCAGGTCCCTCATAGACGTCTGACAGGTAAGTTAAGGTCTTTGGGTTTGGAAATTTTAGTTTGTAACTGGATTGAACACTGGCTCATGGATCGTACCCAGAGAGTGGTGGTCAATGATTCGTACTCTGATTGGTCCCCGGTTATTAGTGGTGTACCACAAGGTTCTGTACTGGGCCCGCTGTTGTTTAATTTATTTATCAATGATATAGAGGATGGTATTAACAGCTCTGTTTCTATCTTTGCAGATGACACCAAGCTTTGTAGCACGGTACAGTCTATAGAGGATGTGCATAAGTTACAAGATGACTTGGATAGACTAAGTGTCTGGGCATCCACTTGGCAAATGAGGTTCAATGTGGATAAATGTAAAGTTATGCATCTGGGTACTAATAACCTGCATGCATCGTATGTCTTAGGGGGGATTAAACTAGCAGAGTCACTGGTAGAGAAGGATCTGGGTGTACTTGTAGATCACAGACTACAGAATAGCATGCAATGTCAGGCTGCTGCTTCCAAAGCCGGCAGGATATTGTCATGTATAAAAAGAGGCATGGACTCAAGGGACAGGGACATAATACTCCCCCTTTATAAAGCATTGGTACGGCCCCACCTGGAATATGCTGTTCAGTTTTGGTCGCCTGTCCATAAAAGGGACACTGCGGAGTTGGAAAGGGTGCAGAGACGCGCGACTAAACTAATATGGGGCATGGAACATCTTAGCTATGAGGAGCGATTAAAGGAGTTACAATTGTTTAGTCTTGAGAAGAGACGTTTAAGGGGGGATATGATAAACGTATATAAGTATATTAATGGCCCATACAAAAAATATGGAGAAAAACTGTTCCAGGTTAAACCCCCCCCCCAAAGGACGAGGGGGCACTCCCTCCGTCTAGAGAAGAAAAAGTTTAGTTTCAAGGGGCGACACGCCTTCTTTACCGTGAGGACTGTGAATTTATGAAACGGTCTACCTCAGGAACTGGTCACAGCAGGAACAATTAACAGCTTTAAAACAGGATTAGATACATTCATGGAACAAAATAACATTAATGCTTATGAAGAAATATAAAATCCCATCCCTTCCCCAATATCGCGCCACACCCCTACCCCTTAATTCCCTGGTTGAACTTGATGGACATATGTCTTTTTTCGGCCGTACTAACTATGTAACTATGTAGGTGTTGCAAAACTACAACTCCAAGATGTTGCCGAACTACTACTTCCAGCATGCCTGAGAATGTTTGGGAGTTTTGGTTTTGCAACAACTGGAGGCACACTGGTTGGGAAACATTGTCTGTTTCCTAACTCAGTGTTTCCCAACCCGTGTGCCTCCAGCTGTTGCAAAACTATAACTACCAGCATGCACAGTCTGCTGGGAGTTGTAGTTTTGCAACAGCTGGAGGTCGTCGTCGTCCCCCCTGTAAGCCCCTGTACATTCACATGGGCAGGGGCTTACAGTGAGTATCAGGCTGCAAGTTGCAGCAAATTTTGCGCGGCAGCTCAAACTCGCAGCGGGAAACTCGCTGTAACCCCCCGCCCATGTGACTGTACCCTAAAAACACTACACTAACACAAAATAAAATAAAAAGTAAAAAACACTACATATACACATACCCCTACACAGCCCCCCTCCCCAATAAAAATGAAAAACATCTGGTACGCCACTGTTTCCAAAATGGAGCCTCCAGCTGTTGCAAAACAACAACTCCCAGTATTGCTGGACAGCCGTTGACTGTCCAAGCATGCTGGGAGTTTTGCAACAGCTGGAGGCACCCTGTTTGGGAATCACTGGCGTAGAATACCCCTATGTCCACCCCTATGCAAATCCCTAATTCAGGGCTCAAATGCGCATGGCGCTCTCACTTTGGAGCCCTGTCGTATTTCAAGGCAACAGTTTAGGGCCACATATGGGGTATCGCCGTACTCGGGAGAAATTGCCTAACAAATTTTGGGGGGCTTTTTCTCCTTTCACCCCTTATGAAAAGGTGAAGTTGGGGTCTACACCAGCATGTTAGTGTAAAAATTTGTAATGCATTTTCTCCCGACTACGGAGATACCCCATATGTGGGCGCAAAGTGCTCTGGGGGCGCACAACAAGGCCCAGAAGGGAGAGTGCACCATGTACATTTGAGGTGATTTGCACAGGGGTGGCTGATTGTTACAGCGGTTTTGACAAACGCAAAATAAACAAAACCCCACGTGTGACCCCATTTCGGAAACTACATCCCTCACGGAATGTAATGAGGGGTGCAGTGAGAATTTACACCCCACTGGTGTCTGACAGATCTTTGGAACAGTGGGCTGTGCAAATTAAAAATTTCGTACAGCCCACTGTTCCAAAGATCTGACAGACACCAGTGGGGGTAAATGCTCACTGTACCCCTTGTTATGTTCCTCAAGGGGTCTAGTTTCCTAAATGGTATGCCATGTGGGGGTTATTTTGCTGTCCTGGCACCATAGGGGCTTCCTAAATGCGACATGCCCCCCGAGCAAAATTTGCTCTCAAAAAGCCAAATATGACTCCTTCTCTTCTGAGCATTGTAGTTCGCCCATAGTGCACTTCAGGTCAACTTATGGGGTACCTCCATACTCAGAAGAGAAGGGGTTACAAATATTGGGGGTATTTCCTGCTATTAACCCTTGGAAAAATGTGAAATTTGGGGGGAAACGCACAGTTTAGTGAAATTTTTTTTTTTTTTACGTATGCAAAAGTCGTGAAACACCTGTGGGGTATTAAGGCTCACTTAATTCCTTGTTACGTTCCTCAAGGGGTCTTGTTTCCAAAATGGTATGGCATGTGTTTTTTTTTTTTTTTGCTGTTCTGGCACCATAGGGGCTTCCTAAATGCAACATGCCCCCCAAAAACCGTTTCAGAAAAACGTACTCTCCAAAATCCCCTTGTCGCTCCTTCGCTTCTGAGCCCTCTACTGCGCCCGCCGAACACTTAACATAGACATATGAGGTATCTGCTTACTCGAGAGAAATTGGGCTACAAATATAAGTATACATTTTCTCCTTTCACCCTTGTAAAAATTCAAAAATTGGGTCTACAAGAACATGCGAGTGTAAAAAATGAAGATTGTGAATTTTCGCCTTTACTTTCCTGCTATTCCTGTGAAACACCTAAAGGGTTAAAAGGCTGACCGAATATCATTTTGAATACTTTGGGGGGTGCAGTTTTTATAATGGGGTCATTTGTGGGGTATTTCTAAGATGAAGACCCTTCAAATCCACTTCAAACCTGAACTGGTCCCTGAAAAATAGTGAGTTTGGAAATTTTGTGAAAAATTGGAAAATTGCTGCTGAACTTTTGAAGCCCTCTGGTGTCTTCCAAAATTAAAAACTTGTCAATTTTATGATGCAAACATAAAGTAGACATATTGTATATGTGAATTAAAAAAAAATATATTTTGAATATCCATTTTCCTTACAAGCAGAGAGCTTCAAAGTTAGAAAAATGCTAAATTTTCAAATTTTTCATAACCTTTTGGGATTTTTCACCAAGAAAGGATGCAAGTTACCAAAAATTTTTACCACTATGTTAAAGTAGAGTATGTCATGAAAAAACAATCTCAGAATCAGAATGATAACTAAAAGCATTCCAGAGTTATTAATGTTTAACCCGACCACGGACGAGTATAGACGTCCAGGTTGGCGGCCGTTCCCGCACCTGGACGTCTATACTCGTCCATTATTCCAGTGCACCCACGAGATCGCGGCAGGGACTCGGCTGTATCACACAGACCGGACCCTGCTGCACTGCCGAGACCGAAGTAAACTTCGGTCCCAGCTGTTTTATCCCTTACAGCCGCGGTCGGAAGTGACCGCGGGCTGTAAGTGTTATGAGAGAGGGAGGGAGCTCCCTCTGTCTCGTCTCCTCTGCAGCACTCCGCATCGCGATCGCGGGGTTCTGTGTGTGGCCGCGGCTGGCCGGGACCTGCCGCACTACCGGGAGTGAAGTTCACTTCACTCCCGACAGTTTAACCCTTACAGCCGCGGTCAGAAGTGACCGCGCACTGTAAGGAGTTCTGACAGAGGGAGGGGGCTCCCTCTGTCTCTCCTGCAGCACCCCGGAGCATCGCGGGGTGCTGCTGCATACCTGGGCAGCCGGGGGTCCTACAAAGTGAAAACTGGCAGGCAGTCCTAGTGAAAACTGGCAGGCAGCATATAACTGTAATGCTTTGGAATACTAATTATTCCAAAGCATTAAAAAGTGTAAAAATAAATAAATAAAATGTGTAAAAATAAATAAAAATGTAATAAAAGTGTAAAAAAAAAAAAAAAATATATACATTAAAAATACATTTATTAAATGAATCTAATAAAAAAAAAATGCATAATGTGTAGGATTGCATAGGCGGACATCCGCAGCGTGTAATATGCTGCGGATGTCCACCATGTGATCCTACACATTATGCAGCAGTCACGGTAATGAGCTCCCTGCTGTGGCTGGGTAGCTTTGTGTGTTTACTCATAGCGGCGGATTTCCCGCCAGCAGTCATGAGCGGACACACTGAGCTACCCAGCCGCAGCAGTGATGGATATATTCGCCATGAGCGGGTGCTTATTCCCACAACATGGCGGATATATCCATCAGGAGCCTTAACTGTCACAGACAGACACATTATACTGCCAGCCGACCAAGGACCAATCAGAGAGGTCCCTGGTCCAGCCAATAACTTGTGGGGTGCGGTATATAAATGGGGTCACTTGTGGGGGTACTGTTCTGCCCTGAAAGCCAAATGGCGCTCCTCTCCTTCTGAGTCCTACCAAGCGGCCAAGGAACCAAATATGGCCAAAGCGGGGGTATTTCCGAACATGGGACAAGCAGCTAAATAAAATATAGGGTGCATTTCTTTCAATATCAGATGTGATGTACAAAAAATGTGCCCCCCAAATGATGCATTTGTGAAAAATTTCAAATTTCAAATTTTTAACACTGACTTTGTAATAATTCCTGCCAAAAAACTATGGTGTTAAAATGCTCACTGTACCCCCTAGCGAATACCTTGAGGGGTCTAGTTTTTAAAATAGGGTCATTTGGGGGGGTGTTCATATGTTCTACTACCTTTTCATTTCTGCAAACCTTGCATAGCACATAAAAAAATATGTACTTTTCAACTTTTCTGAATTTTCTAAATTTCAAGTTAAATTGTTAGGCTTCGAACTAATTTAAAATGTTAATTAAAAACAAAACAATTACGTCAAAATAAAGTAGACATCTGAAAGTATAAGTTTCATAAACTATTTGGTCAGAAAGTATAAATATATGCAACCTATCAGTGTTAAAATAACAAAAATCTAATTTTTTTGTAAAAATTTCATGATTTTTTTACATTGTAAAAAAAAAAAAAAATTCAAATGATATCGGCTTACTTTTACTATGTACATGAAGGACAACTTGTGACAAAAAACAATGTTAGAATTATCGTGATTGGCAAAACTTTACCAGAGTTATTCTCTAATAAAGACAGACATCCCCGTTTTGAAAAAACAGGCCTGGTCTTTCAGGGGCGTACAGGTTTATTTGTATTGGTCCTTAAGGGGTTAAAGTGACAGTGGTCAGATGTTCAAAAAATGGCCGGGTCCTAAGGTGTAAAATGGCTGGGTCCTTAAGAGGTTAAATACATATAAAGGTTGAGAATTTTAACAGAAAGTGAATAGCAAAGTGTCTTATAATACATAAGAAACAATATATTAAAAGTTTAGTTTGGTCACAGGTATATATTTCTGGCGTTGTCTTGACACAATGTACTGTTTTTAATTTCTATGCTGGGAATTGTTTCCCTGTTCTCACTACTTTTTATAATGCTCTTTACATGCCATGCTTTCTGTGCATATTTAGCATATATGTTCCTTAAGCATATGGCAAACATATTCGTAGACCCCTATTAGCTGGCAAGGGCTAAAAGAACGTCATTTTGCCCTCTGTTCAGCTGGTTTACATCTGGGTTTATGTTTATTTGTTGTATGAAGTGGTGCAAGTTTCTGTTCTGTTTCATTGATCCATATACAGCAATAAAATATGCCATGCAGTACTTTTTTTTTGTTATTCTGTGGCAGTCTATGTATGACTGGAGTCCCTTAGTGGCATTCGTCATAGGTGTCTGGTGAGAGTATATTTCAGGGAATTCCTCTGACTTACTGATCTGACATACACTGCAAAATGCAGTATGAAAGAGCATAAATGAAGTCTTTTAGGGGCACTACTCTTTAAAACTAGGAGGAAGCTTGTCAGCGTAAATCTACTGTATGAGAAAGTCATTACTGATTTAGAACTAACATCTGCATTTTTAAAAGAAAAAAAAAAGAATTTTCTTAAAAACTCCACTACTTGTTAATAATGCTGTTGGGCACCCATGACCCTATCATCCTAAAGATTTGTTGTTCTCTCATGTATTAATTTTGTGACTGTCTGATAGCGCCCTCCTTTCAGGAAAAAACTGAAGGGGCTGGAGAACTGGAATGCATCATAGAGGTGACATTATGGCCTGGAATTCAAATATAAGGCTATGTACACAACGGAATTTAGATGGAGAATTCTGCACAGACATTCCGGTGTAGCAGAATCCTATTGCTATCAATGGGATTTCACTGCACAATGCACACTATGATATTTTAGCGGCAGTGCTTTCACTTTTGAAATTCCACCACCAGAAAGATGATCTTGCTCATACTTTCAGAGGAATCCATGCAGAGTACACTGTGGTCTACGGGAACGGCAGTGTCCATGTGGTCCTAGCGCTGACCATATTCAGTATCTCTGGCTGGAATAATATGAACACAGCCTTCCTAGTTAACTTAACCCCTTAATGACCACGGATGAAAATGTACATCCTGGTGTGGCGGTACTTAGTGTACCAGGATGTACATTTACATCCTGTGAATGACCGCGAGCATCTGAGCGGTGCTCGCGTAATACACGGCAGGTTACGGCTGCTAGTAGCAGTCAGGGACCCGCTGGTAATGGCCGACATGCGTGATCGCGCGGATGTTCGCCATTAACCCCTCAGATGCCGTGATCAGTACAGTGCATGTTAAAATAGATGATCTGATCGCCCAGATCTGATCCAATCATCTGTTATGGCGGACGGAGGTCCCCTCACCTGCCCCCGTCTGTCTCCCAGTGTCTCCTGCTCTGGTCTGAGATCGAGCAGACCAGAGCAGAAGTTAGCCGATAATACTGATCAGTGCTCTGCCCTATGCAAAGCGCTGAACAGTATTAGCAATCGATTGATTGATATAGATAGTCCCCTATGGGGACATAAAGTGTATAAAAAAATTTTTGAAAATGTATAAAAATAGTGTTAAAAAAAAAAAAAAAGTGAAAAATCCCCTCCCCCAATAAAAATGAAAATTGTCAGTTTTTCCCATTTTACCTCCAAAAAGCGTAAACTCTTAGTTATTTTATTTTATATATAAACCTATTTGGTATTGCCCTGTGCGTAAATGTCTGAACTATCAAAATATAATGTTCATGATCCCGTACGGTGAACATTGAAAACGTAAAAAGTAAAAAAAAATGCAGCTTTTTTTTTTTGTTACATTTTATTCCAATTTTTTTTTTTAAATGATCTAAAAGTTTTATATATGCAGATGTGGTACCGAAAAAGTACAGATGATGGCACAAAGAATTACTCCTCATACTGCCCTATATACGCAAAAATGAAAAAGTTATAGGTGGTCAAAATAGGGCGATTTTAGATTACTGATTTTGTGCAAAAAAAATGTTTAGATTTTTTTTTTTAAGTGGTACAAAAAAATTAAGTATCTAGCCATGGGTATCATTTTAATCGTATTGACACATGTCGTTTTTACCATAAAGTGTACAATGTGAAAACAAAACCCTCCAAAATTTGCAAAATTGTGGTTTTCATTTTTTATTTTCTCCCCCATAAATTTTTTTTTTTTTTTTTTTTTTTGGGGGGGGGGGTTGCCATACATGTTATGATAAAATGAGAAGATTCATTACAAAGTACAATTGGTAATGCAAAAAACAAGATCTTATATGGGTCTGTAGATGGAAATATAAAGTCGAGTAGGAAAAAAAAAAAAAAGCAAAAATTTAAATTGGCCTGGTCCTTAACCTCTTCAGGACATAGGGCGTATGGATACGCCCTGCATCCCGAGTCCTTAAGGACCGAGGGCGTATCCATACGCCCGTGGGAATTCCGTCCCCCACCGCTAGCCGGTTGGGGACCGGAGCCGGATGCCTGCTGAAATCGTTCAGCAGGCATCCCGGCATATCGCCCAGGGGGGTCATTATGTCCCCCCATGTCGGCGATCGCTGGACAATTCAGTCCAGCGATCTGCGGCGATTCCGGGTCAATCGGGTCTCCAGTGACCCGGAATTACTGGCTGTTCGGGGCCGTCTCTGACGGCCCCGAACAGCCAGAGCATGCAGGGGTGAGGTGGCACTGGTGCCACCTCACGATCGCCCTGATTCGTCGGCCGGATTACCGGCCGACCAATCAGGGCGCCTGCTGCGGGTGTCACTCCCGCACCCGCTCCGCCCCTCTTCTGGAGGACGTGAGCGTGTGCGGGACGTGCACCCCGGGTGCTGGGGACCCCCGATCCCCGGCGCCCCTGTTGGGATCGGGGCTCCAGGAGCAGCTGCGGCGGCGAGGGACAGTCCTGCAGTGTGGATCGTTGTAGGTGAGTGACAGCCTCCTGCTGTTGCTTAGCAACAGCTCCCAGCATGCAAAAAGGGCATGCTGGGAGCTGTAGTTATGCAACAGCAGGAGGCAGACCACCACAACTCCCAGCATGCCCTTATGGGCATGCTGGGACTTGTAGTTTTGCAACAGCTGGAGGCACATTCTTTCTATGGAAAAGTGTACCTTCAGCTGTTGTGTAACTACAACTCCCAGCTTGCACAATCAGCTAAAGTGCATGCTGGGAGTTGTAGTGGTGCATCTGGTGGTTGCATAACTACAACTCCCAGCATGCCCGTTGGCTGTCGGTGGACTGCTGAGAGTTGTAGTTTTGCAACAGCTGAAGGCACACTGGTTGTGAAACTCAGTTTTTTTTTTACCTAACTCAGTGTTTCACGACCGGTGTGCCTCCAGCTGTTGCAAACTAAAACTCTCAGCAGTCACCGTACACCATGCACCGTACATGCTGGGAGTTGTAGTTTTGCAACAGCTGGAGGCACACTGGTTGTGAAACACTGAGTTAGGTCACAAACTCAGTGATACATAACCAGTGTGCCTACAGCTGTTGCAAAACTACAACTCTCAGCAGTCACCGACAGCCAACGGGCATGCTGGGAGTTGTAGTTATGCAACAGCTGGATGTCCCCCCCCCCCCCCCCCCCCCCAATGTGAACGTACAGGGTACACTCACATGGGCGGAGGATTACAGTAAGTATCTGGCTGCAAATTTGAGCTGCCACAAACTTTCTGCTGCAGCTCAAATTGCCAGCGAGAAACTACTGTGAACCCCCCGCCCGTGCGACTGTACCCTAAAAACACTACACTACACTACCACAAAAAATAAAATAAAAAGTAAAAAACACTACATATACACATACCCCTACACAGCCCCCCCTCCCCTCCCCAATAAAAATGAAAAACGCCTGGTACGCCACTGTTTCCAGAACGGAGCCTCCAGCTGTTGCAAAACTCCCAGTATTGTCGGACAGCCGTTGACTGTCCAGGCATGCTGGGAGTTTTGCAACAGCTGGAGGCACCCTGTTAGGGGTATTCTACGCCAGTGATTCCCAATGTCCACCCCTATGCAATCCCTAATTTAGGCCTCAAATGCGCATGGCGCTCTCACTTTGGAGCCCTGTCGTATTTCAAGGCAACAGTTTAGGGTCACATATGGGGTATCGCCGTACTCGGGAGAAATTGTGTTACAAATTTTGGGGGGTATTTTCTGCTTTTACCCTTTTTAAAAATGTAAAATTTTTGGGAAAACAAGCATTTTAGGTAAAAAAAATATATATTTTTTTTACATATGCAAAAGTCGTGAAACACCTGTGGGGTATAAAGGTTCACTTAACCCCTTGTTACGTTCCCCGAGGGGTCTAGTTTCCAAAATGGTATGCCATGTGGTTTTTTTTTTGCTATCCTGGCACCATAGGGGCTTCCTAAATGCGGCATGCCCCCAGAGAAAAATTTGCGTTCAAAAAGCCAAATGTGACTCCTTCCCTTCCGAGACGTGTAGTGCGCCAGCAGAGCACTTTTTCACCCCCATATGGGGTGTTTTCTGAATCGGGAGAAATTGGGCTTCAAATTTTTAGGGGTATTTTCTGCTATTAGCCTTTTTAAAAATAAAAATTTTTTGGGAAAACAAGCATTTTAGGTAAAAATTTTTTTTTTTTTTTTACATTTGCAAAAGTCGTGAAACACCTGTGGGGTATTAAGGTTCACTTTATCCCATGTTACATTCCCCGAGGGGTCTAGTTTCCAAAATGGTATGCCATGTGTTTTTTTTTTTTTTTTTGCTGTTCTGGCACCATAAGGGCTTCCTAAAGGTAACATGCCCCCCAAAAACCATTTCAGAAAAACGTACTCTCCAAAATCCCCTTGTCGCTCCTTCCCTTCTGAGCCCTCTACTGCGCCCGCCGAACACTTTACATAGACATATGAGGTATGTGCTTACTCGTGAGAAATTGGGCTACAAATACAAGTAAAAATTTTGTCCTTTTACCCCTTGTAAAAATTCAAAAATTGGGTCTACAAGAACATGTGAGTGTAAAAAATGAAGATTGTGAATTTTCTCCTTCACTTTGCTGCTATTCGTGTGAAACACCTAAAGGGTTAAAACGCTGACTGAATGTCATTTTGAATACTTTGGGGGCTGTAGTTTTTATAATGGGTCATTTATGGGGTATTTCTAATATGAAGACCCTTCAAATCCACTTGAAACCTGAACTGGTCCCTGAAAAATACTGAGTTTGAAAATTTTGTGAAAAACGTTTAAGCCCTCTGGTGTCTTCCAAAAGTAAAAACACGTCAATTTTATGATGCAAACATAAAGTAGACATATTGTATATGTGAACCAAAAAAAAATGTATTTGTAATATCCATTTTCCTTACAAGCAGAGAGCTTCAAAGTTAGAAAAATGCTAAATTTTCAAATTTTTCATCAAATTTACGGATTTTTCACCAAGAAAGGATGCAAGTATCGTCAAAAATTTACCACTATGTTAAAGTAGAATATGTCACGAAAAAACAATCTCGGAA
Organism: Hyla sarda; assembly: GCF_029499605.1. Classification (NCBI taxonomy): domain Eukaryota; kingdom Metazoa; phylum Chordata; class Amphibia; order Anura; family Hylidae; genus Hyla; species Hyla sarda. The sequence continues at coordinate 134,703,383 of NC_079193.1, read as the reverse complement.
TCAGAATGATAACTAAAAGCATTCCAGAGTTATTAATGTTTAAAGTGACAGTGGTCAGATGTGCAAAAAACGCTCCGGTCCTAAGACCAAAATGGGCTCCGTCCTGAAGGGGTTAAAGGGGTACAGCTTATTCTGAAGATTTATCTGAAATGATAGTGTTTTTAGTGTTAGATTACCTTCCCCTGTCTCCACAAGC